>NC_047047.1:66920229-67545229 GCF_011762595.2 Tursiops truncatus | reverse complement strand
CAAAGATAAAGCTTCAAGATGTAAAACATAAAGAATTCAGCCCCAGTCCTCAGTTGCAAGTTCTGAAATCTTCTGAGCTGATTCTGGGATCAAAGCTTCAGAATGTGAAATTCGTGTTCAACTGTGAGCCACAATTGCAAAGAGTGAAATCTTCTAAATTAATCTCAGACTCAAAGTTTCAAGATGTTGAATCTGTGAAGTCCAAATCTGGGCCACCATTGCAAGGTGTGAAATCTTCTGAGTTGATACTGGGGACAAAGCTTCAAAAAGTGAAATCAGTGGAATTCAAGTCGGGTCCACAGTTGGAAGATATGAAATCTTCCAAATTAATCACAGGTATAAAGCTTCAAGATGTAAAATCTATGAATTTCAGGTCTGGACCAAACTTGCAGGGTATGAAATTGTCTGGAGTTATCCCAAGGGAAAAGCTTCAAGGTGTGAAGTCTGTAGAACTGAAACCTAGTCCAAAGTTACAAGGTGAGAAATCTTCTGATTTGACTCTGGGGAGGAAGTTTCCAGGTGTGAAATCTATAGAGTTGGACTTAGGCCCACACTTACAAGATATGAAATGTTCTGAGCTGATCATGGGTATAAAGCTTCCAGATGTAAAATCTAAGCAGTTAAGTTCTAGACCACACTTTCAAGGTATGAAATCTTCTGAAGTGATCCCAGGGACAAAGCTTCAGAAAGCGAAATCAGTGTTCAACTCTGGACCACAGACACAAAGCAAAAAATTTTATGAGTTGATTCAAGGGACAAAGCTTCAAGATGTAAAATCCTTAGAGTTTAACTGTGGACTGAAGTTACAAGGTGGGAAATCTGATTTAACACAGAGGAGGAAGCTTCAAGGTGTGAAATCAGTGGAGTTCAACCCTGGACCACAGAGACAGGGTGAGAAATCTGATTTGATGCTACAGTGGAGGCTTCAAGATTTGAAATCTGTTGTTCCATGGCTGCAAGGTGTGACATCTTCAGAGTTAACACCAGAGACAAAGCTTCAAAGTGGAGAATCTGTGGAGTTCATCACCAGGCCAGTGTGGCAAGATATGAAACCTTTTGAATTGACTCTTGGTACAAAGGTACAAGATGTGAAATCTTTGGGATTTAACTCAGCTCCACAGTTACAAGACAGGAAATTGTCTATGTTGACACCAGAGGCACACCTTCAAGGTGTGAAATCTATGGAATTCAACCCTGAGGCAAAATTGCAAGGTGCAAAATCTTCTGAACAAAAAAAAAAAAAAAAAAAATCTTCTGAACATATAAAGCTTCAACTAATGAACTCTACTGAGGTCAACCCTGGTCTAGAACTCAAGGTTGCAAAACCCTCTGAGTTGGCCTTGGAATCAAAGATTCATAGTGGAATATTGTCTGAGATCAGTGGTAGAAAGCAGTGGCAAGATGAGAAATCTTATAAGTTGAATCCATGGCCAGAACTTCAAAGTGTAAAAGTCATGGTGTTCAATCCTGGGACACATTCGCAACATATAAAATCTTCAGAATTATGTAAAGGGACAAAGCTTCAAGATGTGAAATCTTTGGAATTCAATCCTGACCAACAGTTGCAAGATGTGAACTCTTCTGATTTTTGTCTGGGAACAAGGCTTCACGGTATTCAATATTTTGAGTTTAATCCTCAACCACAGTTGCAAGAGGTAAAACCTGAGTTGAGCACAGAAATGAAGCTTCCAGATGAGCAGTTTCTGGAATTCAAGCATAAGCCTAAATTACAAGGTGGGAAATGCTCTGAACAGAATCCAGGGCCAAAGCTTCAGTGTGTAAATTATATGCCAGTCAACACTGGGTCACAGGTGCAAGGTATAAAGTCCTCTGGGTTGAATCCTAGTCCACAGCTTCAAGGTAGAAAATCTAAGGTGCTCTGCATTGGGCCTAATTTGCAAGGTGTGAATTCTTCTGCATTCATTTCAGAACCAAAACTTCAATGTGTAATTTCTACTGGATGCAACCCCGGGCCACATTTGCAAGGCACAAACACTTCTGAATTAACTTCCATTTCAAAACTTCAAGGTATGAATTCTTCTAAGTTAAATTCTGAGATCCCAGGAGTGGATGTCATATCTAATGAAAGGATTAAGAGGAAACAGGTGGAGGAGTCAGGGAGCTCACTCCGGAGCCTTTCCCACCATCCACCACAAAACTGGAGATCACTATCTAGGATCTTCCAGGCAGGATCAGGGGCTCGAAGAGGCCTTACCTGGCCTGTCCTGGGCAGGCGACAGAATGTCTGGGAAAGTCGCTCCTGGAGGCAGCGACTACCTCGAAAATACCTCTCCAGTATGCTAACGCTGGGCAATGTCTTGGGGACCAGCATGGAAAGGAAGCTTTATTCTCAAACATCTTTAACAGAAAGAGCCACTGCAGATACCTGTCAATCTATTCAGAATTTATTTGGGGTTCCAGCTGAATTGATGGCATTTTCCCAGAGTTTGCTTGAGAAGGGTCAAGGTACTATTTCTCAGCCTTCAGTTGTCAAAAACTACATTCAGAGACATACTTCATGCCATGGTCATGAGAAAAGAATGGCCTTAAGGATGTGGACACGTGTCTCCATGTCCTCCATAATACAGCACTACTCTGGCACTAGAGTGAGAATAAAGAAAACAAACTCAAAGCCCTGTGATATATCCCAGGAAGTCACTCAGCACATGCCTGTTTCATGTACAGGGAGTCAGCTTTCTGCCCCAGCAAAGTCAGAGTCTTCCTTCAACGTATTTTTTGCTAGGAGAGATTCTGTTCCAGTGGAAGAGAGTAAGAACTCACAGAGTGATTCACAGACAAGGATTTTTGAGTCCCAACACTCCCTCAAGCCAAGTTATCTTCCCCAGGCCAAGTCTGACTTCTCCGAACAGTTCCAGCTTCTACAAGATCTGCAGCTAAAAATAGCAGCAAAACTGTTAAGGAGTCAAATACCCCCCAACGTACGTCCACCTTTAGCTTCAGGTCTGGTTCTAAAATACCCTATCTGCCTACAGTGTGGCCGATGTTCAGGATTTAATTGCTGTCATAAATTACAGGCCACTTTTGGAACTTATCTTCTTATCTATCCACAGCTTCACCTTGTAAGCACTCCTGAAGGCCGTGGAGAGATCAGGTTGCGTCTTGGCTTTAGGTTGCAAACTAGGAAAAGACCCCAAGTCCCAGAGTTTCATAGAAGAGGTAGACGCATCACACCAAGGAGCCTTAGATCAACATCACTAAGGAAAGCTAAAGGCTATACTCAAGCTTCCAAGAGTCCTACTTCTACAATAGATTTCCTGTCTGGGTCTTCCCAGTGTCCTGCTCCTATACAAGTCCACATCAGGCGAAGGCAAGGCGGCAGCCCTGGCCTAGTAGAAAAGACAGAAATTAGAGAGGCTGGACACTATGGATTCACTGAAGTTCACTGTTTATCAGAGAGTGACTCTGGAAGCAATCAGGATGAAAAGTGGGCTAAAGTGAGAACAAAAAGGACCCATGATTCAAAACATCCAATGAAAAGAATCCCCAGGGAAGTCAGAACACAAAACACAAAGTTCTACACAAATAGTACAGCCATAATACAGAGGTTCTCTAAGGAATTACCAAGCCAGTTAAGAAGGAAGAGGAGTGGAGTGTCTCAGACAACTACCGCCTCTTCAAAAAGACAACCTAAGAAATCTTCCCCACCACAATTCATTCAACTCCTTTTTCGGGGCCTAAAGCAGGCATTCCAAACAGCACACATGGCTTTGGTTTGTGTTTAGTTTCTTAGGACAGGGCCGAAAGTAAGCTCATCACACAAGATGAATTGTGCCAAAGCACAGCAGTAGAGGGCTGCCGCTCGCTCAGGCAAAAGAGCGCCATCTGTCCTGCTGTGGTAACTTTCATTAAAGTATTATCTAGATTTACACTTTAAGACTTGTTTTCTTAACATTTCAGAAGTGCCAAAGCAGCAACCTATGTTTTTATTAATTTTACAAGCAATAATTGGCTTTTGTGAGCACCTGCCGTGCTTCGTCCTTGAGCGCAAGAACAGCACAAAGTTCCCACCATTATTTTGATTATACTGAAGTAGCACAAGGACATTTCTTTGCGTTCCCACCACTCTGATTATACTGAGGACATCTCATGGATCAGTGCCCAAAGCACTCAATGCTTCTTTTGCAGGCCCCCGGTTTGCCGGGGCGGGGGCGGGGGGCGCTCAAAGCATTTAGAACTGTTCACAACTCTGGCTTATTTGCATGCCCCCGGTTTGCCGGGGTGGGGGTGGGGGGCCTCAAAGCAATCAGGACTGTTTGCAGTTCTGGCTTATTCGCCAGCCCCCAGTTTGCTGGGGGGGGGGGGAGCTCATGGGTCACATCTCCTTTCCATGTCCTCCGTTATCCCACTACATTTCCCCCTTTTTGTTTTACAATTTTTGTAGCATCAAGGAGAACACGGCAGCATTACTCTCAGTACTACACTACATGGAATTATTTTGCAGCTTGTGCAGCATCAAGGAAAACACAGCAGCTTGTTGCGATGTTGCATGGCGGGTAGCTTTCACTCGTCGAACTACAGCTAAACATATGATTATTATTATAATGAGCATTAACAATCCTGCAGTAGAACCAAAGCATGTAATTTAGACATGGAATTTAGATTATTAAGTCCTTGAATAATTCCAGTCCATACTTCTTGCGAATTAAGTCGTTGTAATTTCTTCTGGAAAGTTTGTTGAATTTTCCCTTGTAAATTTACAATTTCTTCTATCAAATTTTTGTGATGTAATAAATGCTTTTTTATTGTTGTCCCAGGGAATGCAGACTGATTATATGGAACTGAAGTGACACAAAAGGCACTTTGATTCCAGTCACAACGTAGCTTCATTTGTCTTTGTAAATTTACAAGTTGGTTCCCCAACATAACCACAGGTTGTTGTAAGTTCGCTATTTCCGAATATATTTCCGAATCAATTTGTCGTTGATAGAACCAAAGCATTCCAGAATTTTTATGCCAGTTATACAGTCAATGGTCTGAATAGATTGTTGTAAAGCAACTCCAGCAACTGCAGCAGTAGCTGTTATGGCTATAATACCCATGACAGCTGCAATCAACATTCCTACAAATCTTTTACTTCTTTTTAACACATCAACTAAATATTGCAAAACAGCCATAGGAAGAGATTCTTGCCATTCCCTTCCAAGATTGACAGGAAGCCAAAGACCTGTCCAAGCTTGTAAGATATACAAACTTTCAGTAGATATGTTAAAAGATATACTAGAGTTAATACAGGTATACAGAGAGCAATTTTTACACATTATAATACCTTGAGTCTCATTCCATACAGCTGGTCCCTTTAACAATATATAAGGTAATTTCACACAACTACGAGTATACCGAGTAACATCTTTATGAAAAATCAAACTATGATTTTCAGATTTATTAACCATATGTCCTACCCAGGCATTAATCTTTCTCAGAGCTGCCATAAGCTTCCACAAGTCCTTTTGGATAGGATAGCCATTTAAGTGAGGACCAGGAGGAGAAAACCCTCCAGCATGCCATACTATGGTATCATTAATAGTATCGCTATAAATAGTGTTATCTTCTTTATGCCAGTATAAATCCTTCAAACCCTTTTTTCCTCGGGCGGAGCCAAAAGGGCTCCAATCAATGACGCTTCCCCAAGAAGTATTAACAAGAACCCGAGCCATTTCTCCTCGGCATCGAGTCCAATGGACCCAATCCGATAATCGATCCACAAGAGGCACCTGGCATGGAGGCAAATAAGGTGCAGAAACATTTTCATTAAGTGTGGAATTAAAACTTTTAAAACTATAAGCACTCAAAAGATATAACCCATGATATCTGCTTTCATTTTTGATAACACTTAACGATGCCTGATAATTCATTTTAAGGCAATGATCTCCCTTTCCCATACAAATAGGAGGTCCATTAACACCCACAGTGTTATTTTCTATTATCCTTCCTTCTTCTTCTGGCTTCAAAGGGCCTCTATCATCAAAAGGACCAGGCAACCATCCAGACTCATTTACATATACAAGAATTGGGGCATCCCACCAGGTAACCCCCATATTAAGAGGAGGGTTAGGAATATAAGTCCAATAAGTATGGTTAGTACAATTTATCTCATTGGCTGATATGCTTATTACCTGTGCAGACAACATTGCCAACATAGCTACAAAAAGATTGGTGCTAGTGAGGGGTTTACCCTGTGAAATGACAAGATTTTCAGCAGTGCCTGCAAACTTTTTCACTTGCCCCCAAGTCAATGGAGACGCCCTCTTTGTTTGATCCAATGGCACACGGAATGCTCTCTTGCTCAAATCCATCTCCGCACATCCCTTCGTCATTCCCATCACATCAAGGCTACGCTTAGTTGCCAGCCCGAAGCTTTATCTTCTTAGCCGGCACCCAATAGGATTCAGCTCCTGCAGAAACAAAAGCATATCCTCGGCCCCAACGAAGAACCTCTCCAGGTTCCCAAGTGTTAGTATTTTCATTTAATATAAAAACAGGCTGTCTAAGTTCCTGTGTACTTGTTTTTGTCCAATGTCTGTCAGCTGCACTAAGATCATCTTCTCCATGATTCAAAAAATTAAGAGTAAATAAAGCAATATGTATTCTTTTCCTAGGACTTTGTACCTCATCTCCCCCTTTTTGTTTTATAAGCATGTCCTTCAAAGTGCGGTTTTGTCGTTCAATAACCGCTTGTCCCGTACTGTTTCCTGGGATACCTGTAACATGCTGTATATTATGTGTGGCAAAAAAAGTCTGACATTTTTGAGAATGATATGCAGAAGCATTATCAGTTTTTATGCTGTCGGGAATTCCCATAACAGCAAAAGCTTCTAATAAATGAGTTATTACAGCATCAGCTTTTTCAGAAGATAATGGAGTTGCCCATGAGAAATGAGAGTAGGTATCTACAGAATGATGAATATATTTTAACTTCCCAAAACCAGGATATTGAGTTACATCCATTTGCCAGATAGTATTAGCAGATAAGCCTTTAGGGTTAACTCCAATATTCAAACAAGGTTGATTAATAGCATCACATTGCGGGCATGTATGGAGAATAGTTTTTGCTTGTTTCCATGTAAGATTAAATTTATTTTTCAATCCTCTGGCATTAGTATGATATCTATGATGTTCTGCTGTAGCTAATTGTACAGTACCCACTAAAGTATCAATAAAATCATTTCCATCTACCAATGGACTGGGTAAATGAGTATGAGCACGAATATGAGTAATATAAAGTGGTGCAGTACGTAGTCTAATTGTATGTTGTATTTGCAAAAATAAAGAATGCAGTTCTGATCCATTATCTGGGATAAAAGCAGTTTCAATATTTTTAACTGTAAATTCCACATACTGAGAGTCTGTAATTATATTAAGAGCAATTGGATAATCTTGTAACAATAGTATTACAGCAAATAGTTCTGCTTTTTGAACTGAAACATATGGAGATTGTAACACCTTTTGATCATGACTGTTAGTATATCCTGCTCTTCCCGTTTTATTGGCATCAGTAAAAAAAGTTGGTCCTATAACAGGATCTGATTGAACTATTTTTTTCAAAATCCAATTAGTCTTTTTCAAAAACTGTAAACGTTTATCAGAAGAATAATGATTATATATTTTACCTATATAATGAGCACAGGCAATTTGCCAGTATTCCTCTAGTTGAAAAAGAGTTTGTATTTCTTTGTTTGAAAAAGGGACTATAAGTTCATGTGGGTCCTGACCACATAGTTGCCTTAATCGTAACCTACCTTTAATAATAATATCAGCTATTTTTTGTACATAAGATTGCAATTTCTTTTGAGCTTTATGAGCTAAAAATATCCATTCTATAAGATTATCTTGTTGTTGTAGTAAACCAGTAGGAGAATGAGGAGTATGAAATACAATAAGTCGTAAATGATCGAGAGATTCAATTCGATCCAATTGTGCATCATGTATATGTTTTTCTATCCATTTAAGTTCTTGTTCAGCCTGGGGAGAAAGTTCACGGTAACTATTCAATGCTGGATCGCCCTCCAAGGTGTGAAATAAATTTTGTAACTTATAAGTAGGAATTCCTAAACTAGGACGTAACCAATTTATATCTCCTAATAATTTTTGAAAATCATTTAATGTTACAAGAGAATCTCGTCTAATTTGTACTTTCTGAGGAATAATCTGAGTATTGGTTACAGTTTGTCCAAGATATTGCCAGGGAGCACATTTTTGAATTTTTTCAGGAGCTATCTGTAAACCTCATTCTTTAAATTTTAACTCTGCTTGTTGTAACATCTGCTGTAATGTTTGCTGATGAGGATGAGCAAATAAAATGTCATCCATATAATGAAGAATACGTGCCTCAGGATACATGTGACGTAATTCCTCCAGAGGCTGATTAACAAAAAATTGGCACATAGTTGGACTATTTAACATCCCCTGAGGGAGAACTTTCCATTGAAATCTCTGAGCTGGATGTTCTTGATTTAAGGCTGGTACAGTAAATGCAAATCTTTCACAATCTTGAGATTGTAATGGTATAGTAAAAAAACAGTCTTTTAAATCTATAATTATAAGTTCCCAATTGCGAGGGAGCATTGCAGCAGATGGAATTCCAGGTTGCAATGCCCCCATAGGTTGAATAATCTCATTAATTTTTTGTAAATCTGTCAACATTCTCCATTTACCTGATTTTTTCTTAATTACAAAAACAGGTGAATTCCAAGGGCTAGTGGATACTTCAATATGCCCTGCTATTAATTGTTCTTGTATTAATTGGTGTAATGCTTGTAATTTTTCTTGAGTTAAGGGCCACTGCTCTGTCCATATAGGGGTATCTTTCAACCATTTTAATGGTAATGCAAATTTTCGAGCAGTGGCCCCGACACTAAATTTGGATATCCAAGCCCAGTATAATCTTTCCCCGTTTTAGTTACATATTGGGGTTCAGTAGCATTTAATTGCGAATAATCACATTCCTTATTTGACATCATTTGCATTGCTTCAGGGGAAATTGTTGGTATGGAGATAGAGGTTCCCCATTGTTGTAGTGTATCTCTTCCCCATAAATTAATTCCAATATTGGCCGCATATGGTTGCAACACAGCTTTTTGTCCTTCCGGGCCTTTACACCCCAATAATTCCTTACTGCGCCAAATCATATGCAATGTTCCTATTCCTGTAAAAGTAACTCCCACCTTTTCTAAAGGCCAATATGAAGGCCATTCAGACTGTTTTATTATAGACACAACAGCTCCCGTATCAACAAGGCCCGTAAATTTCACATTATTGTTAAAAGTAATCGTTAATTGAGGACGTTGGTCATTGAGAAAGGATTGCCAAAAAACATTTTTTCCCGTGCTGCCGAACCCCTCGCCCCTCCCTGTACGCTTTACGGGGGCGGCTGCTTGTTTTACATATGGTAACAATAACAATTGAGCAATTCTTTGTCCCTTATTAAATTCTATAGATTTTGAAACAGAAATCATAATAGAAATTTCTCCAATATAATCCTCATCAATAACTCCAGTATGAACTGTTACACCCTGCAGAGTCAAACTACTTCGTCCTAATAATAGTCCCATAGTTCCTGCAGGTATAGGGCCATAAACTCCTGTAGCTAATTTGTGTACTCCTCCTGCTGGCGTAAGGATACAATCTCGAGGAGCAATTAAGTCAACGGCAGCACTGCCGCTGGTAGCATGCATGACATCAGTAACTAAGAGCCGAGGTTGAGACTGTCCTGTAATGTCTGATAAAAGCTGGCATTGCTTACTGGATACTGTTGAGAGTTTACTGTCACTTTTCCCGTATTGCTGTTGCGGCCCCGGGTTGGGCCTAGCTTCCCGTTTCCCGAGACATCATCTCGTGGAGGCAAAAGATTTCCTAACTTATCCCTTTTTGAACGGCATTTATTAGCCCAGTGTCGTCCTTTACCACACCGACGACACATACCAGGTAGCTGCTCATTCTTAATCTGTTTTGATATCTGGCCTTGCCCTTTTCGACAATCTCGCATCACATGTCCGTACTTTCCACAATTGTAACATTTAATACAATTATCTTTCAACCCTTCATTCACGGCAGCTGCAAGTAAATTGGCCTGATAAGTAGGAGATCCAATATCATGGCAAGCTTTTATATACTCCTCATGTGGAGCGTTTACAGCCCGTAACGGCCGCAATGCCTTCTGGCGTTCAGAATTTGTATTCTCAAAAGCCAAAGATTGTAATAATAAATCTTGCACGTCTATTTGTGCTACAGCTCTTTGAATGGCTGCACGCAGTCTAGACAAGAAATCAGTGTAAGGCTCACCAGGCCCTTGCGTCAACTTAGTAAAAGATTGTGCTGTTTTTCCAGGGGGTTCCACTTGTAACCATACTCGTAAACAACACATACGTATTTGAATGATTCGTAAATCATCAAATTGAGCTTGAGCTTGTAGATTACTAAATGCACCTGCTCCTATTAATTCATCTAAAAGTGGCCCTGGAGGATTGCGGGCCGCATTAGTCCTTGCCATGGTTTCAGCTTCCTCTCTCCAAGTTTTAAACTGCATATATTGTCCAGGTTCAAGAACAGTTTTGGCAACCGCTCCCCAATCATGAGGAATTAACATGTTTTCAGTAGCATACCCAGACAAAAGTCCTTGAACATAATTAGAATGCATCCCATACGCATTAATGGCTTCTTTTAACATTTTTAAAATTTTTATATCATGATGGTTATAATCAACATTTACATATCCATTCGGAAATTGATCATTAGCAGGCATAACTTGTCTAACAATAGGGAAAGCAAAAAAGGATTCAGAATATTGCTTTTCTTGTTTATTCATCTCTTCTTCCAACAATATTCTATTAGATTCAGGTTTTAGAGGAAAGAGAAACTGACGAGAGTCTCCAACAGGATAAGCTGCTAATTCTAAAGGAGGAGCCGAAGGAATAGTAGGACATGGCTCCTGATATGAAGGAGTAGTAGTATTTATTTTCTTCCAGTTTAGTCATCAAATTTTTAAACTTTGAAAGTATATCAGAAATCTCATTCTGTTGAGAAAGTGGCATTTCATTTTGTTTGCTAACCTGCTCCCGATCTTTATTACCATCAGAAAAAGCCCCTTCATCACTGGAATCCGAAAAATCCTCTCCTATCTCAGACACAAGGGGAGGAGGGGGCGGAGGAAGGTCCTCTATAGGAGACTCACGAAACAAAGTACGAAAAGCAGCAGAATGATCGGGAGCAGAATTCGGACGCTAAGGACGCGCCCCATTGTCACTTTCCGTTTCAGATTGTAATAGTTCCAGGGCAAGGGAAATTAATTTACAAAGAGACCAAACACGGACAGATACAGGGTCTCCATGCTGATGAGCTCTTCTTAAGGCTCGCATAACCTGTTTCCAAACTTTTAACTGGTTATGACCAGTAGGTTGAAACCAGTAACAATGTTTACGTACCAGCGCAAACAATTCATCAAAAGATTCCTGTTTCACTTTTACTCCTCAACTCCATAATAACTGTTTCAGGAGTTTACTATATTGAAATTCTACTGAATGGGAATTCCCCATTACAGTTACTCTACTGTTGCCGAAGGTTTCTCTTACTCTGAGCAGACCAATTTCCCCTTCGGTCCCGCGATCACGCGATTACTTACCTTCAGGTCCCTGTTCGGGCGCCAAATGTTGTAGTTTCTTAGGACAGGGCCGAAAGTAAGCTCATCACACGAGATGAATTGTGCCAAAGCACAGCAGTAGAGGGCTGCCGCTCGCTCAGGCAAAAGAGCGCAGTCTGTCTTGCTGTGGTAACTTTTATTAAAGCAGTATCTAGATTTACACTTTAAGACTTGTTTTCTTAACATTTCAGAAGTGCCAAAGCAGCAACCTATGTTTTTATTAATTATACAAGCAATAATTGGCTTTCGTGAGCACCTGCCGTGCTTCGTCCTTGAGCGCAAGAACAGTACAAAGTTCCCACCATTATTCTGATTATACTGAAGTAGCACAAGGACATTTCCTTGCGTTCCCACCACTCTGATTATACTGGAGACATCTCATGGATCAGTGCCCAAAGCACTCAATGCTTCTTTTGCAGACCCCCGGTTTGCCGGGGGGGGGGGGCGCTCAAAGCATTCAGAACTGTTCAAAACTCTGGCTTATTCGCATGCCCCCGGTTTGCCGGCAGGGGGGGGGGCTCAAAGCAATCAGGACTGTTTGCAGTTCTGGCTTATTCGCCAGCCCCCAGTTTGCTGGGTGGGGGGGGGGCTCATGGGTCACGTCTCCTTTCCATGTCCTCAGTTATCCCACTACAGGTTTGGCAGAAGCCTGAGGACAGGACAAGGCCAGACCATTTCTGGTCAAGCAAAAACTACCTTCCAAAACAAAAAGCCAGAGACTATTGCTTATCAAGAGATACCAAAAGACAGACGATGCCAACTCTCAAGCTAAGGCCAACAGACCCAACCATTAAGGAGGAGAGCACATTGTGGGGAGAAACAGACCAATTCAGATCAGCTCAACAACCAACAGGAAATAGCTCTTTCCAACCCAGACCTATACAACTGCCAAGCCCATAGTTTCCCAAAGAAGTACCACTCTCAAAAACACCTCAAGCAGCCAGCCTTTGGGTCCTGTTCAAAATGAGAGTAATAGCAGAGCTAAGAAAAACTTTAACAGAAATGAAGTCTCTAGCCAGGAGTCCAAGAACTCCAAACCAGGAACCAGAGTTCATGCTGGAGGGAGACTCTTACATGGTTCCCCTATGAACAGAACCTCACACAGTCACCTTAAAGAAAAACCCACACACAAGGAACGAAACCACTACAGCTTCTGTAGGGAATAACCCCATGGAATTCTTCTGGAAGTAGCCAATATAGTCCCTCTGAGAGGAGCCACCACAGGGCCTCTGAGAGATGTCGCAGTCCCTCTGAGAGGAGATGTCGCAGTCCCTCTGAGAGGAGATGCCACAGTCCCTCTGAGAGATGTCACAGACTCTTTGAGAAAATCCGTCGCGGTCCCTCTGAGAGGAGAGGACACAGTGCTTCTGAGAGAAGACCGTACAGGCCCTCTGAAAGGGGCAGACACAGTCATTCTGAAGAGTGGACACAGTCCCTCTGAGAGGAGCCACCAAAGTCCCCTCAAGGAGAGACTCAAGCACAGCTCACCTAGCGAGAAGCCCAGATATAGTTTAGGTAAAGATTTCAGGAGTAACTCAAACATGTTTCTTAAGACCACACCAAAAATCCCCAAGGGAGGGCAAGTTTGGAGGCCTGACGCTAGAAGATGGGAAGAGACCCGCCCCAGTTATTCATTGCCTCACTCAAGTCTCCACCAAGCTGCCTTTTCGTGGCTTCTTTCCTGCTCAGCCACTGGCTTCCACTTTCTGCGCCCTCAGCAATAAAAGAGTTTCTACCTGAGGGGAGGGAGGGAGGGAAGGCGGGAATGGCTCTGTCATTTCCCTAAGATAAATAAACGGGTAATAATTGACCTTCCTGTGCACCTAGAAAGACCACTCGTCGTGCCCGGTGGAGCATGGGGTCGTGGAGGGGCAAGAGAGGTAGTGCAGACGGAGGGAACGAGACGGACGGACTCCGAGGCCAAACAGCGGTTCAAACCACCAAGCCCCAATTTCCCGAGTCCCAAAGCGCACTCTCGGGGCGGGGTCTCAGAGGAAGTGTGTGGGGGGCGGGGGTGTCTGGGGGGGGGGCTGGTCACGTGACTCGCCCTGCCGCAGCCCCCTCGGAAGCTGAGAGGCGGAAGTAGACGTTAGGCACGGGGCTCGCGGCGCGCCGACTCCACATCCGGGAGCGGAGAGGAGAGCGGAAGTGGCGTTGATCTGGCCGGAGCCCTTGGGTGAATTTGTTAGGCGTGGAGAGGCAGTGATGTCTTCCAGACTCGGTGCAGTGCCCGCCGTGAGTTTCTCGGTTTGACCGTTACGCTTTAGGGGTAGCGCTGTCGAGCCCGCCACACGCGGTCCCTCGCTTTTGTCCCCTGCTCAGAGTTGGTTTTATCAGAGCCCATCGCAGGCCCCACCCTTCTAGGTCAGATATACCAGCCCCCTCGTTTTTCCCCCCACTTCTGCTGCCCGATCCCCACCCCCTTGGACTCAGTTCCTCGTCAGATTGCCGTTAGTCTCTATTCCTTTTACATCCTCAATGCCTCCCATATCCGTTGTCCTCGCTTTCTGTCTCCCTTTTAGAGCTTCTTTCTAGGACAGGGCTTTGAGAATGGGGGAGATGAAGGCTCTAGCGTTGTCACCTGCCTTGACCCTGTAGGAAGATAGGGCGGCACATTTTTCATAAAAAGTCTTGCCTTCTTCCGTTTGAGGGAGTAGCCCCGGGAGAGCTTCATTTCTTGGCACAGGGGGATTCGTCTTTTTGTGGTTAAGGTTCAGAGGCCCCTAGCATTTACTCATGTGCTTGCAATTTGCTAGACCCCGGGACCCACATCCTTTAAGCAGCAGAGGAGCACGAGGATCGTGGGAGCTAAGAAGTAAGTGAGGTTTTGTGCGATCCATTTATAATTGTGTCGCCAGCGCTGTCCAATAGAACTTCCCGTGATGATGAAAATGTTGTGTATCCGCACTGTCCAGTACTGTAGCCACTAGCCACGTATAACTGTTGAGCGCTTGAAATGTGGCTTACGTCAGTGAGGAGCTGAATTTTAAATTGTATTTTAATTAATTTAAATAGCCACCTGTGACTAGTGGCCACCTGATTGGACAGTGCAGGTCTAATCCTAGTGTGGAGGAGGAAAACTTAGCTTGCAAAAAAAAAAAGTACGAATTATAATAAAAATGGAATGTGTGACTAAGTGTAGCCCTGCATTTCTTTAGACATCAAATATGTACTCATGAATACATTGATGCACTTGGGAAGGACTGATAAAAATGACTGTAAGCTACTTGGCTTCAAGACTGGTTTATTATATTGTTTACTGAATGTGCTAAGCTTTTCCATATTTGTTAATACAAAAAAGGTTCTTGTTAAGGAGATACTCATTGGAAGGGATTAATTCATTCATACAATATTTACTAAATATCTGCTTTGTGCCAGTTCTGTGGTAGGTTAGATACACAGACATGAAAAATACACAACTAAGGCTTCCCTGGTGGCGCAGTGGTTGAGAGTCCGCCTGCCGATGCAGGGGACATGGGTTCGTGCCCCGGTCTGGGAAGATCCCACATGCCGCGGAGCGGCTGGGCCCGTGAGCCGTGGCCATTGAGCCTGCGCATCTGGAGCCTGTGCTCCGCGACGGGAGAGGCCACAACAGTGAGAGGCCTGCGTACCGCAAAAAAAAAATAAAAAAAAATAAAAAAAAAATACACAACTAAGAGACTAACCTATTTAGGCAAGGAGATCCACACAATACAGTGTAATGAAATTTTTTCTTTTTTTTTTTTTTTTGCGGTACGCGGGCCTCTCACCGCTGTGGCTTCTTCCGTTGCGGAGCACAGGCTCCGGACGCGCAGGCGCGGCGGCCACGGCTCACGGGCCCAGCCGCTCCGCGGCGTGCGGGATCCTCCCTGACCGGGGCACGAACCCGTGTTCCCCGTATCGGCAGGCGGACCCTCAACCACTGCGCCACCAGGGAAGCCCCTAATGAAATGTTTTTAAACAGGAATTTAGTATAGCCTTTGGGGAAGGGGAGTGATATTTGGAAGGGAAGGGTTGCCAGAGCAAATCACTCCTAAACAGACTTGGAAGTCAAGGAATAATACAGTTAGCCAGAAGGAAAAGTGTTTTGTTTTGTTTTTTTGTTTGTTTTTGTTTTTCAGAAGAAAGAACAGAATGTGAATGGGTAAAAGGATTTAATGGAATAGCAAGTGGGTAATTGTTCAGAAATGTAAAGATTAATGGGCCCTCATCTATTAATCAGAATCAGAATCATTGGAGTTAGAGCATCAGAATCCTTATTTTTAACTGGACTCCTAAGACATTGTGAAGTTTGAGAATCCTCCATGAGAAATGAGACTAGAAGAGAGTAGAGGATGAAACCGTGGAAAACATCAGTATTTAAGGATTGGGTAGAATAAAAAAAGGCTGCAAAGGATACTGAGATGAATGTAAAATACTTTTTAATGAAATCTAAATATTTGCACCTAGAGAGTGAACTAGGGGCTCTTAAAAATTCTTGGTAGATCAGAAAGGAGTTGAAAATAGGTTAAACTTCTCATCTTTGTGATCTGAAGCTGAGACTGAAAGTACCACACACAACAGGTTATTTTAAAGTAACTACAATTATGATAGTTATTGTATGAGCCAAAAGCTTTTTCTTGTCATATTTATGGAAAGAGAAGTTTGAGATTAATCTGGGTTTTTTTGTTTGTTTGTTTGTTTGTTTTGCGGTATGCTGGCCTCTCACAATTGTGGCCTCTCCCGTTGCGGGGCACAGGGTCCGGACGTGCAGACTCAGCGGCCATGGCTCACAGGCCCAGCCGCTCCACGGCATGTGGGATCTTCCCGGACCGGGGCACGAACCCATGTTCCCTGCACTGGCAGGCGGACTCTCAACCACTACGCCACCAGGGAAGCCCAATCTGGTTTTTAACAAATAATCAAATACCCTGAGTTGATAGGTAGTGTAAAATACTTGAGAATTGTTTTTGTTGAGTCCTTTAAAAATAAAAGAGAGCTGGAGGGAGGGATTCCCTATCCACGTTGACTTAATCCCCAAGATGTTAAAACTGTTGATTTTTTTTTTCACTATACTCGTGCTTATTCATGAGCAGGGAGGTCGGTATATCCAAGTCCTACATTGACAGCAAAGAAATTTCTTTGAGGACAGTTTCCTAAGAGGAGTCAGATGGGACTTGACTCTTCTATCAAGTCTTTCTAGTACAGATAGTTCCCATTGTTTGGGATGGTGTTTTAGCCCTAGAGGACAGCCAGTTCCCACTAAAATTTTTTTATACCTTCATTGAGGTATAATTGAAGTACAATAGACTGCATATATTTATACAATAAGTATATTGTATACATATACAGATAATATGTATACAATATCTTCATCTTTGACATAGGTAAGTACCCATGAAACTGTCACCACAATCAAGATAACATTTCCATCTCTCCCAAAAGTTTTTTCACATCCCTTTGCAATTCATTCCTCCCTCCACTCCTGTCCCCAGACACCCCCTGACCTGTTTTCTGTCACTGTACAGTGGTTTGCATGTTCTGGGATTTTCTATAAATGAAATCAGACATTGTGTCCTCTTTTTGCATGATTTGTTTCACTCAGAATAATGTTTTTTTTTTTTTTTTTTTTTTTTTTTTTTTTTTGGTGGTACGTGGGCCTCTCACTGTTGTGGCCTCTACCGTTGCGGAGCACAGGCTCCGGACGCGCAGGCTCAGCGGCCATGGCTCACGGGCCCAGCCGCTCCACGACATGTGGGATCCTCCCGGACTGGGGCACGAACCTGTGTCCCCTGCATCAGCAGGCGGACTCTCAACCACTGCGCCACCAGGGAAGCCCAGAATAATGATTTTGAATGAAGAATAGTTTTTGTTGCTAAACAGAATTCGATTATGGATATAACATAGTTTGTTTAGCCATCTATCTTGAGGGACATTTGGGTTATTCTCAGTGTGGAGATATTACAGTAAAACTGCTGTGAACATTCATGGGCAAGTCTCTGTGTGGAAAAATATTTTTGTTTCTTTTGATAAATACTTAACACAGTATTTATTTATTAAGATGGAATTTACCATCTTAGGTTGATTGGGTCCGACGTCAGGAGAATGTTTCACTTTTTAAGAAATTGTCAGTCTTCCAAATTGGCGGTATTATTTTACATTCCTACCAGCAGTGTAGGAGAGTAAGTCTCTAATTTTAGCTAATTTAATGGGTGTATAATTGTGTTTCATTGTGGTTTTAATGAGAATTTTCCTGATGAATAGTGGTGTAAAACATCTGTTCATGTGCTTATTGGCCATTCATATATCTTTTTTTGTCAAGTGTGTTGATGTCTTTTGCCACCCCCCCAAAAAAAAAAAATTGCGTTTTCTCTCACTGTTAAATTGTATAATTTAATTTTTTAAAAATATTTTCTGAACACAGTTCTTTTGTTATATGTGTCTTGAATATTTCCTCGTCAGTGGTTTGCATTTCATTTTCTTAATGGTGTCTTTTGAAGAGCCAAAGTTTTAAATTTATCATTAAAAATAATAAAAATTTTATCATTTTTTCCTTTTATGTTTCATGCTATTTGTATTCTATTTAAGAAAACTTTGCCATCCCTAATTGCAAAGATTTTTTCCTTTGCTTTCTTCCAGAAGTTTTATAGGTTTTACATTCAGGTCTATGGCTCATGTAGAGTTAATGTGTATGTATGGTGTGTTATAAAGGTCAATATTAATTTCTTTCCATTTGTATATCCAGTTGTTGAAAAGACGATCCTTTCCCTGTTCAGTTGCCTTGGCATCTTTGTTAAAAATCAATTGAACATGTATAGGTGTCGGTCTGTTTCTGGACTTTCATTATTCTCTTCCATTAATGTGTATGTCTATCTTTTTGCCAATACTAAACTGTTTTGATACTGTAGCATTAGAGTAAGTCCTGAAATCAGATAAGGTAAGTCATCTAACTTTGTTGTTTTTTTCAAGATTGTTTCAGCTATTATATTTTCTTGGCCTTTTTATATAAATTCTACAATCAGTTTGTTATTTCTATAAAAGAAGCATGCTGGAGTATTGATTGGTATATGTATTGAATCTATAGGTCGATTTAGGGAGAATTGCCGTTTTAACAATATTGAATTTTCTGATTTATGAGCATGTTATATTTTTCCATTTATTTAGGTCCTCTTCAATTTCTCTCACCAGTGAGTTGTAGTTTTCATTGTAAAATTCTTGGATGGCTTTTGTTAGATTTGTTTCTAGGTTCCTAGATTTGTTCCTAGGTTCCTGTGTTTTTTGTTATTGTAAATGCTATTGTTTTTACAAGTTCATCTTCTCGTTGCTTGTTGCTGGTAGCTAAGAGTACACTTGTTAAAAAAATATTTATTTATTTGGTTGTGCTGGGTCTTAGTTGCTGCAGGCGAGCTCCTTAGTTGCGGTTCGCAGGCTTCTTAGTTGCAGCACATGGGCTCCTTAGTTGCAGCCGGTGGGCTCCTTAGTTGTGGCATGTGAACTCTTAGTTGCAGCATGCATGTGGGATCTAGTTCTCTGACCAGGGATCAAACCCGGGCCCCCTGCATTGGGAGCGTGGAGTCTTGACCACTGCGCCACCAGGGAAGTCCCACAATTGATTTTTGTATTTTAGCCTTATATCCTGTCACTTGCTAAATTCATTTTTAAAAATGAATTAATTAATTTTTTGGCTGTGTTGGGTCTTCGTTGCTGCGCTCAGACTTTCTCTAGTTATGGTGAGCAGGGGCTACTCTTCATTGTGGTGTGTGGGCTTCTCATTGTGGTGGCTTCTCTTGTTGCGGAGCCCTGGCTCTAGGGCACACGGGCTTCAGTAGTTGTGGCACGTGAGCTCAGTAGTTGTGGCTTGCGGGCTCTAGAGCACAGGCTCGGTAGTTGTAGTGCACGGGTTTAGTTGCTCCGTGGCATGTGGGATCTTCCTGCACTAGGGATCGAACCCGTGTCCCCTGCACTCTTAACCACTGCACCACCAGGGAAGTCCCTCAATTCATTTTTAATTCTAGTAATTATTTCATATATTTTCTGAGATTATCTTTGTAAACAAACTGAATAAAATCTGTTAAAAAAATCTGCAAGTAGGGGCAGTTATACTTTTTTCCTTCTGATCTTTATGCCTCCAGTTTCTTCTTATGTCAGTTTGGTAAGTTGTAGTTTTTAAGAAATTTGTTCATCTTAATTTGTCAGTTTTTTTGGCATAAAGTTTTTCGAAGTATTCTCATTATTTTAATGTCTGTATGATGTATAATAATAACCCCTCTTTCATTTCTGACATTGGTATTTGTGGTATCTTTGGTATCTTTTTTTCTTGATCAGTCTAGCTACAGTGTTGTCAATTTTGTGATCTTTTCAAAGAACCAGATTTTCTGTAAAGTCTGTTTCCTAATTTGTGAATTTCTCCTTTTTATTATGTTCTTCCTTCTATTTCTTTGGGCTTACTTTGCTCTTCTTTTTAAGGTACCTTAAGATGAAATCTTAACTTATTGATTTTAGATCTTCTTTTCTAACATAAGCATTTACAGTTTTAAGTTTCCTTCTAAGTACTGCTTTAGTTGCATCCCACAAATTTTGATATGTATATTTTTGTTGTTATTCACTTAAAATATTTTTGAATTTCCTTTGTGATTTCATTTTTGACCCATGAATTATTTAGAATTGGATTCTTTAATTGCCAGATTTATTTTTTATTTTAGATACCTTGCTATTCTTGATTTCTAATTTAATTCTGATGTGGTCAGAGAACACATGTATGATTTTCATCTTTTTAGGTTTAAAGTTTATAGCCCAGTATATGATCTATCTTGTGAATGCACAGTGTGCTCTTGAAAAGAAAGTATATCCCAGGGCTTCCCTGGTGGCGCAGTGGTTGAGAGTCCGCCTGCTGATGCAGGGCACATGGGTTCGTGCCCTGGTGTGGGAGGATCCCACAGGCCAGTGAGCCATGGCCACTGAGCCTGCATGTCCGGAGCCTGTGCTCCGCAACGGGAGAGGCCACAACAGTGAGAGGCCCGCGTGTCAAAAAAAAAAAAAAAAAAGAAAGTATATCCCATAGTGTTGGATGTAGTGTTCTATAAATGTCAGCTACAGCAAGGTGGCTAATAGTGTAGTTCAGATCTTCTGTGTCTTTACTCAATTTTTGTCTAGTCTGTCAGTTC
The DNA here is from genome assembly GCF_011762595.2 of Tursiops truncatus. Classification (NCBI taxonomy): domain Eukaryota; kingdom Metazoa; phylum Chordata; class Mammalia; order Artiodactyla; family Delphinidae; genus Tursiops; species Tursiops truncatus. The sequence continues at coordinate 67,524,454 of NC_047047.1, read as the reverse complement.
CTAAGAGGAGGAGGACTTAAAATTTCTGGTAAGATTGTAGAATTGTCTACTTTTCTTTTTCTATCAGTTTTGCTTTGTGTGCTTTGAGCCTCTATTGTTAGACACATGCAGTGAGTAATTATGTCTTCCTGATGATTTGTCATTTTAATTATTATGAAGTGTCCCTTTTTATCTCTGGTAATACTCTTTGTCTTGAAGTCTATTTTATCTGATATTAAAATGGCCACTCCAGCCTTCTTGTGTTTGCTGATGGCATGGTATAATTTTTTCATCTTTTTACTTCCAATGTACATATGTCTTTATATTTAAATAAAGTGTGCCTCTGTAGGCAGCATATACTAGGATATTGCTTTCTTTTTTACTCTCTCAATCTCTGACTTCTAACTGGAGTATTTAGTCCGTAAACATTTTAATTAATTATTGCATGGTTGGATTTAGGTCTACCATTTAATTATTTGTTCTCTCTACTTTGTTTTTTCCTCTGTACCTTCTTCTGGATTATTTAAATGTTTAGTGTGACATTTTAATTTATCTATTTGATTTTGGCTCTCTCTCTGGCTCCCCCCTCCCTTTTTTTTTCCTTTGAGGGGGAGGTTTGGTAGTAGTTGCTCTAGGAATTACAATATATACCTACCCTTTCATCATCTACTTAGAGTTAAAATACTACCACTTTGCTTAAATGTAGAAGCCTTAGACCATATAGATTCCTTTAACCCCCTACCTACTGACCATTAAATTATAGCTGTCATATATATTACATCTACATTTATTGAAAACCTTACCAGATAATGCTAAAATTTTGCTTTAAAGAGTTTTTAATATTTACCTGGCTGTTTGCCATTTCTCTGGCTCTTTCTTCATTCTTAAAAATCCAGATTTCTCTCTGGTGTCATTTTTCCTTCAGCTGGAATTATTTCCCTTAGCATTTTTCATAGAGCAGTCTGCTGACAACAAATTTTCTTAGTTTTTCTTCATCTGAAGAAATATTCCTAAAGGCTATTTTCACTGAATATGGAATTTTGGATTGATAAATCTTTTCTGTCAGGATTTTAAAGGTGTTGTTGTGCTGTCTTGGTTTCTGTTGAGAAATTCACAATCATTTGAATAATATGTCATTTTTTTCTAGCTGGTTTCTGGATTTTTAAAAAATCTTCAGTTTTAAACAGTTTCATTAAGATATATCTAGGTGTGTTTTTCTATTGAGTGTTTGTTGAGCTCCTTAAATCTGTAAATTTAAGTTTTTCATTAAATTTGGGGGATTTTTCCACCATTATTTTTTTCAAAAAATTTTCCTCAATCTCTCTTTCCTCTTCTTCTGGGATTACAACTATGCTTAAGTTAGATCTTTGATATTGACACCGCAGGTTGTTGGGGCTCTGTTGACTGTTTTTCAGTCTTTTGTCCTCTTTGTTCTTCAGATTGGATAATTTCTATTGATCTGTCTTCAAGTTCATAGATTCTTTCCTCTGCTGTCTCCATTCTATTACTAGCCCATCCAGTGAGTTTTTATTTTATTTGTTACTTTTCAGTTTTAAAATTAATTTGTTCTTTTTTATGATTTCTATTTTTCTGCTGATAATTCCTACATTTTCCTTCATTTCCAGTGTTTTCCTTTCTATCGTGGAGCATAATTATAATAGCTGCTTTAAAGGCTTTGATAGTTCCAACATCTGCATCATCTTCCAACATCTGTTTATCATCTGTCCTTTGAGAATTGCTCACATTTTCCTGGTTCTTTGTGAATTGCATAATTTTGGAATTTATTCTCAAGATTGTGAATGTTATTTGTGTAGACCATGGGTCTTTTTAGGATCTTCTAGGGATTGTTGCTGTTTTTATTTTAGCAGGTAACCTGTTTCGGTTCAGACCATAAATTCTGTCCTACTTTCTGAAGGCATTGGTTCAGTGGAACTGAGGTTCCATTCTTTTGAGTCTTTTCTGTGATGGTTTAGAGCTCAGGGGTTAGTTTGAGACTTTTTCAGGTTTTTCAAATCTTGTTTCAGTTCTCCAAGCTTTTGATACATTGGTTTGGATCTGTCTCACAGTAGTAGCTCAGGGGTTAGGCTGAGAGTTGTGTAGTTTGTTTAAATCTTATTTCACTTTCAAAGTCTTTGCTAAGCTGGTTTGGGTGTATCCTCCGCACATACATAGCTCAAGTTAAGCTGTGATTTGTGTGGATTTGTACACAGAAATATGAGGTCACCTTCTTTGCCTGTCTCTTCTCCATGATTCCCCCACATTCTCTAGTCTATAGAGACCCCTTTTCCTGGTTTCTAAGGCCAGAAAGATGGAGTTTCTATGAGAATTTAGGCTGCCCATGCTGGTCTGTGAGTGGGGGGCCACCCTTGTTGCAAAGCTGCATGTGAGAGAAAAAAAAAACTGGGAAACATACCCCATGTGACTCACTTCTCCCAGTTTTAACTGTTCTCCACAATCCACCTGCTTTTGTTTACTTTTTGAGGTCCAGAGTTTTTAGTTGTAATCAGCAAGAGGAATGGGCCATAGTGGGTGTGTGCCACTGTGCCGGAACCAGGACATCTCTGTATTAAATTTGTAATATTGGACCTCGTCGTGTACAGAGCTGAGAATCAATTTTCCCTTTTTGTAGCATACTGACTTTGTAAGTTCCTGTTATTTTTTGTTTTCCCTATCCCCACATCCATCCCCTTCCTCCCAGAGACAACCATACTAACAAGTTTGATATTTGTCCTTAAATATTTATGAGTCCTCATAAAATAGCTAGTGCCGTTTACTTGTGTAATTGTTTTTAATTTACTGAATTGACATTGTAGTGTACATCTTGTTCTGTTTTTTTTTTTTAATTGAACAGTATGCTTTTTAGTTATGTTCGTATCTCTAGATGTGTAGAAATGGTTTATTGCTTCTAACAGCTACATAATATTCCTTGGCAGGCATCTATCACATTTTACTTTTATTTATTCCTAAGAATGGTCACCTTTGTTACTTCCAACTACCTGCTACCACAAACCTCTATGTATAATTGTTACCAACTGTACCTCTAAAGTGTTGTCTTGAATCTGTCAGTTTATCATCTCTACTACGAAACCTTAGTTCAAGTTCAAGCTTTCATCATCTCTTATCCGTACTATTGCAATAAACTGCTAACTCTTCTCCCTTCTTTCACTCATCCTCCATGGGTCATCTTTTATACAGCATCCAGAGTGTGACATTTCTAAACCATAAATCTAAGGCAGGCCTCACACAGTTAAGTTAACTGGAAGAGGAGTGTCTCAGAGATCTGTGGACTCCACTTTGAGAACTGCTGCTCTACCACACTTTGAGCTATCTAGAAGATACTTTGTCACTACTCAGTAATGTTTGTTGACTACATACTGACTGGTCTTAGATTTAGAAGTTTGGATCCAGCCGTATACCAGACTTCTGGCCAGCTTAACTCAGACAAGATAGCACCCTTCCTTTAGCTGTGGGATCTAAGTATCAAGTTGCCTAAGCAAGACAGGGTGCCCTGACATCAAGGTGTAGTGGTTACTGTTCCTCTGCCAGAGGAATAGGGAGGCCTGGACACACCTGCTTACAGATCCAGGGCATCTTCTAAAGGGTCATGGAACACCCTATTTTACTACTTTCTTTTCATTGATGGATTTAGGAAGGAATGCCTACTTGGGCTATAGAATGATCATTTACGTGGACTGCTTATGCTTTCTGATTATAGTGAAGTATAATAATAATTATGTATATTGTACTAGGTCAACTAATTTAATTGTTAGAAAATTACAATCTAAATTGTTTTTATTATCAGGCTTCTTCGTTTTTGCACAGGTAACCAACTTGGTTATCTTCTTATGATGTAATATAAGTAATAGAAACTTTACTCCAGACCCTCCTTTGTGGTATTTATCTTTGTGTCCTGTTAGCAGCAGGACCCAGTGCTCCATAAAGGATAATAGTTTCCAGTACACTATCCCTCATGATGACTCCTTAAGCGGCTCGTCATCTGCTTCTTCGTGTGAACTGGTGAGTGATTTTCCAGCCTCCTTCCGAAAGTCTGCCTACTGGATGAAGATGAGAAGGATCAAGCCAGCTGCTACTTCCCATGTTGAAGGTATCAGTATCAGTATCTTATTCCAAAGACAGGGAACTCTCTAAAGTTATATTTGAGGTATCTGTTGTAAATGGCTCTTAAAGTATTAAGTACCACGTATGTGTTCCTTATTAGTGGTTGAATTTTTATTTTTATTTTTTTTGGCCATGCCACTTGGCTTGTGGGATCTTAGTTCCCCAACCAGGGATTGAACCTGGGCCATGGCAGTGAAAGCGCCAAGTCCTAACCAGTGGACTGCCAGAGAAGTCCCCTGAAAATTTTTTTAAGGTGTTAGGCTGTCATATACTCTTAGCTTCATGAACTGTCCCTCTGTTTTACTGAGTGAAATTCTGCTGATCTTACTCCTCTAGGTTATATGGTATAGCCTTTCCTCTTCATACGAATTGAACTTTCTTTCCCGTTGTTCTAGTTTGATCCTCTGTTGAGGGTTTAGGCGCTAGTGTAAGGATTATTCTAAGTGGAATTTATTAGTGGTTATAGTCTGAAGGGTTCTTAGTAGCCCTTTATCTTGAACAGTTAGCCTCAAATCAGGATCAAACAAATCACACTGCCTGAAGGATCTTATTTTTCATAGGGAACAGTTGATCACTTGGGATGGAGAACAGTACAAAAGGAAAAGGGGAGGTTGAGTCAGTTAATGAAAAATTATACCAACTTCCCTAAAAATGTTACAAACACTTCTCTAAGACCTGTGCTTGCTGATAATCTTTCTCTTTGGTGGTCTTGTGATTGATGATTTGAAGATAGGCGTAGATGTTCTCATATAAACCATACTGAAATTTTGTTTTGTTTTCTTATGTTATTTCAGGGTCAGGTGGAGTATCAGCCAAAGGAAAAAGGAAACCCAGGCAGGAAGAAGATGAAGACTATCGAGAATTTCCTCAGAAGAAGCATAAGCTTTATGGTAAGGGAGTAACTTTGCTAATTCTTTTTCACTGCGTGCCTGGGCTTTATTCTCTGAAGGTGAAAGGGAGAGGGACCTTAGATTTTGGCCCTTAAGCACTTTTGAGCCCTTGGAATTTTTTGGCAAGGAATGGCCTCCATTCTGCCTTTGTTTTTTTGCTTTTTTTTAAATTTTGGCTACGCTGGATCTTCGTTGCGGTGCACGGGCTTCTCTAGTTGTAGCGTGTGGGCTCTCTAGTTGTGGCGCATGGGCTTCTCTGGTTGAGGCTCACGGGCTCTAGAGCTCGCAGGCTCAGTAGTTGTAGCGTGCGGGCTCTCTAGTTGCAGCGTGTAGGCTTAGTTGCGGTATGTGGGATCTTAGTTCCCTGACCAGCGATTGAACCCAGGCCCCTTGCATTGGGAGCACGGAGTCTTAACCACTGGACCACCAGGGAAGTCCCCCCATCCTGCCTTATTTTACCGTTTTCTTCTGTCATGACTTAAGGGAGTCATTTGGTTGAGGGAGTGGGGCCTAGGGTGTTGAGAAGAAAAGGAAAGAGATTTTGGTGCTAGAGAGGGGTCAGAAAAGGTGATGTGTTGGGCTTCAAGTTTCTGTCTTGCGTCAGGGAGGAAGCAACGGCCTAAAACTCAGCCTAATCCCAAAGCCCAGGCTCGTCGTATTCGGAAGGAACCACCAGCTTATGCAGCAGGTATGCTTTCTGTTGGAAGCTTTTTGAGATCTAGTTCTCTCATTCTGTCTTTTTTGTTGTTGTTGGTAAAGGAATGATGTACCAAAGCATTTTCTTAGGGAGGCGCTTATTAAGCGCATGGCTTTGGAGGTCAGTCATGTTTGTTCAAGTTTTGGCTCTTCATTAATTTTTTGACCTACCTCTTAATTTCTGCAAACTTCAGTTTCCTTGTCTCTAAATAGGAATAATAAAGGCAGTCAGAATTGTTGTGAAAATTAAATGGGATAAAAACATTTAACAAAGTCTCAGGCACATAGGAAACACTTAGCAAACTGATTGTTATATATCTCAGTATCCCATTCTTATATGCTACTATGAAAAATATTACCCATTGACAGTTATATGTCAGTAAAACTGGGGAAAAAATTATTGCTCATTTCTTTAAGCCACCGGGCTTTGGAGTGGTTGTTGGATGGTTTTGATCGTGGGGAATTGAGTAGGAGTTTCAGAAACTCTTCACTGTCTGAAAAAAATTATTTCTAGAAGTTATATATAGCAAGAGTCTTTCCCCCAGGAAGAGGAAAAGCCACTTTATGATACTTTTCCTAAAATCTGGGATTGTGCTTTTTGTTTCTGGAGAATACTGCAAATTGTAAGTGTTCCTTTCTCTCCTTTGTAGGCAGTTTAGAGGAGCAGTGGTACTTAGAAATTGTGGATAAAGGCAGTGTCTCCTGTCCTACCTGCCAGGCAGTGGGGAGAAAGACCATAGAGGGCTTAAAGAAACACATGGAAAACTGCAAACAGGTTAGATATTTTGTGGCATTTCATAACTGTAATGACTTTTTACCCAAACTTTAAACCTCTGGCACTGTGTTGGATATGCTGATTATTGTGGAGAAGAGGCAGCATTGTGTCATAGAGAAAACATAGACTCTGGAGTCTGACAGACTTGGGTTTGAATCTTCATTCAGGTACTTACTAGTTGTGTCATTTAGCTTTTTATGTGTGGACCTCAGTTTTCTCATTTATAAAGTAGAGATAGTTACTACCTTGTGTAGTCCATGAGAGGATAAAAAAAGAAATATTACGTGCTAAGTGCCTACCCCATTACTTGGCAAATACTGGCACTCAGTAAATGGTAGTTCTTATTATTTTGAAAATGAATAGCCTTTACCTCTTTGCCCTTGAGGACATGACAATGAGCTTTTGGGATTTTGAGATTCATTGACTATTATAGAATTTGGGAAATAAAGGAGATACAGACCAGAGCAGTTGAATAGGACTTTGTGACATTCTGTCTCTCTGTGGAACAGCCTGACCCTGAGCAGTGTTTTTTCCTTGTAGGAAATGTTCACTTGTCATCATTGTGGGAAACAACTTCGTTCACTGGCAGGGATGAAGTATCATGTCATGGCAAATCATAATAGCTTGGTAAGAGTGTGTTCTGTGCTGTGTGAGCCTATGTGGTATTTGGATGCCTTTACTTGGATGAATGTAGATAAATCAGTGGAGATGGCTAAGGCTCTGGGACTTCATGGGATGTTAAGTAAGAATACCCTTTAGATAGAAGAGTTACACACAATGAAATGTGGATACCTAGGTATTTGTGTTTAGGTTAGCCCAAAGGTTCATATCCTGGGAGGTAGAGGCTTTGAACTCTTAGTTCCTTTACATTCACTTCACTGTTTAGGAGAAGATGGAGAAAGCCAGGAGTCAGATAACTTAGATTTCATGGGCATCAGCTTAGGTACTAGTCCAGTCCTTGATTCTCCTATGATAGAATTTCTTTTCTGTATCTGTCTTGTCCATGAGTCATTTGCCTGTCTGCTTCTCTTGCTTTCTAGCCCATCTTGAAGGCTGGAGATGAAATAGATGAGCCAAGTGAGAGGGAACGTCTCCGAACAGTTCTCAAGAGACTGGGAAAGCTGAGGTGCATGCGTGAGGTAAGAGCCCAAAGACAGCAACTCCTTCTGCCTGGAGCCTCAGGTCAATGTCTTTCTGTTACTTGCTTCCATGTCTCCTACTTCTCCCTTACAGACCTGGTTTTGTGTCATCTTCCAGCATAAGAGCGACTTCTGTTTTTCAGGGTCTCCTGAATTCATTAACAGTTCTTTATTTTCTTTCTCATCTCCAGAAATTTGTTCTCCCTTTTCCCTTTGTTTGAAGGAGTTTCTTTGTCATCCTTTCTTTAGTGTGATAAAGAGGATTGTAGTAACCTCATGTGAGGAGCTTTGATATTGCTGGCTGTTTGATATTGGGGTGGAGTTGGATCATAGACCAAGGAGGAAGCTGTGACACAGACGAGGTATACAGTTCTAGTTTACTGATTGCTGACTAAGTTGATTGAATATCATACTTGGTGGTAGATAGGACAGCAGTTGGGCCAGGGACAAGGAAGAGTTGTGCGAATGGGAAATGCTGGAGAGGGTCTAGTGATATCAGAGCGTCTGTTTGTATGATGTGGCCGTTTAGAAGTTTAGAAATCATATAAAAATATGTAAGATTATAATATAGCCCTCTCTCCTTTGTTCAGAGTTGCTCTAGTAGCTTCACCAGCATCATGGGATATCTGTATCATGTCAGAAAATGTGGCAAAGGGGCTGCAGAGCTGGAGAAGATGACCCTGAAATGTCACCACTGTGGAAAGCCATATAGATCGAAGGCTGGACTTGCGTATCATCTGAGGTCAGAGCATGGGCCTGTGAGTACTGATTGCTTTCCAGACCCTGTTTGGGGATCTGTTCTGCGGTGACTGCTTGCCCCTGCATCTTTCCTACATCCTTGGTTCCTCATTTGTAGTCCCTTTTAATCTGAATGTTTTTGTTCTCTCTCTTCCTTGTTCTTTTGTGCTCTCCTGTCTGATCATTATTAGGTTAAAGAAATCAAAGTTCATTGTATAGTCTGGGCAGGAGTAAACTCATTACTATATTTTTAAAGCTTAAGGCATTCTCCCTAAGTGAGAAATTTTGTGGGATTCTATCCAGCCGATCACTCTATTCCAGTTTTTTTGTCTTGAATTTTTCTTTTCCTGATTACATTTCTAGGCTCCCCCACCTCGTTTTTTCTTTTTTAGCGTTAAGTTTCAAGATATAACTTACATATGGTAATTAATATTCATTCTTTTTAGTATACAGTTATGAGTTTTGACAAAAACATATAGTCATGTAATTACCACCATGATCAAGATACAGAACAATTTGATCATGCCCCCCAGATTCTTCTGTGTCCCTTTGTAGTCAGTTGTTCTTCCCATCCCCAGCCCCTGGCAACCACTGATCTATCTCCTGTCCCTATAGTTTTGCCTTTTCTGGAATGTCGTATAAATGGGCTCGTACAGTATATACCCTCTTGAGTCTGGCTTCCTTCACTGAGCATAATGCATTTGTGATTCATCCGTGTGTTGCATGGATCATTAGTTTATTCCTTTTTGTTTCTGTCTAGGATTCCACTGTATGGATATTTCACAATTTATCCATTCACCAGTTGAAGAGCATTTGAGTCATTTCTAGTTTGGGGCAGTTTTGAATAAGCTGCTATAAACATTTACATAAAGGTTTTTGTGTGAAAATAAGTTTTGATTTCTCTTGGGTAAATACTTAGGAATAGGACTGTTAGGTCATATGATAAGTGTATGTTTAACTTTGTGAGAAACTGCCAAGCCGTTTTCCTAAGTGGCTGTGTCATTTTGCATTCTCACCAGCAAAGCATGGGAATTCCAGGAGCTTTGCATCTTTATCAGCACTTGCCCTTGTCATGTTCATTTTTAAAATCCATTCTAATAGGTATGTAGCAGTATTTTACTGCCGTTTAAGTTTGCATTTCCCTAATGACTAATGATATTGACCATCTTTTCATCTGCTTATTGGCAATGTCAGTCTTTAATGAAGTTTCATCTTTAGTGAAGTGTCTGTTGAAATCCTGTGTTCATTTTATTGTTGCAGTTTTTGTTGTCTTGCTATTACGTTTTAAATATATTTTGAGTTTTTTACATATTCTGGACACAAGTCTTTTTTTTTTTTTTTTGGCGGTACGCGGGCCTCTCACTGTTGTGGCCTCTCCCGTCGTGGAGCACAGGCTCCGGACGTGCGGGCTTAGCGGCCATGGCTCACGGGCCCAGCCGCTCCGTGGCATGTGGGATCTTCCCGGACCGGGGCACAAACCCACGTCCCCTGCATCGGCAGGCGGACTCTCAACCACTGCGCCACCAGGGAAGCCCTTTTTTTTTTCACATCTTTATTAGAGTATAATTGCTTTACAGTGGTGTGTTAGTTTCTGCTTTATAACAAAGTGAATCAGTTATACATATACATGTGTTCCCATATCTTTTATTTATTTTTTTATTATTATTATTATTTTTTGCTGCACTGTGCAGAATGCAGCATCTGAATTCCCCGACTGGGGATCAAACCTGTGCCCCTTGCATTGGGAGCGCAGAGTCTTAACCACTGGACCAACAGGGAAGTCCCTGGACACGAGTGTTTTAGCAGATACATGTTTTGCAGATATTTTCTCCCAGTCTGTAGCTTGTCTTTGCATTTTTTATAGTGTTTTTCAAAGGGCAGAATTCTTAATTTTCATAAAGTTCAGTTTATCTTTTTTTTCCTTTTATGGATAATGCTTTTGTTGTTGTATCTAAGATATCTTTGCCCAATCCAGTGTATAATTTTCTTTTGCTGCATTATAACAATCACCATAAAATTAATGGCTTAAACAACACAACTGTATTATCTCACAGTTTATTAGGCCAGAAGTCCAGGTTACAGCATGGCTCAGCTGGTTCCCCTGTATAGAGCCTCACAAGACTGGAATCAAAGTGTCGGTAGGGCTGTTCCTTTCTGGAGGCTCGAAGAGACGATCTGTTTCCAGGCTCATTAAGATGGTTCAAGAATTCAGTTCCATTCAGGCATAGGACCTCATTTCCGTGTTTACTGGGAGATGTGCTCAACTTCTAAAGGCTACCTGCAGTCCCTGGCTCATGGTCCATTTATCTTCGAGTCAGCAACAGTATTGAGTCTCTCTCATGCTTGAAATGTCTCCTGCCTCTTTTTTCTGCCACACCTCTCCTACTTAAAGTCAACTGATTATGGACATATATTAGATTTATAAGAATATCTTCACATCAGCATCTAGATTAATGTTTGGTTGATTAACTGATGACGGTAGCCTCACCAAGTTGACACATCAAAAAACCATCATGCCCAGGATCACAAAACGTTCTCCCTAGGTTTCTTCTAGAATTTTTATACTTTTATGGTTTACATTTATGGCTATGATCCATTTTGAATTAATTTTTGTATATGGGTTGATGTTTATTTCTTTGTATATGGGTATATCTTGACTTTTAACCACTTGCACTTATTCCAACACAACAGATTTTATCCTGCTAAGAAGCTTTTTACCAGTAAAATATGCATTAAGATGGTAGAGCTTTATACTAGCGGTTAGCAAGCTAGTAAGTAGCTTTCTTTTCTTCCTTTTTTTTTTTTTTTTAATAGCTCTTTCTATATGAGAGCAGGAAGGACAGCCTTTAATCACTGGATCTGATGGAAGCCATTTCTCAGGCCTGTGTTTTACTGTGTCTTATTCTTGCAGATATCCTTCTTTCCAGAGTCAGGACAGCCAGAGTGCTTGAAGGACATGAGCTTGGAGGCAAAGAGTGGGGGCCGAGTTCAGAGGCGTTCTGCCAAGATAGCTGTATACCACCTGCAGGAGCTGGCCTCTGCTGAACTGGCCAAGGAGTGGCCTAAGAGAAAGGTGCTTCAGGATCTGGTGCCTGATGATCGGAAGGTGAGGCAGAAAGTAGTATTAATTTTGAACCATTATGTCTGATACTGGGCTTACCACATACAGAAAAGTAAACACACTTGAGTGAGTACATGATAGACAATATTTTGCTCCTTTATCCTTGGAGATGGAGTATATCTGATCCAGCTTCAGTGTTTGGATTCATGTAGGTCCTAGAGTGACAGTCTTTTCAGAAGTTCTTTAAGGAGCCCTCTTAATTTTAGGCTACTTCCATGGTGAACCTGACTTCCCAGGTCACTTTTTTGTTTGGTCTTTGCCCAGTATATTTCCACTTTGTTAGTTCATATGTAGTAGTTTAATATTTAGTTTAGGTGGGTGTTTTCAGTTTGTTTTTATAGCAGTAGAACCCCTTTCCCCACCTACTTTTTTTCCAAATAATAAAAGCTTATGTAAAACACCAGTATATAAAATAACTAAAAATGGAGTTGCTCTGAGTAACTAGGGGTAGTGAGCCCAAAGGCTTGTCTACTTAGCCTTCTCCTTGATACTTTTATCATTCCCCTCCACGGCCCCAAATGCACTTCTGAGGGGTGCAGAGCCCATCTTGGAAGCCTTTGGTTTAGAATAAACAGATCATAGAGGGAAGGAGCCCTATTTGGCCAAGAGGAGACAAGGAGTATATGACAGTGGAGTAGTCATGGGAAGGGGTTGGAGGGCTATACAGTAAGGACTAAGATCAGAGTTAAGGGTCTGTTACTCTCCAGGGTGTCAAGAAGAATAGTTTAGATTTGGCCTGGTGCTTTGACCCATGTGAGAGGAATGTTATGTATTATAAGAAAATAGGTCAAATCTAGAAGTTAACACTTTTTCTTATTTGGTCTAAAAATCAGTCCTACTGGTGTCCAAGAAGTTGGATCCTATTTTTCAATATCAGAACATCCTTTCTTGTTTCAGACTTATTGCCACTTTTTTCCTGCCACAGGCTAAAGTACATGGTTATCTAAATTAAGTTTAGATGTGAATTTTGCACAGTGATATATATCTTGTGATATTGCAGTCCAGTTGCTTTCATTTTGCATGGTATGCGTTAGAGAATTTGTTAGCTCACTGATAAGTTTTGGTATTGTTACCTAGCAGATACTTTCTCAAAATCATCAAACAGTTTTATATTTTGACCGTGTATGGGTTTTAAGGCATAATTATTTTTTTTTAACATAAAAACTTAATTTTTTGGATTGTGGTTCAAAAGTCAAAATGATGACAAACATTGAGATATCTCACTCTCATTTGTCTTTTTCCTCTCCTGTATCTATGATTAACCATTCTTATTAGTTTCTTGTGTGTCCTTCTGGTGTTTCTTGATGCAAACACAAGCAATTTGATTAGGAAAACCTCCTGTGTTTTCCTTTACTCTCACACTACTACACACTCACAACACTTCTGATACCAGATGTGTGGGGTTTTCCCACACTGGCCAATTCTCCAACACCAGCTGGGTATCCTACAATTTAATATAGTCTGACACTATCTACTTGGAGTTAATATCAGATCATATAAGTTAAGGGCTCAATCCCACAAGACTGCTTCAACTTCATATTCCAGTCATAAGTCCCAGGTTGTCAACTTGTACTCTGATGGATTGGCTATAAATTGGGGTTCCCATGACCCCTTGCTTGGGTTTGATAATTTGCTCAAATGATTCACAGAACTCAGGGAAACACGTTTACTGGTTTATTATAAAGGATGTAATGAAGGGTACACATGAACAACCAGATGAAGAGATACATAAGGTGAGGTCTGGAAGAGTCCTGAGCATCAGAGCTCTTGTCCTGTGGAGTTGGGGGTGTGTCACTCTCCTGGCACATAGATATGTTCACCAACCCAGAAGTTCTCTGAACCCTGTTATTTGGGGATTTTTATGGAGGGTTCATCGCATACGCATAATTGATTATTAACTCCATTTTCATACCCTCTCTTCTTGCCAGAGAATGGGAGGTGGGCCTGAAAGTTCCAAACTTCTAATCATTGCTTTGTCTTTCTGGTGACCACCCTCCTTCTAGGAGTCCACCAAGAGTCAACTCATTAGAACAAAAGATGCTTCTGTCACCCAGGAAATTCCAAGAGATTTAGGACCTCTGTGTCAGATATTCCTATAACTGAGGAAATTACAAATTTTAGGAGCTCTGTGTCAAGTACCAGGGTCAAAGACTAAGTATTAGCAGGATCTAGGGCACAGAGACCAATATATATTTCTTACTATTTTACGAATATATATTCCTTTTTAAAAAACCTTTATATTTTGAAATAATTTTAGACTTACAAAATAATTGCAAAATTAGTACAGAGTTTCCATGTGCTCTTTACCCAGCTTCCTCTAATGCCAACATTTTACATGTAAGTATAACAGGATCCCATCAGCATCCCATCAGGATTCCACATTTAATTTTGTTTACTGTGTCTCCTTAGTCTCCTCTAATCTGTTACAGTTCTTTGGACGTTCTTTGTCTTTTGTGCCCTTGACACTTTTGAAGAGACTATCTGGTTATTTTGTAGAATATCCCTAATGTGGGTGTGTCTGGTATTTTCTCAAGATTAGATTGAAGGTTTTATGTTTTTGGCAAAAATGCCTTCAAAGCAATGTTGGCCCTTCACAGTGGACCATATTAGGAGGTATATGTATCTTTTTACTGATGATAGTAACCTTGGTCACTTGATTAGGTGTCCAGTTTTATCCATGGCAAAATTACAGTTTTCCCCTTTGTAAATTAATAAATATTTTGTGTGGAGATTGAGACATTCAACTAATCTGCCTTATTATGCTTCTGCCTACTTTAGCATCCATCAGTGATTCTTGCCTGCAACAATTATTTCTATTGTGTTTTAGTCTAATGATGATTTTCTGTTTCCATCATTTCTTATTCAATGTTAATTGGAATTCTCCTGTGAGAAAGATCTTTTTCTTCTATTAATTTATTTATGTAAGTATGGAGTCATGGATACTTACTTTATTCTAGGGTTATAATCCAATGCTATTATTATTTTGCTGCTCAAATTGTCCCAGATTTGGCCATCAAGGGCTCTTTCAAGTGGGCTCCTGTGTCGTTTCAGCATGTCCCTATCACTTTTTGAGCACTTTTTAATTCTCTGACACCATGAGATACTGTAGGTGCATCTTGTATTTTTCTTGCCCCAGCCCTGGAACCAACTGTTCCTCTAAGGAATCCTACTTTCTTTTATTGGAGAATATATTTAGAAACAAAGATTTGAGTGCTAGGTGTACTCATTCCTACTGGGATGTCATTGCTTCTGGGTCCTCTTGACGGATAGAAATATGACATTTATGTATGAATATTCATGCACACATACACATAATAGTACTTATTCTATATCTGTCTGTTTAAAGCCATGATTCATCTCCAGTCCAACACTACAAGTTTCATTCACACCTTCTTTTTTCCTTACTTATAACTCCTTTCTCTAGTAATGAGAATCCTGGCTGTCACTGTCTACAGTATATTTATTTATTTGCTCAATCCTACTGTAACATGAAGTAGTTTCAGAATTGTTAACCCATACCTCTGTAAAAAACAAATTTACTAACTAGAGACTAATATTTATATATAGTTTTTTTAATCTTTAGCCTTAGCATATGTAGTCAAAGTACTGTTTTCCAAAGTTTCTTAGGTTGGTTCCCACCTCCCCCACTCCTTTCATTATGTTTCTCATTTGTAATAATTATATTTCTCGTTTGTAATAATAAGGTTCATGTGTTACTCTTATTACATTTTGGGTTCCCCCTACATCCTATTTAATTTAAAGCATTCATGGGGGAGTAGCCAAAATGGTAGAGTAGTACAACTGTGAGCTCACCTCCTCCCATGGACAGACCTGTTTACAAAGCAACTATCTTTGAGGATGAGGTGAAGACTAGCAGAAAATAGCAGTTATATCCACAACTAAAGATGTAAAGAAGGAACTACAACAAGATGGGTAGGAGGGGCAGAGACATGGTAGTCAAGACCCATATCCCTGGATAGGTGACCCACAAATGGAAGAATATTCACAACTGCAGCGGTTCTCTCCAAGCTGTGAGGGGTCTGAGCCCCATATCTGACTCCTCCCCAGCCTGGGGGTCCTGCACTGGGAAGATGAGCACCCAGAATATCTGACTTTGAAGGCCAGCAGGGCTTGCATACAGGAGAGCCAGAGGGCTGTAGGAAACAGAGACTGTCCTCTTAGATAGCACACCAAAAAACCTCACGCACTCCAAGACCCATTACAGAGACAGTAATTGGAAAGAAGCCTGAGTCAGACCCACTTGCTGGTTTTGGAGAGCCTGCCAGAGAGGCAGGAGGCAACTGTGACTCCCCCAGGGGAAACAGTCACTGGTGGCCGCCATTTTGGGGAGCTTGTTTGACTGCGAAGACACCGGTGCTGGCAAGTGCCATGCTGGAGTCCTCCCTCTAGCCTGTGAGCACCAGGGGCTCACCACCCACCAGCCAGTCAGCACCAGTCCCAGGACCGGCTCAGGCTGAGCAGCTACCACACTGGGACCCAGCTCCCTCCACCTCTGGGCCCAGGACCTGGCCCCACCCACCAGCAGGCCTGCACCAGCCCTGACACCCCTAGAGCCTGGCCCTGCTCACCAGTGGGCCAGCACCAGCACTAAGAGCCCCAGGTTGCACAGGCAGCTTTTCTGGGACCTGGACCTTCCCAACAGTGGGTTGGCACCAGCCCCAGGACCCCCTGGGCTATGCAGCCAGCCTTACTGGACTTGTCCCACCCACTATCAGGCCAGCATCATCCCTGGGTGCCCCCAAGCCTGGTAGCCAGCCACCCTAGGACCCAGTTCTGCCCACCAGCAGGTCACCACCAGTCCCAGCGCCCCCTGGGGACCTGCTGTCAGCTGCACTGGGACCCAGTCTTGCCCACCAGTGGGCTGGCAGCCACTGCATGAGTCAGGGCCTAGCAGCCAGCTAGACCAGGTGCCAGCCCCGCCTACCAGTGTGCCCGCAGTAGCCAGCCCCACCACAAAAGAAGGGCTCACATAGCCCACATAGGGGGAAATCCCTAGAGCGTATTGTTCCGGTGACCAGAGGGGAGTGTGCTACTAGGTGCCACAGGATGTCTCATACATAAGGCCACTTCTCCAAGATGGGGAACTGTAACTGACCTGTCTAATACATGTAAATAAACACAGAGAATTAGGCAAAATGAGAAAGAGGACTGTGTTCCAGACAAAGGAACAAGACAAAATCCTGGAAGAAGAACTAAGGAAAGAGTAGATAAGCCTTCTACCTGATAGAGTTCAAGGTGATGCTCATAAAGATACTCAGTGAAATCAGGAAAAGAATGGACGAATACAGTGAGAAGTTTAACAAAGAGTTAGAAAATATAAAGAAGAACCAAAGAACTGAAGAATACAGTAACTGAAATAAAAAATACACTAGAAGGAATCAACAGTAGATTAGATGATACAGAAGAACAGAAGAGTGAACTGGAGGACAAAATAGTAGAAATCACCCAAGCTGAGTAGAAAAAAGAAAAAGGAATTTTAAGAAATGAAGATAGTTTATGAGAACTAACATTCACATTATAGGGGTCCCAGAAGGGGAAGAGAGAGAAAAGGGGGCAGAGAATTTATTTGAAAAAATAATAGCTGAGGGCTTCCCTGGTGGTGCAGCGGTTGAGAGTCCGCCTGCTGATGCAGGGGACACGGGTTCGTGCCCCGGTCCGGGAGGATCCCACGTGCCGCAGAGCGGCTGGGCTCGTGAGCCATGGCCGCTGAGCCTGCGCGTCCGGAGCCTCTGCTCTGCAACGGGAGAGGCCACAACAGTGAGAGGCCCGCATACCACAAATAAATAAATAAATAAAAATAATAATAATAGCTGAAAACTTCCCTAACTTGGGTAAGGAAACACATATCCAGGTCTAGGAAGCATAAAGAGTCCCAAACAAGACGAACCCAAAGAGGTCTGCACCAAGACACATTGTAATTAAAATGGCAAAAATTAAAGACAGAAGATCTTAAAAGCAGCAAAGTAACTAGATACGTACAAGAGAACTCCCACAAGACTATCAACTGACTTTTCAGCTGAAACTGCAGGCCAGAAGGGGGTGGCACGATTTATTTAAAGTGATGAAAAAACCTACAGTCAAGTACTCTTCCCAGTAAAGCTATCATTCAGATTTGAAGGAGAGTTAAAAGGTTTTACAGATAAATAAAAGCTACAAGAGCTCAGCACCACTAAACCAGCTTTATAAGAAATGTTAAAGGAACTTCTCTAATCGGAAAAGAGAAGACCACAACTAGAAATATGAAAATTACAAAAGGAAAAAATCTCTTTGGTGAAAGCAAATATACAGTAAAAATAGGAAATCAACCACTTATAAAGCTAGAAGGAAGGTTAAAAGACAAACTAGTAAAATCATCTATGTGCATAAGGGATATACAAAACAGAAAGCTGTAAAATATGTCAAAAACATTTGAGGGAGAGAGTAAAAATGCATGGTTGTTAGAATGCCTTCAAACTTAAGAGAACATCAACTTAAAAGAAAAAAAAATGTATGGGCTGCTGTATGTAAACCTTATGGTAACCACAAACCAAAAATCTGCAATAGAAAAAAGAGAAAGGAGTCCAAAACTATCACTAAAGATAGTTATCAAATTACAAGGAAAGAGCAAAAGAAGAAAAAGGAACAAAAAACAGCAACAAATACCCAGAGAACAGTTACCTAAATGGCCATAAGTACATATCTATCAATAATTACTTTAGACGTAAATGGACTAAGTACTCCAATCAAAAGACATAGAGTAGCTGAATGGACACAAAAACAAAACATGTATACATGCTGTCTAAAAGAGACTCACTTCAGATCTGACTGACTGAAAGTGAGGGGTGAAAAAAGGTATTCCATGCAAATGGAAACAAAAAGAAAGGTGGGGTATTTATATTTATATCAGATAAAATATTTATATCAGATAAAATAGGTCTTAAAGACCGTAACAAGAGACAAAGGACATTACATAATGATAAAGGGATCAATCCATATTTATATCAGATAAAATATTTATATCAGATATTTATATCTGATATTTATATTTATATCAGATAAATATATTTTTATCAGATAAAATATTTATATTTATATCAGATAAAATAGATCAGATATTGATATCAGATTAAATAGGTCTTAAAGACCATAACAAGAGACAAAGGACATTACATAATGATAAAGGGATCAATCCAAAAAGAAGATATAACAGTTGTAAATATATATGCACTCAACGTAGGAGCTCCTAAATACATAAAGCAAATGTTAACAAACAAAAAGGGAGAGGGACTTCCCTGGTGGTCCAGTGGTTAAGACTCTGCGCTCCCAGTGAAGGGGATGTGGGTTCAATCCCTGGTTGGGAAACTAAGATCCCACATGCCGTGTGGTATGGCAGAAAAAAAAAGGGAGGGGTAGAAATCGACAATAACACAATATTAGTATGGGACTTTAACACCCCATTTACATCAATAGACAGATCATCCAGACAGAAAGCCAATAAGGAAACACTGGCATTAAATGACACATTAGACCAGATGGACTTTATATGTTTTATATATATAACATTCCATCCAAAAGCAGAATACACATTATTTGCAAGTGCACATGGAACATTCTCCAGGATAGACGACACGCTAGGCCACAGAACAAGTCTCAATTTAAGAAGATTGAAATCGTATCAAGCATCTTTTCCAACCAGAAGGGTATGACACATGGAGGCTAAGCGATATGCTACTCAGCAACCAGTGGGTCACTAAAGAAATCAGAGGAAACTGAAAAATATCTGGAGATGAATGAAAATGGAAACACAATAATTCAAAATCTATGGGATGCAGCAAAAGCAGTTCTTAGAGGGAACTGCTAAATTCTAATGATACAAGCCTACCCCAGGAAACAAGAAAAATCCCAAATAAACAACCTAACCTTATACCTAAAGGAACTAGAAAAAGAAGAACAAGCAAAACCCAAAGTTAGTAGAAGGAAAGAAAGAATAAAAATCAGAGCAGAAGTAAATGAAATAGACACTAAAAAATAAATAAATAAAAAGGAAACATCAATGAAACTAAAAGCTGGTTCTATGAAAAGTTAAAAAAAACTGATAAACCTTTAGCCACACTCATCAAGAAAAAAGAAAGTGACCAAATAAATAAAAGGAAAAAGGAAAGGTTACCACTAACAACAGAGAAATACAAATGATCATAAGAGACTACTATGAATAATTACAGTATATGCCAATAAAAAGGACAACCTAGAAGAAATGGATAAATTCCTGGAAACATCCAATCTCCCAAGACTGAATCAGGAAGAAATAGAAAATATGAACAGACCAAATTGAATCAGTAATTTAAAAGCTCCCTACAAACAGAAGTTCAGGACCAGATGGCTTCATAGGTCAGTTCTACAAAACATATAAAGAAGAGTGAACACTGGTCCTTCTCAAACTGTTTCAAAAAATTGAAGAGGAAGGAACACTTCTGAACTCATTCTATGAAGCCAGCATCACCCTGATACCAAAGCCTGACAAAGACACCACAAAAAAAGAAAATTACAGGTCGGTATCACTGATGAACATAAAGCAAAATCCTCAACAAAGTATTAGCAAATCTATTCAACAATACATTAAAAGGATCATACACCATGATCATGTGGGATTTATCCCAGGGATGCAGTGATGGTTCAGTATCCACAAATCAATCAGTGTGATATACCACATTAACAAACTAAAGAATGGAAAGTATGGGGTTATCTGAATAGATACAGAAAAACTTTTGACAAAATGCAATCCATCTATGATAAAAATTCTCAACAAAGTGGTTACAGAGGGAACATACGTCAACATAATAAAGACCATCTGTTACAAGCCTGCCAGTAACATCCTACTCAATAGTGAAAAGCTAAAAGCATTTCTTCTAAGATCAAGAAGATAAGGATGCCCACTTTTATTAAACATAGTTTGGAAGTCCTAGCAACAGCAATCAGACAAGAAAATAAAATCAATGGCATCCAAATTGGAAAGAAGTAAAATTGTCACTGTTTGCAGATGACATAATACAATATAGAGAAAATTCAAAGGATACCACAAAAAGCTATTAGAACTGATCAATGAATTCAGGAAAGTTGCAGGGTACAAAATTAATACACAGAAATCTGTTGTGTTTCTATACACTAAAAACGAGCTATCAGAAATCAGAATTAAGAAAACAATCCCATTAACAATTGCATCAAAAAGAATGAAATACCTAGGAA
The DNA here is from genome assembly GCF_011762595.2 of Tursiops truncatus. Lineage (NCBI taxonomy): Eukaryota > Metazoa > Chordata > Mammalia > Artiodactyla > Delphinidae > Tursiops > Tursiops truncatus. The sequence goes on along the minus strand of NC_047047.1, from coordinate 67,503,754 downwards.
TAAATCTCACAAAGGAGGTAAAAGACCTATACTTAGAAAACTAAGACACTGATGAAAGAAATGGCAGACAACAGAAACAAGTGGAAAGATACACCATGCTTATGGATTGGAAGAATTAATATTATTAAAATGACTAAGAAAGAGGAAATGCTTATAAATAAAACCAGTTTTGTACTGTGATTTACCAAAGGTTCTTTAGGTTACCTTTCTTACTTCCTCCATTAACCTCTATGGGCTTGGATCTGTTCTTCTGTCTCAGAGAATCAGTTTCCTTTCAGATGCTTCCATTTTTCAAGCAGGAGGACTGTGTATTACCAATGGTGAACTTTGCAAGAACTGTCTCTACAGGTGTTAACTCTTCTGGAAACTAGTTATAGTTGTAAGAAGAGACTAACTGGTGTCAAAGCATGAGAAAGGAAGTGCTAGGAATAATTCTACTTTTGCAGTATAAGCAAAGAATAGATGTTCTATTCCCTGAGTTTTCTCACATTCTTTCAGGTTGAACCTTAATCTTTTTGTGTTAGAATTTTTAAAATATCAAAAATTAACATGATGTCATTGAAGAAAAATGATAAATGCAGATAAGCAGGCAAAAAATGAAAATCACTCAAAATTCTAGCACCCAGAGAATACCACTGTTAACATTTTGATTTATAGCCTTTGACCCATATCCATATATTTCTATTGAATATGTAATATATATATGTCCCTTGAGTATAATATATACATATTATATATATATTATATATAGAGAGGGAAAATTTATATTGCTTTCTCTTTTGTAACAAATATTTTAACTGTATAATGCTCTGTCACTAGCTTTTTTTTTCCAACTTTAGATGAAATGTTATATCTGAAAGTCTCCTGTCCTCTGTCAAAAATCAAACTATTTTAAGACAGAACAATAGGCAATTATACTTACGTGTTTCAGGAACTTTAAAGGATCTTACATATTATCATTTTTGTGTATGAAAATATACTTCTGCAACTCTAGAATTATATGAACCTGAAGAGTTATGTAATTCTGTTACTTTTGGGGTATTTTGGTTGAAAGTTGGATTCCTCCAATAAAATGTTTCTTGTCTTGTAGTTAAAATATACTCGTCCTGGGCTACCGACCTTCAGCCAGGAAGTACTACACAAATGGAAGTCAGATATCAAGAAGTATCATCGCATTCAGTGTCCTAACCAGGTGGTTCTTTCTCATTCATTTATTCACTAAATGTTGATCAAGCATCTGCTGTTTGTTTCAGTTATTTATTCCTTTGTGACAAAACACCTGAACTTTAGAGGCTTAAAACATCAATTACTTTGTTAACGATTCTGTAAATCAACAATTCTGTCAAGATTCAGAAGGCAGTTGTATATGGCACCAGCTGGAATCATTCATGGGTTGCATTCTGCCGGAAGCTCTGATGGGGCCTGAATGTCAGGTGGCTTCTAAGCAGCTACTTCAGCTGGGAGATTGATTGTCCATATGGCCTCTCTCTCTTGCATGGTAGTTGGGTTACCAGTGGGGTACATGGTGACTGAATTCTCAGACAGAGTATTCCAAGAACATAAAAGCAACAGCTCAGATCTCTTAGGCCTAGCTTCAGAATTTGTTCAGCCTCATTACCATAGCATTCCGTTGGTCAAAAAAATAATAGGACTTATCCAGTTTCAAAGGGAGGATAAATGACTCACTTCTTGATAGGAAGAGTGGCAGAGAATTTCCAGGCATCATTAATCTACTACAGCTGTATATGCAGTACTTTGGGGAGGAGTAGATATATAAGAAGTAAGAGACACATTTGCACTAAAGAAAGCTGATTTTTGGAAAAACTTGAGCATACAGTTTTTTGTATTTTTGTAAGTATCAGAAAAGTACTAGGGAACAGAGTGTTTTAAGCTTTTTTAAACAACTTTTTTACCTCTTTTTCTTTTCTTGGTTTTCTTTTTGTTCTTTGGCTTACATATTTTTCTGTGTGGTTTGTGGTGCAATTTATTGGGTTTCTTCCCCCCTCCCTCCCCCCGCAAGGGTACAGTGGGTTAGTGCAAATGGCCAGATTGCTAAGAAAAGGATGCTGTTTGGTGTGGTCTTCACATGATTTCTTTTTCTCTTTTTCAGGGCTGTGAGGCTGTCTACAGTAGTGTATCTGGCCTTAAAGCTCACCTGGGCTCTTGTACATTGGTTTGTAACGTTCTGAACTATTTATCTTAACATGACCTCTAAAATAGTCTGACATGGAAGAGAATTCAGATTCGGTGAACAGCTGGTTGTCCTGTTTGCTATTATCTTCAAAGGCTGGTTTAGTTTAGTTTTGTTTTTTTTTGTCCCAAAGATCCTCGGTCTGTTAATTGGGTGGGATGCCAGGGTATGTCCAAGATGCAGAATGGGCCAAAATAGCCGTAAGTCATATCAATGAAAAAATTTGGAGAAAAATATATAGTTCTGAGTCCCTACCAGGGATTTAACTTCTTCCACCTGAGCGTCTACCACACTGCGCCTGCCCTATCTTATTGGGCCTTCAACTTCCTAGAATCAACTTACATTGTGCTTATCTGGATTGGTGAAGATCCTCAAACCCATCTGAACTATTCTGGCTTCTGGGGATGGGAGGTGCGATCCCTGGGTGTTAGGCTAACAGCCATTCACCTCACTGAATCTTTTCCATGTTGACCCCAGTGCCCTGCAACCTACCAGTCATGGGGATGGCTGCCACTTTCCATTCCCATTCAGAAGTATCTCCTCACACAAAATAAGCACCATGGAAACCCGAAGCTTCAGGAGCAGAGAGAAGTCTCAGTCAAGGCAACAAGGGAGTTGGAGACATCCAAACCAGATCTGTCCAGGAATGCTTAGGAGTTCGTCATCTTGATCCTAGTTTCTGAGTCATTCAGCTAGATCTTATGGAGGGTACTCTTCTAATTCTGGATTCCTAAGGCACTCTTTGCAGCAGTGGATTGATTCTAGTGGGAAGAATTGCGCATTGGTGCCTCATTGAACTTAAGGAGTTTGATAATTTGAGGGGAGGAGCCAAGAGAACCTGCAAGTGAAGTGGAAGACATAAGGGAAGATAGAAAAACGTGACATGTTACATAATAAAATTAGGAGAACTTCAGGTTGTGTTGGGGAGGATCAGTGGGGTCAGTGTTTGGTATAGAACTGCATTAGGATAGATGTGTTATGGTCATAGTATGCCCAAACTTGTTTTCCTAAATATAGTGGTGTTTCGGATTTTCTTCCTTCTTCACTTTGCTGAAGTAGTATCTCCTCTTTTCATCTCTGACAGTCCCTACCTATTGCCCAGGTATGTGTTCCTGAATTTACCCTTCTCTTTCTTTCTTTCTTGAAAATAGGGAACCTTTGTGGCTGGAAAATACAAGTGTCTTCTATGTCAAAAAGAATTTGTGTCAGAGAGTGGTGTCAAGTATCACATCAACTCTGTCCACGCTGAGGTGAGGTTTCTCCTTTCCCACAGTGTTTTTATATTCTTGTGGACCCCATGAATATGCCACAAGGGATGGGAATTTTGTGCCTGTTATTATAGGCTAAGACTGTCAGAGAGACTAAAGGGTCTACATTAGAGTTTAAAAACTTCCTAAAATTAGGCGTGTAATAGTTTTTTTCTGTGAAAGCATTTAAAATCACTGTGGGTGTGAGCATCCCTGACTCTTCTAGTTATCTTAAGTCCGATTAAATCAGACATCTGGGAACCAGGCTGCATTTACACCTTTGGAATTCTTGTTTCACAGCAATGTCTGTGCTCCTGTTTTCCGGTATTCCAACATCTTGGAGCAACCTGTTTTGAATATTGTTGAAATACCATATAGAAACAATGTAAAAGATGTTATTGAGACAATTGAGGCAACTTGAATACTAGCTGTACTACTAAGTAATATTAATGTGTCAATGTTAATATTCCAAAATGTGATAATTGTATTGTAGTTATGCAGGGGAATGCGCTTGTTCTTAGGCAGGTACATGATGTTTTTAGGGATGAAGTATGTCTGTAGCTAAATTGTGAATGGTTCAGAGGAAGGGAGGGAGGGAGGGAAGAAGGGAGAGAAGGAGGGGAAGAGAGAGTAACAATGGTCAATCTAGGTGTTCATTGAACTATTGTAACTTTTCTGGAAAGTTTGTAAATTTTCAAAATTAAAAAATTCTGTTAAAAATGCTTTAAGTTCAGAAGGTCAAGAGTTTTCTCTTGGGGAAAGTTTTTAGGAGTCCAGGTGAACAGAGAAATTCTCTACCATATAATTAAATACCTTATTGCAAAAGCTCAAGGAGTAGAGTGTGCATTCTCTTGGCATATTTTACTGCAGATACCTGGTGAGGTATCTGCAGATACCTGGTGAGGTATCTCACCAGGTTGTTGCCTGGTGAGGAAAAATAGCAAGCGCCTGCGGCTGTCCTCTGCCCTCAGATGCAATAGTTCTTAGCAGTGTGGGCTTTAGTCAGTGTCATCCATTGTGGTTCCTGTTGCTTTACTGGTTGAAGCTTTGGGAATCCCTTTCCATATCTGAGATTTCTTCAGGAAGGCAGTCTCTTTTTTTTTAATAATGTTACCTTTCTATGCTTTGGGAAGTATTTAAAAGATAATTATCTCCTGACAAAATCTGGCCTTTGTATAGTTCACATGTTTCTCCAGTTTCTGTTTCAAAAGTTGGAACCAACAAATTTCACTTAGTTTGGGACTTGCTCCCAAGTATTTGTTCAATAATTTATGCCTGTATTTATGAAATCCTTATGGTGTTAAACATGTTTACCTTGTTCCTCCCTTTCTGCCTCACTTTTTTTTTTTAATTATATTTATTTTTTTGGCTGCATTCAGTCTTCGTTGCTGCACGCAGGCTTTCTCTTGTTGCGGAGAGCTGTGTGCGGGCTTCTCATTGCGGTGGCTTCTCTTGTTGTGGAGCATGGGCTCTAGGCTCCTGGGCTTCAGTAGTTGCAGCATGTGGGCTCAGTAGTTGTGGCACATGGGCTCAGTAGTTGTGGCTCGCGAGCTCTAGAGTGCAGGCTCAGTAGTTGTGGCGCACGGGCTTAGTTGTTCCGCGGCATGTGGGATCTTCCCGGACCAAGGCTCGAACCCATGTCCCCTGCCTTAGCAGGCGGATTCTTAACCACTGTGCCACCAGGGAAGTCTTAATTTTTTTAAACTGAGACTCAGAGAGGTTAAGTTAATTTTCTGATGGTCACATGGCTAGAAACAGAGCTAGGATTTGCACCCAGGTGGTCTGGCTGCAAAATTCATGCTCTTAACCACTACACTGTCATGAAATAAAAATCTCCTATGGCTCAGTGCTTTACATCTCATGAGAAGATTTTTAAAAGGAGAGGAGTGGGTGGGATCATGCTAAGTAATCAGTAGTACCCGAAATCATGTCTTACACAAGAAATGCTTGTAATGACTGCTCTGTACTGAATTTCTCCAGTTTAAAAGACACAGTTCTAAGCTCTGGTTCCATATCTGTTTCCTCTTTACTGTGTTCTGTCCTAATCATGCCTTTAAAAAAAAATCTTCCCATACCACTTCCTAGTGCACTATATTTTGACTGGATAATGTTTCTGTTTTGCCTCTGTAGGATTGGTTTGTTGTAAACCCAACAACGACCAAAAGCTTTGAGAAGCTGATGAAGATAAAACAGCGACAGCAAGAAGAAGAAAAGCGGAGGCAGCAGCACAGGAGCCGAAGGTCTCTAAGAAGGCGGCAGCAGCCTGGCATTGAGCTTCCTGAGACAGAGCTGAGTCTTAGAGTAGGGAAGGATCAGAGGAGGAGTCATGAGGAACTGCTCGTGGCAACGTCCTGTAAAGAACCAGAGCAGGAGCCAGTGCCAACACAGTTCCAGAAAGTCAAGCCCCCAAAGACGAATCATAAACGAGGAAAGAAATAGGCAGGCAGTGTGAAAGCACTCCTGGGAGAGTGGATGGGATGCTGTGGTCACAGGGACCTGTGTGGAGAGGCCTGAGTCACGGGGGCCAAGTGAAGAGAAATTTACTCTTTCAGCTGTTTGTGTAAGGCTGTGGCACTCTCAGCTCCTTCCTCCTGTGTAAATTTCAGTGTTTTCCCTATTGATTCACGTGGACCCTCCACCACCCACACCCCCATCTCCTTTTTGGTAGATTTTCCTGCTATTCTCATTGGAGTCCTCCTGTTTTTCTCTTATCTTGCCCAAAGAGCTCCTCCTTAAGGCCCACTATAGGCCCTTCTTGCCCCATACAAGACTAAGAAACCTGTTTGATTATCCTTTCCATACTGGGGTGCAGAATGTTCTTGGAAGCTCCATTGATTTCGTAGTCACTCCATCATCTTATAAAACAATTCCAAACTAACTCTTTAAAACCATACTGATTTATCATTTTGTATTTGTGATATAACAAGCCTAGAACCTAGAACTGTTGTCACTCCTTTAATAAGGTTCCCCCGTCTGCTTGGGTGACAGAATTTATGGAGGCTCTTTGTTGTCTCAATACGGTTTTAGGATTGAAAGTGAGAAAATAGATTTAGAATAAAAAAGCTAGACCCTCCGGACACAGGTTTTCCTAGGAAATGCTTTGTTTGTCCCAGGTGGCAGTAAGTAACTAGACCCACACACATGAAATGCAGCCTTAGGAGGAATGTGTCCCACACATAAAATGACTGGAAAGAAGAAAGTAGCAGCAAAAATAAACACCGCCTCAACTTCCCTGGGTGTGAGGCCTCCTCTGTTGCTATGACCAGTGCCCTCCTGCAGCTTGTCTTGCTCCTGACGTTTTGAGGATTGAAAGAGAAATAAACCCTTTTGCTCCTGATGTTTGACACAGAACCCTAATATTGCTGGTACTCCTGTGAGGATTGGTAGCCAAGGTGCACATTCCTTCTCCCCTGGACTTGACCTGACTTGTTAGTCTGCACTCTGTTAAGTCCTCGTATCTCCCTTTAGCCAAAGTCTGTCTCTTTGAATTTTCTGAGAATATTGTCCTCTACCTTCTTTTTTAGATGTTGTGTTCTGTCCTTTTTATAACCTGAGACTTTGACACCAGGTGTAGATATTTATCTGGAGTTGGAAAGAAAAGTTCTTTTTCTGAACCTCATGCCTACCTGATAGTATCTGTTAGCCTGTTTCTCTTTGAGGCTGGCTTTCCCTGGAGCATTGGTTAGAGCAGCTCTGTTGTCGTATTCCTGGATTCTCTTCCCCTTTTCCATAAATATTGGTCTTCTATATTCTTGCCAATTTTTGTGGCTTATGCCACATAAAAAGCCAGGGACCCTTAACCCTAATATGGACCAATACTGCCTTTTCAAATTCTGAAAGGCTGTTACCACTTTTAACTCTGTTCTCTGTGCTCCTCCATATAGCCTTAAAATGTGGGCTTTTGTGAAGACCACTTTCAAACATGGGAGCATTGAAACCTGATTGGGATACTGCCAGAACGGGTAGTTTTGCAACAAGGGAAGGATGTGGTCTGTCCACTCGACATTGTCATTGGCAGTTGCTCCCTTAAAGCCCTTTCCGTACATGAGGATTGTCAGGGAGGAAAATGGAGAAGCTCTGTTAATTTCTGGTGAGTAAGACTTGGGGAATGTTTGGCAATGGCAAGAAAAATAAATGACTCTGTGTTAGAATGATGTTTTCCATTGTTCATTGACTCCAACGTGCTACCTGTCTCCTTGCTGACACAGTGTGTCTGGGGAAGATAACGACTAGAGATGGGAATGAGTTTGGAAGAAGTAACACGTACAGTTGTGTCAGTAGTTCTTTAGGCCCTGAAATATGCTGGTTCAAATGAATCCACTCATACCTTGCTTTATTGCTCTTCCTCTTACAGATAGCGATTTTAATTAAAGTATGTACATTGTTGTTTTAGACATAATGGTATTGCACACTTTAAATAGACTACAATATAATATAAACATACCTTTTATATGCACTGGGAAACTGAAAAATTCATGTGACTTGCTTTATTATGAAATTTACTTTATTGTGGTGGTCTACACCCAAACCCCCAATAACAGATGTGTGCCTGTAATTGGTTTGAGATTAAACTTGTCCAGTCTCATCCAGGGCCCTTGCAGGTGATCCTTTTATTTTTCCTGTCTGAGCCAGGGATCAGCAGGACTCACTAGAGATGATCCTAAATATATTAATTGAATTTTTAAGGTTTTTAACCAAATTCATTAGAATAATATTTATTGAAGTTGAGCGGTATCAGGTTTAGCTAGATTTTGGAGCAATGTGAACTCCCTGCACTTTGGAATGGACATTGGGTACAATCAATTTAAAAACTAATTGGCAGGATCTCTTAAAATTGAAGATATGCCCTGAGACTCAGTAATTTCACTCCTATGGCTATACAAACTACTCCTGGTCAGGTGTTCTACTAGACATCTACAAGAATGATGTTGCAGTCTAATTTCCAATATGTACTGGAAACATCCTGTACCAGAGACTACTGGCTGTCCAGCAAAATTGGCTTTACCTTGCAGAATTATAGGATTATAGGAGAAATGGCTAGACTGCACTTCCAGCCCTCCAGCCAATTCCCCTGTAGTGATGGGGTAGCCAACTAACTTCTCTCTGGTGGAATGTGAGTGCAAGTGATGTGTGTCAATTCCATGCCAGGACTTTTAAGAGAGCGAGTGTACCTCCATGCTTTCTTTCCCCTTCTTCTGGCTAGATGCAGTTGATAAGGCAGCTCTAGGTCATGGTAGACCATAACATGGAAGATATCGATTCCCTGAATGACCCCAGGAAAGACTATTTGCCAATCAGGATGATCTATCTATCTGAGACTATTGTATGAGCAAAAAATAAATGCCTTTTCTTTGAGTCATGATATAATCTTGGGTCTCTTCCTGAGCCTAGTCTCTTACATAAGCTACTTGTCCATTATCAGGAGAAAATGGGTAAGTTGTGGTCTTCATCCTGAGGAATACTATACAGCTGTCAGAAGAACCAGGTCTTCTTTTAAAAAAAATTAGCATTTGTTTAATAGGCTTTAAAGCACTTTTTCCCTCACATCTCTTTAAAACAACTGATTCATTCAACCAAGAGACACAGAAAACCTTTACGTGACTCAGTGGGTAAGTCATTGGGGGAGAGGACCTGGGTCTCTGCATGCCACTCGAGGTAGTGGATTTCTTCCTAAGGCAACGGGGACAGCTAGGGGAGTGTCAGGTGGGGGGTGATACCACCAGATGTGAACTGAGATGATGGATGGGGCTGCCCCTCTGCAGCAGCATGCAGGACGGGCTGGATTTTCCATTTCAGTCAGGTAACCTTACCCCTTTAACACTACCCCAAGAACCAGGTCGTCTTGTATCATCATGAATACAGCTCCAAAATAAAGTCTGGGAAAAGCAAGTTATAGAATACATCAAGAGTCCCATCTGTGGAAGGTTTAAAAACATGGAAAAACAATGCTCTATTGTTTATGGATATATAGAAGTAAAAGTATATAGACTACATAAATATAGTACCTATAAATATATTTTAATAAAATACAGAAAAGATAGGAAACCATGCACAGGCATGATAAACATCAACTTTAGATAATGCTTCTGGGATCCAGAGGGACAAGTGAATGGTAAGTTCTTATTTTTTCAAATGGATAGTGAGTTTGTTATACTTTTCTATATCTTTTGCTATGTGTGAAATGCTTCATTTTAAAAATCTGTTCAGGCACTTCTCTGGTGGTCCAGTGGTTAAGACTCTGTGCTTCCGCTGCAGGGGGCATGGGTTCAATCCCTGGTCTGGGAAGAAAGATCCTGCAAGCCGCATGTTGTGGCCGAAAAGAAAAAGTTCACACAAACAAGAAAGAAAAAATACTCTGCCCACCTCCTTCTTCAAAAGGAACAGTTTAGGAATTTTTCTTCTGCTTCCTCTTCCCCTCACACTAAGAATCAGCTCTCCCCCATGTCTTCTGTTCACCTCCATGTTTGCCATTCCATTCCGAACAGTCATCACCTCTTGCCTTTTCAAGAGCTTCCTAACTGGATTCCATCTGCTTTTCACTGGCTTGGTACACTCCGCATACTGCTGTAGTGAGTTTTTATACTGTAAATCAACCTCGTTCACTTGCTTAAAGCCTAGTGATTTCCCAATGCACTTAGAATAAAAGTCATCCCCTTTACCTTGTCCTACAAGGCCTGCCTACTCTATTAACCTTTTTAGCCTCATCCGCCTCTGCTCTGTCCGTGTTCGCTGCCATTCCCCAACTACACTTAGCCACACTGACTCTTCTGTTCCTTAATCCTACTAAACTCCTTCCCATCTTAGGGCCTTTGCATTCACTGTTCCCTCTGTCTGGAATGTCTTCTTCCCCAATTTTTGTACATCAGGCTTCATGTCGTTCAAGTCTTAACCTAAATTTCACCTCACAGGTCTTTTCCATCTAAATGCACTTTCTGTAACATCACCCTCTTTCCTTTCCAGCACAGGAAACCAGACGAAAAGTAGGCTGAGATCCTCGTTGGCCAAACCTACTGCTGGCTTGCTGACGGGAATTTCTAAGGGCCTTTATCAACAGGAGTCCCCAACCCCTGGGCTACAGACCGGTGCACGGCCTGTTAGGAACTGGGCCGCACAGCAGGGGGTGAGCAGCGGGGGAGCGAGCAAAGCTTCCTCTGCCGCTGCCCGTCGCTTCCCATCGCTCGCATTACCGCCTGAACCCTCCCCTCCCCCCCAACCCCACCCCACCCACCCCCACCCCCCGTCCGTGGAAAAATTGTCTTCCACGAAACCGGTCCCTCGTGCCAAAAAGGTTGGTGACCGCTGCTTTATCAGATGATTCACCCTTTAAAGTCTTCAAGCCCTCAGAGGCCTCACAAAGGGACAGCCGGGAGCAGTACACCAGATCAGATCCATTATCTGGGATGAGGAATTCAAAATAAACTGAGACAGGGTGGAAGTTACTCACTCCTGAATTAATTCATCTGGACAGCACTGGCAGGAGGGGGAATTAACAGCAGATTAATAAGATTACCCATCCCTCTTTCCTTATCCTTAGTTTTATATCTTCCTATGTTTTTTGCATCGACAGAGAATAACGGTTTTGAATGTGTCTTGGATACCATAGTTTAAAACAGGCTCTCTGTATTTTCAGCTCCACTGAATAGAACTATTCAGGTTAAGGCAACTGTGTGCTACCTAACATTCTACTTTGTGCACTAAAACTGCATTTTTATTATGTGCACACTAGTATGAAGAAGACATGCAGAGTTGATAAGACATGAGAAGAGAGGTAAGTAGAAGGTACATTACATTGAAACAATAATGAAATCAGTGGGTATATTATAATGAGTTTATTTTCAATAACAAAATTTTAAGAACCAAGACATTACACATTTAACAGAAAAGTTGTTAAAGCTAGAAGTTAAGGCACATTGAGGCAAAATCCTTTTCTGAATCTAATTGTACAAGAATTCATTTTACATATGAATAAAACTGAAATCTGGGAAAACCATTATGAACTTTTTCATCACTGACAATTTCTTGAAAACATTAAGTTGATTCTGTTTTTCCACAAAGGAGCAACATTAAAATGAGGCTGCATTTCTGTACCAGGATTCAGCATTCAAAGAAATCCCTGATCTAACCATCAGTATGTCCTAAGTGCCAAAAATATAACTACCCTAAAAGTCTATATTAATTTAAAATACTATTCCTAGTTCTACTGAAGGGGCATAAAGAGGGTACACATGAATAACAAAACGCATTTCAAGGACTAGGAAGTGCTTATGCAGTAAAAACGTAGTAAGTGACCTAAAGCTAAAGTGCTCACTCTATCGAAACTTCAGTCATCTTTGTCATCTTAGAAATTGAGGATGTTGCCTGGGAAAGAGATGGCAAAAGACTCTTTAGAAAGTTCTCCAAATATATGAAAACTTTCTTTTGATACATTTTCCTAAAACAGGCAGAAGCACTCAGCCACCTCATTCAGGCTAGAGGTATTTCTCCACAGAAAACTGACCAGGTATACATACCCTCTATCTTCTCTTCCCTTCACACAGTTTACACAAAGCAAAAATGGTATGGGCTGAGCATCAGACAGGTTACTCTGCCTAAGGCTTATTACACTTGCTGTTAAGAGTTTTTCAATCATGAGAAAACTGTAGAAGCAGCTACCTGATCACCAGCACAAACTTTACAAAGAGCTTAAAAACACTGTGTGCTAAGGTGGCCAAAGAAGTGAGGATACATGGACATTGGTTCTTTACAGAGCAGAAAGCAGAATATAACAATCTGAAATGCTATTCTTCAGGGGGCTTTTTCTATAAAGAAATCTAACTTAGCTAGGTGAAACACACCACACAACTATTTTCCTGTCACTTCCGCAAGGTGGTTTTCTTGAGGTAGTTTCACATCTGGGTTTTTGGCAAATGGTACTGGGTTATCTGGAGGTGTGAGGCACAGCCCATTTATTACCAAGAGCTAATTAAAGAAAAACCTAACTTTAAGGGAAGCCAGTCCCACACATAATCTAGCAGTACTGCTGGAGAAAAGCACCTAATCCTTCACACTAACACATCAAGATGGATATTTAACCACAGCACCCTGAGATCCCAAAGCCTTCCTAACCTGGTTTATGTTACGCAGCACCTAAGAACCCTTGCTCCATTCCTGACTTCGTGTTATTTTAGGAATTACTTTGGATGCGTCCTTGATTTGGTGCCTAGGGCAGGGTTCAGTGTGGTCTTTGGAGCACCTTGTCCTTTTGGGCACGGATTACGCCTTTCTTGCAGCCGTTGCCTCCCCCGGCTTAAGCAATCTAGGTACCACTGCTCCTGCTGCAGCTGCAGCTGCTTCTTTTTTAAACGGCTGTGAGTAGCCTCCAACTTCTGGCATTTCTGAATTAGCTGTGGTAGTTCCTTCTGTAACTGCTGGTGCTGTCTGTCGATGCTACTGTGGAACTCGGAAGTGTACTGCTTTGCTGCCCTCTCCAAGGCCTTGTTCTTGCTGTTCAGCTCCTTTGTTGGTCTTTTTCCCACCTGCCTTGCATCTAGCTCACTCAGTTGTGCCTCCAGTAATGCTTTATCCTGGAAGAACTGGACCAGCATGGCCTGTTTCTTTGCAGCTGTCTCAGCGTGGGTTTTCTTTATCTCCTGCTGTAGTGTCTGAATTTCTCTCTCCTGTTTCTCCTTTACTATCGAAATGTCCCTCATTGCCTCCAACTGCTTATTCAAATTGGATAGGATCTTTTCTTTCTGCAAGAGCTCTGTTTTAAGCGCTGAATTTTTTCCCGCATATTTGGAGGTTAATTCTTGTCTCCTTTGTTCAATCTGCCCACTTTGTTGTAAATAGTAGTTCCACAGCTTCTCGGTTCGCTGTCTAGACTCCTTTGTTTGCTTGGTCAGGTATTCCAGAAAGAACTGGTTTTCCTCCTCGACACGTACGTTTTCCGCCAGCAGCTGCCTGGTTTCCTCCACTAACGGTTCTAGTCGGATTTGAGTTTCTTTGATTTGCTTGTCTAGCTTCATCATTTCCACTACTGCCTTTTCTTTAAACCTCTTCTCTGCCTTTGTTAGCTTCTCTGGCTTGAGAAAATTTATGAAACTAAGATCCGGTTGAAGGGAATTACTGGAGTCCTCAGCCAACCTGAAGGGAGAACAAGAGAGACATCCCCCCATGTTTTTCACGAAAAATTAGGAAATAATTTTAAAAATGCACACGTACTTTAATTCATATCCCAAGTCTTTGGGAGCACCTACGATGTTCCTCACACAAGGCACGGGGGACAGAGCTAGGGGTAAAGACGAGGGAGTGTAGTTTACAACTGACAATATGCCGTCTCTACAACCCTGCGAGGTAGTATCTTGAGGGTAAAGAGGAGAAAACAGGTTCAGAGAACTGAAGTGACTTGGCCACGATGTACACCGCCAGCGGGTGGCAGAGCCTGGGTCTAAAACCCAGATCTCACGGCTTACTGAACACTACAGCTGCTCCAAAGGGCCACCGCAGCCAACTGGGCGGTCGGGAGTAGGAGTGTATACATGGCTCGGCTCTTTCACCACCTTTCCGTGTACCGAGGGCGCCTGGGTGGAGAGAAGCGCCTCCTCAGTACCTACTTGACAAACTCGGCAACCAAATGTTCCTCCCCAAAGTCACGGTGCACCTTTGCGGAGACCCCCAGGGAAAGAGCCCTACGGTCTGGGGCTGGCGACACGCGGAAACGGCGTCCCAGTGCGGAGGGTTTTTCCAGTTTCTCCGGGCTGGTCTCTGCGGCTCTTGGCGGGGCCCAGCAACCCCGGCGCTCGCATCCCGCCCGGGTCCCGGCACGTCCAGCCCTGAGCCGCTTAACCTCCTCAGTCGCCGGACGAGCCCTAGCGGCCGGTTCTCCGGCGGCTCGGTTACCCGCTCTCGGGGGGCCGACAGGAAAAGGCACTCTCTTCACTTTCATAGTGTGGGAGCCCGGGGGTCCCTTGTCGTCCCGCCCGCCCGGGGTCCAGAGCTTTGCCCTTCCCAGGCCCTGCCCGACGACGGTGAGCGGCTCTTTAGGTGGCCTACTCCACTCGTCCTTCCAGTGTCTCCACTTCCCCGCCTCTGTCCCTAGTTGGGCCCCCATCCGGGTCTGGACGGACAGAGCAAAGGCGCACGCCTGGCCCCGTGACCCTGCCCTCTCTGGCCGGTTTGGTTCGGTTCGGTTTGGTTTGCTCTGTTCTAGTCTCATTCAGAGTTCCGAATGTCGCGGGAGCCTCTCTAGCTACATGCGTCTCTATGGTCGAGTGGGCGGAGCCAGGAGCAAGATGGCCGCGCTCGCAGCTGCCACGGAGCCGCAAGCTTCCGGGGGTCCCCGGCTCCCAGTGTGTCTGCTGGTGTTGGGAATGGCGGGGTCTGGGAAAACCACCTTTGTACAGGTGACCTGCACGGCACGGGCGTAGTAGGAGCGCGCGAGAAGTTGTCTGTGGCAGGCGTAAGGCCAGGGGAGAAAGGGAGGTCTCTCTGGGGAGTTGGAGGGTACCGGCGCCTGGCTTTCAAGGATGCCAGCAACCCCTGTTTTTTCCTCCGCGAAGCCGTCTCAGATCCTAGCCTGGGTTCATTCAGCCTCTCTTCTGCGCACCCTCAGTGCCTATTGGTGACGACCGTACTTGGTATTGGAATTGCCTTGCTAGTGCCAAGTCCTCGAAGGCAGGCTTAACAAGTAATTCTGGCTGTTAATAGAGCGCTTGCACACAGGCTTTCGGTGTAGATTCCTAAAGAATTCCTTCTGGGGTGCCTACCATGTTTCAGGCACTGGGGATTTAGCGGAAATGACAAGGTTCCCGCTTAAATGGAGCTAATGTTTTTTGTGGGGGAGATAGAAACCCCCGCTCCCCCCAAACCACCAAGTCAATAAGTGATGGAGAGTAGAGGAGGCTCTGTTGGATGTGTGATGAAGAAAGGTAGCATTTCAACTGAGAGTGAATGTTGGCGGTGGAGATCAGAAACGAATATTTAAGGTAGAGGGAAATGGAAGTGCAGAATTCTGGTAAGTTGGATTAAGGGGTGGAAGTTCTCTCTTTTTCCTTTATTATGCCTCTTGGTCTCAGTCCATCCTTCTCCCCATATGTCTGCAGAGGCTCACAGGATATCTGCATAGTCAAGGGTGTCCACCTTATGTGATCAACCTGGATCCAGCTGTGCATGAAGTTCCCTTTCCTGCCAATATTGGTGAGTAAACTGCCAGAACTTGTGTGAAGTTTCTCAGAGAATGGAAAGCTGTCAGCCTATCTTATGAGTCTTCAATGCTTCCATTTTTAATGTTTTCTAAACTGCCTAATTTCGTTTCCCTTGGATTTGCTAGCATCCTGAAACAGGCTTCTTCCTGATTCCCTTTTTCTCTTTGTTTACTCCTTCCCTCTTCCTAAATTTCCTTTTTGTCCTTACCACTCCCATTCTCTCTACCTCTTTTGACCCAAGGGTGTCAGACTATGGTTCTTTGGGAAAATGAAGTGACAGAAAGTCAGTCCTCTGGCTTTTAAGCCGTAAACCCTTCAGCAGGCTCTGTTACATAAACTTTGTTTGTATAGTTTTTTTCTTCAAGTTAAGAGCATGTGGGTTTTGTGCAGAGTTTGCTTACTGATTTGTAGGAATCTTGCAAAGTTACATGGGAAAATGTGTGTATATATGCCTGTGTGCATTGTCTTGGTGACGGGTTCCTTCCCTCTTATCATCAGACTTGTAGAGGAGTCCCTGACTACTGTATAAAAAAGATTAAGAATGGATGGGATCCAGTGTCCTGATTCTTGATAGGATCTAGGCTTCCTGATTTTCAGACTATTCCTTGATGTTAGTCTTTTCCCTCCTGGTCTCTTTTTAATCCTATTAAGCTTGTACTCCAAACATACTAATTAAGGAAGACCTTGTATTAAGAAGCAGAAATCATTATGGGAAGAATTTTGAAAAAAAAAAAAAACATTCAATCTTTTCATTTAAAGGCTGGAACTCTAATAGTTGATGGGATATAGGTCTCCTGACTGCTAGATAGGTTTAGTTAGATATTACTGGACAGACCAATTTCCTTTTTATTTAAAATTCCATCCAAATAATTTTTTTCTAGTTTTATTGAGATATAGTTGACATACAGCATTGTATATGATTAAGTTGTATAGCATAATGATTTGATTTACAAACGCATGAAATGATTACCATGAATAAGTTTAGTGAACATCTGTCATCTCATAGATACAAAATTAAAGAAATAGAAAAAAATTTTTTTCCTCGTTAGGAGAACTCTCAACTTTCACATATAACATGTAGCAGTGCTCATTACATTTATAATGTTGTATATGACATCCCTAGTATTTATTCACTGGAAGTTAGTACTTTTGACTACCTTCATCCAATTGTCCCTCCCTCCACACCCTCTACCGATTTGTAGATCGGTAACTACAAATCCAATCTCTTTTTCTGTGGGTTTGTCTGTCTTGCAGTGTAATTGACCTGCCACAGTATTTAGTTCCTGGTATACAACATAGTAAATTGAAATACATGTACATTTCAAAATGATCACTATGATGAGTCTAGTTAATATCTGTCACCATACAACGGTATTATATAATTTTTGACTGTATTCCCCACACTGTACATCTCACCCCATGACTCATTTATTTTGTAACTGAAAATTTGTACCTCTTAATCTCCATCACCTATTTCTCTCCCCACCCATCCACTTCCCAAGTTAATGCCTTTATAAAAATGTTATCTGCATTACCTTTGTTACCAGTAAGCAAGGAGTAAGAAATAAACCTTTTTTCTTTATTTAGCTCCCTTTTTCTGTGTATATGGTCACTGAGAAGGTATTTAAGTTGTATAAAACTTTTCTCTTTGTCTCCAACATCCCTACCATAACTTGAGAGCTCCTAGCCTAACATTCTTCTTGGGTTACTTGGCAGTTGTCCTTGGCCAGTGTGAAGCTGGAGAAGTTACTAGAAGACAGTGCTGACAATAGAAGCCTCAGAAGCTAGTTTCAGTTTCTTGCTGGGAGGGAAGGTACTTGCAGGGTACCTTTTGTCCTCCTAGTCTCTTCCTGAACTTGCTTCTTTTGCTGTTACAATTCAGTGATCTTAGTTTGAAAATTTAGAAAACAGATTGGAAAAGTACCTTGGATGCTAAGACAGAAACTGATTTGTTTGCTCAGAGGAAGCAGAGATGACTTGAGAGGTCTGTTGGCTTAGATATTATAGGTGGGGAGTCTCAAACTGTATTGGTTCTTACGTGTTAAATTCCATTTCATTCTCTCTTTTTTTCCCTCCAGATATTCGTGACACTGTGAAGTATAAAGAAGTCATGAAACAGTATCCTTTTTCACATCTACTTTGGTTTTTGGCTCATCCCTGGCTACTTACTGTCTGTGTATTGTGTAGCTTTGAAAAAAGTGTTTGTGCCTTCCCTTGTGAAATATACTAGCAAAAGCATTCGATTGTTTTCAGGTAATTTTATGAAGAGGAGGGAAGATGAATGTGGGGAGAAGCATTGTAGGTGATTAGAAATCCTATTTCAGCTTGTGAGTTCCGTTTTCTGCCTTTGTCCTGAACTGCAGGCTGTTGTAATTAGCACAGAGAAGGAGACGCTAGCTGGTGGCGTGCCTGGGTCCCACAAGGGAGTACTGTCTTGGTGGATGCATCCATTGATCACCATCCCCTTAGACTGGGAAGCTCAAAGATTAGTAAGATCAACTCTTAGTACATTGCTGTGTGAAATGTGTACTTTCCCTGTAGGTAAGTCTAGATAGGAAGACTAATTCTAATCCTCAGGTGGCTTGATGAGTGAGGATCAGAGCTAAGAGTGGTATATAAATGATCTTCATGGCTAATGCCATTAGGCTGTCAATGCCTGATACATCTGTCTATTCCATTTTGGCCCCATTTCACCTGGCCATTTCTAAACGATGAATGAGGTAGACATCGATAGTGAATGTTTCCCTATGAGGTTAAGATTGTGTGATACAAACTAGTCAATTGAACACTAACGTTACGCTGTTTTTGTGAGGGATTGTCTAGATAATAAACTTTATCATCTAAATTGATCTATAAGCAACTTAAATCCTCAACTTAGTGTCTAGGTATGGACTTGGACCCAATGGTGGCATAGTGACCTCACTCAATCTCTTTGCTACCAGATTTGATCAGGTATGTCTGTCTCTATTTACATAGACATGGCTGTGTCAGAACCTGTGACTCTTAAATGCCTTAGCTTGATCACACTGGGAAAGAAGGGCAATCAACCTCAATGTCAATACAGAATATAAGGAGGCATTTTGGTGGACAAAGAAGTAGGCTATGAGAGGATGATCAACATGGTGAGAGACTTCACACTGAACGTTGTGGCGGCCAGTAAAGACCTAAGAGACCTGGGGTCTCTTCTTGATCTGTTATTGGCTTGCAGTGTTACCCTGAGGATGGGGTGGAGGGATGGGGAGTGGGATGGGCTACCAGGCAGGGAATGGAACAATTATGGGGCTTTTCACTTGTGACAAATTGTTGTCATCTTGTTATGTTTTCTCTGTCACATTCCACTTCCTTAAGAGTGTTTGGCAATCACTGATTTTTTACCCCGATTTCACTCAATGATTCAGGCTGTTAACGCTTTACTGAAGCACCAAGAGAGAGACTTGGCAGTGACAGATCAAGTCTTCAGCTCCTTAGGCCTTGCCCTGTGCTCCAGGGTGTTGTGGTACGGCAGGTGTGGCTATGTTTCTTTGGTTCCATGAGCACGTTAGTTGGTGTCCTCAGACAGAGAACATAGAGATTCAATCGTTAATGGTGCCTGCAGGTGGGCCACTCTAGAGAGGGCCCTGTGATTTTTTTTGTTGAACTTGGATTCTGTTGTAATTGGCGTTTTTTTCTTTTAGGTGATGAAATTTATTGAGAAGGCCCAGAACATGTCTAAGTAAGTGATTTCAGTCTAGTGCCTATTTATTACTCTGTAGTTGACATGTTTCTAGGTTTTTTGAAGAATTTCGGGTTACTATCAAGTTCTGAGGGGGTGTAGTTTGAGATGAAACCATGATAAGTGAAAAAATTGTTGGCAAGAAGACAATCATTAAGATGCTCTACTGGTTGGGGAACTAAGATCCCACAAGCCATGGTGTGGCCCAAAATCAATAAATAAATAAAAGCGACAAGATGCTCTACAGTGTAGAGCTCAATTTAATAGTATCCCACCCCCAATCACTTTGGTATATGTTCCCAGCTTCTTAGGAGGTATTTTGAGAATTTGAGTCCACATTCACTTGTCCACTTGCCTTCTCTTGCTTGTTGGCATTAAAGTCTATGAAATACCTTTCTAATCCTTGTTTATTTTATTTTATTTTATTATTTTTTTTTATGTTTATTTTTGGCTACACTGGGTCTTCATTGCTGCACGTGGGCTTTCTCTAGTTGTGGCGAGCGGGGGCTACTCTTCGTTGCGGTGCGCGGGCTTCTCATTGTGGTGGCTTCTCTTGTTGCGGAGCACAGGCTCTAGGCACGCGGGCTTCAGTAGTTGTGGCACGCGTGCTCAGTAGTTGTGGCTTGCGGGCTCTAGAGCGCAGGCTCAGTAGTTGTGGCGCACGGGGCTTAGTTGCTCCACGGCATGTGGGATCTTCCCGGACCAGGGCTTGAACCCCTGTCCCTCGCATTGGTGGGCGGATTCTTAACCACTGCGCCACCAGGGAAGCCCCTAATCCTTGTTTAAATTAATATAATTTACATGATTCAGAGGGGATATTTTTTAATTTAAAAAGCATCAAAATATAGAATAGGAGATTCTTATTATCATTACCCACAATGAACTGTTGTTAAATTTTTAATAGGTCTGCTTTTTTAAAAGAAAGGAAGATAATTTATTATTTTTGTAAAAAGGATATATAGGCTTATTACTATAAATAATTCCTACCATGCATAGTATTTAAAAGATGAAAGTACCACCCTTCTTGTCACTAGAAATAGCTATCATTATTATCATTATTGCTATCAGTGACTGTCATCCCAGGCGTTTCTATTCATGTGTACATAGATAGAAGGATGGATGGATAAGGTGTTTTTACAAAAATAGGATCATACTAGAGTAGTTTTTTAAAGTAATAGCTTTATTGCAATATGAATTCACAGACCATAAAGTTCACTCTTTTAAAGTATACAGTTTAGTGGTTTTTAGTATATTCACAAAGTTGTGCATCGACCAGAGGTACCTAATTTCAGGGACTTCCTGGTGGTCCAGTGGTAAAGAATCCGCCTTACAATGCAGGGGACGCAGGTTCGATCCCTGGTCAGGGAACTAAGATCCCATATGCCACGGGACAACTAAGCTCGCAAGCCACAACTACTGACCTCTTGTGCCTCAACTAGAGAGCCCGCATGCCGCAAACTACAGAGCCCGCGCCACAACTAGAGAAGAGAAAACCCATTTGCGACGGCTAGAGAGAATCCCATGTGCCACAAACTACAGAGCCTGCGCCACAACTAGAGAAGAGAAAACCTGTTCGCCACGGCTAGAGAGAATCCCGCATGCCACAACGAAAGATCCCTCATGCCTCAACGAAGATCCCACGGTGCTGCAATTAAGAGCTGGCGCAGCCAAAAATAAATAAATAAAAAATAAATCTTAAAAAAAAAAAAAAAAGAACTACCTAATTTCAGAACATTTTCATCTCCAAAAGAAACCCCATACTCATTAGCAGTCACTCTATTCCCCATTCCTCCAGGCTCCTGCTGGCTTCACATACCATTTTACATTCTCACCAGCAATGTATGGAGGGTTCCATTTTCTGTACATTCTGGTCACTACTTGTAATTGTTTTTGTTTTAATAAATTTATTTATTTTTTGGCTGCTTTGGGTCTTTGTTGCTGTGTACGGGATTCCTCTAGTTGCAGTGCTTGGGCTTCTCATTGTGGTTGCTTCTCTTTGTTGCAGAGCACAGGTTCTAGGCATGCGGGCTGCAATAGTTGTGGCATGTAGGCTCAGTAGTCGTGGCTCGCGGGCTCTGGAGCTCAGGCTCAGTAGTTGTGGTGCACGGGCTTAGTTGCTCCGCAGCATGTGGGATCTTCCCAGACCAGGGCTTGAACCCGTGTCCCCTGCATTGGCAGGCGGATTCTTAACCACTGCGCCACCAGGAAGTCCAGATGTTGAGCATCTTTTAGTGTACTTCTTGGCCATTGGTATACATTTGGAGAAACGTCTATTCAAATTTTTTGCTTTTTTAAAAATAAGTTTCAGGTACGCATTGTAATTTAACATGTGTACACTGCAAAGTGATCACCCCACAAAAGTCCAGTTACCATCGGTCACCATACAATCGATCCCCTTCACCCTTTTTGCCCACCCACAACCCCTTTTTCCTCTGGTAACCACTGATTTGTTCTCTGTATCTGTGAGCTTGCTTTTGGTTGGTTGGTTTCCTTCCCTTACCCTTCCTTTTCCCTTCACTTTCCCTTCCCTTTCCCTTCCCCTTCCCCTTCCTCTCTCCCTCCCTCCCTCCCTCCCTTCCTTCCTTCCTTCCTTCCTCCAGATTATTCCACATGTGAGTGAAATCATATGGTAGTTGTCTTTCTCCTTCTGACTTATTTTACTTAGCATAATACCCTCATGTTGTTCATCCATGTTGTCGCAAATGGCAAGATTTCATTCTTCTTTTATGGCTGAATAGTATTCCACTGTGTATATACTACATCTTCTTTATCCATTCATCCATTGGTGGACACTTAGGTTGCTTCCATGTCTTGGCTATTGTACATAATGATGCAATGAACATAAGGGTGCATATATTTTTTCTAATTAGTGTTTTTATATTCTTTGGATAAATACCCGGAAGTGGAATCACTGGATCATATGGTTAGCTCTATCCTTCATTTTTTGAGGAATCTTTCTACTGTTTTTCATAGTAGCTGCACCAGTTTATATTCCCACCAACAGTTTACGAGGGTTTCCTCTTCTGTACATCCTTTTCAGCACTTGTTATCTATTTGGTAAGAGCCATTCTAACAGGTGTGAGGTGATACTTCATTGTGGTTTTGATTTGCATTTCCCTAATAATTAGTGATGTTGAACATCTTTTCATGTGCCTTTTAGCCATCTGTGTCTTTGGAGAAATGTCTACGTAATCGGATCCTCTGCCCATTTTTGAATCGGGTTGTTTATTTGTTTTGGGGTTGTATGTGTTCTTTATATATTTTGGATACCAATCCCTAATCAGAGATACGATTTGCAATTTCTGCTGTTCAGTAGCTTGCCTTTTAGTTTTTTGTTTTGGGCAATGCCCGGCAGCTTGTGGGATCTTAGTTCCCTGACCAGGGATTGAAGCTGGGCCACTGTGGTGAACGCGCTGAGTCCTAACCACTGGACCACCAGGGAATTCCCACCTTTTAGTTTTGATGATGTTTTCCTTTCCTGTGCAGAAGCTTTTTAGTTTGATGTAGTCTCATTTGTTTATTATTGCTTTTGATTTCCTTGCCTTTGGAGTCAGATCCACAGAAACTTATGTCAGTGAGGTTACTGCTTATGTTTTCCTCCAGAAATTTATTTAATGTTTTCAGGTGTTACATTCAAGTCTTTCATCCATTTTGAGTTAATTTTTGTGTATGGAGTGGTCTGGTTTCATTCTCTTGCATGTGACTGTCTGTTTTTCCCAACACCATTTCTTGAAGAGACTTTCCTTTCTCTGTTGTATGTTCTTGGCTCCTTTGTTGTCAATTAATTGTCCATGTATGTGTGGATCTTTGCTTTTTTAAAAACAGCTTTATTGAGATATAGTTCATAGGCCATACAATTTACCCATTTAAATTGTACAATTCTGTGGCTTTTAGTGTAGTTACAGAATTGTACAGCCATCATCACAATCAATTTTAGAACGTTTCATTCCCTCAATAAGAGACCCTCTTCTTTAGTTATCACTTTCTTATTCTTTTTCTCCCTCCCTCCATTTTCCTCCAACCCCACCCCTAAGTAACCAGATGGTTTCCCAAGAGATTTACACTCTGGTTTTGCTTATCTCTCATTTTTAATGCAGTGTGTTTCTAAAACTGTCAGTTTTCTCTGTGATCATTTGCAGCAGTGATGTATTGGTGCTCCTGCCAATGAGCCTGAATACTGGACATTGAACAAAACCCAGGGGAATGTGGTATGCACTTTAAGGGCAATGGGAAGAAGTGAGACTTGACAGTGTGAAGAGGTTATTTCAGTCTTGAGTAACCAGATGTTAATGTTTTGTGGGATGGAATATGTTTCAGAATGCATAAATGAAAACTTCTTTAATGGTCTTTTTTGACACAGGTATGTCTTGATTGACACACCTGGACAGATTGAGGTATTCACCTGGTCAGCTTCTGGGACAATCATCACTGAGGCCCTGGTGAGTATTCTAGGACTTGTTACTCAGGGTAAGTAGAGAGCCAGACAAGAAAAGCTTCTTATTGCTTGGGATCTTATGTGGGATAGAGTCATAGAGCTCTGCACACCTGCCTAAAGTGGTTCTTCCTTGCCACGGAAGGTAGGAGAAGAATTTGGGGACAGGTCAAGAACCCTCTGACTAAAGCTTTGATTATTTTGTGGCTTTAGGCATCCTCGTTTCCAACGATTGTCATTTATGTAATGGACACATCTCGAAGTATCAACCCAGTGACCTTCATGTCCAATATGCTCTATGCCTGCAGGTAATGCGTTATTGTTGGGCATAGTATTATGTCAAGGTATGAAGTCTCCACTTCTTTTCCATCATTTTTGAGTCCTGAGTGCTTACCCCTAGGTTTTCATTCAGGCTTGCCACTCACTTTAGTGGCTCTGGGTTAGGGAGGGGCTCTGGGTTAGGGCGGGAAAGGAAGCACATACACTGTTGGCATTCTCTTATCAGCCACTTCTCATCTTCCTCCCTTGCTTGTTACAGAATAGGTGATGAATGAATATGAACCTTCTGGCAGTTGCCCCAAGTTGAATGAAATCCAGTTCTGAATAGAATAGAGCCCCTGGTCTAAATGCCTTTCTTCGGTGTTGTGATAGGAAGAGTGAAATTATAACATGAGGAGAGACTGAATAAAAAGATTCATCCATGATTCTAAATGCACGTGTTTTCCCAAGTGTGGTGCCATTAGGAGAGGAAGGACATGCCTCACTAGGCTTTATTAGTGCATTAGACCTAGGAGCAAGGCGGACCATTATTAATGCTGAATTTTATTTTGGGGGTATGCAAAAACAATCACCCCGATTTGTCTCTTCTGTTATGACTAGGGATGTCCCTTCCTGTTAAACACAAGAAATCTTAGTCTAGATAGAAATCTGATGTTTGATAGCATGATTTTGTCTTCATATTAATTGTTTAAAAGACAGTTAATTTGGTGAAACACACACACACACACACACACACACACACACACACACACACACACACACACACACACACACACACACACACACACACACACACACACAACACCAGGATCAGTACCAAAGCATTATTACTCTAAGAAAAGGAGAGACTGTGTATGTGTGTTGCTTGCTTGATGGTAGTGGTAGTTTCCTGCTTGGGAGGGGAGAATATGTGAGTGCTGTGTAAGAATGGATACCTGTATTTAGAGTCTGAACCCATCTCCCTATTTATTACTCAGTTCCATCAGATAACAGGCAAGCAGGTGCTTAAGTGCTTTTACTAATAATGCCTCAATGTTTGATTTTCAGCATCTTGTACAAAACCAAGCTGCCTTTTATTGTGGTCATGAATAAAGTAAGTGGATTCTTCCTGTTGTGACTGAATGTTTCGTTTTCATCAGAACCTTGTGTTTGGGTAGGTGAGAAGGATTATTTCAGATGCTGGAGAGGAGATTTAAGCTAACCTGAAGCAAAGTCATGAGCACTTCTAGGAAATGGATTCAATCAAATCGAATGAATATATATTGCTGATTCTTTTCCAAAGTTTTTTTAGGCTAGATAGAGTAGCCCCTGGTCCACAGCGTATAGGTTATCCCTCAGGATTGGGACTGTGTAAATGAGGGAGGGACTGCTAGTCTGTTGGAAGTGGCAGTTAAACAAAACCAAAACTTCTCTGTTGTTGGCTAGGATGCAAGAGACTATGTACTTGACTTCAGAGCCTGGAGGGTACTGGCCTCCACTGTGGCCATGGTCACTTGGCAGTGGATAGTGAAGGTCTGTTCTAACCTAGAATATACAGATCTTCATTTAATTATTTATACTGCACAGCAGTCTTGGCTCTTTGTGACTTGTTGCAGTGGAGGAGGAAATGGGGGAAGCAGAGAAAGAAAATACATGAATTATTGCTCTCTGCTGTCATCAATTAAAAAATTTTTTTTGCCGTTGTTTGATGTCTGACCTCATCCCTGGTTGCTGATAGTTGACTTCTCTCTGGTACAGACTGACATCATTGATCACAGCTTTGCAGTGGAATGGATGCAGGATTTTGAGGCTTTCCAAGACGCCTTGAATCAAGAGACTACATACGTCAGTAACCTGACTCGTTCAATGAGCCTCGTGTTAGATGAGTTTTACAGCTCCCTCAGGGTAAACTTTCTTGCTTATGCTGTTGGTCTCTCCAGATAACCTCATAACCCAAAGGGCTGGCTTTGAACCTATTTTGGAAAGGAAGTTCATTACCTTCTGAAAAGTAATTTTTAAGGCATGGCTTATTAAAAACTGGAGACTTAAAAGATAAATATGATATGGACCCTACCCTCAGAGAGTTTATGGTCTAGTTAGGAGAGAAGGCTAAACGCAGAGTTAAAACATGGTATATTGTAGTAACTTATATTGTGATATCTTAAGAAAGATTAAAAGTTGGGCCTGATAGTGGTGATGGGGTAGATCACTTTTGAAGTGAGAGATTTTTTGAGGATATAGTCAATATAGGTGTGCTTTGAAGGATGGGTAAGATTTGTGTAAGCAAAAGTGGGTGTGGGTAGCAGCAAGTATGTTAATTGCCCAAGCGAAGACATTGAGATACTAATTTTTATAGAGAACAGACTGTGGTTTGATTTGATAGGGAATAGATGAACTGCTGCTTGTTTGATCCTAATTATCTTTCTCAGTTCTCTATTTTCCATAGACTTATTTCCATCACTCTTGAGTAGGTATGCCATTTTGTCTTGTTTTAGCTTCATTCTTTGCCAGAGACTTCTTAAAGTAGCCAAACCTCTTCTGTGAAGATTTTATGAAATTTGAGCCAAATAATATATGCCATTTAAAAATATACAGTTGTTTCCTCAGTGGTATTAATGATGCTTTTGGCAGGTGGTGGGAGTGTCTGCTGTTCTGGGTACAGGCTTAGATGAACTCTTCGTGCAAGTTGCCAGTGCCACAGAAGAATATGAAAGGTGAGGATAAAGGAACATTCTAGTGATGGCACTCTTAGTTACCCACAGGTCTGATATGATAGCTGTTTTGCCAGGCAAAACATTTTGGTTTTCATGGTGTTTGTATTATATTTGCCATGCAGATGTGCACTGGATCTGATCACACTTAGGGTTAACAAGTAGCTGTTAACTTTTTTAAAAAAAGAATAGGAGTATAAAATCTTCACTGTATTGAATGATGAAGAACAGGTGTCATCAGACATTGTTTGTAAAAAGCCAGGTGTTAAATATTTTAGGCTTTGTGGGTTGTATTATCTGTTGAAACTCCTCAACTCTCATTGTGGTGCAAAAGCAGCTATAGACAATTCCTAAACAAATGGCGTGGCTGTGTTCCAATAAAACTTTATTTATAAAAATAGGCAGTGGGCTGGATTTGTCCTGTTTGCCACATTGGTTGACCCCTGATGAAGAACATAGACTTTGGAGTCAGATAGACATGGTTTAGATTTCTTTTTCCTCCAATTAATAAGTGTGTAACCTTAGCAAGTTTTCCTCATTTATAGATGAAGGGTAATAGCATTTATTGTTAAGGTCGTTGTGGGGATTATTTGAGATAATATATCTAAAGCACCTAACACAATTGCTGACATGTAGTAAGCATATTTCTTAATAAATGATTGTTATAACTATTTTCTTGGTTAATACTGGAGTTCCATTTATCTAAAGCAAAGTGGAGTCATAGCACCTATACACTTTCCTTAGGCCTGATAATTGGCTGCTTTCTAGCAAGCTTCATACTTAGCAAGAGCCTAATAGCCACATTGTGGTTTTTCAGAAACATTATTTTGATTTTTATTCATCAGATGAGGTTCGTTTTTTTGTTTGTTTTGTTTTGTTTTTTTGCATGTGTTATCAAAGCCTCAGGATAGACTCTTTTCTATATCCTTTCCTGGTTGCCCAGATAAACGACATAATTATGTATTGGGCTTCCTGAGCCCAGTAGGCCTAGCTTCTTTTACTCATCATTTAAACATCTTTTACTCATGTTTATCCAAGTGAATGGTGAACTCATTGGTCATGGTCTCCCCAGAGTTGATCTTCCCAGATCAGCAGTCAGTCTTTTGTCTTGTTGCTGATTTCAGGGAGGGGGCAGGCACCTTGGCTTTTAATTCCTTAGGGATAGAATCTCAGTGACTAAGACTTGTTACATCTGATGTATGGTGACATAAGATCTTTTGTTATTATCAAAGTACTAGGAAAATAGAAGTGATGTGGAGGCGGGGACAGGATAGATTATTAATCAAAGGGATTTAGAAAGTGTTTCTCTTTCCAGAGAGTATCGTCCTGAATATGAACGTCTGAAGAAATCGCTGGTAAGAAAAGAGGCTATTTGTGTATTTTAGGGCCACTGAATAAACAATCTCAAACTATGTACTAATCCTTCTGCCATAAATGCTTTTGTTTTGGTTCTCAATGTATCCTTTAGATACTTGTTAATTTAAACCTGTAAATTTGTACGTATGCTGTCTGGATGCAGAAAGGCCCTTAATTATTTTTCTTCTCTATACTTGAAGTAATAAAAATCAGTAATTTTTCCTTTTATATATGCTGAGCCCTTCTTGTGCCATACCTCCACCCCTACTCCAAGGTCCATTTAAAGGCTACTTGTAGAATTTTGTTTAAGAACAGAGGGTAGTTCACAACTCTTACCCCAAATGATGAAGTGTCCTATCCCCATCGGCTACATTGGACATCTTATCACTGAGCCTTCCTGCTGTGTCTGTTTGAGGGTTCTTTTGATGATTTTGTGTCTAATTTCTGAAACCTCTAATACAGTCTGCAGAGCCCTCCGGAATGAACTTCTGCTAATCTGGGCCCACACTGCTCAATGTTTCTGTCATCAGCCATCCCTTATCTGCCTCTAGTATTTGTATAATTTGTCATCTCCAGTTAGAAGTCTGGCATCTAACTTGGGCCTCCTTTTTTAATATGACAACATTTTCCTCTGTGTATGTAGGCCAGTGCACAGAGCCAGCAGCAGAAAGAACAACTGGAACGACTTCGGAAAGATATGGGCTCTATAGCCTTGGACACCGGGACTGCCACAGGTACTGGAGGGTCTTCTGGTGTTAGGAACTAAGAGCGGGGTACACTTATCTCCACTTAGTAGGTAGGTATTTATGTTTAAGGGAGAGAAAGAGAAAAGGATAAAGTAAATGTTGTATAGTGTATCTATCTATCTGTTCTTCAGTCAATTTAGATAAATCCTAGATCTGCATTGTGTTTAGTTGTCTCTTCGTCTCCTTTAATCGTGAATGGATCCTTTGTTTTTGTATTTCATGACATTGACATTTTTGAAGTGTACAGATGTAGATATATACCTACGGACATACCTATATCTAACATCTGTGTTAACGAGGAATCCACTGTCTGTGTCTCTCATACCACATTTATCTTATCTGTGTTTATACTTTTATACATATGTATATGATGATTCTTTCTCTTCAGGTAGTTTTTGGTTTACTTTGGCAAGATACTTGATGTCTACTTTTTTTTTTAATTACTTTTTAATCCTCCCCCTCTTTTACTGTTTATTTTGGCCTAATTTTAGATTTACAGAAGAGTTTCATGAATTGCAAAGAATTGCCATATACCCTTCAGCTAGATTCACCAAACGTTAACATCTACCACATTTACTTTATTCTTTCTGTTATATATGTTTGGCTTTACGTTTTATATAAATATATAAGTATACGTATAAAATATTTGTATATTATATATAACTTTTTTCTGAATCGTTTAAGAGTAAGTTGCAGACATGATGCACCTTTACCCTTGAGTTTTTCTTAAAAATAAGGGCATTATTTTATATACCCTCATTGTAGTTATCAAAAACTAGGAAATTAACATTGACACGTTCCTATTATCTAATGTATAGACCTTATTTAGACGTAGCCATTTGCCCTCTATAGCAGGAGAAGGTTCTGGATCTGTGTTGCATTTAGTTGTCACGTCTCTTATTTTCCTTTAATCTGGAATGGCTCCTTAGTCTTTCTTTGCATTTCATGACATTGATGTTTTTGAAGTGTATGGTACTTACATTTTTGTAGAATTTTCTTCAATTTGGGTTTGTCTGATGTTTCCTCATGGTTCAATTCAGGTGGCTCCTTTTTAGCAGAAGTTAACAGATGTGAAGTGTTTTTTCCATGTATCATATCACAAGGTACATGATGATGAGCTGTCTTTGATCACTTACTTAAAGTGGTGTCTGCCAGGTTTTTTCATCATAAAGTTATTTTTCCCTTCATAATAAGTATTTTGTGGGGTGATGCTTTGATTAGATAAATGTACTTTTAATTTTCAAATATTTACCCATTAGTTTTAATATGCATTAATTTAGGTAGGGATAGTCTTCATTTTCCTGATACATGTTGCAGATATTTTCTCCCTGTTTGTCAGTTGCCCTTTGACTTCGTTCATGGTGTTATTTTGCCATGCAAAAGTTTGTTTCGTTTTGTATAAATTTGATGTAGTCAAATTTATTTATCTTTTATTGCACCTGGTTTTGAGTCATAGTTGGGAATCCTTTATCCACACCTGTGTTAAAGAGGCATTCACTCATGTTTTACTGTAGTACTTGTATGGTTTTATTTTCTACATTTGGAACCCTGATCCATTTAGGGTTTATTCCTGGGTATGGTGTGAGGTATAGGTCTGTGTTACCTTTTTCATAAATAGTTGTACCCACATGATTTATTAAAAAGTCTACCTTTGTCCCAGTGATGAGATGCTACCTGTATCATATACTAAAGTTTCATATGTACTTGGATGTATTTCTGGATTACCTATTTTATTCCTCTAGACTGTGTGCCTTTACTGTGTGGCTTTAATTACATATAGAGGCTTTATAGTATGTTTTAATATCTGCTAGGGCTAGTCCTCCTCAACGTTTTCTTTTTTAGTGTTTCCCTGACTATTCTTGCTTGTTTGTTTTCCCAAATGACCTTTAGTATCAACTTAATGTAGCTCGCTAAAAAACCTCTTTGATATTTTTATTGGGATTGTGTTATATTAATTAATTAATTAATTGACATCTCTTTGATGTTGCTCTTCCTGTCTAAGAACAAGGAATGTGTTTATATTTGTCCAGTCTACTTTTATGTCTTCCAGGAACGTTTTCCTCATGTAGGTTTTGTTAAAGTTGTTAAATTTTTCCCAAGGATTGTATCTTCGTTAGTGTTGAAAATGGGATTTTTCTTCTAACTGGTTATGTTTGTGTTTATGAAGGCTTTTCATTTCTGTATTTTAGTCTTTTTATTCTGCTACTTTACTGACATTTTTTATTGTTTGAGTTAGTTTTGTCATTAATTCTCTAGGGGTTCCTAGGTTGGTGCTCAAATTTAAATATATACACACTCACCCTCCCACACTCATTGGTGGACTGGCCTTTAAAGGAGTAAAGTTCTGTTAATGATAGCTATTGCTATGGGTCTAGTAGAGAACAGCAAAGCCACTTGGTGGATTAGGTGCTGGAACCTGGCTGGGTTTACCAGTTAAGTGAGTTCCACGCTCCACACTTCTACTCTTGACTTATCAGCACACTGGATCTGCTCAAATGTCTTTAGCCTTCATAGGAAAAACCATAGCCTCTTCTAAGCTGAGAGCTAGTACAAATAAATGACATTACTATTACTATGAAGACAAGCTACTTGAGAGTTATTTTCCTCAACTTAAAAATGAGACCTCTGGGGGCTTCCCTGGTGGCGCAGTAGTTGAGAGTCTGCCTGCCGATGCTGGGGACACGGGTTCGTGCCCCGGTCCGGGAAGATCCCACATGCCGCGGAACGGCTGGGCCCGTGAGCCATGGCCGCTGAGCCTGCGCGTCCGGAGCCTGTGCTCCGCAACGGGAGAGGCCACAACAGTGAGAGGCCCGAGTACCGCAAAAAAAAAAAAAAAAAAGAAAATGAGACCTCTTGGGTTACTGGCCTCATGAAAGCACTTTGTGAAATACACTAGTGTAGAAATGTTAAGTGGTATTAACTGTACATTTAGAAGAGATAAGATCGTGCATTTTTTCATGATCACTTTCATCCTGCCAGTTTTTAATCATACTTGCTTATCGATTCAAAATCGCTTTTTTGAGGAGGCCTATGTTCATGACATGCTAGTGATAGATGTTTTCTATGTAGGCAGCTTACCTCCTGTGATGGACCCTTCTGACTTGATCCTGACTCGGGGAACCTTGGATGAAGAGGATGAGGAAGCAGACAGTGATACTGAAGATATTGACCACAGAGGTGAGAGGTGGCTGAGGTGGCTCATGAGAACAGAACAGCTGCTTATTCTTTCATTGTTTGCCCGGGAGCTTCCTGCTACTGAGGGAAGACCTTGAGCATGAAGCCAGTTACAGGGGAGAGAGGACATGCTAAAGGATGCAGCACCAGGAAGGAGTTCCATATATTCAAAGTTCCTGGCCTTCCTACTGAATGGTTAATATTGAGCTTGATTACGGCCTTTTATTAGTCTTGTGTCTTCTCATCTTTAGGTCCTAACTCAATTTTGAGGAATCCAGGATTGTTTATTGTAATCATTGTTTTAAGAATACAAAAGGAGGCCTCAGCAGACCTAAACCAGTCAGAAGGGACTGTAGCATTGAAGATAGAATGGCTCTGGAAACCCAAAAGTGTTCCACTTTGCATAGTTTTATGGACTGTGGACAGAATCTGTTTCTTGAAACAACGCTTTTAGGTCCTAGCTGTGCCCAAGAGCAAACTTCTCTTTATTCCAGTGTGCTGGATACTAACATGTAAATTGCATCATTTAATAAGATTTATTGAGGTATAATTTACAAACAATAAATCCCACCCTTTTATTAAAGTGTATAGCTTGATGAATTTTAATACATATATATAGTTTTGTAATTACCATTATAATCAAGAAACAGAACACTTCCATCACCCTAAAAGTTCGCTCAGGCTCGCTTTTATTCAGTCCCTTCCCCCACACCAGTTCCTGGCAACCGCTTACCTGATTTTTATTCCTATAATTTTGCCTTTTCCAGAATGTTGTGTAAGTGGAATCACAGTATTTAACTTGCATTTGACTTTTTTCATTCAGTGTAATGCTTTTGTGATCCATCCATGTTACTGCATGTGTCAGTAATATGTTCTTTTTTATTGCTGAGTAATAGTTCTATTATGTGGATGTACATTTGTTTATCCATTCACCAGCTGATTGACACTGGGGTTGTTGCCAGGTTTTAGCTGTCATGAATAAAGCTGCTCTAAACATTCATTAACAGGTATTTGTGGACAGAGGTTTTCATTTCTCTCAGTTAAAAATATGTAGGAGTGGGACCTCATTTTAATTACTTTATGAAGGAGGTATTCTCCCCACTTACAGGTCAAAGAAATTGTACATTTTGGGCAACATGATAAATACAGCCTGCTTCTAGGAGATATTTCCTTATTGGGAGAAGTGGACATACAGTGTCTTAGAAATATAGTTGACTCTTCAACAACTTGGAGACTAGGGGTACCCACCCTCCTCACAGTTTAAAATCCCTGTATAATTAACTTATAGTTGGCCCTCTGTATCTGTGGTTCCACATTCGTGGATTTCACCACCTGTGGATCGTGTGGTACTGTAGTATTTACGATTGAAAAAAATTCGTGTATACATGGACCTATGCAGTTCAAACCCGTGTTGTTCAAGGGTCAAAGGTACTATTTCTGATGGATGGGTGACAGCAGCTCTAATCCACCTGTCTAATGGGAGAGTTTAAAAAGAATTAACCTTCTTTTTTCCTTGCAGTTACAGAGGAAAGCCGTGAAGAGCCAGCATTCCAGAATTTTATGCAAGAATCAATGGCACAGTACTGGAAGAGAAACAACAAATAGTTTCTAAAGTCCAAAATTTTGGAACTCTGTGTGAAGGGACTATCCTTATCTCTGATTGGCGGCTACTATAAAGGACAATTTTGTTCAGGATAGCAGTTTCTCTTAGTAGTGAAATCTCCTGACTCAGATGAAGCCAGGGATAGAATACATTTGGACCTGGCAGGTAGATGCTGATTCCCCTTGGCATTTTCCTTGGATTTATGCAAGGAAGGATATTCTGGTTTTGGATGCTCATATCCCTTCAAGCCTAAAACTGCAAGTTTTATCATTTGAACGCACATACTTTTGCTGCTGATGGACAGAACAGAGAGAGAACTTAGTGGGCTGGATCTGTAGCCTCTACTTCTCCAGCATCTTGCCTTTGAACCTGCACCACGAGTTCCCCTCCTTTTAGCAGAAAGAGAGGGGGAAACAGGAGCTTGTCCAGAGCTTGGCACTGGAGTCTCCTTGGCAATCAATCAATCTTGGTATGAAATGTGCCTCAGACTGGGTAGCTTATTGTAGAACACCAGGTTCATTGAAGAAAGTGGGCAAAACATTGTTAACGAATAAGAATTCTACTTTAGATGGTGACTTGGATAAAGAGTTTTTAATTTTAACTTTGTTGTAAGCCTGCCTGTCATAATTTCAAATAAGAAAATTATCACAAATAGTCACTGCAGTTCAGAAGAGAGGTTTAAAGCCACATGTTGTTTACTAAAGTTCCATGTACGTACCACACCTAGTAACCAGGTACAAAGCCAGGCCCTGTTTGTACTGTACTTTAACTTAATGCAGTCTATCCTTAGTGATTTACTCAAAGTCCACAGATTTGGGTCAGTTGCACATTCCATATATAACAGCCCTGGTAAGGGTTTGCTTTGCCTCCACATTCTTCACAGTATCTTATAACATTATACATTTCTCTTAAGGAATTTTATCCCTGCCTAACCTGTATTCCAGATCAGTGGTTCTCAAAGTGTGGTCTCTGGACCAGAAGCAGCAGCATCATCTGGGAAGTTACTAAAAATGGGACATTCAAGCCCTATATCAGAAACTGGGGGTGTGTGGGGCCTAGCAGTCCGTTTTACTAAGGCTTCCAGGGGATTCTGATGCATGCTAAGTTCAGAACAATATTCTAACTCAAACAGCCTATGACGTAATTCTAGGCCAGGTGAATCTCAGATATCAATGTGCTT
Organism: Tursiops truncatus; assembly: GCF_011762595.2. NCBI lineage: Eukaryota > Metazoa > Chordata > Mammalia > Artiodactyla > Delphinidae > Tursiops > Tursiops truncatus. The sequence goes on along the minus strand of NC_047047.1, from coordinate 67,468,962 downwards.
ACCACCTGCTTTATCAGAGTACCCCAACCTTGACCATCTGGTGCCTATTCTCCAATCTAACATTCTAAAAATAAATAAAAGTGTTTTGCTTTACACGAAGTATTAATTTCAGTATTCTGTAACTAATGGAAACCACTGGTCTAAAAACTTGAACCTGTTCTTTGAGAGGAAACCATTTGCACGGCAAAACTCTGAACATACCTGATTTTTTCCCTTAGTGCCTTTGTATACTTTTTACTTAAAGAGGAACTTGTCTGGCCTATGCTATAAGCTCCATAAGGGCAGAGACAGTCTTACTCATCTGTGTATCCCTTGCAGAGGACCCAGTACATAATAGGTACTCAACAAATGTTTGCTAAGTGAATGAATTAAATACTAGGTGGCTAATTTATGGAAACTGACCACCTGATGTGTACTTTCATCAATAAATAAGCAAAAATAAAGCTAAGCCTGGAACAGGAAGGGTTTAGATAAATGTGCCAAGGATGTACAATTAGCAAACTTATAAATGATCTGGTAACAGTTTAAATTATAACCTCATTTTGTTGCTATTGCATTCATATTTATTCTCAGTGCTGGATATTTAAGGCACTCAATGATGTGGGCCTTGATTTCTGGTCTCCACTAAAGGAGTGCTCTAACTTTCACAAGACTTGTATTCTGCACCCCCAAACCAAACTTCAGCAGTATTTAACATGCACACATTTGCTAATTACTCCTGATTATTCCAGTGCTACATCATTTACTTAATAAATACTGGTTGAGACTATCAGATGCCAAGCAGGGCAGGTACTGCTATGGATGAGTAACAGCAGTAAAGTTGTTCAAGACACGATGTAAAGCAGAAAGGTGCATACTGTTATCCTTTTGGCGGCTGCCCATCCAGTAGAAACACAATGTGCAGACGGAATTCTGGCAAAGGAATGGACTGTTCTCTGATGGCCAAGCAGATGCAACAAATGAAATAGGCACAAGCCTGTCCTTGGACAGGTCCTGTTTGCTTCATTCACAAAGGAGAAAAATGAAAGGAGCAACCAAAAAGTGTACATGGTGAAAATATTAAAAAAATCTGAATGGAAATAAAAAAATAAAGATGGTGGAAATACATGGAATAAGTCTAGAGCAGAAGAAAAAATGTGGCTGAGATAGTAGAGGGCTGTATGAAAAAGCAAAAAGCCTGTTTACCACAGACCACTCTGACTTCATAGGCGACCTCATGGGCAGCAAAAACAGTTTGAAAACAAGACTACTGATAGATAAGCTATGCAATGTTTAGCTATTTCCTATTAGGTATTAGCACTGGATTCCCAAGGACTTCGACCAAAAATGAAGCAAGTTAAAAAAAAATTGACATCTGATACCAGCATATATTTACTTGTGAGTCTATTCAAGCACAGCTTTGAGGCTTAACAACATCTCCATCTTCATAATATCTCTGCAAGGTAGGTAAAAGCAGTATGATTCTTCTCAGTTGTGCAAGAGAAACAGCTCTAGAGAAGCTAAGTCACTTGTCTGGTCACACAGTAGATGTCAGGGACAGTGCTTTGGTCTCTGGATTACCATCCCAGTGTCATGATGTCTGTGAAAGGTAGCTTGGTTGTTGTGGAAAACTACAAAAACTGGATGCAAAAGGAAAAAGCAGACTTATTTGGTTAAATCCAGTTCCACTGATATCAGGAAAATCCACTGTGTTTAAGAATAAAAGTCAAATCACTGTTTATGGAAACGAATTAGAATACATCAAGGTTTTCTGTTGGGTCTTGTAGGTCTGGAGAGAAACTCTCCCTCTTTGCCTTATATTTTCCTCATCCTCTTTTTACAGCGCTGGTTGAAAACAGGGGAGGACCCCATGAGGCTGTCAGTGGAGTGGGAGCCGTAGCTGCTGTCTGAGTCATCAGGGCTCTGGGGGATACCAGCTTCACTCATGCCTGACATGGGCTCCTCGAACACATCGCTGCCCAGCACGCCATGCCCAGAGACGTTGCCTTCTTCACTCTCTTGCGGCTCCATTTTCACGTGGGCCAAGTTCCAAAGAAGTGAAGCATTTACTTCTGTACCTGGGAATGGAAGAAGAATGTAGAACTAACTAGCAGTAAGAAAGGCTGGAACAGGGCTTCCCTGGTGGCACAGTGGTTAAGAATCCTCCTGCCAGGGCAGGGGACACGGGTTTGAGCCCTGGTCCGGGAAGATCCCACATACCACGGAGCAACTGAGCCCGTGCGCCACAACTACTGAGCCTGTGCTCTAGAGCCCATGCTCTGCAACGAGAAGCCACTGCAGTGAGAAGCCCACACACCACAACAAAGAGTAGCCCCCTGCTCGCCGCAACTAGAGAAAGCCTGTGCACAGCAACGAAGACCCAACGCAGCCAAAAATAAATAAATAAAAAAAATAAATTTGTTTAAAAAAATCTATTAAAAAAAAAAAGGCTGAAACAAAGTAGGAGACATGCACCACCCAGGGCCAACTGATGACCTTTGAGGTCAGTTTTCACTCTGATTCTCTACTTGGCTGGAGAATATGGTGGTTATTCTCTGCTCAAACAGTTATCAACTCTAAATATCTTCTTTTCCACTTCCTCACCCTCCTTTACCCCAGCTCATCCACCTCCATTTTCCCTAAACTAGGGAAGTAAAACTATGCTCGTGGAAAGATTCATGGTTCAAAGGCAGGCACAACCATGGGCTCTTAGTCAGGTGTTACATTGGCCTGTCCTTTTATGGGGCTGTCTTGTTTTCCTGCCTTGTGTTTGGGTCCCTGGTCCTCTCTCACATTATGAAAAGTTAATGACCAGTACGAAATGCTGGCAGCTGTTCCCAGACTGCTGAAAAGAGACATGACCCCTACATCTGCAACAATTTCTTTTTGGCTCTCCTGCCTCCGTGTCTTCTAGCAACACTGTTCTGTGGTTATTACGTCTTCCATGGTGAAAGGCTCTCTGCCCAAAACTTTAAAAAATGTGGCCTAATTCTGTTTAGGCTACACTGAAGGACTGGCTATTTGCATCATTTGTGCATTGATGACATGACAATTTATATTTGTAAAGAACTGAGCGTCTAGACTAATTTGCAATCTAACTGACTTAGGGATCAAGTCATCTGGTTCTGAAGGTAATCACAGGGTCTATCTGGAAGAAGAGGCCAGCTGCCTGTAACTGGGTTGCCCTATTTCAATTCCTTTCAGTTCCAACTTGTTGGGGGGTACTTTAGCAAGGAACCCCAACTATTCAAACATCCCTGAGCAATTAACATTACTCCATCTATCTGGAAGTTGCCTTAATCAATTCAGTACAAGCAGCAGGAAAGACCAGAATACAGGACAGGAGGCCATCTGCCCACCCAGCTGGGTCAGCTGAATTAACTCTGGTAATCACTTATTGCATCTACATCCTAACTAGAAATAATTTTGAAGAATGTCTGTAAAGCTCTGCTAGTCCTTTCTTCCTTAATTACAAAGAGAATGTTGGTATCTGTAGATCAGTGAAGCTATATTCGTTTTCAGACTTTCCATTCTCCTGCCCATCCCCACTTTTGTTCTTCCATCTCCAGAGTTTGAATCCAAAACGCAAGAAGTACTGAGACTGGCAGATCTCCCAGAATCAAAATGGGTAAGTTGTTTTCTCTTACTTGAAGCCTGTGGTGAAGCCTCGACCTCCAGGTTAGATGGGAAGCGTTCACTCTGAGCCCCAAGGACTCCCATGGGCAGTGACTGGTCTCCAGAAGCAAGGTCAGCCTCCAGTTCCTCACTGACAGGGAAGGTGATGTCGCTCACAGGTTCCTCCTTGATCTTTACAGGTTTAGTGTCCTCTGTGGCCTTCTCAGGATTGACAATCCTTTCGTACTCTTCAGAGAGCTGCTTACTAATCTGTTGGCAAGCAAGAGTCAATTTTCCAAGTTAAAAGCAAGTTGGATAGTCAGCTTGTGGCATCCATGGAAAAGCCAACAGAATATGAATATGCATAAAACATCACTGCCAAAGGAAGGAATGTGAGTTTGAAATTCGTAAATGACAGAGACATGTAAAGAATATCTGTTTAGCAGAGAATGTGTATGTCATTAATTAAAAGGTACATAAAGGTGAAAAATATTTAGACTATTATATCAGAACTGGGACAAAAGATCACATTTTTAGCTATAAAAATTAAGATTTGACATAGGTACCACAGGTGGATGATGAACACTGTAGGAAATCTGGGTCGCTTAGCAAAGACAACTGGGTGTTAAGAATTCCTTACCATATTTTAGATTTGGGGAAACCGAAACAGTGAACAAAATGCCTCAGGCCACAAGGGTTGAAGAGCTCAGATATTTCTGTTTCTAACCAAAAATGGTGTCTCCCCCACCACACTCCACCCTTGGGCAGCATCACCTCACTCTGTTTTGTTTCTTTCTCATAGCACTTAACGCCATCTGAAATTATTTTGATTATTACTTGTTTACTTGTTTTTGTTTCCCTCTCAACAAGAGTGCAAGCTCAAGGAACTTGTTAACTGCTGAATCTCATAGTGCCTGACTCACAATAGGCACTCAATAAATATTCGTTGAATAAAAGCATGCTAACCACATGCTATAATTTCACTGACTAAAGGAGACCCCTGAGTCTGGCCACGTCAGTGATGAGGCCAGTGGAACACAGCCAGGGCCGAAGAGGAAAGCAGGGTAAGTCCACTCTGTTCCAAGACCCTGTACTCTGCACCCTAGAGCAAGTGTTAGGGATCCTGCTGGACACCCCTAGATTACACATCTTTACCCACTTCTCCTCAGGGTCCTCTCACCTGCAGCATGTAACTGTGATAGTCCTTGATGCGGTGCTGCCAGAACTTCTGGAGGGAGAGCACGCTGCCAATGCCCACTTCATGGAAAACCTGCTCCATCACGTCGGGGAAGGGAGTCTGCCCCAGCCGGGCCTCCTGATCCACAGCAAAGCGCAGCAACTTGGTGAACTTAAGACAATACTCGTGTGCCACATCAGTTAGGGTCTCCAGGACACTTTCGTTAGCACACTCAAAGCCTGCGTGGGCTAGGATTGTGGCCACTGCCTGGTAGAGGAGCTGCCGGCAGGAGTGCCAGCTGAGTTCAGTCACAGGTTCCCCTTTTCCACTGAAAGCGGAGACATGCTAGTGTTATTAGTGCTCTTGCAAAGGGGTGACCTGTCCTGTCTCCCTAGGAAATTTACAATCCCAATCAAACCACCGGCTCAGCTTTCCAGGGGAATTCTAGGCAGGTTACATAGCCCAGTGCCATCTTGTTGCTGTCAGGGCATGTCTCAACAACCCACAGTCATATCCCTGAGCTGCTCCAATTACATAAAGTTTGAACAGGCAATAGATGCCTGTAGTAAACAGTATAAAAGGGTATCTAGTGAAAAGGAAGTTTCCTTCTCCTTATAGCAACTGCTGGATTTTGATCACTTTTAGGATATGATTAATTTTAAGAGTATAGCTCAGATACTGCTCAGTGGTGCTCTATTTCACCAGAACATAGGTTCCTCACATGCTGGGCAATATATGGACTTCTAGAAATTCACAGTCCCAATTAGGAGATTCCTATTTAACTACAACAGACCATTTGTAAAGCTGGGAAAGGAACTCAATTTTATAAAAGCAATTTAAAACATATATAGCTTACAAAGCATTTTTATCCTGTTTTATGCTGTGAAGTGGGTAGGGGCCCATATTTCTTCATATTCCTATCCGGCAGGTGAAGAAAATGAAGTTCAGAGGGGCTGACTTGCCAAAAGATTTTGGGTATTATTAAGTGATAGAGCTTCTGCCTTTAGATCCCATGTTCTTAATAATACACTGTTTTGCGCCTAATCACTATGACAAAGATCCTAATCTTTCCCAAACAAAATAAAAAACCTCAAAAAACTGTCTGGTCTCCTAAAAATAACTTTTAATGAGCTCCTAACAATTTACCCACTCTCCCGAAATTTCCTATCTTCTGCCTCCCTCTGACAAAGTAAATAGATAAAAAAAAGATAGGGTACAGAAAATTACTTTTCCCTGGTCCATACTTGGCATGCGTCACCCTGTGCTTGCTGTACAGAGTGCCTGAGGAGCTGCACACCCATGCTGCTGTTATCTGCTCAGTAGCAACTACTGTAATTCACATAATAATTGGAACATAAGAAAACCAACTGCCTAATAACTTTTCATTCACTGTTTGCATCATCGTTTCCCATGGCCAGTCTCTCTGGACCAAAAGCTAAAGGCTTCAGAAGTGCCTAATAAACAGAGCTAAATCAGTATTGCTTTGCTTAATATGTGGACCCATTTCAAAGGAACATAATTCTTCCCGTACCCCCATAGCTGACGCAAATTATTTTTGTACGCCATTTCTTAAATATGTATAAAACAAACTACGTTTAAACTTCTGATGTTCACAGAATCTTCCTAACAATTAAAATTAGAAAATTGTCACAAAAGTACAAATTCTAAATAATAGCATCAATTTAATATGAAGGACAATATTATTTTGTTAAAGGTAAATTGCTCTCAAAATGTAAACTTGGTACTGATTCCCACAGAGTAAGTGTGTTGAAGTTAGGCACATCTATACTAACACGGGGCAAGCATGTAACGACACAGTTCTCCCTCCCTTTTTCACTATTCCAATGTCTTCAGAGCCTTTGATTAGACAATACACCATGACATTTTCTGGCCTTCATCTGGCCCAACTGCAAGCCTTACTTAACAAGTCTATTTCTGTTCTTTTCTCATTAGTTTGGGACAATTAAAATAGTAGCAACTATTATCATCAATAGGCAGATGCACTAAGTGATATACAATATTACTTATGTAGTATTTTTGCCAACATTTCATTTGAATCTAATCTTGAGGAAATAATCAGCAAATCCAGTCTGATTTGGGAGAGCCTACAAGTGACCTAAACTCTTAAAAAAGATTAATATCATGTATTATAAAAGGGGGAAGCTATTCTGGCTTAAAAGACACTAAAGAGGCAGAGAAAGACAAATACTGTATGATATCATTTTTATGTGGAATCTAAAACAAACTAGTGAATATAACAGAAAAGAAATAGACTCACAGATATAGAGAACAAACTAGTGGTTACGGGGGGGGAGAGCGAAGAGGGGCGGGGCAAGATAGGAGAAGGGGATGAAGAGGTATAAACTACTATGTATCAAATAAATAAGCTACAAGGATATCTTGTACAGCAAAGAGAATATAGCCAATATTTTATAATAACTTTAAAAGGAGTATAATCTATAAAAATATTGAATCATGATGTTGTACACCTAAAACTAATATAGTATTGTATATCAACTATACCTCAAAAAAAAAAAAAGACACTGAAGAGGTATAACAACCAAATGCAATGTGTGAATCTTTGTTAGGTCCAGGACTGGGAACAAACATACCTACAAAAGATATTTTGGAGACAACTGGAGAAATCTGAATACAGACATATTAAATGATAGTATTTAATTAGTGTTCATTTACTTTGACGTGATAATGGTTATTGGGATTGTGTAGGAAATTTCCTTATTCTTAGGATAAGTTGAAGAATTTAGGGGTGAAAGAATGCTGAAGAATTTAGGGGTGATATATTGCAATGTCTGCAACTTTAAAATATTTGGCAAAAAAAGGTCTTATGTGTATATGTATATATATATGTTTGTATATTTGTGTGTAAATGTGTGTATATACACTTACACATACGTGAGAGAGAGAAAGTAAATGTGGCAAAATGTTAACAATTGGTGAATCCAGGTGAAGGGTATTTGGGTGTGTGTCATACTATTATTTAAACTTTTCTATAGGTCTGACAAAGTTCAAAATGAAAAGGAAAAAGTAATTATTTGGCACCAAATGCAAACTTTCACACTGAAACCTAGTAGTAGCCCTAGGTTATAAGGCAGTCATTCAGAGGACCTGGAGCAGGGCTTCTCAAATTGAAATATACTTATGAACATTCTGGAGGTCTTGTTAAAATGAAAATTCTGATTCAGCAGGTCTGCATTTCTAACAAGCTCCCAGGTGATGTTGATGTTGCTGATCTTGGACCGGATTTTGAGTAGCAAGGATCAAGAACATTTTTCTATTATTATTTCTTAAAGTATGTTATCAAAATGAAAATACACAATTAAAAATTCTTGTATAGAACTTGGAGATTCCTAATAGTATGAGAATAAGTCCATGAATCTCATTTTAAGGGCACTGAGCTAAACCCATATTATACCTTTTAATGAAACAGAAGGACTAGACTCTGAGGACTATGTGACCATGGCCTATTTTACAAACTAGTGTAGTACTTACTCCTAGTAAAGTGCTTGGCACATATTAGGCACTCCATAAATATTTGCTGCATCAGAAAATAAAAAAATAACAGACTCTGGATTCGGAAGATCAGGGTTCAAGTCCTAGACTTCCCACTAATTACCTGAGCAACTTTGGCCAAGGCAATTACTCTCATCCTCAGTTTCCTCCTGGAAATGTGATTACCTGCTTAACACAGTTGTTGGGAAGATTTTTTGAGAAAAGTAAGATATAGCAAAGCCTTGCCTTACCGATAAAAGTCACTCTCTGGGTCACTGTGCCGGATGTGGAATGGGGCGCTGGGATTCTTACAATCTAAAGGAAGGAGGTCATCAGGAAGAGGAGGTGACCCAGGGCAGGACGGAAGAGGCTCACTCTCTTCGGTCTTTACACCTTCTGTCTGTTGCTGGTTCTGGGCCTGAGCTGTGGCAATGAGGTTACGCAGACGTCGGTTGTGCTGGATCAGCTGAATGGTGTGGATGGTGAGGCTGCATGGCTCTGAGGGGATATCCAACATAGTGGGGGGCTTGGGCTTGTTGGCTGAGGGTTGGTGCAGGGGTGGGTCATGGACTTCTACCAGTCGGAACTCCCGAGGGAGCAAGTCAAAGGAACTTCTGTTGGTCTGGCTTGATGAGATTGGTATCTCTCCCCAGTATCTCAACATTTTGGAATAAGAAAGGAAGAGCTTTCAAGTTAAATATAGATGATATCCGAAAAGCAGTGTTTTAAAATCTCTAGCAACTGCAGGTTATGGGCTTCTGTAGTGAAAAATATGAAGTCTAGCCAGTTATTTACATAAAAAGTAGGCAGTTCAAGACCACTTAGAAAAATGTCAGTGTCAGCAACACTGTAGGACCAAGGATGTTCTCCCTGAAGAAATTAAGAGAAATATAACTGTTAGATGCCAGTCATCACAATCACACACTAGGACAATTCTTACTGGACTGAACCACAAGGTAGAGTTTGGGTCATCAGTAGATTAATAGCTGCAAGAGTATCGGGGGCTATAGTGTCCATATTTTCCATCTCACCCTACTAACTCATCACGAGAACTGCCATCATACCCAGTCCTGAACGATTTGCAAGGCAAATACTTCTCAGAGTATCTTGACACATCTGTCCTGGATTAGTAGGAGAAAAGGGAATAGAGTTAAAGATAGGAAAAGGTGGTTCTTTTTTTTTTTTTGATGCAGCTTGTAGGATCTTAGTTCCCTCGACCAGGGATAGAACCCAGGCCTGGGCAGTGAAAGTGCCGAGTCCTAACCATTGGACCACCAGGGAATTCCTGAGGTGGTTCTTAATTTGTGAATGCCAGGCATGGGAACCTTTAACTGGTCCTGGTGGAAAAATTTATGAACCACTAACCTAAACGGTCTTATGCATTCCACTTGACGTATACAGGGAAGAATCTGAGATATCTGCTGTCTCCTAACAAATATCCCTTCCTTCAGTCTCTCCTTATATCTAATCTACTCTCTACAGTAATGCTAGAATTAATATTTTAAACTCATTGCCTATTGGAAAAAAGTCAGTCAAAATTTTTTTGGTTTACCATTCAACAACGTTTACAGTCTGGCTTCAACTCACCCTTCCAGATTCATTGCCCATATGTCTCTTCAAATTCAACAAACATTTACCGAATGCCAGGTATCATGTGAAGAGATAAAGACTAATGCAAGATCCTTACCCTGAAGTGAGGGAGAAAAACATAAAAAGGACATTTCAATATTAAAATGTGTGGTAAGAGCTGTTCTAGAGACACAGACCTGGTGCAGTGAGAAAACACAAAGGAGGAACTTCCTGGAGAAAATGATCACTTTAGATCTACCAGTATCAGACTACTCAGGCTGAGAATGCCATGCATTTTCACAGCTTAAAGATGTGATCTCTGCCAGAAATGCCCTGACACCCACCACATCCCTGGCAGACTTGTATTCATTCTTAAGTATGGCTTAAGTCACCACCCTCTATCACCTCCCCAGTACAACTCCCTTCATCATATTCTCACAGCACTTTGCATGTCTCCATCACAGCATTTATCCCTATATTTAAACTAGTACTTATCTCAATTTTATTCTTCCATCTAGCTCTCACAACTGTGATCTTAGTACAGTGAGTGCCTACTACATGCCGGGCTTTGCCTTTACTGTTAATTCCAATCTCCCAACTTCTCTATGAAGTAGATACTATTATTACCCCACTTTGCAGATGTGGAAGCTGAGGCCTACTGTCTTGCCTAATGTCAGAAATGGCTGAGAGGGAAAATCAACACGGCCAGGCTCCAGGGCCTGCACTCTTAACAACTACACTATGCTGCCTCATTAATTGGTTTCGGAAAGAATAAAAGAACAAACGAATAAATGAATAAACCAAGTGACAACAAAAATCGCCCTCTCCCCTAGCTTCACCGAAAGGAGCACGAAGGACAGACACCAAGCACAAGCAATGCCCAAGTCCCTAGGGGGGGCTCCTCCGTCACCGTCAGCAGGCGCAGGCGCCAATCACAGGGTCCTGGGGTCCCCTAATGCTGGGGCAGCCATGACACAGGGACATCTGGACCTGGACCGAGGCAAGGAGGCTCCACTATGGACTGCCACGTCGCAGGTGCGGGGCTGGGCGGCTGTACGATTCCGAGAGGCCCGAGACAAGGGTCGCGTCAGGCCCGGAAAGCTGGTGTGTTGATTAGTGATTCAAGACTGCCGGAAGCGCTTCTTCTCAATCAGGCGCTGCCACAGGAAGTCGTTATAACCCAGTTGCAACCTTTAAAGATGTCCCCATTGCGACAGTACCTCGACCGCCTTTTTGCTTTCCTCTTCTTATAACTTCCCAGGATACTCATTTCTTCACAACGCTGTAGGTCGTGAAGGAGCAACTTTACCGTCGCTGCCAGAGAAGCCGCTGGGGGCTGGGGAGAGGGAGGCGTGGAGAGGAGTGTAGAGACCGAGGGGGTGAGGTTTCCCTGGAACAGATTTCGACGCTGCACGCGCTTGATGATGGCTGCTGGTCCCTCTCAGTCCGAGCCGCTGGCTTCGCAGGAACTCAATGGCGACTTCAAGAAGCCAGGCTTGCCCTTGCTCCCGGCGGTGCGGGGCAAAGCCCCGGCCACCAATCCTTCAAACCCTGAGGAGGTAAAGAAGGAAGGGCCCACGGCGCTGCCGGACTCCGATTCTGCGGAGCCTGAAGACCCGCCAGCCCTGCTGGACAGCGGAGAGACTAGGGGTCCAGCGGAGGAGCAGCCACGGCCCTCCACAGCGGCTCCTTCCCCTGGCGGCCCGGCCCGGGCTCCTCCTTACCGAGAGCCTCCGTGGGGCGGCCCCGCCACGGCCCCCTACAGCCTAGAAACACTGAAGGGCGGCACCATCCTTGGCACTCGGAGTTTGAAAGGGATGAGTTGCTGTCTTTTCGGGAGGCTCGCTAGCTGCGACGTGTGCCTGGAGCATCCTTCGGTGTCTCGCTACCACGCTGTGCTGCAGCACAGGGTGTCCGGTCCCGAGGCAGAATGCGACGGCCACGGGCCTGGCTTCTACCTCTACGATTTGGGAAGCACCCATGGCACTTTTCTTAACAAAACCCGCATCCCCCCCCGCACCTATTGTCGGGTCCACGTCGGGCATGTTCTTCGCTTTGGAGGCAGCACCCGGCTCTTTGTTTTTCAGGTAAGTAGAAAAACCTAGAATTGCAGTCTCTGGAGTGCACCCAGCTGCGTTCCTGAGCTCGTTAAGTTTTCACTAAGTTAGGAGATTGTCTCAGTCAGCGATTACAAAAGTGGAGAAATCTGGCCCCTCATCTCCAGACCTCTGTACACATTGCCATATTTCTGAAAGTGACTTTAACAATCAACTGTAAAAGAATTCTTTTGCTTGATCCATCAGGGACCAGAGGAAGACCGAGAGGCAGAATCTGAGTTGACAGTAACGCAATTGAAGGAATTGCGCAAGCAGCAACAAATGATGTTGGAAAAGAAGATGCTGGGAGAAGACTCAGATGAAGAAGAGGAAACGGATACAGCTGAAAGAAAGAGAAATACTAGTAGTCAAGATGATGAAATGGGCTGCACCTGGGGAATGGGTAAGGAATCAAAATTGCTGCCAGAGGTTAATATTTTAAATTCATTTCTACTAGTACGCTTAAATGTTTTTTGGTGTTTTTTTGTTTGGGGTTTTTTGTTTTTCTTTTTATCATACAGCTTTCATGACTCTTTGAGATTGATAGGACAAATACAGTTTGCACATTAGGTTACTCAAACTCAGATTTATTAACTTTTCTGATGCTAAAAAATTGAATTATGGGTACTATTGATTTCTTTTAATGTGTTTTACAGTGCACTCCTTTGTTCAAAAGTTCCTCAGTGTATAGTTTATTATTTTTAACCATTAAAATTTATTTAAGTACTGATTATTGCTAAAGGGGGTGAAACTACATTCAATCAAATAAAACAGAATGTTATTCAGTATAGGAGTTCTTTTGAATTTTTCATACTTTGGGTAAATACCCTGAAATGTGAAAAAATCTAATCAGAGGAATAAATTGAATTTTCCATAACACCAGACATTTTAGAGGACGGGTATTCAGGAGCTAGGATTTTGAAAAGCTAGAAGATGGCCTTACTATGTTGTTGGGAAGACAGATAAATCTTATGAAATTACTTGTGGTAAGTGCCAAACAAAAGCTAGAAACCATTAGTATGCTAGGGTAAGGGTTCAGAGAAGGGAGCAGTCACTGAGGACCTAGACCTGCACTATCCAATATGGTGGTCATCAGCCACATTGGGAACTTACAGTGTGGCTAGTCCAAATTGACATGTGCTGTAAATGTAAAATACACACTGGGTCTCAAAGACTTAGTGTGAAAAAAGAATGTAAAATATTCATAATATTTTATGTATATTCCTTGATAATAATTTCACCTGTTTCTCTTTTTTGGTGTGGCTACTAGAAAATGTAAATTGCATATATGGCTTTCATTATATTTCTGTTGGCTAGCATTAACAGATCTTTGGGACAGTTTATAAGTTTATAAACAGAAGGGTTTTGAGCTGGGACTTGAAGGAAAGGAAAAGAAGCCCTTAAGAAGCTGAGCATTGGGGTGGTATTTGGGGCAGGGATTGATGATTGTAATGGAGTACTAAGTAGACCAGTCTGTTGGTGGATATGATAAGTATTGGGAAATTATACTGAAGACAAAGTATTAGACCTGGGTGTGAGAGAGTGAGAATGCTGGGCTGAGGAACTTCATTTTTTTTTTTTTTTTTTTTTACATAGAGAATGTGGTAGGTAATTTTGCTTTTAAAATATCAATACATATAGTGATGGAGAACAAAAATAAGGTGCCATGAAAACAAGTTTTAACTTGTCACACAATTTAGAAAACCTGAAGATGTTCATACTGATGGTCTTGTGGTTGTCCTCCTCCCCCCCACCCCCACCTTTCTTTTCATCACTGATAACTGTATCTTCATTCAGCCTGAAGGGATAATGGGTGTCATTCAGATAGTCTCTTATGTCTGATTGTCTTTTCTTTCCCGTATCCTGTAGGAGAAGATGCTGTAGAGGATGAGGCTGAAGAGAACCCCATTGTCTTAGAGTTTCAGCAGGAAAGAGAGGCCTTTTATATAAAGGATCCAAAAAAGGCTCTCCAAGGTTTTTTTGACCGAGAAGGTATGTAAACAGATTCTGACACTGCCAGTATAATGTATCCACAACAGGGTGGTTTTCCAGATCTTCAGGTACTTAGAAATGCTGTAATTTATCTGCTCTCCTCCTTGTTCAGTTCTTGCCTGTGTGGTCAGTTGCTTCAGGTTTATTTTGAAAATAGTAAGAATTTTGTTATTTTTTCACATCTTGGAAAAAAGGAAGTACTTTTGCCTGACTTCATCCCCTTCTTCTCAGAAGATCCAGGACTGGGGTGGTGGGGAGATTGACCCAACTTCTTGTCATTTTTTTGTTTCTAATTCACCTGATCTTTTGTAATTCTTAACATAGATTTTCACTTTGTATGATTTAAAGAATGTTTCCACAGAGAATAGTTTCAGTAGAAATGCTTTGAGAGAACATCTATGTGTATGTGTGCACGTTGTGTATGAGTGTAAATATATATATAAACTGCTTGCATTCTGCACTTAATATTTATGCTTCTAAAAACTAGGCAACCATGATAAATTAACACTAAGTCTACAACTTATAAGTGTGAAAGCTCCTATTTAGGGGGCAAACCTGTGTATGGAGAGTTGTTTTGATTTGAGTTTGGGCTTTTCTCTGCCTCAAGCTCATTCTAATTTTATTATCAGATAATAATTTCTAGGAATTGGAAGTGAAATGCTTTGACATTTAGTATTCAATGTGGTATGAGAACTTTATATTCTTACTTAACCTTTGCTGTCTTTTCCCTTTGTATCAACTAGTAACTTTCAGATGCTATTAAAATTGTTTTGTCTTTCTTCCTTCCACAGGAGAAGAATTAGAATATGAATTTGATGAACAGGGTCATAGCACTTGGCTTTGCAGGGTGAGGTATGTTCTTTTCTCATTAACGTCCATTTATGGAAAGTGGTCAATTTCAGGTTTAATTTATGGTTACAGACAACAACCCAAAGATCAACTTTAATCTTAATTTTAGCCTATTCCTGAATTTGGACCTTGATAGTTTAGTAACACATTGGGGTTAGGGTGGGATGAGTAAAAGGTGGAAGGAAAAGATTTGAAGTCCAACCTTGGCAAGATAGAACAAAATGAACTGAGAGATTAAAAAGCCATCTCAGGGCTCCCCTGGTGGCGCAGTGGTTGAGAGTCCGCCTGCCGATGCAGGGGTTCGTGCCCCGGTCTGGGAAGATCCCACATGCCACGGAGCGGCTGGGCCTGTGAGCCATGGCCGCTGAGCCTGTGCGTCCGGAGCCTGTGTTGCGCAACGGGGGAGGCCACGGCAGTGAGAGGCCCGCGTACCGCAAAAAAAAAAAAAAAAAAAAAAAAGCCATCTCAAAAAATATGACTATTATCATAAGATATTAATTTTTTTCATGAGAATTGGAGCTTAGTGCCATGCTATAATTCCCCCCAAACCAATGCAGATTACCTGTGGATGATTCAACTGGAAAACAGCTAGTGGCTGAGGCTATTCACTCAGGAAAGAAAAAAGAGGCAATGATCCAGTGCTCACTGGAAGCTTGTCGAATCCTTGATACTTTGGGATTGCTGCGTCAGGAGGCAGGTGAGTACGTGGGAACACTTTTCTTTAAAAAAAAAAAAAAAAAAGGAAAGAAGGAAGGGAAATTTAATACATAAGGTTACAAAACCTCTTTTTAGGGGGAAAATGTAAATCGTACAGAATTCTATGAAGTGAAAAGAAAAAATTCCCTATCTCCATACCCAAAAGTAACCATTGTTTACTTGTATTCTCCCAGACATTTTCTATAGATGTGTGTTCAGAAGTAGATCCTTTAACAAAAAAAACCACGCATACACAAATGCATTTATGTTACTTATAGTATTCTTTGGTGACATTTTAACATAAGAATGTATCATGGACATTACCCATGTCATTGCATTAAATTTACCTTATTTTTTAAAAATCTGGGTATATAATTATTTTTTATTCTAAAATTAATTTTATTGCAAATTAACTTACATATAATTTAAAACTACCAAAGGCTTATAACTAAATATACCTGTTCTTTGTCCTGCCCCTCCCCAATCTTCATCCCTAGAAGGCTTTTAACTCTTTCAATTATTTTTTCTGGCCTTTAAAAATATCCATATTTCTAATCCAGTATCTTATAATAACGTGTAATGGAATATAACCTGCAAAAAATCAAGACAAAACAAAAATGGAATCACTGTGCTGTACACCTGAAACTAATGCAGTATTATAAATCAACTATACTTCAATAAAAAAAGAATAAATGTTAAAAAAATTCATATTTCTAAAAAACATGAATATGCTATTATATTTTGATTCATTTAAACATTATCTATTGACTTAAATTAGTATTTGATATTTACAGGGTTGCATTTATGCAAATATTAGTCACAACTGAGCAGTTTTATTTTTTTGTTGTTTTTCTAAATTTAATAATTGTGTATGTGTTTCATGTGTTTGATTTTTTTGGTACCTCGTACTCATTCTTCCCACACCTTTCAGTAGCCTTTCAGTTGTCTTTCTATATGGTCAATCACATTAAGAAATTTATCAGTTCTGACTGTTTTGGAGACATTTCTCCTGAAGAAGACTCTTCTCATTCTTTTAAGGATGACCACTCTCTAGGCCTGCTGCAGAACAGTCATTTGGGACTTCATTTGCTGTCTTCCTTGAGATTTCCTTTCTCATTCTCCAGGGATGGATTTTCTGTTTTGTGATTCTCAGATTCTCATGTTTCTTGGTTTATTCCCTTGTTTTAGTGGAGCACATCTTTCTGTAGTTTTGGCAGGATAGAAAGCTGGTACAACAATAGGGGGCACAGATATAATCTTCAATGGAGTTCACATCTTCCATTTTTCCTGATCTATTGTTGTTTTGGTGGACATCCTCTAGTGGATTCCTAAGAAAGGATATATAGCAAGTCAACTTTATTAAAACCTCCACTCTGAAAATATAATTGTTCTAGCTTCACTTTTGGTTAATAATTTGGCTGGGAATAGAATTCTGAATTGGAAGTAATTTTCCTTCACAACTTTGAGGGCATTGCTCTTACCTGACATCCAGTGTTGCTATCAAAGTCCTAAACTATTCAGATTCCTGATCTCTAGTATGTCATCTTTTTTTCCCCCCTCTCACTAGAAGTTTGTAAGTTTCCCTTTGTTCTCAAGGCTCTGAAACTTAACTATGATGTACCTTTCTGTGGGTATATTTTCATCCATTTCCCTTGGGTACTTGTTGGGTCCATTTGATCTGGAAATCAGTTTAGGAACATTTCTGGAATTGTGCCATTCCATCATTTCATCCCTCTGTTTTCTCTGTTCTCTGGAATTTTGTTATTTTAGATATTGAATCTCTTGGACCAATCATCTAAGTTTCTTATCTTTTTTTCCCTTCTCTTTTCTATTTGTATTTTTGGTTCTTTCTGGGATATTTCTACAACTTTATCTTTCTATCTTCATTTTGCTATCAAGATTTTAATTTCCAAAGCTCATTTTTGTTCTTTGAATATTCATTTTTAAAACATAATATCCTGTTGTTGTTCGTGGATTATTAATGTCTCATCTCTCTGCTAATCAGTTTTCTCCAGGTTGTTTTTTTCTTTTTGTTTATTTGGTATCTATTGTGCATGGTAGAGGTTTTTCTCAGATGTCATGTATTTCTTGGTTGTAGATACTTATATAGGGACAAAAAGTGTGGTTGGCAGCTTGGAATATATAGGTGGCGCTTGTTAAGTCTGAGGAACACTATACGATGATGTGGGTGGGCCTTTTGCTGGGGAACTCTCCATGTAAGTATCCTTAGATTTTCCTTCTTCTGCTGGCAAGATTCCCTAGAGAGTACTCTTCCAGTCTCCTGCATGAAGGGAGAGGACTGGCTGCCAGCATTCCTAGTGCTGCATGGTGGAGATGGCTGAGCGTGTTCTCAGCGTTCAGCTCTTTTCAGGAGAGTACGTACCCATGTCCTCAATTGTACTAGTCAACCCATAGTTCAAAGACTTTCTGTCTTAAACTCTGTGTTTTTCCTGGGGGTGGGAAGGAGGTGAGTAGCCAGGGAGAAGGATCTGTTTCTCAATCAGCTTTTACTCAGTCCTCTTTATTTTAGCACTACTATCCAGCCCCAGTTCCAGATCCTTTTGAGGATTCTGTAGTATAATCAGTTTGGTTCTCAGCTTTCCCCATTGTTGGTTTAGGATCCATTTTTTATTTCTGCTAAGTTAGTTTCTACTTACCTGTCTGCTTTTTAATTTCCAAAAATTTGGTGTCACTGTCCCCACTACTATTCTCCCTGTCTTTGTAGATTAGTGTCTTTAAAAAAAAGATCTCTTTGCTGCAGTTTTAGTGGAGTATGGGACGAGAACAAAGTTAGATATGTGTGTTCAGTGTACCATCTTAACCTGAAATTATCAGGTTTATATTAATAAGGACTGTTTTGGTTGCAAATAATAGAAACCTGATTCAAACTAGCTTAGGGGGAAAGGCTATTGGCCGCAGAAGCTGGGAAGAGTACCTCACAGGACTGAAGGAAGAACTGCGTGAACCAGGACCTCAAGTTCTGGAAGCAGAACTTAGTGCTACAGAACCGGAACTCAGTATCACCAGGACACATACAACTTATACATGTGTAGCTGTGAGTGAGTCTGTCTCATGAATGCATGGTTTTATTTTGCAGACAGATTCTTACCCCACACGGAAAAGAGGGATGCTTACAGCCCTGGATTTATATCTTCTCTCTTTAATAACCTCATTGGAAAGAGAGCCTCTTTTTCCCTGTATCTAAGTGTAACTATGAGGGAAAGATTCTTATTGATCTGGCTCTGGTCACATGACTACCCCTAATCCAGATGGAATGGGGGAGGAATTTTCTAGAGGAAAGGGGGTACTTTTAACAGAACAAGGGGAGTAAGATGACATAGGGTAGACAAAAAAAGTCATAGCTACCATAGTCCCCTGTAGGTGGGCTTTCTAGATTTTCATGGTTACAATGTTTCATTGAAATGTATAGGATAAATTCCTTTAAGTAGAATTGCTAGATTAATTGCATCTTTAATGTTGACAGCTGTTGTAAGATTGACCATCAGAAAGATGGTGTCAATATGCATTCCAGCCAACTGTTGGAGAGTCCATTTCCCCATATCCTTACCAAATGAGGCATTATTAATCTTTTTATGTTTTTTCTAGTCTAATAGGTAAGAAGTGGTATCTCATTATTTTAGTTTGTGTTTTTTAATTATTAAAAAAAAGTTTAACATCTTTTCAAATGTTTGTTGGGCGTTTGTATTTCATTTTTTGTGAACTGTTTTTATTATTTTTAAAATTTTCTTTTGGATTATTGGTCCTTTCCTCATTTATCTTTTTTCTTTTTTGCTAATTGGTTTTTGAGAGCTTTTGCTCATTAAATAAATTAGCCCTTTGTTTTAACTTTTTTTTTTATTGTGGTAAAATATACATAACATAAAATTTACCATTCTAAGCATTAAAAAAAAATTTTTTTTCTTAAATTTATTTTTTGGCCGCACCACGCGGCGTGTAGGGTCTAAGTTCCCTAACCAGGGAGCGAACCCATGCCCCCTGCAGTGGCAGCATGGAGTCTTAACCACTGGACCACCAGGGAAGTTCCTAAGCATTCTTAAGTATATAATTCAGTGGCGTTAAATATATTCATGTTGTGCAACCATCACTACTGTCCATCTCAGAACTTTTTCATCATCCCATTCTGAAGCCTTGTACCCATTAAACAGTAACTTCCTATTCTTCCTCCCCCCAACCCCTGGTAACCAGTGTTCTACTTTCTGTCTCTCTGAATTTGACTATTTTATGTACCTCATGTAAGTGGAATCATGCAATATTGTGTCCTTTTGTGTCTGGCTCGTTTCACTTGTAGTAATGTCTTCAAGGTTTAGCCCTTTTTTTTTTTTTTTTTTAGCTCTTTGTTTTTATATGTAGTTTGGCAGCTTGTTGAATCCTCTCTTTTAATAACTGATGGTGATATTTTAAGCTGCTTGTCTACTTGCCTTCTTTCTTTTTCTTTTTTTTAACCTGATTCATTATCATTTATTTTATCTACCTCTAGTATCTCGGAAAAGGAAAGCCAAGAACTGGGAAGATGAAGACTTTTATGATAGTGATGATGACACGTTTCTTGATCGGACTGGCCTGGTTGAAAAGAAGCGTCTGAACCGAATGAAGAAGGCTGGGAAGATTGATGAGAAGCCAGAGACCTTCGAATCATTGGCAAGTGTTATTTATAGAAATAGCTGTGGTAGTTTAATTTTTTAAATAAAATAATGTATTATTTAAATTTGTCTTATAATTTTTAAAGCAGTAGCATTGAAATCTAGTACTGAAGTATAATTTTTGTGATCTGTAAATTTGATGGTAACAAACAACTAGTCTTATCCAAGCTGGAAAAAAGTTTGGCTTGTTGCTAGAGACTATATCTATCTCTAGGTGGGTAGTGATCCATTAATGAGCATTCTTTGGATATGATCTTACCCCCAAAAAAAGAAACGAAAAAGTTCCAAATTGGGACATTCTGAGGTGAAATTGACTCTAGGCTTTTGGCAGCCAAGAATCGTGAAAGGAATTTTGAGGAGTGTAGTTTGGTAATACAGGCACACCTTAGAGATACTGCAGGTTCAATTCCAGACCACTGCAATAAAATGAAAATTGTAATAAAGTGAGTCACACGAACTTTTTGGTTTCCCAGTGCGTATAAAAGGTATGCTATAGTCTATTAAGTGTGCAATAGCACTATCTCTAAAAAGACAATGTATATTTTCAATATACTTTATTGCTAAAAAATGTTAACCATCATTCTGTCAATGCAGGGTTGTCACAAATCTCCAATTTGTAAAAATGCAGTATCTGCAAGGTGCAAGTAAAGTAAAGCTCCATAAAATGAGCTATGCCTGTAGTTTTAAACAGTGTATCTTCCATGGAATTATCATAAGATGACCTGTATTTTCACTATATTAAGTAGTATTCAGAGCTTAAAACTTTATGTAACATCTATTGTTTTGATTCATCACTGAAAACAAATGCCTTGAGTTCTTTCTTATTTTTAAAAACATTTATTTATTTATTTATTGGCTGCATTGGGTCTTAGTTGTGGCACGTGGGCTCTCTAGTTGTGGCTTGCAGGCTCAGTTGCCCCGAGGCATGTGGGATCTTAGTTCCCCTACCAGGGGTCGAACTGGCGTCCCCTGCATTGCAAGATCGATTCTTAACCATTGGACCACCAGGGAAGTCCCTTGAGTTCTTTCTTTTGAGTAAAATAAGGTCTGTGTTCTGTACATTCCTTCTGCTTAATTCTTGATTCTTTAATTCAGATATTTATTCAATTAGATTTAAATAAACAAATGAAAAATGTTAACTCCATGAGGAGCAGATTTAAATGGACTTCTGAATTAATCCTCTTAAAACTTGTCACAATAATAAAATAAGAGGAGGAAGAAAAGGAAAGCTACCACATTTCGAAAGAAGAAAAACATTTGCTAACCCTGTTAATTTGGGTGTTACAGGTTGCAAAGTTAAATGATGCTGAAAAGGAACTCTCTGAAATTTCTGAGAGACTGAAAGCCTCCGGCACAGGTAAGGTAATGACTCATTAAACAAATATTTATTGAGCACCTACTGTGTGTAGTGCACTTTGCTAGGTACTAAGGCTACTTTGGTTAGTAAGATTTACAGGATATGGAGCCTTTCTAAGGAGCAGCATAGCATTTTAGAACTAGAAAGAACATTATAAATTATTTGGTTCAACCTCTTTATTTAATAGATGAGGGGAATGAAGCCCATTGAGGCAAAGTGACTTTCTAAGATCTCCCAGGTATAACCAGTTTCCTCATTCCTAATATCAGTAATGTCCTCTGTCCAGCTTTAAGTTAGTGACTTTTCTATGGAAACTTGGGCTGAATTTTAAAATATTTGGTGCCATCTTTCTAAACATGTATTATCCCTTTCTTGGACAGCTCTGTCAGAGTCACCATCTCAGGACTCTTTAGATGCGTTCATGTCAGAAATGAAATCAGGGAATGCATTAGATGGTGTGTCCCGGAAGAAACTTCACCTGAGAACTTTTGAACTGAGAAAAGAACAGCAGAGACTTAAAGGGTTGATAAAAATTGTGAAGCCAGCAGAGATCCCAGAACTAAAAAAGTAAGTCTTAGTTATACTTGGAATTTTAAATAAGCATGTTCACAAAGATAACATTTTGAATTATATCTTTATTTTTTTAGGTAATCACTATGGACTAGAAATAGACTATAAGAAACTCTTTAAAGCACAGAAGGCAGTGGTTTCATGGAGTAACTAAAAACCCAGTTTATTTGTGAAATTTAGACCACTACAGGATTTTTAAGGAAAACTGTATTGATTCCTGTTTCATTGGAGGGCTCTAAATTTTTACTTAATACTTTTAGTGCAGAGTAAACTTCTTTAAAGAGCAACATGCTCAAAAGGTTAATTTCCCTAATATATAAAGACCTATTCACCAGAGACAAATGGGCAAAGGATGTCAACTGAAAGGCCACTGAAAAAGAAATACAAATAACTCTTAACTATATAAACTCAACCTCACTCATAATAAGAGAAATACAAATACTACAATGTAATACCATTTTTATCTATGATTTTAAAATCACAGATGAAAAGATATGAGTACAGATAGTCATTTTAATGCCTATATCTGTCATTCTTAAGAACCAGTTGATAACTCTTCACTATATTTAAATACTTTTTAAAATTGGAATCTCTTCCTTAAAAAGGGGTAAAAGCATAATCCCCTGAAGTCGATCTTATTGTTAACTTTGATTTAGGGAAAATTATTGGAAGAGATTAACCCAAATCCATTTGCAGACATCCAGAAGATTTTTGAGTAATTTGTAAACAAGATTTTAAGAATAATTTTTCCCAGACGTGGCTAGTATTTATGAGTGAGTGAGTGAGTGAGTGAGTGTGTGTGTGTGTGTGTGTGAGAGAGAGAGAGAGAGAGAGAGAGAGAGAGAGAGAAATCCAGTCTTTCAACTTGACAATATTTTAAAATTGTCTTCTCTGTGGTGTCAACAAATTTTGAAAATGTTGAGTAGGTGGTTGTAGAAGTAAGCAGCCCTCAATAAACACAATCCAGATGGGCATCTCAAAAACTGGTATTACCTATAGGTACGTTCACTCACTTATGAAGGTAGTTCAATATAGAAGGTTTCTTGTTTTCTTTAGGTCCGTGCTGTTCAGGACAGCACCCAATAGTCACATGCGATA
Organism: Tursiops truncatus; assembly: GCF_011762595.2. NCBI lineage: Eukaryota > Metazoa > Chordata > Mammalia > Artiodactyla > Delphinidae > Tursiops > Tursiops truncatus. The sequence goes on along the minus strand of NC_047047.1, from coordinate 67,445,793 downwards.
TTAAAATTAAACAAAATTAAAAGTTCAGTTCTTCAGTCAGTTGCCACATTCCAAGTGCTCAATAGCCACATGTGGCTAGTGGCTACTGTATTGGACAGCGCAGACAGAGAACATTTCCATCATTCCAGAAAGTTCTGTTGGACGGTGCTGCTTTAGGTTGTCAGTAGCGTCTATTCAGCCCCTCACCCCCGTGTACAAAACCTGTAACTTGATTCTGGGGGCATTGCATAGATGAGTATCTATCAATTGAGAGGCACCTCTGTTTACAAAAATGTAATGGCCAACCATTTCTGGAGCTCTTGGTCATCTGCACAGAAGATGTATCCCCAAATTACTAGCAGGTTTGTTCAAAGATTTATATGTAGTTTGGATATTTAATACAGTGATGCATAGATCAGTCTACAGAAGTCTATTTGCCGCAAATGATGTTTGAGTTACCTTATAGTGAGGAGGTAGATTAGCACTAGAGTTAGACTTCCTGGGTTTCATTCTCAGCTCTGTCAATTAGTCTTTGGGAATTTTAAGGCAAGTTATGTAACTTCTTTGATCTTCACTTTCCTCATCTGTAAATTAGAATAATGATGTTGCAAAGATTAACCGAATAGCACTTAGTAAAGTGCTGGCATATGTATTATCATTGTCGTAATTTTTACTATCATTGATATACTTAGCAACTATTTGTGACATCGTTTTTGTGGAGAAAAGGTAAAAGCTCAGGAGCCATAGCCCAGGTTAGACAAATTAACAGTGAATTTTAATTCCAACTGTGTAATCCTTTAATTTGCTAAGTCAGCCCTGAGAGGTGTTCTGAGCTAGAAAACATACATCAGCTTCCTCCAGAGCCTCCCCTCCTGCTGTCTGTGTGTCTGCCTTGTTCCTCCTCCCTTTCTTACTTTGGATACTGGCCTTCAGATGCTGTGTATTTTCTCCCTCCTCTTCTCACTTGAGGGTTGAACTTCTAAACTTCCTACCTAAGTCCACCCCTGCTCCACCCACAAGCAACTCTTGATTGTGATCCCATCTTCTACTTTTTCTTCTCCTTTGGGAGTCTTTGCATGTCCTCCAGGCCAGCCAAGCTATTTAATGGAGCTGAAAAATATCTGTGTTGCTCTTGCCTTTGCCTTTCCATGCTTCCTGACGCTTGTGGGGAAGGGATGTGAGGGATGTTTGACAGAGCGTCTTTAAGGCCAGGCAGGCAGGATTTCCTCTGATGGCCTCAGCAAGGCAGTGGGTCTGTCTCTGGTACAGAAGTGGGGTGAGGCTAGGCTCAAGAGCACCACTGAGGGGGTAAGACTTAGGTAAAAGAAGGCAGGAGTGGAAATGGGGCTTCAGGGTTGAGCAGCGTAGTCAGTTTCTTGTATGGGTCCCTGTGAGCCAGGAGGGCCAGTGCTGTCCTTATATTCCAGAAGGCAGGGTTGTCCTGTAGTCAATGTGAAGAAAGCATAGGGCTTTCTCCCCTCTTTCTCCTCATGCTATCTTGTCATTGTCACCTCTGACTACTCTCTGAGTGTCTTGTCAACTCAACTGCCATCCTTTTTGTTTTGCTTTGTTCTTTTTTCCACTGCTTTTTTCTAATTTCTACAATCTCTTCTCTTTGCTCTTCCTCAGCTTTACCCTCATGTGCTTAACTTTTATAACTATATTCAGCCACTGAGAACATTGACAAGCTCGCCAGTTGTGGGGTCTCTCATTAAGTCTTTGTTGTTACTCACTACACAGGATATCCTGCCTCCTACACCCTTTACACATACTTTTTTTTTTTTTAAACTTCTGTGCTCAGAGCTGTTGGTGTTTGGTTATAATAAGTGTGGCCTCCAGGTAAGTGAGTAAAGCACTGAGTCCTCTTCAGAGGTTGATGGCAAATAGGGCTTTACACCATGGATCCATCTCCTGCCATTTAGTGGGGATGGGGCATGCCTGTGTATTCTCCTTTGCCAGTGACCTGTGTACTGTAGGCATCGTTTTATTAATGTGAAGTCATGTAGCATGTTGTAAATTGCTAGACTAAGGTAGTATCCTTATCTTGCCCTTAATACCTCTGTGTCTGTGACAATCAGCAGTGTTGTCCATTCAAACTTTGCTGGCCTGAATACCTCTTTCTTATTCGTGTATGCATAAATGTTCACTTTGTGGAAAGTTTTGTGGTGCCAAAAATTTGTTTACCATGGTATTTTTTTTTTTTTTTTTTTACCATGGTATTTTTAGATAAAACCTTGGCCTCACTGGAATAGATAATTATTCTTTCTTCCTAGAACTGAAAGTCAGGCTACAGATGGAGAAAACAAAGCTAAAAAGCTTACACTGCCTCTCTTTGGTGCCATGAAAGGAGGAAGCAAATTCAAATTAAAAACTGGAACAATAGGGGTAAGTTGTGGGTCAAGGTGTTAAAACTTTTAACTCTTGAGTTATCCTGAGCTAATTTATCTCTTTTCTTTTCAAAACTCAGATGACTTATCCCACAGTCATGTTAAAAGGGGCTGTGGGCTTGGTATGATCACATCTTTCCCAGGACGTGGTTCTTGGATTTTTCTCTTCAGCCTAGGCTTATCAAGAATTGATGAATCGATTCATGTGAATCAATTTGCATGTAACCGATTTGTGAATTAGAATACCAGTTTTTTAATTTGTGATCAATGTTGCGTTTAAGAAAGGGTCTCCTGTGGTTTCTGGGTTTGTTTGGGTTTTTTTGCTTTTTTTCCTGGTGGTTAGATGTTGTAATATTCAGAGTCAGCTAACACTTGGTAGTAACATAATCTCTACACCTGGTTCTGCCATATGGTTTTTCTTACTTTGTTTAATCCTTCCAACACCTTATGATGTGTGGGAATTATTACCGCCCACAGTTGAGGAGCAGGGTCAGAGAGGTTAAATTCAAGATCACACCATTGTTAAGTAGCTAGATGCAATCAAATCCAGGTCTTACATCTCTTGAGTTGTGATCTTTCTACTATCCTCTAATACTTCACTGATGTATGTTTTTGCTCTTTGTACATCCTTATTTATAGATTCAATTTTTAAAAGGTTTTCATCACCCCAAAGAGCATAACCTTATGTATTAATGTGCTAGGGCTGCCATAACAAAATACCACACATTAGGTGTCTGAAACGAAAGCAATCTATTCTCTCACAGTTCTGGAGGCTAGGAGTCCATGATTAACATGCCAGCAGGGTTAGTTTCCTCTGAGGGCTATTTCCTTGGCTTGCAGATGGCTGCCCTCTTGTTGCCTTGATGACCTCTTAACATGGTCATCCCTCTGTGCACTTGCAACTCTGGTGACTTTCCTTCTTCTTAGAAGGACACCAGTCATATTGGATTAGGGCCCCACTCTAACAGCCTTGTTTTAACTTAATCAACTCTTTAAAGACCTTATCTCCAAATAAGTAACATTTTGAGGTACTGGTGGTTAGGACTTCAACATGAATTTTGGGGGGACACAGTTCAGTCCATAACACCTTGAATTAGGGTAAACTGTCCTCTGGTGGCAGAGGTCTGAAGTCCCAACCATGTGTCCTGAGTGAGAACCATGTGGTTTACCTGTGATGGAAGCTTTTCTGTGAGGTGGGGAGAGGGTATTTTAGTTAGAAGAAAAACTCTTTACTAAAAAGCTCTCCCTAGGATTACTGAGCTAAATCCTATGTTTAAAAAATGATATACCTAACATACTTTGGTACCTTCTTCCTATTCTTTAAGCTGTGATCAACTTTTTCTAATAATTACTTTTTTTTTTTAAGATGTTGGGGGTAGGAGTTTATTAATTTATTCATTTATTTTTGCTGTGTTGGGTCTTCGTTTCTGTGCGAGGGCTTTCTCTAGTTGTGGCAAGCGGGGGCCACTCTTCATCGCAGTGTGCGGGCCTCTCACTATCGCGGCCTCTCTTGCTGTGGAGCACAGGCTCCAGACGTGCAGGCTCAGTAGTTGTGGCTCACGGGCCTCGTTGCTCCACGGCATGTGGGATCCTCCCAGACCAGGGCTCGAACCCATGTCCCCTGCATTAGCAGGCAGATTCTCAACCACTGCGCCACCAGGGAAGCCCTCTAATAATTACTTTTATTGAAAGGTGTTGATTAGAATATTTGACCTTATTCAAGAAATTTCTTTTTCTTCAGGATCTGTTTTACTGATTTACATATCTTGTTTCCTTGAAATTGTGTTAAATCTAAAATGAAAAAGCTGCACAAATGATATATTTTTTAGAAATGTGTGTCTGATTTACTCCCTAGGAGATTTTTTAATGAATAAAGATTTGTAATGAATTTAATATCATGAGGGGTAACAGGACAGAATTCCTACAGCTGGTACTCAGTAAATCATACCTGGAATAAATGTTTTTGTTCCCTACAAGATGTTTCAAGTGTTTCATACTTCATGTTCTTTTGACCCTAGAAGGATTCATAGATGGATAATATTTCACGTGAAAGTCCTCCTTCCAACAAACTTCGGCAGGGTTGATCCGCCTAGAGAAGTTAGACATTCTGCTCATTTAGCTTAACCCCCTTGGAAAGATTTGTCTCTGTCATATTGTAGAACTGCTTATTCATGGGTTTTTTTCCCTCATAGAAGTTACCCCCCAAGCGTCCAGAACTCCCTCCAACTCTAATGAGAATGAAGGATGAGCCTGAAGTAGAAGAGGAGGAGGAGGAGGAGGAGGAGGAAGAGCAGGAGGAGAAAGAAAAGGAGGAGCATGAAAAGAAGAAAATGGAGGCGGGGAGCAGTAGGCTGCAGCAGGAGATAGAGCCAGAAGGAGCAGTGCAGGAAACAGGTCCTCCCACAGATTTCACATGTTCTAAAGAAACAAAAAATCATGGTAATGTCTTCTTTCTCCTTCCTGTGCTATTCAGTGGGCATATACATTCATCGTGGATAGGTTTGAAAAAGCAAAGCCAGTTCTTGCCTGTGCATTTTGGCTTTGTGACACTTTGTGATGTGTGATACACCTGACTCTGTGGAAACATACTTTCCTGGTCTTTCTTTGATTGCCAGTCATTATTTATCCTCATTGTAAAATAAGGGCAAGTATTTCCAGTGTGTTCCAGAATTATGGACAGTTGAAAGCTGTGGAATCTGAAACCACAGCAGCTGTGGAACAGTCCTGAGCTGCTGCCACTCTGTGATTGGAGGGCAGTGGAACAGGGTGGATGATGGGGCCTGATTAGGTGGTCTCGGGGTAAGCCTCCCCTTATTCATTTCTCCCCTGTCCCTGAAACAGAGGCTAAACATAATTGTACCCACTGGTTGTACTTCTCAGGAAGCATCATGCCTTATTCATCTTTTTGTCTGTGGTACCTAGCAGAGAACCTGACATGTCGTATTCACCCACCTCAACGAAGGGCTGATGAAAAATATAAAAGAGGGAATTGATTAGTTTTTAAATATGTTTTCTTCTGATTATAAAAGGCACATATGTTCATTTTAGAAACTTCGGATCATACATAAAAGTCCAAAGAAGAAAAGGGGAATCTCCCACGCCCAGAGATTATTGTTTATCTTTTTAGTATCCTCTTAACCCTTGTCAGCTGCAGGGGTTATTTTCCTGCAGGTTGGCCAAACTGCTTAGCAAGATTAAGACTGCACAGAAAATAGGGAGCATGAGGAAAAGCAAAAAACACTGGCCAACCTGCCAGTGTATGGGAATGTATGCATATGGACTTCCAAAACAAACCAGGCAAGTCCATGTAAAAACACTAGGCCTGGTATGTAGACCTTCTCCTGAGTCACCTTCAGCTGTTTCAGACACAGAAAAGTTATTGTTTCCTCATCTGTGAGAAGTAAATCTTTTGTTTTTGCATTTTCCTTTGTTATTGGCACAATGCTTGGCCTTTTCAAAAAGGAAAGCATCCTTTTTGCAGAGTCTAATCTTTGATCCACCCATTGTAAAGGTGTTACATAAACAGGTCAGTGGGGAGGCGAGCAGTAAGTACTGTATTTTTTTTGTTTAAGGGACCGAAGTAAATATGTGTGTCTAAAAATAGCAGATTTAGGGCTTCCCTGGTGGCGCAGTGGTTGGGAGTCCGCCTGCCAATGCAGGGGCCGCGGGTTCGTGCCCCGGTCCAGGAGGATCCCACGTGCCGCGGAGCGGCTGGGCCCGTGAGCCATGGCCGCTGAGCCTGCGCGTCCGGAGCCTGTGTTGTGCAACGGGGGAGGCCACGGCAGTGAGAGGCCCGCGTACCGCAAAATAAATAAAATAAAAATAGCAGATTTAAAAATTTGGTTTATAAGATACATTAATTAGTAAATCTGCAGCTAATTAGGGATTACTCCAGGCATTCATTAATTTATTAATAAAATAACATTGGGATTGTATTGTACATGCTATTTTATAACCTATTTTTTTCTATGTCTTAAAATAGTCTTTTAAAATGTGATTTTAATAAGGGGCAAAGTGGTCCATTACATGAATGTGCCATAATTTACTTAACTCCACATTATTATACATGTAAGTTATTTGTTAATTTTTGCTATTATAAACATACTTGTATATAATAAATCTTGGTGCTCATCTCTGATTATTTTCTTCGAATATGTTCCTTGAAGTAGAATTTCTAGGCCGAGGAATATGTACATTTTTAAGGGTTTGGTAAGTATTGCTAAAAAGTTTTACCAAAAAAAGTTTTGCCAGTTTTTGAAGTGGAAAATTGGTGGTTCTCTGTTAGACCTCTGGAGACACATTTACTATTGAAAACCTTATTAAGGTTAGTTGAAGCTAATGATAGTAAAACTGGATGATTATGTAGATACTTAGCTTTTCTTGCTTTTGATTTGTTTTCTTGGTTCCCCACCACGAATTAAGTAATACGATATGCTTTGGTTCTGCATTTTATAGAAAACATGTCTCAACTCAGCCAAGTGGAACAGAATAAAGGTTACCAAGAGATTAGTGAGACAGCTGCATCGTGTGAGGAACCCTCAGGCAAGTAGCACAGAGACTCCACTGCTGCTCCACACACAGGCAGCCAACTGGTGTCACAGAGGAGGGGGTGGCAGCTGACCTGAGAGGCGCAGACACTGGGTAGATGCTGCTGCCAGGGCTGTGGACAGAGTTGGAATATATGAGAGGTTCATGTTTGGTGCCATCCTGTTTGCCTTTCTTTTCCTCCTCTGTCTCCTGGGTTTCCCCCTCTGACCCCCAAAGCACCTAATGCCTTCATGTTTCCCTCTGGCCATGCAAAGCTCTCTACAATTTTACATCTCCCAGGGTTGAATATGTGCCTATCATGGGGGTGATTCCAACATTATTAAAATAAATTGGTTGAAAGGATGGGCTATTAAAAGGTCTGTTTTTTTCCGGTTTTCTACTGCTTTTAACTGTAATGATTAAATTGTAAAATAGTAAAGTCAGCCCCATTTTCCTTTACCTTTTCGAAAGGTGTGATTAAATTTAGGCTTAGGATTTGAAAACTAAGGTTATTAACGAAGGGACAGTTCTCTCTATATAGTCTTTACAGTAGTAGAAGGAATTTTTGAGAATTAGATTGTGATGTTTTTTTCAATAATTATAATGCTCTTTAGGGAGGAATTTTTCTTTTCCATTTTATTTTTCTGAAATAGCTATTGCCTCTTTTATTTTTTTTCTTTTTCATAAATTAGCATCAAAGAATGAATATGAGAAAAGAAGAGATGAATTGAAGAAAAAGAAAGCTCCTGGTGTAGGCAAAGTAAGTGCTTTAGTCATCATCTTCATTTCTCTGAAAGTAAAAATGAACCCCTTTGCCATGGGCCATGTCCAGAAGAGTGAATCCAGGGATTATCTTAGCAGAATTCCCAGCTGCCTGCTACCCTCTCTTCTAGAAATCTGGGCTCTTTTATTTGTATTTTTGAATTTTTGGATTCTCTATTCTTGTCTCTATCTGCTCTGTTCTTTATAATTGCTCAGATACCTCTTTTATTAATTTGTGAATCTTTCTTCATATCCTAATATGCCATACAAAGACATTTGAATAATATATTATTTTCCTCTTTTTATTACACAAAAGGTAGAATGTAATATACTGCATGCTACACTGTGATTTTTTTTTTTTTTTTTTTTAACCTGTGGTGGAAATCATTGTCTATCAGTGCACTGAGAGCTTCCCACTGTGTGGGTGTACTCTGTCGACTTCATTTTTTTGGGGGGTGTCTATCGATGGACACTTGGGTTCTTTCTAGTCTTTCATTATAACAGTGCTATAATGAATAACCTTATGTGTATATAATTTGTATGGATACTGTAGGTTCCCAGAAGTGGAATTGGTGTCGGGAGGTCCCTAAGACCACCCTTAGGCTAGGTAATTCACAAGAAGCCTCACAGGACTTAGCATGTGGTGGAACTTACAGTTGTGATTTATTACATCACAAGAATAGTAAGCAAAACCAGCAAAGGGAAAAGGAACATGGAGTGAAGTCCGGGGAACCAGGTACAAGTTTCCAAGGGTCCTTCTCCAGTGAAGTCACATAGGATGTGCTTAATTCCCCTCACAAAGAGTGACAACTTGTGAAACCAGGAAAGCTCATTAGAGGCTTAGTACCCAGGATTTATATTGGGTACTGATCACATAGGTATACCCTGCCTGGCATCTACCCAAATTCCATTGTCCTAGGAGGAAAGCAGGTGTTCAGCATAAACCACATTGTTTTTACGAACAGTTTTGGCCCAGTGGGCCACTCTTTGTCAGTTAGGGTAGTGGGAACCCTCTTGAAATCCAAGTTCCCAGATGGCCATCAACAAGCCTTTCAAACAGGCCTTTCAAAGGATAGCAGTCAGGCTTGCTTTGTTAACTCTTCTGCACCTGAGTCAAAAGGCAAATGTCAAATTGTCCTCTGTGGAGGTTATATCATTTAGAGTCACACCTGTCTTGACTGCCTCTTGTAGAAAAAACATCACTCTCACTGGCTGAAAATCAGCTTGTTGAGGCTTTGTGGAAAAAAATCAAGATTCAGGGAGAGAATGCTCCCCCATTTTTGGTTACTTATGTCAAGATCATTAGTGGAAGCTGTTCTCTCTTAATTTTTGTTTGCTCACGGGGATAGGGACAATAATTCTTAGAGTTAAAATTCTTTTGAATAAAATAACCTATCTGTTTTTGCAGCTTCCACTGACACTTTCCTCCAACTATCCAGAAGATGATCCAGATTACTGTGTGTGGGTCCCACCTGAAGGTAGATGGTTTTTACTTTTCTTTTCCTCTAATATTTATTTATTTAGGTTTCTGAATAGGTAATATATATTTAAGGTTCAGTATAAGAACATTACAAGAGTATGTAGTGGAAAAGTCTCCCTTCTGGGTAGATTAAAGGATCTAAAAGACATATCAACCAAATATAATTTGTGTATTCTGTTTGGATCTTTATTCAAACAAACAATTATTAAAAAAAATTATAAGCCAGTCAGATAATTTTGAACACTAGCTAGATATGTGATGATACTAGGAAATTATTGTTAATTTTTTTTTAAAGTGTGAGTGATACTGAGTTATGTTTTTTAGAAAAAGTCCTTATCTTCCAGGAATATGTACAGAAGTGTTCACAGATGGAATGATACCTGGGATTTCCCTTAAAATAGTCCAGTGGTGGAGGATGAGGGAAGATAGAGGAGAGGCAAGAGATAAAGCAGGATTTGCCACATGTCAATCATGGTTAACGCTGGGTGCTGGGTACATGGAGGTTCATTATATTTTTCTCCTTACTTTTACATGTATTTTAAATTTTCTCTAAAGTGAGGGGAAAAAAAAGTCTTCTAGCTGTGCTTTAGCTACTCACTTTTTTTCTAAAGATAACCAAATATCAGTTTCTTATGACTTATATATATAATGTAAAATGCCTATGTAAGCAATAAAATACATAATATTTCATCACTTTTTTTACACAAATGGAAGCATATTCTATACCTTACTGTTTTGCACTTAATAATATATGGACATCCTTCCATAGCTACTTATAGATTTCTTCTTTTCTTTTTTTTTGTAATGGTAGCATAGTTCTTTTTTATAGTATGGATATACCTTTATTTATTTAACCAGTTTCCTCAATGAATATTTGCTGTGTTTCCAGTCTTTTGCCATTACAAACAAGTCTGCAATAAGTAACCTCTAATATGTGTAGTTTTGCAAGTGTAAAGGTGTACTTGTAGGAAAAAATTCTTAAACGTCAACATGCTGGATCAGAGGCTACAAACATTTTTAAGAGACCTTAAATTGCATTCTATAGGGATTATACTAGTTTATGTTCCTACTATACCCTCAAGGCAATATATGAGATGCTTGTTTTCCCATATGCTTATCACAGGTTGCTTTTTCTATGGATTGGGTTTCTAATATACTAATGATAGAAATTTAGGTACTAAAATGCTTGCTTTTGTCTGCTTTTTACTCTGATCTAGGCCAAAGTGGAGATGGCAGGACCCATCTTAATGATAAGTATGGCTATTGATTGCTTCCGAATCCTAAAGGAAGACCTTGTGGACCATGTGACATGGGATATTTAGGATAATATATCAAGTTGAATGTCCAGAGAAGGAGTTCAGATGATCATTTGTAAAATCTGGTGACTGGCCTTTTCTTCTGTGCTCTTGGCTTCCTAAATTTATCTACCCATCTGATTCTTTTGAATTTGCTATTTATGTTTAAAAGTGTTTGTGTATGTATGTAAAAAGGAACCGTATATTTTGAGAATTAGTAAAGTGAGAGACATGACTCTGTTAAATGAGAACTTGAAGATGTCTCATGTTTATTTAAGGCTACAGTGTCTGTCTTAAGCTTTAGGGACTATGCTTTTACTGAGCAATAGGGTGCTTCTGGCAATTAGGCTTTAGGATTCACTGGTAATTGCCTCCTCAAATAAGTGTTGAAATATGAGGTCATGCCAGGGTGTAACCCTGAGTGTCTATGTCATTCTTGGAACTAAAAAGATATCTACACACTGGGGGCTTCCTACTCCCTCGCACTATAATCCTCCTGCCAGGTTTGAGAACAGACCCTGACTTATGAGGACACAGTTCAGGACCACAGCACACCTCGTGCACTCAGGCACTGATGCTGATAAAAACTCAGTTCTTTGAAAATCCTGGACTCTGACCAGTTAGGTTAGTCACTCCTCCTCTTGTGGAAAGGTGCAGATAAGGTCACAAAATTAAAAGCTGGATGTGTTCTGCCCACTGTAGGGTTTCTCACCTCTGTAGAGAGGGGAATAAACGTTCCTTCCTCCCTGGAAACATGAAGAAATGAAGAATATGTCTTATTCCCACCCCGTCCCCCACTTCCCATCATCAGTGCCTCACTTCCACAGGAAAGGAAAGCCTAAGAGTGGAAGCAAGGTGGAAAACCAGTGGATTATGCTGGAGGCAGACATAGTGAGCAGGCAGGAGAAAGGCTGTGGCCCAGCGAGAGGGAGTGGATGAGGATGATGCTTTCCCAATATGGATTATATGGGATGCATGAGGTGGGCAGGAAGCAGTAACAAGAAACTTCAGTTACCCTAACAGATGTCTGTTCTACTAAAAATAAGTCTGATTTCTCAAAAAACAATACCAGTATTGGCATTATGAGAAACTATTATTTTGGACTTCATTTAGACCAACAGGGAAGAACTTGTTGATGATGTAAGAAGTGACAGGAATTCGGGAGCAGAGTGTCTGTGCCACCTTGGATCAAAACCACGGACTGAGGTCTGAGCCAGATCAGTGGTCTTCAAAGGTGAAACTCCTGATTCAAACAGAATTGTATGTGGAACCCTAATACTTGAACAGGTAAAAAATATGCCTGCTCTGGTTGAATTGAGTTGGGGATGGATGGGGATTGGATGTACACACACATATCTGCATGCATACAATCCTCTCCTCCTCACTCTACCCTCACAGTGACCTTGAGGAATCCTAGGGACTACACAGAGCATCGTCTGCTTTAGGAAGGCAGATATCTAAATGTTGTGGGAGGGGTAGGTATGGTCCTGTGTCTTGAGAGCATGAAAGCAAGTAGGACTCCATTGGCCAAAATAAAATGTAAATATGTAACTTGTACAATTAATATCAGTGGTCAGTGGACTTGTTTCAAAAGACCTGCACGTGAGTGTTAGCTTCTCTTTACTAAATAGGAGACTTTGGGGACATGACCTTTCCCTGAGCCTGAATTCTGTCATGTGTGAAGCAGGGACAGTAACGCTTTTTGCTCTTTGGACCTTGGATTTGTTCTAGGATAAAATGAGACCATGTAGATGGATATGCTTTACAGGGATTTGTAGATATTAGTAGTTGTTATTCATTACAAAAAGGAGACATATCCTGACATCTGGGCCGACTTACCTGTGAGAGGAGACTGGATTATATCAGTGATTCTCCACTGTAGCTGCATATTAGAATTACCTAGGGAAATTTTTGAAGTTTTTGATTCTAATACTAGGATCCCATGGCAGATCAATTTAATCAGAATCTCTGAGTTGATCCCTTTTAAAAGCACTCCAGGTGATTTTAATGTGCGGCCCATAATGGAGAACCTCTAGAGCAGTCAGCAAACCATTTTTATTAATGGCCAGGTATTTGAGGCTTTGCAAGCCATATAATCTGTCGCAACTACTCAGCTCTGCCATTGGAGTGCAAATGGCATAGGCAGTATACAAATGAATGAGTGTGACTGTGTTCCAATAAATACTTATAAAAACAGGTGGCAGGACTTCCCTGGTGGTCCGGTGGCTAAGACTCCATGCTCCCAATGCAGGGGGCCTGGGTTCCATCCCTGGTCAGGGACCTAGATCCCACATGCCGCAACTAAAGATCCAGCACGCCACAACTAAGACCCAGCACAGTCAAATAAATAAATAAATATTTTAAAAACAAAAACAGGTGGCAGGCCAGGTTTGGCCCACTCAGCTCTAGGCAAATTCATCTTTGGGGTCTCACCTGACTCAAGATGTTCATTACAGTGTCTTTAGGATATTTGAAAAGTTTCTATCCAGAAGGCTAATTACCCCCTCCTGAACTGTATGGGTTGCAGTTTTTTGGTTACCAGAAATCAAAGTGATCTAGTCTCCTTTTCACAGAAACGAAAGCAAGGTTATTAGTCATTACAAAAAAATATTGTTACAGCAAGAACGCAACAGGTTATCTGTAAGTAGGGTGTCCCTGGTCTCTCCTGGCCTCCCCAGGAATTCTGTATCATATCTGCCTCTGTATTTAAAGAACAACGGGAAGCCACTGGGATGTTAGTGATAGTGAAGTGGTCAGATTTGGGTCCTTAAAAGAACACTTAAGCTACAGGTTGGAGGAAGGATGGAAGAGGGCAAGAGGATGCAGGAAGACCAGTCAGAAGTCTGCTGCAGAGATCCAGGTGAAAGATGATGGCAGCTTGAACTAAGTGGAGATCGAGATACAGAGATAGAAAGGGGTCCCTGCAATATTTTAACAAGTAGAATGGCTGAGACTGAGTGATGGATTGTCTGGGAGTGAAGGGGGAAGGAAGCTGGAGGGTAATTCCTAGATCACTGGCTTATATATCTGAATGGCCGATGATGTCATTTGCTGAGATGAGGGGACACTGGAGGAGGACCAGGTGGAGGTGGAGGAGATCGTGAATTCCATTTGGACAAGTTGAACTTGATGTCCCTTTAAGACATCTAAGTAAAGGTGTCCAGAAAGCAGTTGAATGTAGAGGTCTGGATCTCAAGAGAGGGCTAGAGAGCAGTTTCAGTCTTCTACCAGGTGAGCCTAAGATTCAGGTGATTTTGAAGACCAGGTGGCAGGCATGAATTTTGCAGGCAGACCCCAGCCTTGGACAACTGGTCTCCATATCTTTGGTATTGGGAACAGTTTTTCTTGGCTATAGGTACTTATTTATTTGGGGAAAAAGTAAATAAGTGGTACAGTGAACATCATTCTGGAAAGAAAGGTCAGGGGTGTGAGTGGACTTTAAAGCAAATCTCTTTGTCTGCTTTAGGACATTTCTAAGGATTTTGCATAGTGCCTGGTATATGCAATAAATGTTTGTTGAGTGCCTGCTATAAATATTTTCCCTGGAATTGTCCCAATCTAGCATAGGAAGTATGAAGTCCCATTATTTCCTTATAGCCCATTACAAGCCTTTACCCATTACTACTTCACTGTAGCTGGATGGAGTTAACTCTTTGGGAAATAATGACACAATTCCTATCAAACTTTGAAGTCGTTAGCCACAGCCTGGGGATCTGTTGCTTTACCATTGAAATGCTGCCACCTCCTGGATAGTGTGTGACAAGTGACCAGCAGCTGTGGACGGCTTCCTGAGAGTGGGAGCCAGAGGGAAGGAAGCCTGCCAGCCCTGTGGCAATCAAAAGCAGGAATGCAAACCCCTGGCATGGCTGAGTTCCCATACAAGGTTTGGTCCATCCCTGTTTGGACCAAACCAGGTTTGACAAACTGCTGGGAAATGACGTAAAACTCTCCTTGACCTTTGTGGAGGGTGGGTCATGGCATCAAACTGGTATCATGTCTTCTTGTGACAGGCTGCTCTTTGATCATGAGATTCCTCATTTGATGTGGGCATTGAGAACCATTTTCAAGATTTCTTCTCAGCAATCTGAGAGGACTGTGCCCTGCTTTGGTTTTAGAGGTTTGGCACTACGACAGTCCAGGGTGGGACTGAGACCTCTATTCCACGGGAGACCAGAAGTCTTTCTCCCCCCAAGAGGACCTGGCACTGATGACAGGTTTGAGGGCTCAGCATGTGAGGGTACAGTGGTTCCCACTGAATGTAGCTCCACCTTCTTCATCCTCCAAATCAATCTTTTTGTTTTTTTAATTTCAAGTCTTCATAGAATTTATTTGTAACACATTTTAATGAAGTATCAATAAAATTGATGATATGACTGAACAGATTTCTATTTCATTTGCAAAGTGTGAGAAATATGTAGTGTGAGATTTTTCTAGATTTAATAATAACTCTCTATCTGAACTTAGTTCACATTCTTGGTTCTGACCATACTAATTGCCAATTTCATATGGAATTTTAAGTGTAGTATTTAGAGTCTTCTTTTATCCTTAAAAGTAAAAGTCTGTTTATCTCCTATAGAGGACAACTTTTCTTGCCACCTAACCCATGAAAGAACATCTTATAAATCAGTGCATACGTATCTTATATCTCTTGAGGAAGCCTTTCTGCAGGCTTCATAAGACCTTTGCTGGAAGAGGATTCTATAACCATCGTGTGTAAATGTTTGTAGTTGAGGGTTGTATAACATGAAGCATATAACTTAAGTCTCTCGAGGTCTTTGAAGCCAAACACTGTAACTTTGTTTTGCTCAGCCATTTAAAGTGCATTCTTTTTTTTTTTTAACCACTTTTTAAAAATCGAAGTACCCCAAGTCAATCTCAGCAATTTCTCCGTGTAGAGGTTTTAGGATTCATTCCTCTGCATTGCCCACTGCCCTGACCCAAGCTCCCCTCGCCTCATGACTCCTCGCAGATCTCCCTCCCTTTTGTCTCTGCCTCATCAAGCTGTCCTCCATGCATCTGAGTTATCCTAAAGTACATCACTGAGCAGAATCCTTGGCTCTGAAACCTCAAGACGTTCTCCATTATCCAAAGGGTGAGGTCCAAATTCATTTGAGGCTTTTAAATCCCATATCATAGGGTTCCTGTACTTTTTGATCATCATAACTCATCCCCATCTGCTCTTGTCCCTTTCTGCTACCCACCAAGTATAACCCATACTCTAGTAATAATAGGTTATTTGCCCCAAACACAACTTCTGCTTTTACTTCTTCATGTATTTTCCATCACGTCTTGCCGTACATGGCCTTGAGCCTCGGTTTCCTTGTCTGTTAAATGGAGAAAGTAATAGCTACCTCATAATACTGTTGTGGAGATTAAATAGCTGAGCTATCTGTAAAACCTTTAGCCATGCTTGACACCCAATCAGCTCCCCAAAATGTAGTTATTAGCATTATTGTGGTCTTCCTTGCTCATGTCTACTAGGTTAAGGTCCTACTCATTTTTAAAAGTTCAGCTTGAATCTCACTATCTTCAGGAAACCGTGATCCCCCTGGTTGTCACTAATCTCCCTTTTCCCACCAGCCCTACAGCACTTTATTTCTACTCCTGTGATACCCCTTGCTCGGATGACCTGACATCGGCTAATTATATGTGTGCTTGGGTCATTTATGTTTGTAAACTTTCTGAGTTGGGGATGGGAACTATCTTATTTTGTACCCCGACTGCACCTCATGGCACCTACCAGTTCACAAAATACGTGCTCAGTTAACTGTTGCTTTATAGGTGTGAGGGTTGCAGGGCAAGTTCTAGTCCTGGCCCTTCCTGCGCTTGGGTTTTCCAGGCAGAGAAAGGACCTTAGAGCTGCCTTCATTTCCAGAACTTGTTCCAGACAAGCTGGACAATCTAAGCACTAACCATTTTAGCAGGGTTAATGCAGGCACAGGCCTGGATTCCTGAACTATTTGGGGCAAAATCAGGCGGAACTACCCCTTCCCGTCAAGGAGCTCCGGATTACAGCAGCTGGCTTTAATTTGGGCTTTAAGCCCTCTGCTGGCCCTGGAAAATCTTGATCTTGAGGGTTGGCTCTGGTTTCCTCAGGCTGTCACGCACACCCCTTCAGAAGTCAATGCAGCTATGACAGGGAGTGATCACAAGAGGGCAGTAAAGACCCATCACTGTACAGCAACTTGCACTTGGAGCTGAAAGCCAGAAGACAAATGTTTCAAAGCAGAAGAAAGAGTAAGAAGCACATCCTGAACTCTTTCAGAATCAGGGTTCTGAAAGACCTCAGGGCAGCAAGCTGGTTCAGGTCACCAATGTCTTCCCAGATCCAAGACACTGACAAGGTCCAAACAGTGTTCCCTAAATCTCTTCCCAGCCTGTTGTTTCTGGTGTTTAGTTTCACCCAGAGAAAGTCATTCTCCAGTCATAATGCACATATTCTATGGAGGAGTTTAGGCATTGCCTGCTTATTATTTACACACTGTATTACAGAGCATTTTTTCACACCAACCCCCCACCCCACCCCACTGTCTTTATTGGGGAATAATTGACAAAAATTGTATATAATTAAGGTGTACAACTTGATATTTTGATATATCACACTCATTTCAAAAATCTGAATCTCCTATCTGTCTTAAAGTGTAAAAAGAGGAGATGTTATCACCTCTGTTTAAGGAAACTGAGGCTCAGAAAATGAAGTGACTTGTTCAAAGGCATGCCAAGTTCATGGTGGAACCATAATTCCAGATCCTTTGCTTATTCCTTCTAGTTTTCAGTTGTTTGTGTTTGTAAGGTTTGTGAGTTTCAAGAGCAAAGACTACATCTCATTCCTCTTTCTGTCTCTGAACGGTGCTCCCTTAACCTTTAGGACTATGAGTGTGTGTGTTGTATAAGGCTCTCCCCGCTAGGAGCTGGATTCCATGATCTCTTTCTTATCCCCCCTGATTCAGTAATTCTGTGATTTGGAGGCACAGCGCTAACAACGACAGTGGTGGCCCTGAGTGATCCTACTGGCTGAGCATTTCAACAAGGGCAGCCGCTTGGCTGCCAGCCTATGACAATCCATCATTAGTAATGCAGGGAGGGCGGAGGACAGTTGGACAGTTTCTGAAAGTGTGCAGTAGTATCCCAGGCATTATGAGAGTTGACTTTAGGGGAGGAGGATGAAAATGTTTAATTTTTAGCAGTTACGCATATAAATACATTATTATTTATACACATGCACATACATATTGTTGCATAGAATGAGGTCAGTTTTTAAAGTGAGTTTATTTAAAGAAGAACATTAAGTAAGTAACAGTATGGTGGGATGCAACAAGGTACAAAGCATGAGACAGGTATACCAATGAGTGAAGTTCAAGGAACTGTGGTGAGGTGGGAAGATGGTTGTAACTCGAGTCACAAAACTCTTTCATGTCTGGCTCTGTGACCCTTAAGCCATGTTACCCTGATTAAGTTGCTGACCTTAAACAAGTCTCAGTTTTCTCATCTGTAAAATCAGAAAAGAATTCTTGTCCTCCTTAACTCAAATGAGAATAAATGAAAGTACACTGAAGCCTGGAAAACTGTGCAGGTGTCCGGTGGTGCCAATATCACGATTCCCAGTTCCACCAAGGTCTATCCAGGACCTCCTCTTTTCCACCACGGAGGATGCCTCCCAACTAGTGTCCATTTCGCAGATCCCAAGGACCGAGTCCAGGTCTGTTTGTTGTCCACACCTGGGTCTGCCATTCTGAGGAGGAGGAGGGAGGGGCTGGGGCAACCCTGGAATCAGTCCAGGAACAAGTCCCAACCTGTCACTGTTTGCTTTGTCATCCTGATTCAATGACCTCATACAAGGAAGGGAGGGAGCAGAGGAGCTGTTCTCTTGCCGATACCTAGGGAGACTTCTGACATCTCCTGTTTTCCTCGTCATGAGAAGAGCAGGCGCCAGGCTGTGATTTTTAAGGTCTGAGCTAATTTTGGAAGTGAAGGAGAGCAGCGCCTCCCACAACTGGTCAGACTCAAGCTTCTTGGGGAGCTGCCTGGAGCAAAGGGGTAGAGGGGGCTGCAATGGGCATCAGAATCCAGGCTGTTGCCCCTGCTTCCTGGCGGGGCTCCAGAATACACAACCTCGTGCCCAGGTTCTGACTAATCTCAGTGCTACTTGGGTGAACACTAAGGATTGGCAGTTAGGGGAAAAGGGCCTGAGGCTAGGACAGCTTCCTGCATTGGTTATTAGTCTGGTCCCCAAGGGACAGCCACTAGGGTTGACAGAGGCTTCAGTGACTCTAGTCATCATCCTTGCATACTCCTATACTTTCACATACGGTATTCAATGAATACTTTCTGAGCACCTACTGTGTACCAAGCCTTTGGGGAAATGAGGCAGCCCTGTGTATCAAAAGGCTGCAGAGGACCTTAGAGTCATGTTTTTACCACCAGGATTCCTTTTGTCATCCTTACTTCATCCCCTCTACCACCTGGCCTTAATTAATATTTAAATAAATTATTTTGTCAGCCTTACAAATTGCATTTTTGTACCTTCTTTTTTTTTGGGGGTGGGGTGGGGGAGCCGAGCGGCATGTGGGATCTTTGTTCCCTGACCAGAGATTGAACCCATGCCCCCTGCAGCAGAAGCGCAGAGTCTGCCAGGGAAGTCCCACAGATTGCATTTTTAAGGTGTTCAAGTTTTTTTTGTAATCAAACATTTATGTAACTGCAAATAAGTGCTTCTGATCAACATGAGATAACTAACATTATGACACTGAGTTAGTATCTAGTTACACAAAAGCAAAGAAATCCAGCATTTTAGCTATCCTGTTTATCCTGGTTGGACTTTTTAAAATTTAAAACGTAGCTGGCAGACTACCCGGGGAGTCAGTTCAAGGTTTTACATAACAGCTGGGTTTTGAAGGATAAGCAAGAGTTCACAAGCAGGGAGAAAGAGGTCGATGCAGGCAGAGGGGGGCAGAACGATCCAGGTGCTGGGCCCAACACCTCCATCCCAGGGCTGGTCAAGTGGATCAGGCTGTGGCTTGAACTTGGTGGCTGGAAACTGGGGTTTGGGATGGAGCTAATGAGGGTGGAGGTGAGAACCAGGGATCTTAACAGTTGAAAGTTCTAGGCTGGCCACATCAAGGTCCTGGAGAAACAGGACAGAGAGACCGGCAATCCCACTGGAGTCCCTTTGGTTCTCAAGGGCAGGAGGGAAAAAGACAGCAGAGGACAAGCCAAAACTCTGCCCCAGAGCTGGCCAGAACCCTGTCTCCCACCTTGGCTGCCCCAACCCTTAGCTCCAAGAGCAAACCATTTTTCTGTGATTTTTTTGGCTCATCTCTTAAACGTTCCAGAGTCAAATCAGGCTGTGCCATGGTTGAACAAACCTGCTGAACAAATAAACAAGGCAGGCTGCGGGGCTGGGAAAGCACAGACGTGGGCCCCCAACCAGATCCATGGGTTCTGGCAAGTCTGTCCCAAGCCTGGGCCTTGGCTTCTTCCCTCTACCATGAGAGGTGGGAGCGTGGAACTTTTGGGGTCCCTCCCGGCTCTGTGATCTAAGCAAGTTGCCCACAGAGAGGAAAACTCCAGAGCTGCCAGTTCAGAAGAAGCCTCCTTTCTTTTCACCACATAGTGCAGCTAAGGGCAGAGAGAGAGATCTCCTCATGGCAAATATTGAAACCAAAGAACACCCATTCGCTTATTCACTCATCAAACACTGAGTGTCCAATCTGTGCTCGGTGCTATGCTGCCCCTTCCCTCACAGAACATACAGGAGTTATAAATGCTCTAGCTGAGGAGAGAGGGTCACATTTCTCGTATATACCAAGTTCTCACCCACCTCAGGGCCTTTGCTCCTGCTGTTCCCACCACCTAGACTGCCAGCCCTTCCCTCTTCCTCCTTCTGCAGGCTCTGCTTAAATGGCATTTCCTCTGACCACCCTGTAAGTGGTAGGCTTCCCCATCTCTCCCCATCTCTCTAGACACACTCTGTCACCCTCATAGAATTTATGGCAGTTTGTAACTATATGTCTGCCCTTCATTTAGTCATTTATTTTCCACCTTTTTGACTTGAGTATAAGCTACCTGAGGGCAAGAATTGTTTGTATTTTTCACTTCTGGACACTTAGCAGCATATACTTGTAGAATACATGAATAATATTTTGGCATGTGCCGGATTTTTCTACATCGACTCCCTAATTTAGTCCTCTTGACAACCCTAAGGGAGAGGCAGTACTATTATTCTCTACATTTTGGAGTAAAGAGACAGACATCCAGAGATGTTAAGTATCTTGCAGTTGGCAGGGCTGGGCTTGAACCTCATCTGCAAGTCAGGGCTCTTTCTACTTCACCGCGCTGCAGGCCAAATGATGTGAGGCTTTGTGCCCGGCTCTAACTAACCCCTGGCTCAGACTTTTTCTTCTTTTTTCCTTTTACTTTTGAAATAATTTCAGCTTACCAAAAGGTTGCAAGACTAGTACAAAGTACAAAGAATTCCTCTGTACTCTTCACTCAAGTTCACCAGATGTGAACATTTTGCTGCATTTGTCTAAATATTCTCTTTCTCCTTGTACGTGTTTTTACATGTTTATACTTTTCTTTTTTTCGACTATTTTAGAGTAAATTGCAGACATTATACCTCTTTGTCCTTAAATACTTCAGTGTGAATTTCTCAAGAACAAGGATGTTCTTTTCCATAAAATCGAAATCAGGGAATTTAAAGTCTATATAATACTATCATTTAATGTACAATCCATATTAAAACTTACCTAATTATTCCAATAATGTTCTTTATAATGATATTTTTTTCTAGTCCAGAATCCAATCCAGAGCATACATTCTTTTAATTTTAATTCCTTTTAATTCTTATATCTCTTTAGTTTTTAATGTAAAACAGTTCCTCAGCTTTTCTTCCTCTTTCATGGCACTGATATTTCTCAAGAATCTAGGCCAGTCATTTTGTAAACTGTCCCTCAGCTTGGGTTAGTCTGATGTTTGTTCGTGATCAGATTAAAGTTAGGCATTTGTTGGCAGGAATCTCACAGAAGTGATGCTGTGCATCTCAGTGCATCATATCAGGAGCCAACATGATGTCTGTTTGTCCCAGGATTGGTGATGTTAACTTCACCAATGGAGGTGAAGGTGTCTGCCAGGTTTTTCCATGGTAAAGTTACTGTTTTTTCCCTTTGTAATTTATAAGTAATTTAAGAGGAGATACTTTAAGCCTGTGAATACTCTGCCTTCATCAAACTTTACCATCCATTGATGATGCTTGACTGAATCAATGATTAGCAAAATGGTTGCAAAATCAAGATCTTGGTTCTGATTTTAAGGCTGGCGTATTTCAGAATGATAGCATAGGATGGAAGGGAGGAGGGAACAAGAGACAGCTTCCAATTCTGTAAACAGTTCCTCAAATGTCTATCATGGAAAGTGGAAGTCTATCATGGAAGGTGACTGGTATTGACTTTCTAACCCTATTAAGAAAAAAGACTGGAAAATCAGACTGGATTTTAAGCAATAAAAGCTGTTACTTACTAACGGAAGAAGAATTTCCTCTTATCTAGCACTTAGTAAATCCCTAACACTACACCAGCCATTTAGCAGACATGATTTCATTTAGTGCTCATAACCACTCTTTGAAAGAGTATTGTTATCTCCAATTTATAGATGAGGAAACTAAGACTCAGAAAGCTTGAGGCATTTGCCTAAAGTCATACATCTAGGAAGTGGAAGAGTCTAGATTCTGACTAAGATCTGTTTGGCTCCAAACTCGTACTCTTTTCAGAGGGAAGGAGCTCTGGGTTTTATGACCTTCAACCTCAACACACATCTCCGCCAGTGCCAGTTTTCAATGAATTCCCAGCTTAGGAGTGAGGTAATTCCCACTCCCAGAGTGGATGTTAAGCCCTGGGGCACGAGTCCTGCAAAGAGGCTGATGAGGTCCCAGTGCAGTGATCTTCTGGCCCCAGCCAGCTGGTCCTTGATCCCCAGCAGCCCCCCTGGCTGAGAGTGGCCTGAGAGGACCTCCCGCGGCTCTGCTGCCGCCCCTTCAGCCCAGGTGGCAGGGCCATCCAGACATTGACTCACCAGTTCCCCTTGCCTGCCCGGCACTGCTGCATCTCCTGTGCTTAGAAAGGCAGGAAACTGAACTCTGGTATTTTAGAAAGTCTTTCAACAATAAGCTTGATTAAAAGGGAATTTTCCAGTTAACCCTGGAGAATTTCTGTTAACCAATGACTATTGTATTCTAGTTCTTTGAAATGTGGTTATCTGTGTTCATTGTGTATTTAGAGTAAATCTCATTTACCAGATGATTCAATTAAACAGGATTTACCTCTTTAGGGAAATCCTAAAATTACCATTTGGTATAAGCCACAGAACCAGAGAATAACCATGTTAAAAGGCATTAGGGATCACTTAATAGGATTGTTTATTGTTCAGATGAGGAATCTGAGGCCCAGAGAGGGATGTAACTTACCCAAGATCACACAGCTCATTACTGACATAACTATTAACTAGGAACCTCCCATCCAAAGTTCTTTCTGCCACATCAAGAATAATTACAAGGCTAGAAACCTTTATGTCCAGGGTTACCTGCAGGCTGAATTTAGCTTGTAGTGTGTTTTCTGTTTAGCCTGCACAGTGTTTTAAAAGCTGGGAAGTTTCCTGTAAAAATTCAAATTTGGTGTTTCTTTTGAAAACCTGGGAAATCTGTCCACAATGGGCCCAATGGCAACGAAGGGGGACTTAGTAGCAGCAAGCCCTCTGGACTGGGGACATGGGATCTACATCCCACCACTCCCTGTCAGCACACATCTGGCCCACCTCACCCACTTCATGATCGGCCGGTCCCTCTAGGCATTAGAATTTGGGTTCTCTGCTTTCTGGTGGAGGGCACTCCTTGGTTAATTAAAAAGGGGGCTGAAGTGGCCAGACTGAAACACAGGGGCGACAATGAGGAATCAGAAGTACTTGTTTTACATGCCAGGGTGCAGCGCCAAGGATGCTGGCTGGTCCTGGGCAAGCTCAGATCAGGGGCTAGAAAGAGCCCCAAGAGCTGCTCATTTAGGTGAAAAATGTGAAAAGCTAAACAGCAATAGGAGAGATAGCACTTGGCAAGATAAGATGTACTGACAAAGTGAATGGAGCAGGCAAGATGTGCTGAAGTAGTTCAGATGGTCAAGGAAGTTATAGTGGAGGTGGGTCCTGACTCAGAAGTTAACTTATTCTAAAGAATGGCAAGACTGTGGGCAGAAAAACCAGCCGGGAAGCTATTTCAGCCATCAGAGCTAAGAGCTAGGGTTAGGTGAATGGAGGTGGGAAAGGAAAGGAAGAGATGGATGCCAGAGAGACATCCCAAAGGGGGGATGGACAGGATTTAGTGTCTGTACAGAGGTGGGAGGAGAGGGGAAAAGAAGAGTCAAAGCTGATGGAGCCTTTGTCCCTGGGTGACCAGGAGAATGTCATGCCCCAAACAGAGAAGGGAAGCCAGGAGGGAAAGCTGGGTGGGGGAAAATGAAGAATTTATTTCTAGATATGTTGATTTTGAGACGATAACAGGGCTTACCAATGGGCAGTTGAAATTGGGAGTGGAACTCAAAGAGAGGTCAGAGCCGGTAGCCTGGAGGAGATAGTTGAAACCACCAAGATGGATGAGATTCCCTCCCAGAGGGCAGAGGACAGGGAACCAAGGGCAATGTGATGAACCCTGGGTAACAGCCACCCTTAAAAAGATAACAGAGGAGGGAGAGGAGGCAACAAAAGAGACAGATCAATCAGAGAGGCAGGAAGAGAACCAGGATAGAGTATCACTAGGAGCTCAGGAGAGGCTTAGAAGAGCCCTCTACAGTGTCAGAAAGTGTGTCCAAAGTCAAGGGAGTGGGGACTGAGAAAAGGCCCCTGAGCTGGACCATTAGGGCATCATGCTGAGAATGCACTCAGCACTCTAGAGACATCTCACAGGGCTGGGAGAAAGAACTAAGACATAACCAGAGGGCACCCTAGAGACAGCATGGAGGGTGGGAGGGAGTTGTATCTGGAGGTGGGAGGGGAGGCGTCAGTGGAGAGGAAGGGATGGAGGGTCCCCTTGTAGCACCTGTGGAAAAGGTGAAGCTTCTGAATCAAGATCTGCCAGACTTCAAAGGCAGATTCCCGTGTCAGCTGCTCTGTATTTGTCTGGCGATGGGCTCTTGACTTCTCACTCATCTTTCTGGAGATACCTCAGCTCACATCACTTTCTTATTTGGGATTCATTTCACCTATTTGGATTTAGAAAACAACCACCACAAAACTTTATTGGGTGCTTCCCACTCTTAGGGGCAACAGACAAGGTCTAAGTGATTCAAAAGAAGTAAACTAGCCCCTTCCCTTGACTGAGAAGGTCTTTAAAAGGTGCCTCTGCTTGCACCACCTCGGTTAGCCCTATGAGGGAAGCTTTATTGTCAGAGTTCCTTTTGTGCGAGTGAAATGGAGGCTTAGGAAGGTCAATGTACCAAAGCTACTGAGAGTTGAATCTGAACCCAAGTCTCCCCGAATCCAAGTGCAGTGTCCTTTCCACTGCCAGGGTCATGCAGGCCCAAGTAAGGAATCAGAATGGAGACCCAGGGGCATGTTCCCAACTCCCAGTAAGCACTTTACCATCTGACCTCCCTTTGCCCATTTGGGGGTGAAATCCTTGCACATTCAGACACATTGATTAAATATAATGAGGCCTGGGCTTCCCTGGTGGCGCAGTGGTTGAGAGTCCGCCTGCCGGTGCAGGGGACACGGGTTAGTGCCCTAGTCCGGGAAGATCCCACATGCCGCGGAGCGGCTGGGCCCGTGAGCCGTGGCTGTTGAGCCTGTGCGTCTGGAGCCTGTGCTCCGCAACGGGAGAGGCCACAGCAGTGAGAGGCCCACATAGCGCTATATATATATATATATATATATATATATATATATATATATAATGAGGCCTATCCTGGGGGAGGGGAAAGAAAAAGGGAGTAGTGAGTCTGGTTGGGAGGAGACTGGCAAGAGGAGACTGATCTATGGATACCCAGGGCCTTTGAGCTGGAGCTTTTATCCTGGGGTCTTGGGACACCTCTGGTCTCATGCACAACCCTGACATTAGAAGCAGAATCAAAGTGTGTTGTGGTGGAGGGGTCGGGGGTTGCCTGTGGACACTTTCTGGGGAGAGGGTGCATAACTTTCATCAGTTCTCAAAGGGGACTTGTCCCCCCCAAAACTGAAAACCACTGATACGGAAGCATCAGCAGTCCCCTTGGTGGATCTGGGACACACTGGTATAATTTATATCCAGTCCCTGTCTTTTTTCTAAATCCTTGCCTAGAAATGTATTCTAGCTGGGCTCTTTCACCCTGCACAGGGGGAATGTCCCTCCTCCTAAAAGCCTCTTTTTGGGATGGGCGTGGCTGAGTGAATCCCTGAAGTCCCAGGAGTGCAGCCGACAAGGGTCGAGGCGCAGCTTCCAGGGGGCGGGAGCGGGAGGCTGCGGGAGCCAGAGCGGATGTCACGGCTTACCTCAGAGCCCGAATTAGAAGGCTGAAAAAATCACAGCAGGAAATAATGTGGTGCCTAAAATAGAAGCATCAACTGGGAGAGAGGCCGGGGAGTAGGTGGCATTTGAGGCTCCCGCCGCGTCCTCCCCAGTGGCTGCCTGACAAGTGCGTCGGAGGCGTGTGGATGAGCAACGGGGCCAGAAAAGGCCAGAAAGGCCGAGGCTGCATTTCTGCTGCGGAAAGAGGGGTGCTCGGAAAACAGCCACACTCTGAGGGGAGGAGGGGCCCTGCCGCTCTTGTCGCCCCTAACCTCCCCATCCCCCTTCCTTTTCACACGCCCCCCACTCCTCCCCCAAAGCCCCCTCTCCTCTTCCTCCTCCTTCCTCCACTTTTGGTCTCTCACCTTCCCCACTGCCTCTGCCTCGCCATCCGCCTCCTACCTTCCCAATTCCTCTCCCTCCCCCAAAGTCCCCTCGTGCGTTCTCACCTCCACTTCCACCCCCTCCCATCAGGCCCTGCCTGTCTGCTCCAAGCCTCTGACTGCAAGGCCTTGGTCTCCAAATAGGAAGCTGCGTGGAGGCCCTTGCTGCCTTCCCAGGCGATGTAATCAAAGGTCATTCTAGGAGCAGCTGCCCTCAAGGTCAGCCTCCCTCTGCCTGACTGCAGTAACCCCGCCACCACCCCTGACTTTGGCACCATCCCCACCGCTGTGAGACTGTGCAGAAAGACCAGCAGGCAGGGGTTCCTTCACCCCGGCCCTTGCCTCAGGAGGGATTGAGAGGAAGCAAAAGCTTTGCCTGTAGACCTGGGCTGGCCCTCCTTCCAAGGCTATGTCTGGTTCCCTGACTGGCTGTGAGGGTCGCCCAGCACATACCTGCTGAAAGCAAACAGCCACATACAAAAATAGTAACGGCCAGTACTCACAGAGCACTTATACCTGCATATTAACTAACTTAATTCTCACAACCCCATAAAGGAGGAACTTTTATTATTCCCGTTTTACAGATGATGAAACTGAGACACAAAAAGATGAATTAACTTGGCCATATTCACAGAGCTAGTCAAGGGGAAGGGCCAGGATTTGGGCCCAGGCTGTCTGACTGTAGGTCCTACTGAATTTCACACACCATTGCCTCTCAGCTTAGTGTGCTTCTACTCAGCTTTTCTTTCTAAAGAGTGATTTTTGTTTTATTTTGTTTGCTCTTTTCTGAAAATAAGCATAAGGTATTTGAGATTCTAAGCAGTTATGGGTGCTTGGAGATTTCAATTTTTTAAAAATCACATATTCTTATTTTTACTTCTCTGGGTGTTTTTCCCTCAGCTGTTGCTGAAAACAAGCTCTCTCATTTTTGCCAGTCTCAAATGCTGTGCATACTTGCCACTATCTGGAAAGGAAAGTGTATTCATTGGTGCTCAAGTGCACTGCCCATATACATACCTGTGCCACTAGCTCCCTCCTGAATCACGCCTTTGTGTCGCTCTGGGGTTAATGGATTATGATTTGTCAAACAGAATTCTCAGGAAAGGTATGTGGCTAATGTGGCTTCACACAAGCTTTGTTCCCTGGAAGCTGGGAGTTAGTGGACTTGTGGTAAGAAATAGTGGCTAAGATTGTGGGTAGGGGACTAAAACAAATGTCAGAATGAAATAATTATGTAGTTAACATTTATTAGTACTTACTAAATGCAAGGCTTTGTGCTAAACATTTTACAGGAATGATCTCATTTAAGCGACACAATAACCCTATGACATTAGTAGTATTATTACCATTTGACAGAAAATTCGAGGTCATGTAAGGCTTAGGGGCAGGGGTTCTGATGCATTGAAGCAGCACTAACTGCAAATGAAAACTTGCTGGTTTCCGCAAGGTTTTTTTTTCTCCGATATGGAAATATCTCTGTCATTTTGCTAATTATAAAAGTAATACATGCTCATGGAATAATTAAGACGACACAGAAGTGTACGAAGTAAAATATTGACGTCTTTCCCCATAATACCCCTCTGCACAGACTTTAGCACGCCTCTCCGTTTTAAGATACCTGGTATCCCACTATCATACTCTTCAGTGGACAACTTGCATGTGTCAGTACACACTAGACTATTTCCATAATTCTAACACGGGAATTGGTGAGTCAGAAGGTATAAACATTTACATTTTAGTCACTTTTTGAAATGGACGAGTTATTTAATTAATCAATTTATTTTTTGAATTTTATTTTTTTATACA
This sequence comes from Tursiops truncatus, assembly GCF_011762595.2. Classification (NCBI taxonomy): domain Eukaryota; kingdom Metazoa; phylum Chordata; class Mammalia; order Artiodactyla; family Delphinidae; genus Tursiops; species Tursiops truncatus. Next base: position 67,417,654 of record NC_047047.1, on the reverse strand, counting down.
GCAGGTTCTTTTTTTTTTTTTAGTTTATTTATTCATTTATTATTTATTTTTGGTTGCATTGGGCCTTCGTTGCTGCACATGGAATTTCTCTAGTTGCAGCGAGCGGGGGCTACTCTTCGTTGCGGTGCACAGGCTTCTCATTGCAGTGGCTTCTCTTGTTGTGGAGCACAGGCTCTAGGTGCGCGGGCTTCCGTAGTGGTGGCACATGGGCTCAGTAACTGTGGCTGGTGGACTCTGGAGCGCAGGCTCAGTAGTTGTGGTGCACGGGCTTAGTTGCTCCACGGCATGTGGGATCTTCCCAGACCAGGGCTCGAACCCGTGCCGGGTCTTTGTTGCTGCATGCGGGCTTTTTCTCTAGTTGCAGGGAGCGGGGGCTACTCTTCGTTGTGGTGCACGGGCTTCTCATTGTGGTAGCTTCCCTTGTTGCAGAGCATGGCCTCTCAGCATGCAGGCTTGCTTCAGTAGTTGTGTCTCGCGGGCTCTAGAGCTCAGGTTCAGTAGTTGTGGCACACGGGCTTACTTGCTCCACGGCATGTGGGATCTTCCTGGACGAGGGCTCAAACCCGTGTCCCCTGCATTGGCAGGCGGATTCTTAACTACTGTGCCACCAGGGGAGCCCTAGTTATCTATTTTATACTTATTAGTGTATATATGTCAATCCCAATCTCCCCATTCATCCCACCACCACCACCACCTCCCCCCTACCCTTTCCAGCCTTGGTGTCCATACGTTAGTTCTCTACATCTGTGTCTCTATTTCTGCCTTGCAAACTGGTTCATCTGTAGCATTTTCTAGATTCCACATACATGCGTTAATATATGATATTTGTTCTTCTCTTTCTGACTTTCTTCACTCTGTATGACACTCTCTATGTCCATCCACGTCTCTACAAATGACCCAATTTCATTCCTTTTTATGGCTGAGTAATATTCCATTGTATATATGTACCACATCTTCTTTATCCATTCATCTGTCAATGGGCATTTAGGTTGCTTCCATGGCCTGGCTGTTGTAAATAGTGCTGCAATGAGCATTGGGGTGCATGTGTCTTTTTGAATTATGGTTTTCTCTGGGTATATGCCCAGTAGTGCGATTGCTGGGTCATATGGCAATTCTATTTTTAGTGTTTAATGAACCTCCATACTGTTCTCCATAGTGGCTGTATCAATTTCCGTTCCCACCAACAGTGCAAGAGGGTTCCCTTTTCTCCACCCCACTCCAGCATTTATTGTTTGTAGGTATTCTGATGATGCCCATTCTAACTGGTGTGAGGTGATACCTCGTTGTAGTTTTGATTTGCATTTCTCTAATAATTAGTGATGTTGAGCAGCTTTCCATGTGCCTCTTGGCCATCTATATGTCTCCTTTGGGGAAATGTCTATTTAGGTCTTCTGCCTATTTTTTGATTGGGTTGTTTGTTTTTTTAATATTGAGCTTCATGAGCTGCTTGTATATCTTGGAGATTAATCCTTTGTCTGTTGATTCATTTGCAAATATTTTCTCTCATTCTGAGGGTCGTCTTTTTGTCTTGTTTATAGTTTCCTTTGCTGTGCAAAAGCTTTTAAGTTTCATCAGGTCCCATTTGTTTATTTTTGTTTTTATTTCCATTACTCTAGGAGATGTATCAAAAAAGATCTTGCTGTGATATATGTCAAAGAGTGTTCTTCCTATGTTTTCCTCTAAGAGTTTTATAGTGTCTGGTCTTACATTTAGGTCTGTAATCCATTTTGAGTTTATTTTTGTATATGGTGTTAGGGACTGTTCTAATTTCATTCTTTTCACATGTAGCTGTCCAGTTTTCCCAGCACCACTTATTGAAGAGACTGTCTTTTCTCCATTGTATATCCTTGCCTCCTTTGTCATAGATTAGTTGACCATAGGTGCATGGGCTTATCTCTGAGCTTTCTGTCCTGTTCCTTTGATCTATATATTTTTTTGTGCCAATACCGTACTGTCTCGATTACTGTAACTTTGTAGTATAGTCTGAAGTCAGGGAGTCTGATTCCTCCAGTTCCGTTTTTTTTCCCTCAAGACTGCTTTGGCTATTTGGGGTCTTCTGTGTCTCCATTCAAATTTTAAGACTTTTTGTTCGACTTCTGTAAAAAATGCCAGTAGTAATTTGATAGGGGTTGCATTGAATCTGTAGTTTGCTTTGGGTAGAATAGTCATTTTCACAGTATTGATTCTTCCAATCCAAGAACATGGTGTATCTCTCCATCTGTTTGTGTCATCTTTGATTTCTTTCATCAGTGTATTATAGTTTACTGAGTACAGGTGTTTTACCTCCTTAGGTAGGTTTATTCCTAGGTATTTTATTCTTTTTTTTGCAGTGGTGAATGGGATTGTTTCCTTAATTTCTCTCTCTGATCTTTCGTTGTTAGTGTATAGGAATGCAAGAGATTTCTGTGCATTAATTTTGTATCCTGCAACTTTACTAAATTCATCGATTAGCTCTAGTAGTTTCCTGGTGGCATCTTTAGGATTCTCTAAGTACTGTATCATGTCATCTGCAAACCGTGACAGTTTTACTTTCTTTTCCAATTTGTATTCCTTTTCTTTTTCTTCCATGATTGCTGTGGCTAGGACTTCCAAAATGACGTTGAATAGGAGTGGGGAGAGTGGATATCCTTGTCTTGTTCCTGATCTTAGAGGAAACGCTTTCAGTTTTTCACCATTGAGAATGATGTTTGCTGTGGGTTTGTCATATATGGGCTTTATTATGTTGAGGTAGGTTCCCTCTATGCCCACTTTCTGGAGAGTTTCTATCATTAATGGGTGTTGAATTTTCTCAAAAGCTTTTTCTGCATCTATTGAGATGATCATATGGTTTTTATTCTTCAATTTGTTAATATGGTGTATCACATTGATTGATTTGTGTATATTGAAGACTCCTTGCATCCCTGGGATAAATCCCACTTGATCATGGTGTTTGATCCTTTTAATGTGTTGTTGGATTCTGTTTGCTAGTATTTTGTTGAGGATTTTTGCATCTATATTCATCAGTGATATTGGTCTCTAATTTTCTTTTTTTGTAGTATCTTTGTCTGGTTTTGGTATCAGGGTGATAGTGGCCTCGTAGAATGAGTTTGGGAGTGTTCCTTCCTCTGCAAATTTTTGGAAGAGTTTGAGAAGGATGGGTGTTAGCTCTTCTCTAAATGCTTAATAGAATTCACCTGTGAGGCCATGTGGTCCTGGACTTTTGTTTGTTGGAAGATTTTTAATATCACAGTTTCAATTTCATTACTTGTGATTGGTCTGTTCATATTTTCTATTTCTTCCTGGTTCAGTCTTGGAAGGTATACCTTTCTAAGAATTTGTCCATTTCTTCCAGGTTTTCTATTTTATTGGCATAGAGTTGCTTGTAGTAGTCTCTTATGATGCATTGTATTTCTGTGATGTCTTCTCCTTTTTCATTTCTAATTTTATTGATTTGAGTCCTCTCCTCTTTTTCTTGATGAGTCTGGCTAAAGGTTTATCAATTTTTTTTATCTTCTCAAAGAAACAGCTTTTAGTTTTATTGATCTTTGCTATTGTTTTCTTTGTTTCTATTTCATTTATTTCTGCTCTGATCTTTATGATTTCTTTCCTTCTACTAACTTTGGGTTTTGTTTGTTCTTCTTTCTCGAGTTCCTTTAGGTGTAAGGTTAGATTGTTTATTTGAGATTTTTCTTGTTTCTTAAGGTAGGATTGTATTGCTATAAACTTCCCTCTTAGAACAGCTTTTGTTGCATCCAATAGGTTTTGGATCATCTTGTTTTCATTGTCATTTCTCTCTAGGTATTTTTTGATTTCCTCTTTGATTTCCTCAGTGATCTCTTGGTTATTTAGTAACATTGTTTATCCTCCATGTGTTTGCGTTTTTTACGTTTTTTCCCTGTAATTTATTTCTAATCTCATAGTGTTGTAGTCTGAAAAGATGCTTGGTATGATTTCAATTTTCTTAAATTTACCAAGGCTTGATTTGTGACCCAAGATGTCATCTGTCCTGGAGAGTGTTCCGTGTGCACTTGAGAAGAAAGTGTAATCTGTTTTCGGATGGAATGTCCTATAAATATCAATTAAATCTATCTGGTCTATTGTGTCATTTAAAGCTTGTGTTTCCTTATTAATTTTCTGTCTGGATGACCTGTCCTTTGGTGTAAGTGAGGTGTTGAAGTCCCCCACTATTATTGTGTTACTGTTGACTTCTTCTTTTATAGCTGTTAGCAATTGCCTTATGCATTGAGGTGCTCCTTTGTTGGGTGCATATATATTTATAGTTGTTATATCTTCTTGGATTGATCCCTTGATCATTATGTAGTGTCCTTCCGTGTCTCTTGTAACATTCTTTATTTTAAAGTCTATTTTATCTGATATGAGTATTGCTACTCCAGCTTTCTTTTGATTTCCATTTGCATGGAATATCTTTTTCCATCCCCTCACTTTCAGTCTGTATGTGTCCCCTGGTCTGAAGTGGGTTTCTTGTAGACAACATATATATGGGTCTTGTTTTTGTATCCATTCAGTGAGCCTGTGTCTTTTGGTTGGAGCATTTAATCCCTCACAATTAAGGTAATTATCGATATGTATGCTCCTATTACCATTTTCTTAATTATTTTGGGTTTGTTTTTGTAGGTCTTTTTCTTCTCTGTGTTTGCCACTTAGAGAAGTTCCTTTAGCATTTGTTGTAGAGCTGGTTTGATGGTGCTGAATTCTCTTAGCATTTGCTTGTCTGTAAAGCTTTTTTTTTTTTTTTTTTTTTTTTTTGGGGTACGCGGACCTCTCACTGCTGTGGCCTCTCCCGTTGCGGAGCACAGGCTCCGGACGCGCAGGCTCAGCGGCCATGGCTCACGGGCCCATCCGCTCTGCGGCATGTGGGATCTTCCCGGACCGGGGCACGAACCCGTGTCCCCTGCATCGGCAGGCGGACTCTCAACCACTGCGCCACCAGGGAAGCCCTGTAAAGCTTTTGATTTCTCCATCGAATCTGAGTGAGATCCTTGCCAGGTAGAGTAATCTTGGTTGTAGTTTCTTCCCTTTCATCACTTTAAATATATCGTGCCACTCCCTTCTGGCTTGTAGAGTTTCTGCTGAGAAATCAGCTCTGTTAACCTTATGGGAGTTCCCTTGTATGTTATTTGTCATATTTCCCTTGTTGCTTTCAATAACTTTTCTTTGTCTCTAATTTTTGTCAGTTTGATTACTGTGTGTCTCGGCGTGTTTCTCCTTGGGTTTATCCTGCTTGGGACTCTCTGCACTTCCTGGACTTGGGTGGCTATTTCCTTTCCCATGTTAGGGAAGTTTTCAACTATAATCTCTTCAAATATTTTCTTGGGTCCTTTCTCTCTCTCTTCTGCTTCTGGGACCCCTATAATGTGAATGCTGTGTGTTTCATGTTGTCCCAGAAGTCTCTTAGGCTATCTTAATTTCTTTTCATTCTTTTCTCTTTATTCTGTTCTGTGGCAGTGAATTCCACGATTCTGTCTTCCAGGTCACTTATCCATTCTTCTGCCTCAGTTATTCTACTATTGTTTCCTTCTGGTATATTTTTCATTTCAGTCATTTTATTATTCATCTCTGTTTGTTTGTTCTTTAATTCTTCTAGGTGTTTGTTATTTAATTCTTCTAGGTCTTTGTTAAACATTTTTTGCATCTTCTCGATCTTTGCCTCCATTCTTTTTCTGAGGTCCTGGATCATCTTCACTATCATTATTCTGAATGCTTTTTCTGGAAGGTTGCCTATTTCCACTTCATTTAGTTCTTTTTCTGGGGTTTTATCTTGTTTCTTCATCTGGTACATAGTCCTCTGCCTTTTCATTTTGTCTATCTTTCTGTGAATGTGGTTTTCGTTCCACAGGCTGCAGGATTGTAGTTCTTCTTGCTTCTGCTGTCTGCCCTCTGGTGGATGAGACTATCCGAGTTATTTTATTTTAAGCCATGGTATGCAGTGGAGGGTAAAGATGCAGTGAATATAGGCCTTTGTACTGCTGGCAACAGTTTAATTAGTACAGTCATAAAGAAAGCAATTTGTTAACATATATCAAGAGACGTAAAAATGTTCACACTTTTTACCTTAGAGCAATTCCACTTATGGGAGTCTAACCCAAGGAAATAAATGAAAAAGTAATATTTAACATTATGATAGGCAAAATTTGGGCATGACTTAAATGTCTTTCAATAAGGGAATGGTTAAATAAGTCATGAAAAAAATTATGACCTTCTCCATGCTGGAGTACTATATAGTCATTAAAAAGGATGGTTATAAAGACTCTCATAACATGGTAGAAATGCTGAGAAGTTAAAGTAGAATGAAAAAAGTAATGTACAAAATTATATGCATGGGATTTTCCTGGTGGTCCAGTGCTTAAGACTCCACACTTCTGCTGCAGGGTGCATGGGTTCAATCTCTGGTCGGGGAACTACGATCCTGCATGCCATGTGGCGTGGCCAAAAACAAAAAACAAAATTATATGCATGTATGATTACAATTGTACAATAAGAAACCATAAAGAAATAGTAGCAAAATGGTATCGATGGTTATGTTAGAGTGTTGGGATTAATGTGGTTTTTCTTTTTTATTCTTTCTGTAATATGGTTTATTTTTGTAGTAAATGTTATATTTCTTTAAGAACTGCAAAATCGTTGGAAATTATCAAAAGACTCTGCTTCCTTTCTCCTCTCTGGATTTGAGTTTCTACCTCTATAAATGAAGCAGTTAGACTAGAAGTTGATGACTTCTAAGTCATCCCGGTTCTGATATTGTATATTCTCTGATACAAGCAAGTGGCTCTTTCTGTTATAGATTCAAAGCCAGAATTCAGTATTCATGCTGAAAATGGAGAGATCAGACCAGAACCTGTTTTGTGATCATTAGCTCAGGTTATGCTTACGTGTATCAAAGCCTCCATATTAACTTGAAGAAGAAGAAAACAGAATGTTTTCTGAATCTGTGTAGACACATACCTTTAGGCTCAATGTTCCCACCAGGACTTGGGGTCCTGGTGCTGGGTGTTTGAGCAGTGACTTCCCAACTCATCCCAGTGTTGAGGGGCTGTCTTGGACCTGCTCCCTCATTCTCCCTGCTATGAGCTACATTGGAGACCCAGTAGGATTTCACTGACCCTGGGATACAACTGAGGCTAGCAGTCAGGGGAAGCATGTTGTGAGTCCACTGATCTGGAGAATGTGTGTGTGTGTGTGTGTGTGTGTGTGTGTGTGTGTGTGTGTGTGTGTGAAGGGGCAAGGCTGGAAGAATGCCACTCTGCTGGCACAGCCTTCGTCAGAGCCCTGAAAAGGGCTGAGTGGGCTCTGACTCAGCTCTGTGACTCATTCTCTGTACTGCAGTCTCCATGCTCTGGGCACATCCTCTGGACCATTTCAGCTCAGCTTCCAGCGGAGGAAGGTGAGATTTGGGCCCGTACTCCTGGATGACTCACCCTGCTGAGCTGGAAGGAAGGGGCCAAACCCCCCTCTCCTGCACACCTCATCACCACCCTGCCTCCCCAGGGGTTCCCGTGCAGCCCCGGACCCCATGCGGAGGTTATGGCTGCTCCACTAGAGGCTCTCACCCCGGTGCTACCCACCCACCCACACCTCCCTGCTCAAATGCCATAATTTCCTTGGTCCCTTCACTTGATTGTCCCCTGTGCTTCTTGTGGGCGTTTGAGGTCAGCTTATAAGGAGACTTGTAAGGCTCTCCTGGATTGCCTGTCATTCTGTTCTTCACCTCTCACAAAACTTTACAGCTTAGGAAATAGTTTTACATCTCTTTTCTCATTTGATTCTCTCTGAGACCCTAAGAAGCCTGGCAGAGAAGCAAATATCACCATTCGACAGGGAAGGACGTGGAAGGTCAAACAAGCAAAGGAACTGTTAAAGAGATTCATGAAGGGTATTGAGGGCCAGGACGGACAGAGGCTTGCCGGGGAAGGGCACGGCTGTCAGGGGAACTGCAAGGCTTTTGGTTGGACAGTGGGCTGGGGAAGAGGGACAGTGCTGGCCAGTTTGTGACATGACAAGAAATATGCCTGCCTGAGGGCAGAAGACAGATGAGGAGTGATTTGACTTTATCCCAAGACCAGTGTGAACCCATTGAGGAGTTTTAAGCAGGGGACCTGGGGGTGGCATGGCAGGGAACTGGAGCCGGGCACGCTGGGAGGCTGTGTCCATGGTGCAGATGAGAGTGGATGGAATGCCTGTGTGCAGTGGCTCCTGGGACGGTGTCAACCCTGAGAACATTGTATGTGTTTATTCCTGTAAAGGGGGCTGGATTTCTCTGGAGATGGTGACTGGAGCCAAGCAGTGAGTGAGACGGCTGGGGGAAGAGGGAGGGGCACTGGGGACACCAACACTTAAGAGGTGAGCAAAGGCAGGTGTGGCCCCGTGACAATACCCTCACGGGAGGAGGGCACGTCCTAAGTTAAAGCACCTACCCGCCGTGACTGCCTTCCATGTGGACAAGGCCCTGTGAAGGAGACGGGTTACTCTCACCTCACAGAGGCTCAAGGGTGAAATGACCTGAGGGGACCCCTAGTTCTCCCTCTGTCATGGTCCCTCTCCTTCTTCCACCCAATGCGGGGCTGCACAGGTCACCAACTGAGAACATAGCCTTGGCAGGCTGCCAGGAAGTGGCCTCTTGGGAGAGTTCCCAGAACCTCCGGTGATCTGTGGCTTCAGGCTCTGGGCTCCTTGAGCCCTTTTAGCCTTGGGGCGTGCTGGAGAGGGTAGGGTTTCCAGATAAAGTATAGGATGTCCAGTTAAATTTGCATTTCAGATCAACAACAAATACTTTTTAGTATAAGTATATCCCAAACATTCCATGGGATATACTTATATTTTTATAAAGTATTTGATGCTTATCTGCAGTTCAAGTCCAACTGGGTGTCTGTCCTGTATTTTTATTTGCTAAATACAGGACAGACACACATGGGGTACCTCACTGACCCCTGCATACCAGGGCCTGTGGGATTTTCCTTTGTCTGAGGCCATGTTAAGACCTAGCCTCTGCAGCCCTCAGCATGTGGGGCTCAGGGTCACATGGGGAGACATGCCCTGTCCCTGATGGCCTTCCAGCTTCTGGTTAGCTGGCGTCTAACCCAAGCTACTGTGGCCTTCCACCTGCCTGTGGCTCCCCACCTGGATGGATAGCCCTCTGTCCCCGATCGTGAGGCCTAACAAGTAAGGGCCCCAGGGCTCTCCTGCTCCAGCCAGCAGCATCTACCAGGGTGTTGCATCCAGGCCGGGTAGGTGGCTCAGGAGCCTGCAGCCCTCGGCCAGCCAGCAGCTGGCACTGTGGTGCCCAGGCTGAGGACTGCAGGAAAAGGGAGGTGTAAGCTCTGCACATAGGGTAGTGGAGTGTGTGTTTGTTCAGAGGCCTATGTTAGGAAATGGCAGCGCCACACCTGGCCAGGGCTTCATACAGTTCAAGGCACTTTCGAGTGTCTGAGCTCGTTTGACCCTCACCAAGTCGCAGTCAGGCGAGCAGGGAGGGAGCTGCCTCCTGCTCCCCAGGATGGGGTCCCCAGGATGAGCCACCTGGGGCTGAGAGAGGTTAGGTCTTTGCTCGGGGTGACCAGTCCTAACACATGTGAGAGTGGTGGCTTCACCCTTACACAGAGCAAAGTGATAAAGTGTGCTGCAGCTCCAAGGAGCCTGGGAGTTGAAGCTCTGGGCGAAGTTCCTCCATTCTCACAGTAGGGGGCAGACCTGAGGCCTTGCTTTGAGAACCAGATGGACAAGTCTGCCACCCCACCCTGGCCATAGACAAAAAAGAGGCCAGTCGCTCTCACTGGCGGAGCTTGAAGAGCTTCCTCAGGATGCATCTTATCTCCATCCTTCCTAGACATGGGTGGGAGGCAGAGATCTTGGTGAGGACCTCCCTGGAGCGGCAGGGCAGGGTGCTGAGTGCTGGGAGTGAGGATCTGGGTCAATCACAGCAGAGTCTTGGTGAATGCTGAACAGACTTTGAAGGAGGAAGACACAGCGATGTGTGTGGCCGAAACTGCACACATGAAGAGTTGTGTACATTTATTCCACAAGTATTTTCTGAGCATCCACTACATGCCAGTCACCGTTCTAGGTACTGGGGATACCGCAGGAAAGAACACATAAGCACACACAGATGCCTCACAGATTGTCTTCTCTTGCGAGTGAGCTGAATATCTTGACCCCAGCAAATGGAATGTAAAATTCAGCCCCTTTACCAGTTTCTAGAAAAAAACTTTTCCCTCCAAACATGGAGTGGGGTAGGGCATGTGTGTATGGGGCAGGGGGTATTTTGCTAAAGATTTATGGGGCCATGATGAGAGGCCATCACCCCTCTCACAGCCTCTCACTCTGTGAATCAATCCTCAGTGTACATGACCCTTCTCCTAAGTCCCTCTTTGGCCCTGCAGCCATCCTGGGGGTGAACTTCCCTCCCTTCATCTCCCACCATGAGCTCCCAACCCAGCCAGCCTTTCTCCAGCAGTTTTCTCACAGACATCCAGTCTTGGGAGGGAAGGCTTTTGTGTCATTCCACTGTCACTGTTTGGTCTTGAAGGACACAGTCTGTTACTGGGAGGCCCCTACTTTCTGACATGGGGTTGTTGTCCCTCTCCCATTTCTACTTCTCAGAATTGTTCCAGGGTGAAATGACCTCGTATCTGAAAAGAACTGTACTCAGAACTCTCCAGCACTGTAGGTCATGTCAACCAGAAACACACTTGACAGTGACTTGCTCTTAGCGTTAGGTCAGCCAGCGGGAGAGCAAGCACAGTGTGTTTACAGGAGGAAAGGTTGAGCATCTCCCCTTTATTTTGAATTGGATGTAATTTAACACCTTGTCCTCATTCTTTTGTTAATAAAATAAAACAATAAACACATACTATCATCAAAAGAACATCGACAGCCTGTGTTTATGTTGTGTCTGTCTCGATTGCAACTGCTTTGTAGATTTTTAACAAAATGAGTTTTCACTCTGTGTTGGGGGGTATGATAATTAAAACAAAGAGGGAGGGCTGATTATTTTACTGTGTCTTTCATTCTTGCTCTTTCTCTTCCTTTTCTTTCTTTTTTTTTTTTTCTCCCTTAAAACAGAGATATTGACCCTTCCATTAACATTGACTTTGGCCATCTCTGACAAGGCCAAAGCAGAGAAATTGGGTTCTAAGAATGTCTGTGTTCACTCTGCGAAGACTCCAGTCGGGAGTCAGGCAAATGCTTTTTCCGTCCACTGTTCCCAGGGGCTTTATTTGCTGCTCTGCCCTACCCTTCCTGAAAAGGACCTTCCGGGGTGATCTGGACACACGAATATGTTGCCTAGGGCGAGAGATGTGTGAATGAGGAGAGCAAGGAGAGAGGAAAGGAAAGGAAAAGAAAAGAAAAGAGAAGAGAAGAAAAGAAAAGAAAAAAAAGGAACAATGAGAGAGGCTAGAGAATCAGTGTAAGCGCTGTGAACTCAGTGACATGGATCACAGACACAATGGTCATTTGTACCTTTTAATTAGGAGTTCAATCTTTTGGCTGAAAGTAACAGAAACACAGCTGTGGTTAGTTTGGGCCCCAAAGGAGGTGCTGGCTCACATGAGCTGACTGTGGAGACAGCAGAGAGGGAACAACTGGGTCCATGGACACCCTCGGGACTTGCCCCCTCCCTCCCCTCTTGGGTGTCGGTTCCACTGCAGCTCTCAGGGCTATGCCAGAGCACAGAGAGCTCCTCCCACCAGCTCCACTACTGACATAAACCCCTGAGACATCTTGGCAAACAGCAGCATACCATTTTTCAATTGTCAGATTTCAAAAATGTTAAACTCTGATACTCTCAGCTATCAGTGAAGGAATGGGAAAATGGAGACACTAATGCTCTGATACACTGCTGGGGGGTTGTAAATTGTCCCAGCCATTTTGGAGGGACAGTTGGCACTGTCTATTCTGATTTTGTATATATATATATGTTTTTTTTAGAAGATGTTGGGGGTAGGAGTTTATTAATTAATTAATTTATTTTTGCTGTGTTGGGTCTTCGTTTCTGTGTGAGGGCTATCTCTAGTTGTGGCAAGCGGGGGCCACTCTTCATCGCGGTGCGCGGGCCTCTCACTGTCACGGCCTCTCTTGTTGCAGAGCACAGGCTCCAGACGCGCAGGCTCAGTAGTTGTGGCTCATGGGCCCAGTTGCTCCGCGGCATGTGGGATCCTCCCAGACCAGGGCTCGAACCCATGTCCCCTGCATTGGCAGGCAGATTCTCAACCACTGTGCCACCAGGGAAGCCCTGATTTTATATTTTTTTAATTTATTTTTTGGCCACGCTGTGTGGCTTGCGGGATCTTAGTTCCCCGACCAGGGATTGAACTTGTTCCCTCGGCAATGAAAGTGCAGAGTCCTAACCACTGGATGGCCACGTAATTCCCTCTATTCTGATTTTAAATGTGGATACTATTGCTCTGATGATGCCACTTCTCAAAATCCTGACCAGTAACTCTCAAACATGTGCATAAGGAAATATCGGCAAGGGTTATTTGGAATGTTATTTGTAGCACAAAATTAGGAATAACTTAAATGTCCATCTTTAAACCATGGTACATTTTATACTCTGAAAATATGGAAACTGTTAAAAAGAATGAAATATGTACTGACATAAGCCCCTAAGATATTTTGGTAAATGAAAAAAGTAATTTGCAGAATGACACATAATATGGTGTAACTTAAGCATAACCAAAAACAAAACCTTGAAGTAATGATAGATATACCTGTGGGTATGTTTACAACATATATTTCTAATTGTATCCAAATGCATAGAAAAAGTTCTGGTGAGAGACTAAGATTAGGGGTGGAGATCGTAGGAGACTGTCAGATTTGAATTTTTTCAATGATAACACATTTATGTATAATTTATGTATTTAAACTTAATTTTTAAAACTTAAAAAGAAAAAGCTATGGAAGCATTCTAATTGGTTCAACTTGGGTCATGTGACTATCCCTAGACCAATGGACTGTGGTCAAGGCGCCCCTAGGGTTTTACAACTGGCCCCACGTGGGTTATATATTCAGCCCTGTGAACAGGGGAGCAACACACTTGATTGGCAGCTCTTTCCATAATTACATGTCGGAGTGGTGAAAGAGCTGTTCCCCCAAAAAAGGGAGGTGCTGTTCTAGGCAGACAAAATGGTAAGTCCCTATAGTGAAAGCTTTTGAGCCAGCATTGTCATTGTGGGTTTATGTAGGTGTTATCCAAGGCTGAAAAAATTTGTCCAATATATTTCTATTACGATATAGGATAAGGATTTGTTCTGCTCACTGCTATATACCCAGAACCCGTGGAAGTTCTGGGTATATAGTAGGCACTCGGTATAATAATAGATGTTGGTTGAATGGAGACAACACTACACTACAATAGTCTATGATTAATAGTAATCTACAAATGGATCGCTGCAAAGGCAACTCCTCCCAATGCTCTCAGCAAGGGCAGAGGGAGAAAGGAAGAGGAAGACAAACCACCAGCTCAGGAGTCCTCCTCCCAAGGCCAGGGAGTTGCCATGACAAAGGCTGGGACAGTTTGACAATGACCTGGACTAGATGTGGGAGCCCCAGGTCTGACCCCAGCCCCTGTCACCCCCTCTACAAGAGAACTTGATCCTGCTGGGTCCTGCACACACCCCACCTCCCTACTTCCTATGGGCTGAGGTCTTCCCTGGAAGGGCCCAACCAGCTGGAACCTTTCTTCCCGGGCCGGCCCTCCCAAGAGCATGATGGTGGGATGAGCTTCCTTTAGCCAGGTCCAGAGCGTGCCTGTCCAGGACCTCTGTGTCCCAGACCATGCAGTTATCCTGTTCATGATCTCCGCTGCCATGCACACACCCCAGCCCCTATGCCTCCTTTGCTCTTGAGTTCCCAGAATGCCTCTCACTTGAGCATGCTTTCTGAATGGAGAAATAGGGGGAAAATAATATTGTCTTAAGACAGAGCATTGAATATTATAATATTATACAAACATATACATAAATATATAATATACTGATACTATAATATTATAATGTATATAGCATCCATATTTCTATATAGTTTATTTTTGGGGGTTGAGACTTTATTGTAGATATACAATTTTGTATCTCTCTCTCTCTCTCTCTCTCTCTTTTTTTCACATAACATCAAATCACAAGCATTTTTCCAGGTCATAAAAAACTTGTGAAGGCATTTTAATTAAGGCCAGGAGAGGCCAGTGTAGAAACCAGTGTATATTTCTAGGCAAAGGAGTGGAGGGAGGAAACACAACGATGCTGCAGGGTGAAGGAGTTCAGCCAAGAGTCCAAGTGGGGCCGTGAGGGAGGGTGCTGAGGCGGCAGGGCTGGAGGTATCCTGGTCGAGGAGACAGATTGCCCCCTGCTTTACTTTCACTCCTGCTCCAGTGACCCTCAAGAGACCAGGCAGTGAGCCTATCTTTAGGTTCGATGGATTTTCTGGTTGGAGAAACATGAGAATTTTAATTGTGGCAACCAAACCGATTTACTTGCAGAATGCTGGGCTGAGTCTGGCTTGCCTGAGTCTTCTGTAAGAAACCAAGAGGAGCTAGAGGTGTGCGTGTCTGGTGGAGACGAGAAACCCAAGCCAGGTAACCCACGAACTGTGCAGATTCCAGGATGGGTCTTCAGATAGCTTTCCTTCACTTCCCGCCAGCTTGTCCCCTCCCCAGCCTTGTCACCGCTGGCCACCTCAACTCCCACAGCTGGGAGTCTGCACTGATGAGCACCTCCATCCTTTGCTGTCATCATTACCCAGCATTTGATGAGTGTCATTCATTCATTCAAAATATTTATTGAGCAGCTCCTGTCTGTCAGATAGCAGGTTATGCTGTTGTTATAAGACACATCCTTGTCCTCAAGAAGCTTCCATTTATCCAGTAGTCAGATCAAGGGACCACAGAGGTCACCCAACCTTTTGTCTGACTAACAGGAACCACCCCTGCCCCTGCCACGGTGAACTGATGACAGCTTTGCACGCTTCCCCAGAAAAATACACACATGCAAAGAGGTTTGCATACAATTGAGGGCAGCACCAACTTCCTGGACCCATTTATGATGTAAGGGTCTATGTTTAAGCAAACACTTGATCTGATTTAACCAACTTATTTTATAGATCAGGAAACTAAGACCTAGAGAGAGAAATGACTTGTCCATAGTGGATTAGGGGCTGAGTCAGCCCTAGAAGCCAGGATTACTGGCTCCTCAGACACTGCTCCACCAGACCTCCTCTCTCTTCCCTGTGGGCTGGAGGAACCTGGCTGGAGAGGGGACATGAGCCAAGCCCTGGGGTGCCCAGCCTATAGGTTCTTGTCTTCACCAGCCCTCTGGCTCCTGGGGGATACGGGCTGGTAGTCAGGAGCTCCCTGAGCAGTTGCTCTGACCCTGATCATCCCAACAGGTTCCCCCCAGACGTCAAGGGAAATGTTGTGGAGGGAACAGGATGTGTTTTCCTGCAAAATCATTTGTCTCACAAGATGATTTGCATACTGGTGGGGACACAAATGTCATTCCCTGCCCATTTCCTCCCTAGAGAAAAGTGTTCCCATCATAGCTTTCCCTTCGAGGGAGGAGACAGCTGTGTGGGCCCAGTCCCAGCCCCAGGGGACAACTTCCCCCAAAGAGGGGGATCAGATGTTAGTGAGGGCTCCTGGAAGTAAGGAGGCTCCTTTATTTGACCTCTTCCCACTCCCAGGGCTTGGCTGGAAGGGGCTTTTGGCTCCAGCTCTGGTAAACAGCCTGCTTCTGTGATCCCTGGAGCCCTGGGCATCCCACCTTGCTCTATATTATTGGAGTTAAATTACTGGAGAGTCAGCTGCTAGAAGAGAGGGTTGAGGTGATGACAGGTGAAAAGTAATAACAAATACTTAGGGCTTACTCTGTGCCAGACATTACTGTAAGCTTGTTACATGTACTGTAAATTCATTTAATCCTCACAACAATCCAGTGAACTTGGGTCTATTATTTTTCCCATTGTCTACATGAGAAATCAAAGTTCAGAGAGGTTAAATACCTTGCCCAAGGTCACACAGCTGGTAAGCTACACAGCCAGGATATGAACTCAGCCAATCTGCTTCCTAACTAGGGACTCTAAACGCTGTGTTATAAGAGGGAGAGTTAGAAGACTGAAGGATTATTCTAACCCTTGAGGGCAGTGCTATAGTCCAGAAACATGGGCATGGCATTCAAGGCCCCTTATGATCTGGTTCCAGCCACACTGCTCCTACTGTGATCCATTACGAAACACTCCATGAACCTGCCCTAGCTGGTCTGCACTTACTGTTTCCCCTGTCCAGACAGCACTTCCCCATTTCTCTGTCTGAAATGTCTATCTGAAACCGTGCAACTTAGATTGGGACTTGAACTCACAGTCTTCTAACTGAGATCACACACCTGGTCTCAGGACTTAATGAAACTCAGATTCTTGATGTCTTATCACAGAAAGAATTCAGTGAGAGACAAAGTGATAGGTAAGAAGTGGATTTATTTAGAGGGAAACACACTCCACAGACAGAGTGTGGGCCATCTCAGAAGGCGAGAATGGTACCAGGGTATGGGGTTGTCAGTTTTTATAGGGGTGGGTAATTTCATAGGCTAATGAGTGGGAGGAGTATTCTAGCTATTTTAGGGAAGGGGCGGGATTTCCAGGATTTGGGCCACCACCCACTTGTTGACCTTTTATGGTTGGCCTTGGAACTGTCATGGCGCCTGTGGGTGTGTCATTTAGCATGCTGATGCGTTACAGTGAGTGTGTACTGAGGCTCAAGGTCTAGTGGAAGTCTTTTTTTTTTACATTTTATTTTATTATTTAATTAATTAATTATTTTTTTAACATCTTTATTGGAGTATAATTGCTATACAATGGTGTGTTAGTTTCTGCTTTATAACAAAGTGAATCAGTTATACATCTACATATGTTCCCATATCTCTTCCCTCTTGCGTCTCCCCCGCTCCCACCCTCCCTATCCCACTGCTCTAGGTGGTCACAAACCACCTAGCTGATCTCCCTGTGCTTTGTGGCTGCTTCCCACTAGCTATCTATTTTACGTTTGGTAGTGTATATATGTCCATGCCACTCTCTCACTTTGTCACAGCTTACCTTTCCCCCTCCCCATATCCTCAAGTCCATGCTCTAGTAGGTCTGTGTCTTTATTCCCATCTTAACCCTTGGTTCTTCATGACCTTTTTTTTTTTTTTTTCCCTTAGATTCCATATATATGTGCTAGCATACGGTATTTGTTTTTCTCTTTCTGACTTACTTCACTCTGTATGACAGACTCTAGGTCCATCCACCTCACTACAAATAACTCAGTTTCTCCAGTGGAAGTCTTGTCTGCTATCTTGGACCTAGTTGGTTCTAACCATTTATGTTGTGTCCTGTGGCTATGTCATTCTTTTAAACGTTGTGCCCTGCCCCCTGCCCTCCTATTTCATATCCACTGAGAACCTCTGAAAAGCCCTTCTATCTGTAGGCTGAGTCAGGTAGGCCCTTTTCTTTCTTCTTTTTCAATGTGAGTGACTCTCATCAAATTGTCCTCTAATTATTGGCTAATGAGTCTGTCTTACTTCTAGATTTTGCTCCTAAGGGCTGATATCTGTTTTATTCATTTCAGACTCCTCAACATTAAACCCAGTACTTGCTAAATACTCAGCAGATGTCTGTTATGTACAGTGAACAAAGCATGTTGCAAAATAATATGTACAATTTGCTAAATATTGTATTGTGTACACTGTAAATGTATCACAATGCAGTTATATCCCAAAATGTTAACAACGATTTTCACAGAATTTGGGCTTTACAGGTGATTTTTATTTCTTTGTTTGTATATCTGCATTTTCCAAAACTTCCATAATGAGCAGGTATTACTTTTGTAATACCAAAGGCAAACTAAATTTAAATTATTTTTAAATTGTTTTGGAATGAGTAATAATGCTAATAATTTTTGAGCACTTACCACATAAAAAAATTAAGGACTTTATATGTACTGTCTCTAATGCTCACAACAGTTCTCTTTGGTAAGTAATATTGGCATTATTACCATTTTACAGATGAGGAAACTGAGGTCCAGAGAGATCAAGTAACTCACTCAAGGTGACACAATTAGTAAATAGTGGGGTTGAACTTGGAGCCCACCCTTGTCAGACTCAAGAGCCTGTACTATAGCCTCTCTGCAACCACCCTTTAGATGGAAGATAGGTAAAAGGAAAATTTCTCCTTTTAAAAAATCGACCTTCTATTTTGAAATAATTTCAAACTCAGAATAGTATAATGAACTTCTGAATATCCTTCTCCAAGATCTAGCAGTCATTAATGTTTTGCCACATTCGCTTTATCACTCACTTTCTTTCTCTCTCTTCATATATATGTATTATTATTTTTTATAACAGCTTTATTGAAGTATTACGTCTCATACAATTCACCCATTTAATGTGTACAGTTCAATGGTTTTTAGTGTATCCACAGATATGTGCAACTATCACCACAGTCAACTTTAGAACATTTTTGTCACCTCAAAAAAGAAATCCTATATCCTTTAGATATCTCCCCCATAAACCCCACTCCCCCCAGCCCTAAGAAACCATGAATCTGCTCTCTGTTTCTATAGATATGCCTATTCTGTTCAACACATTTTGGACATGGAATTATATATGTCATTTTTGTGATTCGCTCTTTCACTTAGCATAATGTTTTCAAGATTTATCCTTTCACACTGCATTCCTTTTTACAGCCAAGTAACATTCCAGTATATAGATGTATGCTACATTTTATTTATTCATTCATCAGTTGATGGACATTTGGGTTTTTTCTACATTTTGGCTATTATGAATAATGCTGCTATGAACATTTGTGTACAAGTGTGTGGACATAAGTTTTCATTTCTCTTGGGTATATACCTAGGAATGGAATTGCTGGGTCTCATGCTAATTGTATGCTTAACTCTTTGAGGAATATTAATGTGCATATTATTACTTCTGGACCATTTGAGAGTTAAGTTGCAGACAGGCCCCTTTATCCCTAAATACTTCAGAGAAAACAGACCAAGGACATTCTTTTTCATAACTACATTTCAATGATCAAATTTAGGAAATTTAACATGGGTATAATATTACCACCTATTATATGGTCTATATTTAAATTTTGCCAGTTATGTCCTTTTAAAGCGGCAATTTTTTTTCCTGATCCAAGATGCAACCCAGGATCACGCATTGCATTAGGTTGTCTTTGTCTCTTCCAGTTTGGAACAGTTCCTCAGCCCTTCTTTATCCTTCTGTGGCTTTGTAAAATGCCCCTCAGTTTAGGTTTATCTGACGTCTGGCTGGCTGAGCTTCCAGTGTCCATTTGGTGGGCGCTGAGGTCAGGTCTGGCAGCTGCAGACCGGAGAAACCCGGCCAGGGCACAACCTCAGGGGAGGAGCTTAGGGGAAGCTGAAGGAACTAGGGAGGGGACACCACAGTGGAAGATTCCCCACCTGGAGGATTTCCTGGGAAGTGCCCCGAGAAAGACTGGCTCTGTGGGGACTTCTCCCTCACCCTTTCCTGGGAACTGCTAAGAGGGAACGAGAGGGTGTGTCTCAGGGCCAAGTGCTTCCTGTTGTGGCTTCACAGAGGACTCCTGAGGCCTTGACCAGCCTGGGCCCCGCCTGGGAAAGGCTGCAAAGAGAGACGTGGGGATGTCCGGGAAAGGGCGGGTGGGGGAGACCAGCAGGCCCAGTGCTAGGAAGGAGCTGCCCCTTTCTGGGAAGGACTTTGATGCAAGAGCCCACCCCTATACCCCTCCCTCTCCCGTGCCCTGCCCTCCAGCTTCCGGCAGCCCCAGCTCGGTTCTCTGGAAGGCATTGGGGAGAGAAGGCTGCCGCGAATTCTAATCAGGCAGGAGATGGAGATGGGGAGCTGGAAAGCATCTTGCTTCACTTGGCCCTGAGCCTGTTTGTTCCGCAAGGACTCCCAGCCCAAGGCCCCGCCGACCTTTGCAAGAGGCCTTCTAGGAGTTCCGTCAACGTGATGGAGAGGAACAGAATCTTCAATCCTGATCCCCAGCTGCCAGGCAAAGTTCTGCCTGAGGCAGCAGTGGCTTGTCCATTTGTTCATTCATTCATTCATTTTGTAGCTGGAGATCCCTGTTCCTCAACCTTCTCTCTCCCTCTTGGGGAAGAGGCTCGGTGGGGCTCCCAGGTGGCCATCCTGTACCCAGCTTGCTTCTGTTGAGAACACCTGTCCTCAGAGCCCCAGAGGACCTGCCCTCCCTCAGCTCCAGGGCCTTGGGTTCAAGCCACGCCAGGGCTGAGCCGACCCCAGCTCAGTTTACAATGTGGTAACCGACACCACCTGGGAAGGGCAGAGCCTTAGGGAGCCAACCAGAAAGGAGTAAAGCAGGGAGACGAGGAAGGATGCTAATACTTTGAGCACAGAGTGAGCCCAGAGACCAGCAGGCATGTGGTCATCACCTGAGTTCATGCTCTGGCCACCAGCAGTCAAGCTCTGTTCTGTCCTCACAGGCTGTTGACAATTGGAAAAGTTCATGTAAAAATCCAGACTTCTGATTTTTCTTGACAAATGAAAAGATCTGGCAACCCTGAGCCTGCGTTCTGTGTGGCAGCCATGGTAAGTCAGGAAACTTTATTGTTGAAGTTCTCTTCACTCCTTCTATTACCTGCCTATTCCCCAAGGGCACCTGTGATCTCTTTCAGGCTTCACCATCACCTTGTGGGGCCAGAGACATTAACCCCACTTTATACATGAAGAAAGCAAGGGGAGAGGTCAATAACCTTGCCGAAGGTCCTGGCCAGGGAGAGGCAGAGCTGGGCTTCTCACCCAGGTAATCTGCTTCCCGGTCCATGCTCTCTGCATTCCCCTCAACTTTTTCCTGGTCAGAGAGCTGGTACTCCCAGCAGCAGCTGGATGGACTGCAGATGCAGACAGCAAATGAAAACCCTCTGGCTGCCCAGGTCTGGGGTTTCGTAGGCCTCAGCAGAGTCCTAAGCTGGGCGAACCAGCTCTCAGCGGAGGCTCTGGAGAGGCAATTCTTTACCCATGCATGGAGCCGGAAGTGATTGGTCAATGGTCTCACCACCACTCAGGCAGGCGAGAGGACCTGGGCACCTCTGGTCAGTCTAGGTGGTGTCTCCCTTCCTGGCTTCTCTCCCCTTCGCTGGAAGCAGGCTCCCTCTGGCAGCATCTTGCTCCATTTGGCCTTTCTGCCACACGTGGTGCAAACTGGTGGTGCAAACGGGCCAAAACCATCGCAGTCTGCAAATCACAGCACAGTCCAGACCAGTCAGGCTTGCTCGAGCAAAGCACTCTTTCTGGTCAGTGGTACGTTCTCCTCCTGGAGAGGCTGGCTGACCCTTTTCCTGGAAGGGCTTGTCCAGTATTCTCCAGCAGTTTCTAGGAATGAATGGAGGAGCAGTGCCTGAGGATTACAGGGTTCCAAAGGAAGCAGGGTAACTACTTTATAAAAAGAGCTCAGCTGTGTGTGGCACCTTACGGTTTATAAATCCTTTCACATCCATTATTATGTGTATTATTTGGTTCTCAAAACTTGATGAGCCAGATAGAGCAGTAATTGGCAAATATAGATCATCTAGGAAAGGGCACGGAATTCTGAGTTCCATTCTCAATCCTGCCACTTACCTTGAGCAAGTTCACGCCCTCTCTTTTAGCTTTTATTTCCTCATTCACTAAAAAAGATAACAAATTTTTTTATAATGGGTGAACTATGGGGGTTTTTTTAGTTTAAATAAATTTAATTTAAAAAGATAGTAATCTCTGCCAGCAAGGCTACTCTGCTTTATAACTCCAGGGGGTGCTATTTACATGGAATACCATGTGATGAGTCCCCTTGAAATTGTGCCACAGGTGGAACTCCTCATATGCATGTCATGAGGATTAAATGACATAATTTATGTGCTAGCACACGGTGTGGGAGATAGTAGGTGATTAACAAATGCTTGCCAAGTGAATGAACTGCTCCCTCAGTCACGATGGATTTTGAGAGGCGCTCACAGGAAGAAGGAAGTAGTACTGGCTCCCTGTGGCTGGTGTTGAATTTCCTGCCCATTCTTCTGTGACTCTTGCCAATTTGCCCTTTGTCCTAGGCCTCTGGGCTCCCAGCCGGCTGGAGGCACAGACTTATCTGTGGGGACTGGAGAGTTGGGCCTGGGCTGGGTAATGACCAGCCTTCCGCTCACTTGAAGTTTCCGCTGGGGGGCTGGAAGCCACAGCATCCAGATGGCTAATTGCTTTGTGCCTGTTTCTGCAAATCACAGTGATTCACTGTCCCTGCTGAAAACACGCTCTCTTTTCAAAGATTTAATGGTTTC
The DNA here is from genome assembly GCF_011762595.2 of Tursiops truncatus. Classification (NCBI taxonomy): domain Eukaryota; kingdom Metazoa; phylum Chordata; class Mammalia; order Artiodactyla; family Delphinidae; genus Tursiops; species Tursiops truncatus. The sequence goes on along the minus strand of NC_047047.1, from coordinate 67,395,363 downwards.
CAAAATTAATTTAGCCTCATCTGTTATGCCCCTGCCCTTCTGCACTGTCCCCTTCCCCCCCAGCATCCTCCCCTGTCCCAGGACGGAGCTTTCTGCTCCAGAAAGCCGGCTTTCACTCTGCTAGGCATAGTGGAGAAGGTTGGGGAGCACAGACCCCTTTCCAGGGTCACCTGAGCACACACTCAGTGTGGACTTTTTGGGAAGAAGCCTAGGAGGGAAGGGCTGATGTCAGGGACACACTTATCTCTCACCATCCTACATGGTTTTGGCCACCCAACCCACTGACACTCCTAGACAAAGAACTCCAAGGAGCTCCCGTTTGCACTGCTTTGCTTATAAAACTCCTAAAGATCATCTGTTTTTTACATGTGAGGGACATGGTCAGCTTTGTTTGTTTTAGACAGCTCATTATGGGTCCATGAGACCTTGGGACAAGATCCCTGGCTAAGAGGCCAGATTTTAAGGAGTTTACCTCCATCCGATTCTGTATTGTTTCTTGACTATCTTTAGGCTTCTGTTCTTCCCCAGTAACATAAAGGTGATATAATCCCTACCTCTGCCCACTGTTCATTTATTTAATAAATAGCTACTGAGTCTCTCTGTATATCAGGCATGTGCTAGGGATTGAGGGTACAGTAGCAAAAAAGCTCCACAATCCTGGCCCTTCCAGAACTCAACTTGCAGTCTAGAGTGGAGAAAGAAAAGGCCCGTGGCCAGCAGGCTGATATATTCTCTGTGAGGGAACATCAGGGGCTAAGGGAGCACCCCATCTCCTGGAGCCAGGAAAGGCTCCCTGGAGGAGGTCATGCCTGAACTGAGTCCTAAGTGATTAGAAGGTGTTATCTTTTTTTTTTTTTTTTTGCGGTACGCGGGCCTCTCACTGTTGTGGCCTCTCCCGTTGTGGAGCACAGGCTCGGGACGCGCAGGCTCAGCGGCCATGGCTTACGGGCCCAGCCATTCCGCGGCATGTGGGATCTTCCCGGACCCAGGCACGAACCCGTGTCCCCTGCATTGGCAGGCAGACTCTCAACCACTGAGCCACCAGGGAAGCCCTAGAAGGTGTTATCTTGAAGAAGAAGAAAAAGAAAGAGGAGGAGGGGAAGAGGAAAGATGAGCAGTGTCCAGGTAGAGGAAATAGCATATGCAAAAGCCCAGGGCAGGAGAACGGTTCATACTGAGGATCTGCAAACCAGTGCAGCATGACTGGCAGAAAGACAGAGCAGGAGCGGTGAGAAGGGCAGCTGGAGACAAACACGGAACTAGAGCAGCAAAGGCCTTTTAGCACCTAATGGAATCACTGTGGTGTTTTAAGCATGGTCCAATGTGTGCTCTGGAGAAATCACTCTGGCTGCGGTGTGGAGAATTGATTGGATGGGGTAAGACTGGAGGTAGGAAGGTCAGGTATGCAATGGCTGCATCTCAAAAGCATTCTGAGACCCTGGGTGAGATACTGTTAACCATTTTTTTTTTTGTGGTACGCGGGCCTCTCACTGTTGTGGCCTCTCCCCTTGCGGAGCACAGGCTCCAGACGCACAGGCTCAGCGACCATGGCCCACGGGCCCAGCCGCTCCGCGGCACATGGGATCCTCCTGGACCGGGGCACGAACCCGCGTCCCCTGCATCGGCAGGCGGACTCTCAACCACTGCGCCACCAGGGAAGCCCTCTTTCTATTATTAACATCTTACATTAGTATGGCACATTTGTCACGATTAATGGACCAATATTGGTACACCATTATTAGTTAAGTCCAATCTTTATTCAGTTTTCCTCAGTTTTTTTCATTTCCTTTTTCTGTTTCAGGATCACATCCAAGATACTATGTTATCTAGTTGTCATGCTTCTTTAGGCTCCTCTTGACTGTGATAGTTTCTCAAAATTTCCTTGTTTTTGATGACTTCAGTAATGTGGGGGAGTACTGGCCAGTTATTTTGTAGACTGACCTTCAGCTGGGATTTGTCTGATGTTTTTCTCACGATCTGACTTGGAGTATGGATTTTTGGGGGAGGAAGACCACAGAGGTGAAGCACTGTTCTCATCACATCATAGCAAGAGTATGTATATCGACATGACTTGTTACTGTTGATGTTGACCTGATAACCTGGCTAAGATAGTATTTGACAGGTTTCTGCACTGTAAAGTTACTCCCCCCACTACTTTCCATACTGTTCTCTTTGGAAGGAAGTCACTATGGGCAATCTACAACTTAAGGATTGAGGAGTTATGCACCACCTCCTTGAAGGCAGAGAGTATCTACACATGTTATTTGGAATTCTTCTACATGGGAGATTTATCTATTATCCCTCATTTATCTAATTATTCAATTATTTATTCATATTAGTATGTACTAATGGTTTCCAAAATTATGTACTAATATTGAATATTCATTTTATACTTTGGGTTATAATGAATATTCATTTTATACTTTGGGTTATAATATGATAATATCTTATTTTCTCGTTCAAATTGTTACAACTTTAGCCATTAGGAGCTCTTTCAATTGGCTCCCGTGTTCCTTTGTGTTCTCTACCGCACCACCTCCCCCCATCATTGTGGAGTTTTGAGTACTTCCTTACTTTTTGGCATTATAAGATGCTCCTGGACCATCCTGTATATTTCCCGCCCCAGTTCTAGAATCAACCATTTCTCTGAGGTGACCTGGTCCTTTTATTGGAGAATGGTATTAGAAACCAAGATCTGGGTGCTAGGTGTGCTCATTGCTACTGGGACGTCATTGCTTCTACATCCTCTCAGCTGACATAGCAAGGAAATAGATGTGTATACTAACCCATGTATGTACGTATATCTATAAATATTTCCATATGTAACCATCTGTATCAATATTAAGTTAAGCATGATTTCCCACTTATGTCTTCAATTCTAATTCATTACCACATGGATCATTCTAGCCTTCTCTTATTTGTCTATAAACATCTATTCCAACAATAAGAAATCTGGCTCCCACCATCTTCCATTCATTTAATTATTCAATTCCAATGTACATGTGTTTTCAACCACCCACTTTTTAAAGTAGGAATTTAATTATTCCCAAACTACTTATTTCACATATCCAAGATTCCATAAAGGACTTTATGATACTCTGTCCTTACAGTCCCTGACCTGTGCCAACCCAGTTTGCCAAACTAAAATGCCAATTCTCACATTGATGTCCTCTCCAGGATTTGGGTTGATTGTTTTTTTCTGGTCTCTTTCCAGCTGAAATGTCCTTCTGTAGGTCTACTGACAAGAATGCATCATCCCAGATATTCCCTGAGTAACAAACTCTTATTCTACCAAATCTATGCCTAAATGGTTGAGCAGGTGGTGTAAAAGGTAGAGCTTGTCTCTGCTGGGAGAGTGGAGTGCGTTCTCCACATTCTTCCTCACAAAGTTCTCAGAAGCCACTTTGGCTGTAATGAGAGATAGAAGTATCCCTTAATGGTGTGTTCCCATATCACCACACACCACACCGCCTGAGGCAACACCGCTATAAATAGCACTTGGTCTCCTTACTAGTCCACCACAGCCGAGTTAACCCAGACATGATGGAGACTTGGTAGGAAGAGGAAAAAGCAGAAAAACAAATAAAGCGAGAAGAGGAGAGGAAAAAGGACAATGGAGAAAGGGCAGTGATGATATTAATAACGTATATAATTAATGATTTTAATAATTACTTACATTTGCAAAAAACTTGAACATGCATGGTTTCATTTATTTCATTAAGTATAATGACTCATAAAAGTATATATTTAGTTTTAACCTATATCTTAGGTTATTGGCTTTTGTGTGTTCTAGATTTAGGGATAGGTACATGATCCAAGCTGCGCCAATGAGAGTTGGCTCTGGGACTATTGCTAGAACTGTTGGAAAAGAAGCGTGTTCTCTTTCCATTGGGATTATACAGTAAGTGTGAATGGATGGTCAATATATCTAGTTATTTGTTTGCTTATTTATTTGTTTATATGCATAGAAGAAGATCTGAAGACAGTATCCCAAAATGTTAACATCAATTAATTTTTGGTGATAGGGTAATTGGTGATATTTATGGTTTTTACACATGTATGTATTATTTATATTTTCTATAAAGTCGTATATTACATTTATATTAAATAGATTTTTCCTGTTATAAATTATTGTTTTTAATTATTTTATAATATACTTACGTTACAAAACATAAGTACATAGAAATATGTTTATAATATATTGTTATCTAAATAATAGATTAGTGTAATTTTTACACTAATATAAGACAGAAGTCCTTTACCCCCTAAGGTCCATTTATTCTTTCCCTTGGTTACTGACTCAAACCCAGTTCCCTACGCCTGGTAGGACATGCATCCTTAATCACAGGACGATCCAGTGTCCTAGAACAACTTTTTTCAAAATAAAGGTTTTTACCTTTTCAAAGTAAAGTATTTATGAAAAAGGTATTTTTCAAAATAAAATACAATATTTAGGAACTGAGAGGTTCTATTGGTTTTGTCCACATCCCATCAGACGCTAGACCTCATCAAAGAACAGGCTGTGTTCTCGGCTGGCAGTGGCAGGAGGACCAGGGATAGAGGGACCAGTTTTGTAGTCATTTTAGAAGGAGCTCAGTAGGTTTTTTCCATCCCTGCCAGAGAGCGGAACAGCTCCCACCCCACAACGGAAGAGAAACAGCTCCAGTGGCAGCCCCGTTCTTCCTGGGTTCCCTCCTCCAGTGTTTACGAGAACTCCTGGGAATTCTCCACAGACTGGGCTGCCCTCCCTGCCAGTCGCCCGCTCAATCCTGCGCTCTCCCACTGTGGACACAGGCCCCACCCTCAACTCCCCAAAGCACAGCCAAGGCCAGGCTGCAGCATTAACAAAACTCCCCATAACCCCTGAAGAGATGCCACTCATTCCAAAAGAAAACCACCTTTTATAATAACGACACAGAGCCTGTAGTTTCACATTGTTCTGAATTGCATTGTCTCTTTTCCAGAACAGGTTTAAGTTTTATCCCTGCGTAACGCGAAGTCCTATTAAAATATTTTCCTAAAAACAAAAGGGATTATTCCCACAAGAGCAATTTGCTTCCACCTCCAGAAAAGATAGAGGAACTGGGATTAAAAACCCAAACCCACACAGTATAGCATAGCAATTTGTCCTCTTTTCACACCATTGCAGTTTTCAAAAACAGGAGAGACCACTTTCTACACATTTTCGTATCTACCTATTTGGAAACAAAAGCGTGAGTCTGACAGAGGGTCAGGGGCTTGGCTGGGGGGTGGGGAATGGGGGGTGGGGAGTGGGGGGGATGGGGTGTGGGGTGTGGGAGAGACTCAGGAGGCGGGTGGGAGGTCAGTGGACACAGAAAGCACCAGGTTCCCAGAGGCTGGCACTTGGAGTCAGATATGGGGAGAGAGGAACAGACAGTAATCACAGTCAGTTTGCCTGACCAGTGAGTGTTTGTTATTTCATCTTCAAAGGAGGCACCTGGGAGAGCCAACCTCTCAGACCCCTTCCAGCTCCCGAACTCTCCATACCTCAGCCAGGTCAGTGAGGTAAGGGGCCACCTCCCCAGGTGTAGGTCTCCACAGACCTTTTTCCGGGATTGCATCAGCGCTCATTCTTCCACCTCCAAGGGCGCCTACACCTCCCTCCTCCACTCCCAAAACTTCTTAGGTTGAGATAACACGCTTTTGTTCTCTCGCTGACTCCACACCCATGGGGAGAGGGAATGAGGAAACCTTCGGGAAAGTTCGGCCTATCTGACGGAACGTAAGAGGTAGGAGGCTGCCCCATTACTCCTCACGCCTTCCAGGTTCCCGAGGGCCCCCGCCCAATTCAGGAGGCGTTTCTGGGCTTGGCTTCCTGGCAGGTGAGGCTTGCAGGCACTGGGGGTGCTCAGGAGGGTGGTGAAGGCCCTGGGCTCATAAATCCTCATCTTGGGGATTCATTAGGGATTTTTTCCCAAGGACTCCACCAAGGAGGAGGTGGGTGTCTTCTAATGGCTTCTCATCAGACTCATGATCAGGTCCAAACTTCTCAGCCTGGCATCCTGGATTCTGCAGAATCTTGCCTTGGCCTTCCTTGCCAACCCCCTCTTCTGCTATTCTTCCCAGACCCACTGAGCTGTAGCCACATAAAACTGCACTATTGCCCTGGACATGTTATACGTGTTCATGCCTCTGTGACTACTTTGCATATTCTGTTTCCTCTGTCTGGAGTGCCCACTGCCACTTCTTTTCTTGGAGAACTCCTATTCATCCTTCAAGAGCCTACTTAAAAGTCATCTGCCTCTTCAAAGCCTTACTTGATCCTCAGGGTTGGTTGCTCTGTGCTCCAAGGCATAGGGTTCCTTCCCTGGCTCACCACCCAGTAGGGTAATTATTAGGATTTGCATGTTTAAATTCCTCCTAGTTGCTCCTCTAGGGCAGAGACTGTGTCATTCACCTTTGTAAACCAGTGCTGGGCCCTAATAATTCCTCAGGCAACATTTGTGTAAGAATGAACACAATTTCTGCTGCATTTGTGGTATTACTGAGTAGTATTAAGAGAATGCTTCAGTTACCATGGACATTTCCTGGCCCACAACGCTATGTCTCCAGACAAGGGTCGTATATCTGTGAGTCTATGTATTCACACAGCATCAGTACGGTACTCCTCAGATAGTTTTACATGTGTTTTATTTATTTTACACATTTACCTGATGGGTGGTTATTACGGTTACCATCATAAGATGAAGAGACTGAGATGCCAAGAGATTAAGCAACATCATGTTCAATGTTATAGTACATGCGTGGCAAAGCTGGAACTTGAACCCAGGTATTCTTGCTGCAAGAGCCGTAAGATCTCTGCCTACACCAGAGGTTCTCAATAATGAGTCTTTGAATCAGCAGATCAGCCTCACCTGGGAACTTGTTAGACATGCAAATTATTGGGCCCACCCCAGGCCTACTGAATCAGAAACTTCTAGGGTGGGCTCAGCAATGCCTGTTTTGACCACCTGCAGGTGATTCTGTTGCATGGTCAAGTCCAAGAACCCAGGCCTACATCATCGTAGCTACTCCAGTGGCTGTGCAGAGCCAGAGGAGGGCGCTCCAAGGCAAACCTTTATCCCTGAATAGTCATGGCAGCTGGAATGGAAATCTAGCCCCAGGTAGAAGGGAAGAAAACCCGTGGACTGGGAGTTAGGAGCCAGAGTTCTAGTCTCACCGGTTCTGCGATTATTGATGGTGATTTTGAGCACCTCTCTGGGCCTCAGTTTTCTCATCTGTAAAATGAGGATGTTGACGAAATGATCTCATATCTAATTTCCCTTTATGCTCTGTTATTCAACTCTCCTTTGGAATGTGTTGTCCATACCAGCGGTGGAATGAAGACGGGGTATGAGTGCTCATTTTACATGAATTTTTTCCATACTTGGAAATTGACCATTTCCAAATTCCAAATCCTTGGACGAGCTATCCTCTACCATCTTCTTCCTTAAGGGCAGGAAGTGGGAGCAAACATTTGAGTTGACTCATGAAACTTTATTAGGCAAAGAATAGAAAACCGTTTGATGAGACTGCTTTGGACCCCCTTCTGTTGCCCGAGGCTCCTCCCCTGGGCCTTTTCCCTGATTCCTCTCCTGTCTCCTGCTTCCCCACTGGGACTATGTCAGACCCTTTTGCTCACAGGACCATCTCCCTGTCCTCCCTGTGAGCTCATGTGCGTTCCCTGCCCCTCGACATGGGGTTGCCCAATTCACAGGCCTTGCTTACTCACCATCCTTCTGAGGAAGGGGGAGGGATGATGTGTCAGGGTGACTTCCTAGGTGCACCAGGGGCTCAGTGGCCGAATGGGGGAGCCCATGGATACCATTAAGCCCTATCCTACTGTTTTCATGTGGACCTGAGGGCTCTCCCAGGAGTGCACCTACTAGTGGGTGGGGCTGTGCCTCCTGCGTACCTGGTGGGGCCCAGCATTTAACTGGCAGCTGGATAACCTCCTGCGTACAGCAGGCTGAAAAGAAGAAAGAATGCCTCCTGCCCCTTTGAGATGATGGAGATTCAAGACAAGTAATGGCATTGTAAAAGTAGAGCCCTGAATCAGAAAGGTGGGTTGAAGAATTTTAATCACTCAGGACCTGGGTGTCAGCAGGAGAACATGGCTGAGCGCTCAACCTGAGAGGCTGTGAGAATGTGGGTAGTTCTAGAAGTCAGTCAAGGGAGATATCGCCTTCAGGAAAACCACACGTGCCAGATAAACAGCCAGAGTATCTGTCAAATCAGCATCATCCTCAGAGAGAGACTTTCAGCATGAGGTGTCCAGAGTCCAGGAAAAGCCTAAAAAGTGCAGGACATCACGTGTTGCTGGCAGCCCTTGGGTTAAAAGCCAAAGAAGGTGGTTCTTAAACAAGGTCCCAGGAAGAGCAGGAGCTAATGCTGATTCTTCATCAGCTGAATGAAGCTCAGTGAGGCTGCATGTGTCAGCTGCAAGTGACCCAGGGAAGCTGGATACCTCTTGGACTGTGCATCGGTGGAACTACACGTTAATAAAGAATATGTGTATATTCCAAACTCATCAGATTGTGTACATTAAGTATCTTCAGCTTTTTGTATGTCAATCATACCTCAATAAAATGATTTTTTTAAAAAAAAGAATATGTACGTGGATTTGTGTGTAGCTATAGCTTCTAATATACCCTCTAAATCAACCCAGTACCCTGGATTCCCATGTTAACACCTTTGGTTGATGGCTGCTCTCTTTGTCCATCCTGAGCACCCCACAGTGGGCCTGGTAGCTGAGTTTAACCTGGAACCTGATGACCTGCCTCAGTGGCCCTGGGACTTCCCAGGATCCAGGGGGCTTGAAGGCCTGGGGAAGAGCCAGGCATCAGTTAAGCTTTCTGGCACTGCTCCAGGCTGAGTCCCTCCCCTCTCCCGTCTCCCCAGTCTGTTCCTGTCCCAGCTCAGCCTGAAATTGGCCTGCTCTCCTGCAAGACTTCTATTAAAGGAGTCTTCTGCATATGTTCAGAATGGATTTCAGCCTCACTCCTTAGAATCTCCTAAACATCCTACTCTCCAGCTTATATGACTTCACAGACGGCAGAGCACTCATTTCTGGTGTTGTCTTCCATTCAAAGATTGGACAAGTCCAAACACTTTTGTCCTTTGTTGCTGAGGTTGTGCAGGAGAGAGGAGATGTGAGCTATAGTCTGAACAAGCTGATGCAATCCAGCTGTGGGCTCTTTGGCAAGTCATTTTGCTTCTCTGGGCCTCAATTTTATCATCTGTAAAATGTGAATGCTGTTTCAGATGCCCTCTGAAGTCTTCCAGCCCTACCATTCTGAGATTCTGGAGCCCGCTTTGGCCCAAAGAAGAGGCTCAGAGGTCCTGTCCGTCACCCCACAATGCCCAGGTGGAGGTAGAGAGGGATGCGTGCAGTGTCAGGACAGCAGGGAGGACTCTGGGCCCGATGAGTGCTTTCCCTTCATGGACTTGGATTAGAGGAGTGCCTGTTGGGTGGGGCCTGGCTGGAAGGAGTGAGACAGTCTCCCCCAGGCCTCCCCCTGCCTGAGTGGTTGTCTCACAGGCTGTTACGTAGCTCTCCTTACGACTTTCCAGGGTGGGGCAGGGAAGGGCAGCTGGGGAGCAGCTGATGCAATAGGCAGGCACAAGCCTGTATTCTTCGAAGACTAAGCAAAAGTTGGCTGGGCTGGGCCCGGCCAACCGGGGCTGCAGTTGCAAGGCCCTGCCCTTTGCAGAGCTTCAGCTTCCTCTTCTCTCCTTATAGCTGAAATGCGGTTCACTGACTGGTCATCAGAGCCAGTAACTGATACTTTGTCCATTTACCCCGGTGCTCTTTAACCTGAAGCTGAAGAGAATATCCTTGAGCGCTAGGAATGAGGACATGCGTGAGTATATACACACACCACACACATACCATGCCCCCGCCGCATACAGTGGGGTCATCCAGAGGTAAGATAGTTGTTTTGAGAATCTGCTCCCACCAGACCGTGCTTCCCACGAGCTCTTCCAGGAGGAAGTGGATCCAGTCAGAAGGATCAGAGAGTGTCAGAAGATCTGGAAATTTCCTCTATATAGCCAAAGCCTCAAAACATGCCCTTGGGAATGCCATTTCTATTCAAGTCCCCATCTATCAAATATAAATGAGACTCTGCGCTACTTTTCATATCCCAGGGACCTGGACGCCCAGAACACAATAACTCTTATAATCTTTTAAGTTAAAAAAAAAAAACAGAGTCTGAGAGGGAAAAAGAGAAGGTGCATCAAGTCTTTGACAAAGGAAAACTGCCAAATATTGCACTCAAACTAGCTTGATGATGAGCAACTATACCTCCATCATAAATTGCAAAGAACTTTGTCTGACTAAACCTATGTTTCAAAACTCTACATTCCCTGCAAAAGGCTCAAGAAGGAAAGTCAAAGTAAAATTAGGCCCTACGTCACTCATAATCATCATGATTTACTTTACTTACTATGTTCCAGGTCCTGTGCTAAATGATTTACATGAATTTTCACATTTCATTCTCACGGAAACCCTATGAGGAAGTCTATTATAATCCCCATTTTACAGATGCAGAAACTGAGGCACAGAAGTTTAAGTAAGTTGCCCAAGGACAGAGGGCTAGTAAGTGGTAGAGCCAAGGTGTTAACCTGGTTCTCCTGAGTCTGGAGCCTAGGCTGATAACCATCTGAAAAACCCACATTTACAAATAGAAATTTCAAGAGGGATAGAATCCTTCAAATCACAAAAGGATTCGTCAGAATGTTCTCTACACCCCAAATTCCTCTATAGCTTCAGTCAATAGAATCCATAATTTTATTTTCTGGAGTGTATGTCCAAATTTTAAGGAACATATTTTTTTAACAACAGATAGACTTTTGCTCTTTGGGAGGGGTCACTCCTAGAACGTTCATCAAATCAGTTCATTCTGTTAATAGTTAACGACCGACTTACTGTCTTATTGGTACTGAATACATTTAGAAAGGAGGTTTGGGCAAGGTAGTTATACTTTAAGTATGAATTTTATAATTATACATTTGTATGTATTCACACATAATCAAATTTAATCAAATGGACAGCCTGAAAGGGTGAAATTGTAGTGTTCTCATCGTGGTGCAGGAGTTGGGGGCTTTCTTCTTGAATTGGCCGTCAACTTGATTTATAGATGTTTTATCTCATTAACCTTAATGTCATGGAGCTAATTAGTAACTCTGGAAACTGCAAAACACACTAGAAGCAGTCCCGTAGCTCTTTAACTTCACCGTGCGCCAGATTAAACTGGACCCAATTATTCCCAATCACAGAAGACATCTTTTGAAAGGCTTTGCCTCCTTCATTTGGAATGGCTTACTGGAATGAAAATCAAGCTTGATGTGGATCTTGATTTTCCTTTTGGCCGCACACCACGTTACATCAAAACAGTCTGAATCCTTCAAAAGCTCTTGCTTCACAGAGAGACAGGCATATGCACATTGCAGTAATTGCCCCTGTTTGGGTAAAGTCGTCCCAGGACCCTGTGGAGGGTCCCGAGGATCTCACTGCCTGTGTTCTGCCTGCTGGTGAGCATCAGGGCAACACGACGGGACCCAGCCCTGTTCAGGAGGCTGCTGTCTTGAGGATGGAGAAGGTCTCTCAGGTACTAACAGTGCTATGGGCATCCTTTTCCTTCCCTTTTCCTCTTCTTACTTCTGGAACCAAGACACTGAGGCAGAGGTTGTTACAGCCTTTCTTCCCTTCTAGCTTTCTATGGGAGGATTCTGAGCTGCTTGCCTTCCCCGCCCCCTCCCCCGCGCGCCCCCCTCCCCCTCCGCCTCCATTTCTTATGGCTGAATTAGATGGTGGCTAGGATGCAAGGATGATAGACATCAAAGAGGCTAAATTAATCTACATAAGAAAAAGGGGGAAGCTACTCTCTGGAGAGAGAATGGGCTGGGTACGCTGTTGAGTGGGACATTGGGTGAGAAAAATAGCCATTTTTTCAAGAAATTTCTCAAAGATTTACATGATTTTTAAGGCATTTGGAGTTTAACTTACATTTCTTTTGAAATGGATACCATGTGAAGATGGAACTTCATAAGGGAGAAAGAAGGCTCAGTTTGTTTGTTTCTTTGTTTTGCTTTGATTTTTTTGGCCATGGGCAGCTTGTGGGATCTTAGTTCCCCAACCAGGGACTGAACCCGTGGCCTTGGCAGTGAAAGCGTGGAGTCCTAACCACTGGACTGCCAGGGAATTCCCCCTTTTTTTTTTTAAGAAGGCTCATTTTATTCAAGTTACATGTCAAATAATTTTCTGGAGAAAGGAAAGCGATTTGGGTAGAAAAATTCACGCTGATGACTTGCAACAAGGTTTTTTGAATTTGCATGGTCCTTGAACAGGACTGTGAAGTGTGGGAGTAGTAGGGAGCGGCCTGTGATGAAATATTATCAGGGGCGGATCCTTGGATTTGTGGGTGAAGCTGAGGTTTCCTTTGGGGTGATTTCACATGACCAAACTCCAATGTTGGAATAGGTGATACAAAACTTTAATCTCTTTCCTTGGTTTAGTTTGAAAATGGACTAGATTGTTAACATACAGACAAATTTTTGTGTGGGGACTTGCTCCTTAAGTGCCAAACTGATGTTCTAATGCCGCTTCACATGTCTCCCGGCTGAGTGACTCAGCCCTGGCCTCATGAACCCTCCACAGGCTCTCCCTCCCTCAGGGGTGCAGGTGTGTCCCCACCTGGGTCAGAGGCCAGGAAACTAACCACAATATCCTGGCTAGAGACATAGGCTTCTGCCTTGGAGGCAAAACAGGGTGAAACACAGGCAGGCAGGATCCCAAACCACAGAAGCTCAAGTTAGGTCATCTTTGTGAACATGACAATTCACTGTCTCTCTTGGTCAACAAAAAGAAACACAGACCCATTCAAAAATGGTTCTAAAGGACTGAGAATATGCATAACTATGGCAGCTTGACATTGAATGCTATTCCAAAGCAACTGAGAAAGTTAAATAGCCTTTCTTTTCACAAGCCAAGAAAGGTGCAGTGATACATTCACACCCGTCTGTAGCAGGACAGTCAAGTACAGGAGTTTAAATCACTTTTCTGGCAGGCAATGAGTACAATGTTTGAGTTCATGTTCTCTCCTCACATGCACCTAGCAACTTGGGGGACTGCATGCTGGGCAGGAACCATCCTGCTGGGAGATGTTGCAGACATTCACAGGATTGTCCCTCTGTGGGACCCGCCTCTCTGGAACAGTTAGAAATTACGTTGAGGATCAGGTTAGGGGGGAGGAAGCCATGATGGAAAATTATTGTTCCTTTGAAAGTAGTTATTCATGGAAACTTTGCTATGACTGGTATGGCCATTACCGTGGTCATATCATTTTACCTTAAATGTGGACCCCAGTCCAAGGCGGAGGTAGATAAGCCCTTGGGAATGCACAATTACTACTTGGTTCGCTAGCAGGAATTAAGCAAATGAAATTGATGATAAAAATGACATTGCTTTAGAAGGCATGCTCTCATGTTCACAGTATATTTAGAATAATCATTAGGAAAAGGGGCCTGGTGTTTTGAAGAGTCTGTCAGAAATCTTCAGCCCAATTTGTTCCTAGGACAGGATGAGAATGGATTTACTTCAGTTGAAATCCTAACTTCTATTGTCAGGATTATGCAGGAAGTCTGGATAATGCTACACATAGGAAAAACAAAGAGAAACACTTTCTCTTCTAGACTGGCACCCCTGAAGACTAGGAATAAAATCACTTCAGCTATGAATTACTGAGCTGTTCCTCTAAGGCTAGTTAATAACGAACACTGTTTGTCCTTTGGAGGATTTAATATTTCCCCAACCCACAAGAGCCATACTGGTTGCCTTTGATCCTGGGCTAGGTCTTACTGACATCTGTTTTTTGTTTTTTGTTTAATTAATTAATTTATTTTTGGCTGCATTGGGTCTTTGTTGCTGTGGGCGGGCTTTCTCTAGTTGCGGCGAGCGGGGGCTACTCTTCGTTGCGGTGCTCGGGCTTCTCATTGTGGTGGCTTCTCTTGTGTGTAGAGCACAGGCGCTAGGTGCACGGGCTTCAGTAGTTGTGGCACGCGGGCTCAGTAGTTGTGGCTCGTCGGCTCTAGAGCACAGGCTCAGTAGTTGCGGCACACGGGCTTAGTTGTTCCGTGGCATGTGGGATCTTCCCAGACCAGGGCTTGAACCTGTGTTCCCTGCATTGGCAGGCGGATTCTTAACCACTGCGCCACCAGGGAAGCCCCTGACATCTGTTTTAAACAGAGGAAAGAGGGGAGTATTAGAATAGATGCTGACTGTATTAAATTCTACCCCTTATGTACATGCTTGAGGCAGCTTCATGGAATCCCTCCTCCAGACCAGATGAGTTATTTCTGGAGCTGGGGCTCCTTTGGCCACCCATACCCCACTGGTTGGCTCAGCCCCTGCTTCTTGTAGCAGACCTACTTGAGAACACCAGAGTATTTCTTGGCTACATTTCCATATAGCCTTTTAATCTTCACAGATGAGACAAGTTAATACACTCCTACCTCACATGGCCATGAGTTCTACTCTGGGCCAGCATCAGGACCAATCCTGTCCTGGGCAGAGGGCTAGAAAGACCTTGATCCCAGAAGTTGGCATCTAGTCATGATGGTTACTGGCCCCCACTCTAGCCTCATACCCTGGCCCTAGAAACTGGACTCTTACCTCATCCATTCACTTGACAAACATTTATTGAGCACCTACTATGTGTCAGGCCCACAAATATGGCAGTAACTAAAACAGAATAAAATACTCACCTTTCTCTAACTTATACTCTGTTTTAAGGAACCGAGTCTTGTGTTACCATTCCCAAGTTTCAACCTTGGTTCCCTGATCAGGAAGTCACTTCTTCTAGAACAACCTTTCTCAAACTTCAGTATGCATACGAATCACTTGGAGCTGCAGATTCTGATTCAGTGGGTCTAGGGTGGGGCCTGAGATTCTGAATTACTAACAAGCTCCCAAATGCTACTGCTGCAGCTGCTGGGGATGTTGCCTGGATTACGCTTTGAGTGGCAAGGATGTACAGCCAGTAGCACCATCGGTGAGTCTGTCAGAAACACAGAATCTCAGGCCTCACTTCAGACCTCCCGGCTGAGAATCTGCCCCTTGACAAGATCCCCAGGAGTTGAGAAACCATGATCTAGAGCAGTGATTCCCAAAGCACAAGCATCAGAAGCACCAGGTGAGAATTATAAACTACCTGGGGACCGCCCCCATCCCTCGCTGAGTTGTCTTATTGGGTGGTGAGCACCCCAGGTGATTTGGATGGATACCAGGTTTGAAAACCTCAAAGAGCATTTTCAGAGGGCACTTTCCTAGGCTCATGGGACCTCACAGTGAGAAAAGCCTTAGAGTTGACCTGACGATAATCATCTGAGATGGCAGGCTCCTCTGAAGTGACTGTCACACAAGTCCCAGGTAAGAAACTGAGGCCAGGTCCTTGTGCAGGGTCCGTGGCTAGTACACGGTGGGGCCGGGCCTTGCTCCAAATTCTCCTTCCACCGCAGCCACCCCAGGACTGCCTCTCCTTGACCACGCCCCCAATCTTTCTCTCCTCCAGCCCCTTACCGTCAAACCTCCACACCCTCACAGCTGCTTTATTTCAGCACCCACAGTTGCCACCCTCTCCCCACCCATGTCACCCATCAATCAGACCACACGTTTAACTGGTTGACTTTCCCCAAAGACTGATTCTGCCAGCCCCTCGATCACGTTTTCAGCTCTTTGGGGGAGGTGCAGTGCGTGGGTGGGAAGGGTGTTGTCTGCTGACCTTCCATCCATCTTTCAGGAAGGCAATTAAGTTTCCTGCTCTTTGTCTTCTGTTTCAGCCCCTCTTTTGCTAAGTGTCCTGCAGCCTTCTGGAATGTATGTGAGCACCTCCTCTCTGCTGACAGCTTCAAGACTTCCTCGTTCTTTCAAGCTGGCTACGTTCTCCCCTCCCCTGCCTACACAGGTAGGTGCCACTCACCGTCAAAGTTAAATGGACACACCTGGAACTTATGGTCTAAGGTAGGGGCCTTCTTTCGGAGTCCACAGATGCCTAGCCCAATAATGTAAAATCCTGAGTGTACACTAGAATCTCCTAGGGAGCTTAGAAATCCAGACTGTACTCAGATCAATTAAACGAAAACCTCTGGTGGTGGGAGGCAGGCACCAGTGGTTGACAGCTCTCCCCAGGTGATTCTGACGTGCAGCCAAGGTTGAGAACCACTGGAAAGTCCAGGTAAAATTGTTTCCGGATGGGCATATGTGCATTTGGTGGAAAAGCTAAGCCATAGCCTTTAGCAGATTCTCAAAGTCTTCAATGATACTTTTCTCCTTACCTTTCTCCCCCTCAAAAAAGGCGCAGTGACTGGTCTAAGATAACAAACAAGAAGAACTTACCAGTTATTACAGAAACACCAAATACTTGTGTTAACTAAATAAACAGGCACTAACATGTAGAGCAGCAGAAGTGCCTATTGTTGCTTCACAAGTGAAGGGGACTTGGGAATGTTGTGTTTGGTGGGACGGGAGAGGCCCTGCCTCTCTCCCACTTAGCCAGGAAAACCGTGTGATTTCAGATGCTGCCACTACAGAGATCTGATCACATCACTTAACTCCCCTGTTGCCCACAGAACCAAGGCCAAACCCCCGACGATAACATACTGGTTCCTTCCTTCCTGGTTACCTAGCCCCAGGCATCCTTTCTAGTCATTGCGTTCATTTCTTCACACACTCTAGCCCCAGAAGGATGCTCACTGCTCATTTTTTTCGACACCTCTCTGCCTTTGCTTCTATTCTTCTCCTGGTTCCTCCCACTCTCCCTGTCTCAAGTAGACATGGGAGGGGAGGTAGGATTGAAGAGACGGAGAATGACTGGAGCAGGGTTCCCTAGTACAGAAGGTGCTCAGTTCATATTTGTCAAAGTGAGTGGGGCAGCTGCCTTGTGTTAGGAGCTCCTACTGTTGGGGGTGGAAATATACGGAGATTCAGAAGCTCTGGCCCTCAGGGGACTTAGATGCCAGCAGGGAGGCAGACCAGTGATCCGGGTGCAGGACACATAATAGGTGCTCTTAAGATTTGTTCTTTTCCTCCATCTACTTCCCTGGGTTAAGAATCTAGGTTAAACGGCTGTACCTTCTCCCAGCTGCAGAAAGAGGATGAGTGCCCCTCCCATGAGGACTATACCCTTTCCATTTGGGCTTCCAGGATGATCTAATTGTTCTTCACTTTAGTAAGGCACAGAGGGCTCATTATGTAAATTCAAGCAAACATACACACCCCAGATCATGAATTACGTCTGTATTAATAAACATTTTAATTAACACTTACCAACTGCCGACGAAGTGTGAGGTGTAAATAACACGTGGATGCAGGTTGAAGAAATGAGACTAGAAAGCCACTGCTTCCTTTCTACTCCATTCAAGAATTTCAAGAAACAGTGTACATGCTTCTCTTTTAAAAAGTAATAAGTTCTGAAGCCTGAAACAATCAACAATATACAAATACTTACCATTGTTTGCCATTTAAATGTAAATATTTATTAATAATTTAACATTTGTCTTTTGTTTGTTTGTTTTGTCTTTGGCTATGCCTCGTGGCTTGTGGGATCTTAGTTCCCGATCAGGGATTGAACCTGGGCCCTTGGCAGTGAAATTGCGGAGTCCTAACCATTAGACCGCCAGGGAATTCCCAGTAATTTAGCATTTGTATGGTGCCTCTCTTCTCAGGCTTATTCATTCATTTATTCAACAGATATTTAATAGAGGCAGCAGGCATTGTTCTAGGCACCAGAATACAGCAGTGAGTGAATAAGACAAAATTCCTGATCTTAAGATGTTTACATTCTGGTGAATGAAGATAGAGCATAAGGAAATCAACAAGTACACAAATAATATTAAATGGTGATAAGTGCTGTAGGAAAATATAAAGTGGAGTGAGGAGAATAGGGACTGTGTGTGTGTATTGCTTTTTTACATAGAGTGGCCTCACTGATTAGGTGACATTTGAGTGACAGGATTTGTTGATGGATTAGATATAGGGTGTAGGAGAAAGAGGTGTCAAGTTGGCCGCCGGGGTTTTTATTTGAGCAACTGGAAAAATGGAATTGTCACATACTGATTTAGAGGAAGCCTGTGGGGTGCAGCAGAAATTTGGGAATTTGATTTTGGACCTGTGATGTCAAGTAGGCAGTTAAATACACTAATCTGAAGTTAGGAGGAAAGGTTGGGACTGGAGACATAAATTTGAAAGTCTTCAGCTTGTAGATTTTTAAAAACAAACCAGATGTGACCATCAAGGGAATGAGTGTAGACAGAGATGAGATCCAAGGACTGGATCTGCCTTCATGACCTCATCACCTCCCAAAGGCCCCACATGCAAACACCATCACACTGGGGATTAGGTTTCAACACATGAATTTAGTGTGGGGCTGGGGGGGTGGGTGTACACAAACATTCAGTCTATGGCAGATACTCTGTAACTGTGGTCCCGAATTGTTTCTGAAGTGTTGTTTCCTATCTCTGAGGCAGCAGAGGTCTTAAGTGGTCTTCTGCTCCAGGCTGTTCCTGCTGCTGCCAAGGGGTCTCCAGGGCTCTCTCCTAGCTGGACCAGTCCTCTGCATGGTCAGACAGTGTGAGAAGGAAGTACGTAATGGGAAGTATGACAAAAGGCTGCAGGGCCTGTGGGTGGGGTTTGAAACCTCAAACTGGAATCCAGAGCAACAGCTCTGGAAGAGAATGTGGCCATTCCATAGTCCAGAGTTTCTGTGACCTGTGGAGTCTAGGATTCTGGGGACATCCCTCAAGAGATGAAGCTTTATTTTACACTGTGAGCTCCGGAGACAGATTTCATTTGAATGAAGATTCTATGGTTTAAAATAAAGCTTGAAATCCACTAAAATCTAGTCCAGTGGCTGTGCATCAGATTGTGGCTTCTACAAAAAGGAATCAGAGTACCTTGGAGAAATGGCTGATTCCAGGTTTGGGCCAGGGAAAGTACAAGGTCAACCTGAGACAGCTGGTGACAGAAAGCAAGGAAGGAAGTGTGTCAAAAGAACATTGGAGACTTCCCTGGTGACGCAGTGGTTAAGAATCCTCCTGCCAAGGCAGGGGAAGTGGGTTCGAGCCCTGGTCCGGGAAGATCCCACATGCCACGGAGCAACTAAGCCTGTGCGCCACAAATACTGAGTCTGCACTCTAGAGCCCGTGAGCCACAAGTACTGAGCCCACGTGCCACAAATACTGAAGCCCACGCGCCACAACTACTGAAGCCCATGCGCCTAGAGCCTGGGCTGTGCAACAAGAGAAGCCCGCGCCCCACAATGAAGAGTATGCCCTGCTTGCTGCAACTAGAGAAAGCCCATGTGCAGCAACGAAGACCCAAAACAGAAAAAAGTAAATAAATTAATAAATTTATTAAAAAAACAAAACATTGGACCAACTTTAAGGGAAGCCTAATGACCTACTTTGGGAAAATTCAAACATCAAAAATAATAATGACCATGTTTGATTATAAAACAATGAATAAAAATCCGTTAAAGTGATACTAAAAAGTTAAAGAAAATTACAGAAAGGGGAAAACCTCTTTGTCACTACTGGAAGTGACTCATGCTAAGTTCTTACTCTGAATGTTAGTAATTAAAGAGAAAATAATTAGCATTTACCCTGACTTTTTAGGAGGAACTATAATTCAGCCTCAACTGGTTATAGAAAGCTCTGCTTTTATTTATTTATTTAATTTTTAAAAATTTTTGGTCATGCTGCACAGGCATGCAAAATGCAGGATATTAGTTCCCTGACCAGGGATTGAACCAGAATCCCCAGCAGCGGAAGCACAGAGTTTTAACCACTGGACCACCAGCTTTCCCTAGAAAGCTCTTCTTTACAGAAGAAAACTAGCAAACGAATAAGAAGTGAAATGTTAGAAAAATTACCATTGTGTACCCCCAAATGTAATTCCTGAGTCAAAAAAAAGATCATCAGTGGATGCTAAAACCATGAGGAAAGGTTCTTGGGGAGCAGGATATTCTCATATGCCAAAGTACCACCCTACAGAAAACTGCAAAGAGAAACAAAATCTACTTTTACAACGGAGAGATCCAGAGATCAGCCAACCTAGCACTAGCAGTGGGACAACCTGACATTCTGGACCTCCTGATATGTTGGGATATGAAGCTGAGAGCATCATGTCCTCTTGTCAAAAGTGTTTTAAATGAAATCTACTCAAGCCTTTAGATTTACCTTCCAACTTACAGGAAACACAGGGGATAGAAGAATAAATAAAATGACCACATAAGAAAACAATCAGACAAATTCAGTATACGAGACACTCCACAAGAAACTAGCTCAGTCTCTTTAAAAATTCAGTATCACGATAAAGAAAAAGTGAGGGGTTTTGTTTTAGATTTGAAAGAGATTAAAGATTTATGACAACTAAAGGTAATGTATGAACCTTGACTGGACATTTTGTTTTGCAATTTTATTTTAAAAAATTTTTTGGCCATGCCATGTGGCATGCAGGATCTTAATTCCCCAACCAGGGATTGAACCTGCACCCCCTGCATTGGAAGCATGGAGTCTTAACTACTGGACGGCCAGGGAAGTCCCAGACTGGACACTGTGTTTGAAGAAAACAGCCATAAAAGACAATTTGCCTATGGCTTAGAGATTAGGAAACTATTAATATTTTTTGAGAGGTTGTGCAAAACTACTGTACTTACAAAAATGGCACAAAAGTGAATTCAACAGTTGATGCACATGCACACTTCATTCACATCTTCAACAACAAAAGGTATTCTGACACTATAAAACTGAATAGGAATACTAGCTTCAACAGCAGCTGTTAAGCACTAGAGTCACATAAGTTACACCAGAATGGGCAAATATTGCCCAAGTAAAATTCTATTGTTAAAGCTGAAACAGATTTAAGGCCATTCAAGTTCAAGCACAGGATACAAATCTTTTGAAGCCCAATCTATTTGTGTTTGAAATATGTGACCTTTCTTCTAACTTGTGGTCTTAAACTTCTGTTTTACAAAATCCAAAAGGAAAATGCAGAGGAAATCAATACAATAGAGGCTATATTAAATAAGAGTAACATACAAAGCTATAATTAAGATGAATTAAAGAAAGCCAAAGCATTAAAATTGTAAAACTTGCTTGTTACTTGTTGGAACCAGCCCTACACTAGGAGTTAGGTAATATATACAATTATTTTCAAGTAGATTATGTTGCTCTAACATGTTCTTTTTATCAGTGCACTGTTAAACTAATCAAAACTCTACACATGTATATTCCCTTACATACACACTACCACTACCTGCAAAGCCATAATTCTCAAATGACTTAGTGAGTGAAAGGAAATAAAAAGCAGAGAAGTAACATATTAAGGAGAAATAATGGGAATTAGAAGATTCATGCAGTTCAGCTCTTTTAATTAGCCAGCCAGCTTGCTAGCAATAAGAGATGGTTTCCGTTGAGGAAGGTCCTGTGGAGTGGGAATGTGGTCACCAGTGACCTCTGTCTGATCTGGGGCTGCAGTAGGAAGTAGCTTGTTCTTCATTTTTGCTTTAGCCATGTTGTAATCCCCAGAATCAAAATATTTTGCCCTTTCTGCAATCTTTCCTTAAAAAATCTGAACCTCCAGGCTTTTGTCCCAGATGAGGGTATCTTGCTTTTAATTTTGCTTCTTCAGCTTTCTCTGCACTAGTCACTTTGTCTTCCATTTCCTTCTTCTCCTCTGCAGAGGCTGGAAGTCCTCGGGGACTTCCGCGAACATACTGCTCCCTCTTACCCAGCTTCTCCCGCAAACTATTAATTTTTTAAGGAATAAAAACACTATTGTAGTTATAATGATCTTATTCTTGAGAGATACATACTTAAATATTTAGGAGTGAAAGGTTATGTCTCCAATTTGCATTTACACAGCTTAGCCAAAAACCCTAACCATATATATATGCATATACATATGCATATTTTTAAAAAATTCCATAGACATCAATATACATAGCAGAATCTTAACATTTGTTGAATTGGGTATATAGTTTGTTCATTATACTATCCTTTCTACTTTTTGATATATTTGAAATGCTTCATAGAAAATTGGGGAGGGGGAAGAAATACTGTACAGACTCTGGGCCTCTCCTCTGGCATCCAGGTCTTTTAAAGGACCCTAGATGACTGATATACCTTCAGGAATGAGAATCACTGATCCAGTGCCCACACTGGGCCCGAAACTGAGGTCTGAAGAGTTGAAATGACTTTCTAAGCGACAGAACAAACACTAGAATTCACGTCCCTTGGCTTCCAGTCCTGTGTTCCTTTCTTACAGATCCCCAAAAGGAATTTCCTAAATAAGAAACCTTACCTTCTTGAACACCTGAAGCTCTTGTTTGTCAGCAGCTGAACTGCACAAGGTAAGGAAGGGTTTGGGCACCTAGAGGGTGCTCAGTTGCTGGAATTAAGTTATGGGGAAAACAAAAAACATTAGAGGTACTAAGGGCAAGGACAGTCCTAATTTTAAAAATTGTGTTGTATTGTATTGGAGAGCTACATTTTCTCTTAATAATTTTATTACTTGCAGTGAGGATGATCCATGAGAATAAATCTTTCACATGTTTGTAAAATTTAATATATAGGTAAAATCACAGATTGGAAAAAAAATCCTTAAGTCCTGATTATTGGGAAATGAGGTTTCTGCTGAAGTACCTGGTGCTGAAGGAGCAGTGTTTCCTTGCAGAGAGGTGAAGATTGGAAGATGGCAAAGTGGTTAGGTCCCAATGTCTAGAGGGAAAGGCATGAGTCTTTGCAGTCAGACAAAAGCTGGGTTCAAATTCTGACTCTGCCGTTTACTAGTTTTGTGACATTAAGCAAGTTATGTCAGCGCTCCCAATCTCAGCTATTAGGTCCCTATTGCCACGCAGATGCTTAGATACAGCAGTTAACAAGATGCACAGGGCCCTGCCCTCCTAGAAATCCAACATATAATTAAGGAATAGGGATATTCAGGTGGAGCTCTCAATTCTGGAGGGACTGAGAGTAGATGTTAACTAGGTGGAGATGGAGATGTGCCAGAGGAGGCAAAAGAAGGCAACAAATTTAAGGAAATGACGCGGGAGCCCGACAGCCCGAAGCGGCTGAGGAACATAGGGAGTTCCTGTGGCTTTAATGTAGGCGGCTGCGATTATTTATGAAACATGCACCTAACTCTGACCCAGAAGTAGGAGTCAGGGTCTGGGGCGCGAACCCTGAGCGATAACAAAGACCCTCTCCAAAAGGGGAGGGGACTCCACACTCCAGGACCACGAAAGAGACACCTGTAGTGCAAAGAACACAGGAGAGAGGGGGACTCAGCCCTGAGATTTAAACAGGGGGCGTGGCTTCGGAGCACTTCCGGAATACTCTTCCGGAACAGGCCTGTGCCCCGGAAGCAGTTATTTGTTGAGGGAATTTGGACCTGTTTTGGAGGCTGCTGTCGCCATGTTCCTGTCCGCGGTCACTTGTAAGTGGGGCTGGAGGCGGTGGCAGGGCCTGCAGCGGGGGCGGGAGGCCGTGACAGGCGGGCCCCGGGACGTTGCGGGGTGGGGTGTGCGCGCCGGTCGGGAAGCTGCCGCTGCGACTTCCCAGGCCTTCAGGACTACAGCGCCCGGCATGACCCCGCGCCGCGCTCACTGCGGGGCTAGGGGGTCTCGGGGGTCTGCGGCGCTGGTTCAGGATCAGTTGCGGTTCGTTCGGACTGTAGGGTCAGCCCGTCAGGAGTGGGGCGCTTTCCCCCGCCTTCTGTAGCGGTGTGTCAGCAGAATCTCCGGACGTGCTAACTAGGGAAAACCTCTAGTTCAGTCGTTTAGAACTCTAAAGATGAGGAGCAGTGATTGACTCTAGGTCATACAGCTGAGCTGGGAAAGAAGCCCTCTGGCTCCCAAGACAGTGTTCTTCCGTGCACCAGGCTGACTTCCCGGTTAGAGTTAGTTTCACTTCTCCACCTGATGTGATGGTTGTTGGAGTTTGGAAAGGTTAACTTATCAAACAAGAGTCTTGTTCTAGTGCAAGTGTTTGCACCTTAGAAGAGGAGCAAGTGGAGCAGATCTTAGTTTAGGAAGATTTAAAAGGTAACCAGTCCAACTGAAAAGAGACTGCATAGCATTACATCCAGAACTGTGGTGGTCTGATTGGATTTTTAAAAACCTTCTATAAAATCCTAACGGGATCCCTAATAGCTAGGGAGTAGTGACTTGAGTGACAATTTATGGCCTACTTCATGATTTAAATAATTTTGATTATCCTGACATTATATGAACTTTGCATAAGCAAGATAATACATCGTTATTTTTCTTTTCTCTTTCCTCCCTACAAAAAAAGTTGCCAAGACCAAGTCAAAGTAAGTAAAAGTTTTTCTCTTTTTAAACTTCACTTGCTTATGTTAGATTCATCAGTCCCACTGCTGCCAATGAATCCTTATGTGAAATTAAGCATTTGGCTTCAATTTTCTAAAAGTTGATTTGAGGATTAGTTACTTGATGAATTATTTTGGCCCTATGAACTATTTCAAAAAATATTTTCCCTCCTTCCCAACTGACCTACTTAAGTGAACATTCAAATAATTTACTAAGAGTTGCTCTTGGGCTTCCCTGGTGGCGCAGTGGTTAAGAATCTGCCTGCTAATGCCGGGGACGGGTTCGAACCCTGGTCTGGGAGGATCCCACATGCCGCGGAGCAACTAGGCCCGTGAGCCACAACTACTGAGCCTGCACGTCTGGAGCCTGTGCTCCACAACAAGAGAGGCCACGATAGTGAGAGGCCTGCGCACCGCGATGAAGAGTCGACCCCGCTCGCCACAATTAGAGAAAGCCCTCGCACAGAAACGAAGACCCAACACAGCAAAAAAAAAAAAAAAAAAAAAAATAAGTTGCTCTTGCTGTGTTGTTCCTAAACAAATCATCAGGGTCCCCGTGCTCTCTTTGGACTACCACTGTAATTCTGTTTCCTCAAATTGAGGACCAAGGGACGTTTGTCTGGAGCCCACTACAGGAGTCAAGCAGAACAAGCTGTGATTTGATTAATTAACAGAGCCTGTTTTATTGAGTTTTGTAATCCTTTGCCTTCATGGTATAAGCGTTTCAAAAATAGCAAAGGCTAAAGTTTTCATGCTGTACCAGAGAGACTATAAATACCAAACTGGTATTTCAAAATAAATTTTGTAGACGATAACTGAAGTAAGATTTTCTGTGTTAAAAATAGAAAAATTCTAAAGCAGCCTTTGTTTACAACCCAAGACACATCACAAATCCTTAAAACTAGGTTTTTTGGATTAAACTTAATGAAACACATGTATGTTAGTGTTTTACCCTCAATATTTTTTATTGATTAATATAGCTTTTCCCACAGTCCAGTTATTTATTTCCCACCTTCAGGTTCTGTAGGAATCTCCCATGCCTTCAGTTTCTTTAGAGATGCTTCCTGCCTGTCATGTTCTTTGAATCCTTGTGCCATTTGTCATGTATGTCTTGCCTTACAGACCTTGTGTACACAACTCACCTTCCATACTATTTTTTTTTTTTTTTTTTTTTTTTGCAGTATGCAGGCCTCTCACTGTTGTGGCCTCTTCTGTTGCGGAGCACAGGCTCCGGACGCGCAGGCTCAGCGGCCATGGCTCACGGGCCTAGCCGCTGCGTGGCATGTGGGATCCTCCCAGACCAGGGCACGAACCTGTGTCCCCTGCATCAGCAGGCGGACTCTCAACCACTGTGCAACCAGGGAGGCCCACCTTCCATACTATTACTGGTAGTTCTCCAAGGTGCAGATGTGGACTTACAGGGCTTTGCATTTCCTATAGTGCTTTCCACAGAGTAAGCACTTAATATTTGTTGAATCTTTTTGAGTGAATGACTAATTATTTTCTGTCTTAATCAACAGATATTCTATCCCTCTTAGTATGAGGCACTGTGCTGTACATTGAAAGGGATGCAAAGATGTGTAATATATCTTAGATATATTGTATATTTGAATGCTTCAAATTCTTTTTTGGACTTAGATGAGAAATCACATAGCATGATCTACATAGGGAGACAAGACATGTGCAAGAGTAACAAATAGTATGAGGTATTAAAAGGTCCAGTGAGGCAAAACATGAACTTTAGTGCTTTGGATGACTAGAACTTAAACAACTTAAACAAAATATGAAGGGGAACAAGGTTTTGCACATTGTCAATGTAAAAGTTCCAGTACTTTTTTCTGTCCTTTCCTGATTTTACTCTTATTACTCATCCATGGAAGATAGGGCTCTTCTGAGACAGCCATCTTCCTGACTGGCCAGCTAGGGTTACCAGTACTTGCGTACTTTTCCCACTCCTGACTTCTGCTCTTTCTAAAAGGTGGGTGTCTGAGTCTATTCCCACAGTGTGGTTTGATTGTTCTTGTTGCTTTGGTTAGGTCATTACCAAGGCACCCTGCATAATGGAACAAATCCTGGGAATCAGAACCATTCAAGCTGTGATTTATGGAAAAATAGGCTGTGTTAGAACTTAATTTAAGGCTTAAGTGATGTCTCACAAGTAATACTGCTGTATAGGGTTCTCAAAATGTGCCATCCCCCCATGACTGATTTTATTCTGTTTCCTCAGCTTGTAACAATTTGCTTTTAAATCTTAGAACAATTCTGGTGAAAATGTTGAGCCAAGCTGGAACAGGTTTTTCCTTCAACACTAAGAGAAGCCGACTGCGGGAGAAACTGACTCTCTTGCATTATGATCCAGTAGGTAAGATTCAGAGAAGTTGCTCCATAATAAATTCAAATGCTTTCAAGGCCTGATGCCCTTTTCAGATTGATGCTGAACATCTTTGGCAGTTTTGAGGCCCCTTTGTCACTATAGCATTCATTCCAAGTACGTATTGAAAGTTTACCGTGGTGCTAGTTAGTATCCCAGGTGCTGGGATATACGAAGACACAAGATAGACTCAGTACCTGTGGTATTGGCACTTACAGTCTGGTTTTGGAAGGGAGAGAAAGGAAAAATGACAAATTATGCTAAGTGCTATGAGAGAAACAAGCAGGATGCTGAGATACAGGATGAAGTTGGGGGGAGGTGGATCCTACCTTTATCCTTTAGATAGGATAGTTCAGGGAAAGTCTATCCAGTAGGAGATGGTTAACTAAAGATTTGAAGGTGAGAAAGCAGCCATGTAAATAGAATAGGGGATATTGTTCTGGAAACAGAGAAGAGTGTCTTGAAAAAGGGAGGGAATGTTCTGCTAGGGTCATCTGCCCAACAGTGGCAAGTAGTTAGGTCCAGATTCGAGTTAAAGAGTATGCTGTCTATATATTAGAGCAGGAGGGTAGGAAATTTCATTTTCTGTTTTGTACCATCTGCTAAAATGCCATAGTAAGTGATAACTTTAAATGGCCTTAGTGGATAGAAACATTTGTCTGAGAGACAAATGTTCCAAAGTCCAGATAAAAAGGGTCAGCACCCCGATTACTGTTGGTGGTAGCCTATCCTGTTTTTGGATTTCATGAGCCAATTTATGCAAAATTAACTAGCAAACAAAACTGCAGGCCATTCATCTCATTTTTGTGCCTTTGCTTCGAAACAGCCCCTTTATAATTGCTTGTTAATAATGGCAGTACCGGAGCTTCTGGGTTGGTAATCACGTGGCGATTCTGGGAGACTGGCATGTTCAGAGAGGGCACGGAAGCTTCACTCCCCTTCCCCGTACCTTGCCCTATGCGTCACTTCCATCTGACTGTTCCTGAGTTACTATCTCCAGGCGGAAGGTGTCAGAGTTGAGTTGAATTGTGAGACACCTGGTTGGTGATCAGAGTTGAAATTGGTGCTAGAATCTTATTTCTCCAAATTCATCCATTATATAATGAAAGATAGGCACTTAATGTCATAATCAACTTTTTCTTTAACTAAGAACAAGACCTGATCGACTCACTTGTGGCCAAGATGGAGCAATGGGACCGAATTTACTTTCCCACTTGAAACTCAACAACAACAAAAGGACAATATAGGCAACAAAAGACAGTGATCCTTGAGAGAAAGGAAACAAACTAGTGCTTGTGAATAACCAGACCAAATGGAAAATTCTGTCTTCTTTGTTTACCTACACAAGTCTTCAGGTCTTCAGATATGTGAATGCATAGTAACATAAGCACCCATACTCTCCAGGCAATCTGAACCCCATTTTATAGGTTAGGAATCTGGTACCAAGGATCTTAATCAAGGACACACAGCTAAAATATGTGACAGAATACAAATTTGAACTCAGGACTGTCTGACTCCAAGTCTAGGCCCAGAATCACTCTACGTATGGACCTGTTATCGAGAGATTTCATAGGAGGCTAAAACTCACTTACTGGTGCATGAACTGTGGTTGGGCATTAATGCGAATCTGGCTGACAGCTACCTTACTAGCTGCTTTCAGAGTTTGTACGGAAGGTCTCACAGCCACTGTTCATTATGCTGTATTTGTCAATGTCTAAGAAAAACAAAAATAATACCACCTTAAAAAAAAGTGAGGGCTGTACCAATGTAAGGAGGCATTTAAAAAAGGCTCTGAGAAGCCCAGTTGTCAGCCTAAAAGTGGTATAAATTCCATTCTTTAACAGAAATAAAATTTCCTGCTGTTCTTTTGGTGTTAAAATTTCTGGTCATTCTTTATTATAATAAAAAGGGGATTCTAGGTTTGTACCTGATAATTAGGAGTCTGAATTTCAGGATGACATCTCATATGGTGGAAAAATTATTAGAATGATAAGGTATGTGTTTTAGTCTGGGTTGATATAACAAAGTACCACAGACTGGGTGACTCATAAACAACAGATCTTTCTTTCTCAGAGTTCTGGGACCTGGGACGTCCGAGATCAAGGTGCCAGCATGGTCGCTTTCTGGCGAGGGCCCTCTTCTAGTTCATAGGAAGGGGTTCTTCTTGCTGTGTTCTCACATGGTGGAGGGGCAGGCAAGCTCTGGAGTCTCTTTTGTAAGAGAATGAATCGCATTTATGAAGGCTCCACCCTCATGACCAAAGCACCTCCCAAAGGCCCTAACTCCTAATACCATCATCTCTGGAGGTTAGGATTTCGACGTAAATTTGGGGGAATGCAAACATTCAGATCATAGCAATGTGATATTGGATTGGTGTGGTGGTTTTCTCCCTCTGATTTCTTTGTTTCAGCTGGTGAAAACCCAAAGTGATGAACTTTACAATAAAGTAGTTGTTTTTCTAGCATTTTAGCTCCATTATAGAGTTTTTTAGGAACTTATACAACATTAATAAATGTTGATTGAATAACCTTCTCTGATATTTTAAGTGTGAAAATGTATTGGAATTTTCACTGTTAGTATGGAGGTGTTAGGAACTTACTATTTGTCAGACTGATTTTAAGTTTTGAGACTGGGAAAGGATACAGCCATAAACAGTTCTGACTGTAAGTTGAAAGTGGAAGAAAAGATTCATATATAAATTTCAAACAGATGATTAGAGCTTTTCTGATGAGGAATGGTCGGAGCCATGACAGCACAACTTTGTCTCTTCTGAAGAAGAGAATGTTCTGGGATAGCAGAGCACTTGGCTTCCTGCCCACTCACTGAATGCCATGGACACTTGCATGATATTTGCCTTGCGGCCTGCCCCATTGCCCAGGGTACCAAATAGCTTGGCATTTCTCCCAGCATATTTTACTGCAGTGAATAAATGGTTAGTTTAAGGGTAATGTTTTGCTTGTCTGCTTTAGGAAGGAAATCAGTCAAGGAAACATGGAAAAATTCCCAATTATTTGAGTACTTTATGGTATACTCTATGGCTAGAACCAGCCTAAGTCCTTTCAAACTCCTTTTCCTCATATGAAACTAGATGCAAATTTCCAAGGAGGAAGGATTAAAGGTTGAGGCATAAGCTTATTAAACTTTGTTAAATATATGAAGGTTTATTATAAAGCAAATGAAAACTTGTCAGTTTTAATTCCTTGGATGACTAAACAAGACAATATAGACTTTAATTGAAGCAGAATAGATTTAGGTTAGATGTAGGGGAAGAACTTGACAGATTCATTCTTCTGTGAATTAAGCAGCAAATATTTTGACAGAAAATTAATATATGTTTATGATTGTGGATAGCAGTGTGTCATTTCAACTCATCTAACACATACTGAGTGTTTGCTGTCTGGCAACCTGTGAGGGAGATGGAGTTATCCCTCTCATAGGGAAGAAAACTGAAGGAAGAGTATTTTGAGAAATTTGCCCAAGGACTCCCAGTAGATAAATGGTGGCACCAAGGTTTGAACCCAATCTTTTTGACTCCAGGCCCCATATTTTTTCTATTACATGGAGCCAAATTAGTCTGTTTTCTTTTTTTTTTTTTTTAATCAGGACCTTCCCCTGTGGTCAACACTGTCATTCTTACCTCCTATCACCATTTCTCTACACTATATGCCCTTTCCTGTTTTAGCTCATCCAGATGCTGCTGCTTCAGAGGCTAAACCTGACCCTCTCTGTGAGGCGTTTCCCTCACCATTCCAGTCCCCTTTGATCTTTAGGTTCCTGTGGGGCTTCCTGGACATCCATACAGGCACCTCATGATACACTGCTATTAAATCAGGGACTTTTACGCTTTCATAAATTCCACTTTGCCTAGCACAGTTCTGTGAACTTAAATATTTATTCTTTGAATTAAGGGAAGGAATGCAGGAAGTAAGTCAAAATTTTTATGAATAAAGCCTTGCTTTACTAATATTCATCAGTTATTTCTGTTCAAGGTCATTTAAATAATCTCCTGACTGGTTATCCATGAGACAGATTCTTTTTTTTATCCATTTTTTAGTTCCATGTAGAAAAACATGGGGGAAATATTTCTTGCAATGAATAACATTGTCTGGTAGGAAGCTGTTTGGGTTCTTTACTACTGTCTTATAATGCTTTGTAGTCTTCCTTGGACTTTGAAGGAGCATGAGTCCTACTTATGTTTAATATTAGATGATTTGAAGTATATTAAAAATATCCCTATATACAAAGTAATAAAATATGTATTTTAAATTAACTTTATAGATAAAATTCTGTTGACTGGTTAATGGTTATTAATTTCAGCTGCCCATCAGAATCATCTGAGGGTTTTGAAAAAATAGAGACTTCCAGTCTCCCTCTAGTTCTACAGAACCAGAATTAGGGTAGAGGTGGAGGTAAGAAGTAGGAGTGTATTTAAATAAGCTCTCTAGCTAATTCTTAATCATAGACAGTTTGGGAATCTCATATACAGGGTATCCATATTGATACAGAAGAATAACAAAAAAACAAAGCTAAAATCTCTATGTGGTAGGGACAGGTGAGTTGCTGTCGTGTCTTAGTCTTTTGAGTTCCTGGATCTTCCTGGATGCACTGTTTTTGGTGTTTTTGGCAACGAAGAATTCAGGTGGTGTGGGGGGAGGCGGGGGAGGGAGAGATGTGTGATGTTAATGGAGTGCTATAATAGGGCATTACAGGAACTATGAAAACCTTATTACCTAGCATCTAGTCTCTAATCTTTCATCCAGGCAGTTAGCATTTTTGTTTTGGGTGTTTCAGAGAACTGTATTCTGTTATGATGTTTAAAATAATAAGATTTGGGTTATGATGTTAATAAATCTATTACCAAACTTGAAAATTTATATTGGTATATGAAACCATTTCTGGAAAGTACAAGGTTTAATGTGTATTTACTCTTTCAGCCAGGCTTCCTTTTCTTCTGTGGTCTGCTCAGTTTTTACTGCTCTTTTTCTGGAGTCTAGCTCTTGCTTCACCTCCTACAAGAGTGGACATTAGCTGGGTGAAGACGTTGTTTTTCATTTTTTTGCTTGTAATTTTCTTTTTTTAAATTTGATTATTTCACATTGGTTGAAATGTGACCTTGTGGGGTACCAAGGATGCCACTGATTGGCTGGTGCACCTTCCCTTGTTTTCCTTACCATTTTCTCCAGTCTTCTCTGATCTCTGGGATTGAGGAACTGAGTTAGCAAGTCAGCTCCATCCTCATGACAAAGGAAAGAAAAAGAAGAGAGGGCTCATGGTCTGATATGTATTTTTATTAAAAAATGGTGACGATACTTTTTAGTTTTCTGCTACAATCCTTTTTTCTCCTCCTTCAGTGAAAAAAAAAGTCCTCTTTGTGGAACAGAAAAAAATACGCTCCCTCTAAACAATGGATTGAAAATGAATTTGATTTATAAATGAGAAGACTGAGGGCGGGATACTGATTCAGAAATTCTGCAGCGTGTAATGAAAGAAGAGGAAATGGCATGGAATCACTGCCTCCTGTGATTTGAAGGCCATTGTGAAGGAAAACAATGCAGTGAAAGAAAGTTCTTCATATTAGGACATATATCATTGCATCACATTTATTTATCTTTCTGGATATTTTTATAGCCCTTAATAAAAATATTAAAATAGCCTGTACTATTGTCTCTTAGTGGTGTTTTCCCCCACTATTTGAAATTTTAAAAACTACATTCCTAAAAAATAACCATTGTTTCATATAAGAAAAGAAAATTTTCCATAGTGAGATTTGTGCAAGAGTTTCCAGTCTGTTCTTTCTTGTACTTCACAGAAAAGGCAGAGTCACAGTCCAGAGTGATCTTGAAAGAACTCCCATGCAATAACAGAGATGGCCGCGGTGAGCAGGAATGGTAAGAAGGGAGCCAGCTGTAACACAGAAGAAACCAAGAGAACTGCTATTTTTGATTTGTGCTTATATAGTTAGAAAAATGCCATTGGTCCATATTCTCAAACTCATGTCTCCAAAGTAGTATCTAGGATTTTCTAGGACAGCTCTGGACTGCTTTAACTCCTAGATTTTTTTTTTTTTAAATAAGAGGTGCTATAGTGTATTTCCATAAAGCTAATGGCTAGGGCTTCTGGGGCAGTGGTACCACACAGCTTGGAAATCCCTATCAGATAAGGACTCCTGCCCTACCCAGATCTGTACACTTTCCCACTCGAGCTATTGTTTACTACAGATTTTCAAAATTGCCCATTTTCTCCTTTACTTGTCAAATTTCTGGCTGAAGGTAAGGATCAGCTCACATTTTGAGCTCTGTTGGTACGTATCCTACTGCATTTATAGGGGAGAAGGATAGAGTGTTCACCATGACCACAAGCACTAAGAAACCAATGTTGTTCCAAAATAACACGTGTTCCTCCCTGTGGCCCAATCTATCTCCTGAGGAAATGTGAGCGCAGCTCTCTGGAAATAAAATTAGACAGTTGTTGAATCTTAGAGGCTTGTGGCATTATAGTCAATCAGCTATTTTTCTGGCATCTTTTGTTAAAGCTCTAATTCAAAGCAGTACTAGGTGAGATCTTGGCTGTTTTTAGATTGAAACTCTGTGGTCTCGGGTTACAAAAATCTTTCACCTGATCCTACCTAAGCCCAGTGTAAAGGGTCTGTGACATGCATGAATCACCTTTTTTTCCAAAAAACTTAGAATCTGGCTTAGCAAATGACTTGTCTGTTCAGCACATGGGCTGAAAGCAGCCCACAGGTGGTATTTACAATTAAAATCAGTTGCTGATACCTAAATGTTGAAAGATTTCAATAAACATCCAAACTTCTGGCTTCCCTTGCAAAACCAGAAGCTTTGACAACACTAAAGGCAAAGCTGAATGTCAGCTGCCCCTCTTAGGAACTGCTTGAGTGGCCCAATTCGTATGCCCCCTTCGCTTATTTAACATTCTCTGCTGACTCTAGACACCGTTGTATGCAACCTCTGCTGTATGGTGTTACATTACAGTATCATGATGTGTTGGCAGTAGAGTTTGCTGGTTCCTGAATAGTGGTATTGTTTGTACATGTCTTCGTTGTGGAATCCTTAATTCTGTCTAGTTGACTTTTGCATGAAAAGCAAAGAAATCATCATTATAAAGAAATAAATGAAGGCTTGAGGATGACTTAATAAATGAATATAGTATTTGCAAAGAAAGGAGAAGATGACATAGTAAGTTGCTAGTTAAGAGTGGCCATCCCCAAGTATACTTTATTTCCAGGTATATTTATTTTGGAGTTAATAGCAATCAAAACAGATCAAGGGGCAGGTCTTTTTTGTATGGATAAGATGACTGTGTTCCTATAGCCTGGACACTGACTGCTGCGATGAAATTGGATCTCTTGAGCATTTCTTCCAAGGACAGATTAGGGTAGTAAGCCAGGTAGAAGGCCAGCGCTCCCACAAAACTGTCACCAGCGCCCTGTAATGAAAAGCACAGTTGTAGAGATAAGCATGTAGCCATCTGTTGCCCAAACTGTATTTTCAAAATATTTAAGTACACTTTTTATTTTAAAATAGTTTTAGATGCACAGAAAAGGTACAAGGATAGTAGAGAATTTCCATATACCCCACATCTAGTTCTGTAAACATATTATTATGGTACATTTGTCACCACTAACGAAATAATAGCATTATCATATTAACTGAATTACATACTTTATTCAGATTTCACTAGTTTTGCTTAATGTGTATTTTCTGTTCCAAGATCTCATCCAGGATACCTGGATTACATTTAGTTGTCATATCTCCTTCGACTGCTATAGGCTGTGACAGTTTTTTAGACATTCTTTGTTTTTGATGACCTTGATAGTTTTGAGGACTGGTTGAGTATTTTGTAGAATGTACCTCAATTGGGATTTGTCTGTTTTTCTCATGATTAAACTGTGTTTACGGTTTTGGGGAGGAAGACCACAAAGGTCAAGTGTCATTCTCATCATGTCGTATCAAGGGTACATACTGTCAACATGACTTACACTGATGATGTTAATCTTGAGCACTTGGCTAAGGTAGTCTTGGCCAGGTTTCACCATTGTAAAGTTACTTTCTCTTTTTATACTTGCTCTTTGGAAGCAAATCACTGAGTATAGTCCACACTTAAGGGGTGGGGAGTAATTCCATTTATGGAGTATCTCCATAAATTGGAAATCTCTATGGGAGATTTGTTTCTTCTCCCTCATTTATTTATTCAGCTGCTCACTTATATAAGTATGAACTCAGGGATATTTATTTTATTCCTTAGGCTATAATCCAGCACTACATTATTTATTTTGTTGCTCAAATTGTTCCAGCTTTGGCAGTTGGGAGTTCTTTCAGTTGGTACTTGTGTCCCTTTGACATACTTCCATCATTTTATTTTTTGAGCACTGTCTTATTTTCTGACATTATAAGATGCTCCAGGCTCATCTTGTATATTCTCTGCTATAGCCCTAGAATTAGCTGTTTCTCCATTAAAAATTCATGCAGAACGTGGTGAGAGCCATTCAGATGTTATTTTCAAACTAAATGTAGGGTCATATAAGGCTTAGTTCCATTTCCCCTGAATCTCCAAAGGCCCAAGTTGGTGAAGGCCATATAGGGACCCATGGAAATAGAAAATACCAAAGAAAGTCTGTTGACCTCTGCCTTCAGGTAGGGCAGTACCTAGTCATGTGTTCATCCAACAAATGTATTTAAAATAAATGTGATACAATTTCACTTGAAAAATCATTCTGGTATTTAACAGCTTTCAGGGTCATTTTCCAGTTTTTCCCAGTTTGTTGCTTCCTTAGTCCCAAGAGCTTTCATAACAAATCTTGAGGCTATACCTTGGTATGCATGATTGTTTCAGTTGCAGTTTAAGTATTTACTAAGCTGTGTGCCTAGCACAGTGATGGGTACTTGAAAAAGAATAAAATCAATTGTGGATTAAATGCGAAATAGTATGGCAGAGTTTATAAATACTGTTGAATTTTAAGGAATGGTTGAAGAAAGCCTGCCTAAGCGGAATCCTTATGAAATGAGACAGATTTATAGAGAGAAGGAAGGCCTCAAAGAACAAAGATATAGGAGGAGGAACAGAGTGAACTCATGAAACACTGAATGGCTTTAAGGAGAATGACATTTCCCCTTGTTAACAAAGATAAGCAGTCAATATTCAGCTTGCCAAGGAGTCATAGTAACTCAGGTGTGAATTCAACACTTTCCTTCCTCCCAGAAATATTTTCTGAGTACCTAAAATATGTCAAGCTCTATGCTAGGTGCCTTGCAATTGTTTATTAAGTGTTTCCTGAGGGAAACAATGGAGAAAGAAAGAGACAGACAGACATGCCCTCCCTCAGTTTACAACACAGCAATGTGACAAGAGAAAGGTTTGAAACCAGAGAAATTATGAGCTGGGTGGAGGGTGTATTATGAAAACATGGAAAATACTACAACATATGAAGAGTATGGCAAACTCTAAGTAATTTCAAGTCTTAATTCCTCTTTACATCATACACAAAATTAAATTCCAGGTAGGTTAAAGGCTTGAATATAAAAAATAAAACAGTAACATAGTATGAAAATTTAGATGAGTATTTGAATAATTGCAAGCAGGGAAACCACGAGCCAGTCAGTAAACCCAAAAGCCATAATGAAAAAAAGATTAGATTTTAATTAAAAAAAAAATATGTCCAAAGACACTGTAAATAAAGCCAAATGGACTTCCCTGGCGGTCCAGCGGTTAAGACCCCATGCTTCTGCTGCAGTGGGTGCGTGTACAAGCCCTGGTCGGGGAACCAATATCCCACATGCCGTGCTGTGCGGCAAAAAAAAAAAAAAAAAAAAAAAAAGATCCGAGTTAAAAGGCTCAAATTTGGTAAAAATTCTTGTAATACATATGACATATTCCTAATACTCAAAGAACACCTTCAAATTGCTGGGAAAAAGACAAATGCAGGATAAAAATGGACAAAGGATATAGGTCTGCAATTTCAGAAAAGGAAATGTAAATGGCCAGTAAACAAACACGAAAAGATACTAAGTTATCAGCTGTTAAGTAAAATGCAAATTAAAATAATATTTTTTACCCATCAGATTGATAAAATAGTAAGATTGATAGCAAGAGCAGCAAGATGAAGATGGAGAGGACAATGATACTCTCATATATTGTTGGTAGGAATGTGGAAGAGTAATACAGTATTTGTTAAAAAATGTGTGTGTCCTTTGATTTAGCAGTCCTGCTTCTGGAAATCTACAGAAGTGAAAACTCCTATAATATTGGGATATGTGCTCAAAGATGCTTATTGCTGCATTGTTTCCAAAGGCAAAACACTGGAAATAATGTGATTTTCTATCAAATAGGAGAATGGGTGAATAATCTCGTACATTTGTATTATGGAAAAATATGCAGCTATTAATACGAAAAGGTTAGCAATACATGCACATACCTGGAGAAATGTCCATTAGTTAAGCCAGAAAAGATTTCAGCATCATGATCGATAGGAGGTTGCAGGGGTGGTGGGGGGAATGGAAGAGAGAGGAAAGAAAATACCTGTGTCTATGAGTATGTGTGTGTTTTTTTTAAGAATACAGAGAAAAATGAAGAAGGATTTTTATCAAATTGTTCTTTTAATTAATTTATTTGGCTGTGTCGGGTCTTAGTTGTGGCGCGCGGTTTCTTCGTTGTGGCGCGCGGGCTTCTGTCTAGTTGTGGCGTGCACGTTTTCTGTTCTCTAGCTGTGGTGCACGGGCTCCAGGGCCCATGGGCTCTGTAGTTGTGGTGCACGGGTTCCAGAGGGCGTGGGCCCCGTAGTTGGCGGCACGAAGGCTCTCTCGTTGAGGCGCGCAAGCTCAGTAGTTGTGTCACGTGGGCTTAGTTGCCCTGGGGCATGTGGTATCTTAGTTCCCTGACCAGGGATCAAACCCGCGTCTCCTGCATTGTAAGGTGGATTCTTTACCACTGGACCACCAGGGAAGTCCCGAGAAGTTTTTAACAAAGGAAATTTTACTAAAGTTAAAAAAAAAAAATCAGGATCGGTCACTGTGTGAATTTGCAAATGGGCCAATTTCAGCCTCTGAATGATTTCCCTCTTTTTCTTAGTTAAATAGACATCTACTACAAGTCGGGGTGAACTGAATTGAGAGAACCTCTTTCCTGCATTTGGAAATACCCCATCTCGTTGAGGCAATTTCCTTTGCAACTAAGGACTAGGCAGTGACACCCTGCTCAAAGTCCAGGGAACTGGGAGGAACATTTTCTGGCTGTGACAGTAATTGCAGAAAAACTGAACTCTGGGATGTTAGTGGCAGCGTTGTGATGGTGTCCAGTGCCCCATGTCAGTAACACAGCTGTTCGATTTTTCAACCAAGAACCTTGATTGAGGCAATCCCGTGTATTAAACTCCTCTGAGAGGCCAGAAATCTTGTCTAGTTCTTTCCTATCTGATGACTCCCCAGAGTTATACAGTCCTTAAAAGTAGTATATGCTCAGTTAATGACTGCTGATGGGCCAACTCTCAGCTGCCCCAGTCTCCACCTTCTCACCGAAAGTGACATGGTGGGGGTAGGGGTGGTGATCCACATTCTTCTTCGCAAAGAGGGCAGCAGTCTCGCCTCATTCCAAAAGCACAAAGAAGTAGGGAGACTCCTGGGGCCATCAGCTCAAAGATGTGAAGGCCAGTGAATACTATTTTATTTATTTATTTATTTTCTGTACGCGGGCCTCTCATTGTTGTGGCCTCTCCCGTTGCGGAGCACAGGCTCCGGACGCGCAGGCTCAGCGGCCATGGCTCACGGGCCTAGCCGCTCCGTGGCATGTGGGATCTTCCCGGACCGGGGCACGAACCCATGTCCCCTGCATCTGCAGGCGGACTCTCAACCACTGCGCCACCAGGGAAGCCCCAGTGAATACTATTTTAAAAGTCACATTACATCCAACAGTGGAAAAGCTCTTTGAAATTTAAGAGTGAAAAGGTAGAAAAGTACTACTTAACTTTCACCGAAGAGTGTAAGGGAAAGAAAGGGAGTGATATATTCATTTGCACTTCTCTTAGGCATTTAAAACATTTTACTGACGATTGTGTGTACAGGCCTACAGTCTGGGACAACCTGAAAACTCTCTGAGGGCAGAGACCATATCTCTGTCCCCTGTGTCTCTTCCCCTGCCTCACCCAGCGCTTTGAGTTGGCCAGACTCATGGTCCTAGTTCCATCGTGTTTTTCTCTTCCAGTGATCTCTTCCAAGGGGGCCAGATGTCCCTTGCTGAACTACATGTGACTTTCTTTTGTGTCAGTAAAAATGGAGGTTAGGTTGCCACAGCCCAGAGTTACTTGATAGTCTCATTGTTGAAGCTATTTATAGCACAGGGCTTTCAAATGCCAATAAATTACCCGGCTGTTGATTCACATCTTCAATATAACTATTTTTATACACTGGTTATAATTTTTTTTAATGGAAAGCGCTTTAAGTAGAAGCTGTATTGTATCACTGTGATTTTCCTGTAAGTAAAGTACTTTCCAATCAATCATTCTTGGAATAATGGAATAGTTCTCATTGATACAACATGATGGCTTTAACCTTTTACTGAAAATTATTTTTGTGCCAAAAGGGGTGATGACATAATTCATCTTTCTTCAGTAAAAATACCCACGTGGCTACTATTCATTGCCTTCTCACAATAATTGCCCCTTAAGGAAGAGCTGCTCTTAGAGAATGGATGTAGCATTCTGAAATTCCTGCTCGCCTGAGGGCCTGCACACTCCTGGGTCCTGAGGGGTTCTGGCCTGTGGGACCCGGGAGGCAGATGGATTAACAGTGAAGTGGAAGGAGCAAAACACACCCTATGGAATACCTGAGCCCTCTGGTGGGGGCCTGGGGGAGGGCGAGGCACCCTGCAGGGCTGGTGGCGTAGGGATGACACTCATCAGCAGCTGGTGAGAGGACCCCAAGGCGAGAATCTGAGAGGTGGGTGCTCCTAAGGACAGCACCTAGAGCTGGGGTGTGGGGTTGGGGGGAGGCAGTGTGGCCCTGGGGAGGTGGGCTGCTCATTTCCCTTCTCCCTTGCAGACCATCCTCTCTGTCTAGCTGCCCGCACTCCCTGCTCCCTCCCACTGCCCCTTGCCTGCCTGAGCCCTTGACTATGACCCTGGTCTGCTCTCTCACTGAACTTAGCAGCACATGTCCCAGTCTCTCAGGGGTCTGCTCTCTGACGAGAGAGGGGAGCACAGTGATAAACCTCTTGGAGCTGGCAGGCAATGCCTGAAATGGCTGCAGGTGCCACCCCAGCAGAGCATACCTACAAGTCCAGGTGGTCCGCAAGGGCTCTTCTGGCTGAGGTTCTGCTCAGGGTCATCCTCTCTGCTGGGCACTGTGTAGGTTATCGCCTTTGTTCCCTAAGAACCCTGTGGAGGTGGGTGTAGCTGGGGCTGCAGTGTCTGGTCATACAAGGTGGCTCTGCACGAGGGTGCCCCGGTGACGGGGTGACTGTGGGTCTGCAGGCTGTGCTCAGCTCCCCAGTCTACACCTATTCAGAGAGGCGCCTTCTAATTTGCACAAAGTGCCATGGAGGTTGGCAGCAAGCCTGGGGGATCCTTATTTTAAAACTGAGGAAACTAGGATTTAAGGAGGTTAAGTAACTTGCCCAAGGTAAGACTAAATGTGGTAAATGGCAGTCAAGATTGTACCAAGGACATCTGTGTGGAAATCTAGCAATAGAGCAGGTGGAGAAGCTATTTTGGGAGAGAGATTGGGCTTCGGGCTACTGCTCAATTTTTCCTATTTCCCCATGGGAAGGGCTTATGTTTTCTATAGCGATGAAGAATTACAGGGATGAGAGTGAAGACCGTGAATCTTTAATGATGTTCTTCTGTATGGGATCCTGTTTCCCTCTGTGTGCTTGGGGCAGGAGCAGAGAAGAGAATGGGGACCAGAGTTGCCCTGGGCAGGTGTGGGGGGAGAGGGAAGGTACAAAGGGAGTAAAGATTTCAGGAAAGAATAACCAGATGGGGCTTCCCTGCTGGTGCAGTGGATAAGACTTTGCCTGCCAATGCAGGGGACACGGGTTCGATCCCTGGTCCGGGAAGATCCCACATGCTGTGGAGCAACTAAGCCCGTGTGTCACAATTACTGAGCCTGTGCTCTAGAGCCCGTGAGCCACAACTACTGAGCCTGCGTGCCACAACTACTGAGCCCGCGTGCCGCAACTACTGAGCCCACGTGCCTAGAGCCCGTGCACCGCAAAACGAAGAGCAGCCCCCACTCGCAGCAACTAGAGAAAGCCTGCACGCAGCAAAGACCCAACACAGCCAAAAAATTTAAAAAAAAATTTATATAAAAAAAAGAATAACCAGATGAATAACTGGAGAGTCTAACCCGGGTAAAGAAGGAAGAGAGGTCAGGAGGGGGTCAACAGGTCAGAAGGAAATGGAGGGAACTAAGGAAAGTGAGAAAACAGTGTAGGAGAAGAGGTGAGAGAGCTGGTTGTGGTCAGAGTGGGATGTGAGGTTTATTCCCACAGGACTGAAGCTGTGCCAGGTATTAACCATTTCCTGGGGTCGTCATGGGAACGGGAGGCTGGAGTGGAGGTGAAGAGTCCCTGGAGGTGGGGGCATCTAGGAACTGTGAGTCTTGGTGATGGTTCATCCTCACGGTACTCAAGTCGTCCTGTGATAGTAGCATTGGGGGGAGGTGTGGAGAGAGAAATGGTTATGTAGATGCCAGGCTTAGATAAACAGAGAATGACCAGGAAAGGAAGTTGAGGCTTTATAACTGAATTGTATGAGCCATGAAGATGCAGGAATCTCTTCAGGAGGGTAGAGGAGGGATGGCTGGAAGCTGCAAGAATGTGCTTTGGGATCAGGAGCCGCTTTCACCTATAAGGGCTGTATGGGGAGGTGAGGAAGAGCTTACTTATGAGGAACAGGACAACCATAAGGTTTAGAGGGGAGAGAAGCACAGAGCAGTAAGGCACCCTCCTGGGCCCCCGTGTCTCTCTGACCCTCCTTCTTTGTCTCTGCCATGGTCTGTCTTCCTTCTCCCCCACCATCCACATTGGTATTCCCTCAGGTTCTGTCCTTCACCCACTGCCCTTCTCATTTCCCCTAATTTCCTGGGTGTGTCAAATACTGTGCTGTTATGGTTTTGACTGCGATGAATATGAGGAGTCCTAAGTCATTATCTTTAGCCCACACTCTCCTCTGTCTTGGGATTCGTGTATCTTAACTACCTGTGAGTCAGCTCGACCAGCCGCAGGTCTCTTGCAGGCAGTTCTAACTCAACATACCCGAATCGAACTGATAACTCTGGCTGAACATGGGCCTCTTCTTATCTTTTCAGTTTGTGGCAACTCCACCCTGAAAATCTGGGGGGTCTTCTGGATAATCACCAGTTGCCAAGTGTAAATTCTAAATATTTTGCTAACCTGTCCTCTCATTTCATCCCTACCCCATTGCCCTACTTCATGCTCACATCACCTCTAAAGGACCACGTTAACTTCCTAACTAGTCTCTCTGTCCGCAGTCTGGCCCCTTCCACTCCATCCTCCATACTGCTGTAAATCAGACCACCTTACTTCCATGCCCAAAGCCCTTTGATCATTTCTCATCTTTCTTAGGATAACATTTCAGCTCCTTAGCATGGCACATGAGGCGCTCCCGCCCACCTACCCAGTTTCATCTCTTACTTTTTCCTACTCACACATTGTAACCACGGGTCTTCATTCATTGAGATATCTCCCCTTGAACTCATCCTTAGACTAACTCCTACTCCTCTCCTAAGACTCAACTCAGTTATTAACTTAGTCATCATATATTTGCTGACTGGCACCATATTCAAAGCACTGTGTTTTCCCTGATCCCACGAGTCTGGGTTAGGTACCCTCCTAGATGCCCCTGCACTCCTCTTTGGTCTTCATCACGTCCACGCCCTCAGACTGGTGCAAGCCCAGGCTCGCCGCTGAAATACAGCCTCACTGAATCCAGGACTATCAGGAGGCTGGGTGCTGAGTGATCAGGTGAGAAGCACAGGTGTCCCAAGAATGCCCTGTAGGAGGGATGATAGTGAGACAGACTTGTGAAAGTCCTAGTTTGCCAAATTCCAGTTGATAGAAAAGTGGGTGAATTGTAAGGCATGATGGGTATTAATTGTGGCTGGGGAAAAAAAAAAAACAACAAACGCCATGTGGTGAAAATCCCCAAGGTAAGAACTTGTCAGGCGCCTACAACAGAAACCCAGATGATTTTGCAAGAATGATGTCATCGTGAGGCTTCATTTGTTAGGAATCCGTACCCACGCTGGATGATTCATCACCCAAACTGCCAAGGGACCCTAACAGTTAAAGTCCTTGCATTCCTCCCTGATTTGTTAACACATTCCATCTGACAAGTAGATACCACTTTCCTTTCTTTTCAAAACCTCTCCCTACACAAAGCTGTTCAAAGCCTACACTGTGGACCTGAATTCCTCAGCCAGGCTCGTGGTTTTAGAGGCCAGGGAAAAGGCAAATGGGATGAATGAAGTATGACTAAATCCTAAGTCAATGTGCTATTTCTTCTTCATAAAAAAGAATGTTGCAAGGGGCTCAGGAAAGGGACAGCGATCAGTGTAAACCCACCAGGCTCCCTGCTACCTGCCACCCCCGTGCAGGCAGGGCCGCTGACGTGGCTTGCCCTCAGGCTAACTTGGTGGCAATTTCTGCTTTGCTCCTGCTTCCAAGTTCTAAGAATGGGGCTTCTGCCTCTTTCCCGTTTGCAGGAGGTTGAGGCATGAACACCTGGTGGGGCCTGGG
This sequence comes from Tursiops truncatus, assembly GCF_011762595.2. Classification (NCBI taxonomy): domain Eukaryota; kingdom Metazoa; phylum Chordata; class Mammalia; order Artiodactyla; family Delphinidae; genus Tursiops; species Tursiops truncatus. The sequence goes on along the minus strand of NC_047047.1, from coordinate 67,351,840 downwards.
AGAGGGAAAGTCATTCTTTGTCCTTAAAGGGCTAATCACAGACGGGCCGGAGACATGGATCTTGGGGAAGAAGCACCGAGGGAACACACACCTGGAATTAAATCCCACCTTCTTCCCTTTTAACTGTGTCATCTTTTGAGAATGGTAAACTACAGTGAAGCCCCTCTGTACACAGCTGGGAAAAATGTTTTTCTCAAGTGGGAACATGTTTTCTCCCCTGGGACAATGCAGTAAGTGGTGTGGAGTTAAACAGGCCTGACTTTAAGCCCTGATTTCACCACTTAGGCAAGTGACTCAGCCTCTTGTGTGACCTCTCTTGTGACTATTTATCTGTAATATGGGAACCTACCTCATAGGGGGTAAATACTGAATTGGATAATGTATGTGAAAAGGCCTAGCACAGTGCCTGGAGCAGAGCAGGTGTTCAGCAAAGGTGGGGGAGACTCGATGGTACCATCTTAGAGGCCCCTTAACTTGCTAACTTTTTTGGAAATAAAAGCCCATGATCTAAGTCAGAGGGTTCTAAGGAACAAAGAGGGTCATGATCCTGCGGATCCCAGGGCCAGGGGTTTACGCTGTGCCTGGCTTCATGTTCCCAGCTCCAAGTAGAAGAGGGCATTAGGAATGCTCTCATAGTCTGGAAAGGCAGAGGAGGCAGAAGTATGTCCTGTAGCTCTTAATTACAAGGAAGCCAGGTTCTAGAGAGTTCTAGCAGTGGCCATCTGTATGTGCTGGGGGTCTCTGAAATCCATTTCTCTGTGAGGGCAGGGGAGATACTTTCTGAGAACTTTAAAGAGTTTGTGAGCAGGGTATTAAAGAAATGTGAAATGAAGAGTATAAAAGTCAGTGCAAGACTGGGGAACCTGATAAATCTCACGCTTCCGTATGGATGAGGGAACAGAGAGAGAACAGTGAGTGAGGGTTTGGGGAGAGGCCTAGAGCTGGGAAGGGCTGGAGGACAGCATGGGAAGGAAGTGACCTGCTGGGGGGAAAGCTATGTGCTGCTGTTTTGATGGAGGACCCTGCTTTCCATCACAGTCAGCCAGCCACTGGGCAGAGGGCTCCTGCCAGGGAGAGAGGTGGTGGCAGAGCCCGGAGGATGGCAGGCAGGCTGAACAGATGGTGCGGGGACAATGTGACTTGAGAGGACACTCCTCTAGCCATGCTGGAACCTGGAGTCAGGGCTTCTCATGGTTAGTGATGGGCATGGGCCACCCTGTCCACCTTCTCCGTGTGACTGACCTCACCACTCACTCCAAATGTGAGGAGAAAGAGAAAGGCCCGGCCTAGAGCCTTCATTCCATCCAGGGCATGCATTCTCGGGGCTGAAAATTCATTCTTGTGTGTGGGGGAGTGCCGCAGTATGTAAACAGATACACACACACACACACACACACAGAATATGAATGAATATCTGTGGTATTACATTTCATGGAAGAAGAGGACAATTAGGAAAAAATCTCTTAAAAGGCTCCTTGAGGTGGGTGGGTGGGTGGTGATTAATGAAAAAACGGTGTTTGAGAAACGCCACCAAAGTAGGGCCTCTTGCCGCAAAGAACCGCCAGTGGCCCAGTCAGGGTCTTCCGGTGCATTAAGAAGCCCTAACCAGCAGCCTCCAAACTGCAAGGCTCGCTAGGCAGGTGTTGGTAGCTCCGTGCCTTCTTTCCACTGAGCCAGAAATTCCTACATCTCCCAGCCAGTTCCCTTCCTGTTTACGTCAATCTACAGTCTCCATGGCCACCAGTGAGCCGTAGGCAAACCCCAAGCCCTGGAGCCAGGACTTTAACCAGGAGATTAGAGCTAGCCTGGCCTGGCCTATCTTGCCGAGGCAGGAAAGGGCAAAGGTTCTCTCCTGGGCAGACAGAACTGAGTAGTCCGCCTGATAAACATACCACGAGATACGAAGCTGCTTATACAAGAGCCCCATTTCACAGCTTAAATCTGAATATTTCTATCTTCTCTTATCAGCGCATATTCACATCATAAGGATGAGATCATATCCTTTCCAACTTCAACCTTCCAGCCTTCCCTAACCAGATCAGTTTAGGGCAACACGATGGACAGTGAGAATCCAGTTTTCTTATCATTATTGTGTAAGTGCTGCTGATTTTTATTCTAAATAAATCTGTAGGGAACATAGACTACTCGTTATGTCATAAATGTCCATGACTTTGGCTTCAACTATTAGCCACCTTAATTTATTACATTTTAATTTCAATTATTTGGCTGAGATAGTCTGCTTTTAAAATACTCTGCCTAAAAGAAAGCAAATATTTTCTGCCTTAATATATTTCAAATGATCACTATTTCTTATCGATCCGAAACCACATGTAACAAAGTTTTGATGTGATTTTTGTCTTTTAAACAGCCATAATGTTTTCCTTGGCTCTACAGTTTATTAGCAATTTGACTTTTTAAAAAAACAGCTCGATTGAGATATAATTCATATGCCAAATAATCCGCCCATTTAAAGTATACAGTTCAGTGTTCTTTAGTATATTCACAGGGTTGAGCAACCATCACCACAGTCCAATTTTAGGAAATTTCATCCCCCCTAAAAGAAACCTCGGACCCATTAACAGTTACTCCTCATTCCTCCCCACTCCCCCCAGGCCTAGGAACCACTAATCTACTTTCTGTCTCTGCAGATTTGTTAAATAGGCACACATTTTGAGCAAAATCATTTCCTATTCTAATTCCATAATTAACCAACAGCTTATTTTCCCATAATTAACCAATAATTTAATCATAATTAACCAATTAGATTCTTATTGAATCTCTTGATTTTAGCTGCCACTTTGTGTGAAAAGTGAAGTTGATGTTGGCCTAGTGGGAACTGTTTTCTGTGTTACTAAAACTGCATTCCCAATAAGCACTAAGGCACAGATTTAGCTTCCTTCCTGCCCAGATATGTTCACTCAACAGTCTGTAAAGCTTTAAAGTTAAGTTACAAATGCACCAGGAGCTTGGTGTTTAAAGAATTCCTATGGTGAAGTTGTTTGTAAAGCCTAACCTCTGAGGGAAAATCCACCCACATTCTTCTCAAGCACAGACACATTAACTGGTCTGTTTTAAAATCTCAGTTTCTATAGATTTGGTTTGCTTGAGGGATTTTCTTTTTGGGCCTCTCTGCAATGACTAGTATGTGGCAATGAACACTCGCTTCCTTGCTGAAGGTCATGACTCCCTTGCACAGGGCTGAAATGGGTAGTTTCAGTACAGACCCTTTCACTGCTAGTGTGTGACAAGTTCTGGGCACGAGAGTACAGTGTCCACATACACAGTACATCCTTACTCACCATCACTAAGCTTTCCGTAGAAAATAGCATGTCTGAAAATGAATACATCTTCCTAGCCCCTTGTAGCCACCATTCAGGCAATGGTTTTCCTCTCTTAGCACCAAATAAATTGGTAGGCTGAAACGGCAGAATCTTAGACACATCCACTAAGGTGATGAATCAGTCATTATAGAGACAAAAAGGTGGATCTGGCCAAAGGAATGATAAATACAGGCCTTTCTCCAACTCTCTGCCCTGACATAATGCTCAGACTACCAGAATCCTGTATGCAGAATGACATGACTTTCACTTTCCACATTTTTTAGTACTTTCTAGTTTACAGAGCATATCTGTAGATGTGACTCACTTTGAATCTCATTACAATTCTGTGAGGTAGGTAAGGGTGGGTCTTTCATTTTCCAGATGAGAAACCAAGTGTAAGAACTTGCTCAAGGTCAAATGGCTAGGTGGCAGAACCGGGATGTCTCAGTGGAAGGCCAGTCTCTCTTAAAGCGGTCCCCCGGAGAGGCCATACATGTACTCCAACTTTGCTCAAAAACTTCTGGAAACTTGTTCTTCGGAATGCCTTAAAAATCAGTAGCACATCTTTTTATATCCTCAATGAAGGCAATATTTCATCTTCTAAGTCAGTGGTTCTCAAACTAGATTGTACCTCAGAATTGCCTGGAGGGCTTGTTAAAAAATGCACATTGCGGGGCTCCACTCCCAAAGTTTCTGATCCATTAAATCTGGGGTGGGGCCCAGGATTTGTGTTTCTAAAGAGTTCCCAGGTGATCTTGATGTTACTGGTCCCTGGCCACACTTTGAGAACCACTATCCTAAGAAATTTATTTCTGGAAAGAGTGAATCATTTAAAACCATCTAGTGATTAAGGTGGGGAGATCAAGCTAGGAAATTCCACCAGTGGCCAAAACAATGGGTGACTATCAAGAACAACACTGGCTTTGGGGGAAATCTGCATAAAGGGCTCCAAAAAGGTTCTGAATAATGGCAGTTGATCAGACTAATCCCTTTGGATGATGCTCAAGAATGCTTTCCCTGAGTGTTTCGGAACACCTTGTGCAGTCGTACATGTGTGAGATGTTCATTATCAACCTTCTGTTTTCCAGCCTTAGAAAAACAAAAGAAACCATGTAGGTGACATCCACATTACAGAGAATCAATACTAACGAAGGATTAATAGCTATTTACAGCAGCTGAACTAGTCAGACTGGTAGAGTGGGGTCCTTTCTATGCGGCAAACATGATGGGCGTGGAAGATGAGGGGAAAATTTTGACTCTTCCTACCCTGACTTTTCTGTTGAGAATAGAATGGAAAAAGTGAAGAGATCTAATTTTGGATGCCAGAGATAAACATGCAACATTTTATGGGGAAAAAAATTCTAGCAGAAAAGAAAAATGAACTACATTAGGTACTTAAGCTGGGAGTCAATCCTTCATGTCACAGTAGGGAAAAAAGAGGTGGAGAAATGCCTAAATATTGGTTCTAATTTTATTTTCAATTTTACATTACATTAAACTCTCCGTGTACTCCTTTAATTTATAGCAACTGCTGACACAAATTGGTGTGCCTTCTCTTCTTTGACATCACTATTTCTCTTGAATTATGCATTTCCATCTGGAATGAGGTTTATGGGGCCAAAGCCTTCTTTCATTTAGATGGATGAAAACAGAGAGGGATCAATGGGGAGTTGAGTGCAAAGTCAAAGTAAGGTTGGGAGATATATGTTCAAGGCAGCATATTACTGCCCCAAAAGATTGTAAGGGGTATTAAAAAATGACTCTGGTCTTCCAATTTTCAACATATTGATTAAAATTCAACTACTAAAGAACAAGAAAAACTCTACCAACCTTCATCCCAGAACTGCCAGATTTTTTATTTATTGGTACCCTACTAGTATTTAATAACAATTTGCAAGAGTACAGTGATCATAATAACTGCATCACCTTGATTTGATCTAAAATTGAATCAAAGGCAAAAGAAGTTGCCAGCCTGATGGCACGTTTCACCTATCCCGGCCTCACCACCTGAATGTACATGGTTGAGGTGTTCTACCTCAGAGCTTAGCACCATGAACTGGTCTGGCTCCATTATTGGTGACAAATTCCTGGTCTAAGTCAGCCAGTGGTCCATACTGACAGGTCATTTGCTGGCTCCATCTGGGGCCCAACTCAGTGTCTCAGAGTCCATTCTCAGCTTCTGGTTTTTGATGGGTTCTGGGTTGGCCAGTCACACCAGTATTGAAATGGACATTCTGATGAAGCTGTTTTGAGCTAGTTTTATCCTATAAGCAATCCTCAGCCATTTCTGAAAACCCTCCGTTTTTAATCTTTACCCATCACCCTCTCCCTCCCAAGAGTGGGAATTGGGAGTATACTGTGAAAGTCTTTGCTCTATACATTGCTTGATAGTTTAGAAAAGAGAATTTTATGTTTTAGTGATAATAATTTCATGTGAAAAATGTTCCTGAGTCAATATGGCCTCATGAAAGCAGCAGATCATGTTCTCTGGCTGAAAATGGTGATGCCCAGTAGCTATGTCATGATGTCACTTCCTCTCCAGCAGAGCCCTAGTTTGACAGTGGCCGGCCAGCCTGAAGAACCTGTGAGGGTCTATTGTCGGCCCTGCTCTAGCAACCTGGGAGTGGGTGGGCCAGGAGCCCAGGAGCCCAGTGGGCTGCCTCGGTGCCTCTTCAGGGGCAGGGCCGGCATGCACTCAGCACGCTAGCCACACAGAATGGCCTGTGGAGACTTAAGACTGGTTAAAAACCCCATTCTGCCCAAAATGTCTGTGGTGTATTAATTTATTCTATAATTTAAAGAATTCCATTATTAATGAAAGAGAAGTAGAATCCTGAGTATGAGCTAAAACTGGAATAAAAAAGGCCCATTCTTCAGGCGCTATTAATGGAAGCTTTGTATATAAATAACTTTATATATTGGTGAATAAATGGCACTTAAAACTAAAATGTCTGTTAGTGATTCACTGGGTTCTAAAGACTGCCCTTGCCTTCTGTGGTCAGCGATCTTTTTTCTTTGTGACTCCACTATTCTAGACAGAAAACAGTTAATCCAATATGATTTATTATCTCACGAAGATTCCACTAAAACATTTTCTGCCAAATGTTCATCTTCTAACAGCTGCTTTTTTATTTCAGTGAGAGGTACTTGAAATAAGATCATTGTTCTCTGTGAAAACTGCATGCTAAATAATACAGAGCTACCAGATTATTAAACAGCAAAGGCATCTGATAATATTAGCACCAACCACAGGTCCCACTTCTGCTGATGCACAACATTTTGAGTAATCAGTCATTGCACAATATTATATTTATATCCTTTTTGCTTGAGCTGTTAGGCCACAAAATCAGCAGGCAGTTGCTGTTATAAAAGGGTTCTCTAGGTTATTTATAATGTTTCTGCTTCCTTACAGTTGCTGCTTCACTCTTGGGTCTTGGGCCAGGTCTACACTGTGAAGACGAAGGAAGGAACTGAGCAATTGTTCTGCTAATCTAACTGCTGAAAGCTGGTGGGGATGATTCACAGCACACTGTGTGTGCCTTGGCTGGAATACCTGGTATTTTTGTCTACACAACCCAAATTCATCACATGCTGGCTGATTTGTCATTTCATCAGGGGGAGAGTGTGTAGTTTCGTGAAGGCTGTGTCTCTATCAGGAGTAAGCTAGTGTCTAGGGCACAGGTGGTAGGGCGAGATATCTGAACTAGCGCTATGTTGCAAAAGAGTTTCCTTCAAATGTTATTTACTTTACATGAGGGGTAAGTTTCTGCTCCAGATGTTTCTCTGTTGCATAGATTAGTGCTTCCCCCAAATGGTGGCAGGCAGCCCGGCATGCCCAATAGAAGGGCACATAGGAATCATGAGGGTATTTCATTTCATTTTCTTTTTTGTAAATTACACAGGCATCTTCCTGTTCCACCTGCAGAGAATAACTGATGATGTGAACTGTTTCTAATGGGAGTAGGTCTTAGCTCTTAGGTGAGTCAGGGCTCAAAAAGATGCTGAAAACCATGGAGACTGATAGAATGAGCTATTTGTTTTGACTATGAAATAAGCATCTATCTTAGGCTCCCCCGCCAATTTTTTAAAAAAGGAAATGGACTGCCATTATGTCCTGAATTCTTTTATTTTGGTGGGGGTGGGGTGGGGTGTCTTCTGAATTCTTAAGAATTCTTAAAGCCACTTCTCCACATCCCTGTTGCCACATTCCCAGTCCAGGCTGCCATAATCTCTCAGATCAATGTAACATCTTTTTTTTTTTAACATCTTTATTGGAGTATAATTGCTTTACAATGGTGTGTTAGTTTCTGCTGTATAACAGAGTGAATCAGTTATACATATACATATGTCCCCATATCCCCTCCCTCTTGCGTCTCCCTATCCCACCCCTCTAGGTGGTCACAGAACACGGAGCTGATCTCCCTGTGCTATTTGGCTGCTTCCCACTAGCTATCTGTTTCAATGTAACAGTCTCTGGATGGTTCTTCCTGCCTCCAGTATTATGATCTCCAATTTATTCTTCACACAGCAGCCATGTTAATCTTTTATAAAGTATAGATCTGATCAAATCTGTCCCTTGCTTAACCTCTTATCAGTGGCTCCCCACTGCCCGCAGGAGAAAGTGCAAATTCCCAGGAGTGGCAAACGAAGCCCTTCACGACCCATCCCTGTTCCAGCTGTACCTCATCCTTTCCCACTCTTCCCGTACTCTAAGCTCTTTCCAATCAGAACTAATTGAAAAGGTACAAACATGACCTGCTGTCTTGCCTCTGGCCTTTTCATGAGCTCCTGCCTCTGCCTGGGTTACTCTTCACTAAGGGGAAGACAGCCTTCAGCTCATCTCCTTCCCTGGCCCTCGAAGCAGGTCCGCTGGGCTCCTCGGGCCAGGTGGACCCCTCAGCTGCTCCTCGGGAGCATCCCTGTCACGGCACTTCTCATTCTGTGTGGGCTACATACCCTTCTAGACGGAAGCTCTTTGGGGCCAGGGTCTGTCTTATCACACCAGCATGTCCCTACCACGCAGAAAATTCAGGTCAAGTGTGAAGAAATGAGTGCACAGTGGGGTGCCCCTCACCCCTTTTGCCATAATTTTCCACAGGAGTCTTTTCCATTTCTTAAAGAACTGTTTTCAGTTCTAGAGGGCACTTTTGCTTCATCAGCCCTGGAACTACAAGAATAAAGTGCCAGGCAGCCCCAGGATCCTGACTATGAAGAAACCCTATTTAGGCTTCTCTCTCTAGTAGTTTTTAAAAAAAAAATACATTTATACATTTATTTACTTTTGGCTGCATTGGGTCTTCATTGCTGTGCGCGGGCTTTCTCTGGTTGCAGCGAGTAGGAGCTACTCTTTGTTGTAGTGCACAGGCTTCTCATTGTGGTGGCTTCTCTTGTTGCAGAGCACAGGCTCTTAGGTGCGTGGGTGTCAGTAGTTGTGGCACGTGGGCTCAGTAGTTGCGGCACGCGGGCTCAGTAGTTGTGGCTCACGGGCTCAGTAGTTGTGGCTCATGGGCTCTAGAGCACAGACTCAGTAGTTGTGGTGCATGGGCTTAGTTGCTCCACAGCATGTGGGATCTTCCCAGACCAGGGCTCGAACCCTTGTCCCCTGCACTGGCAGGTGGATTCTTAACCATTGCGCCACCAGGGAAGCCCCTCTAGTAATTTTAAAAGATATAAGATATGGAAAACAGAAGGTCTAAAATATACCTTATAGGAGTTCCAGAAGGAGAGGATTGAGAAAATAGAGGAGAGGTAGTAATAAAAGAGAGAATGGTTGAGGATTTTTCAGAATTGATGAAAAACACAAATACTGAGATTCAAGAGGAAGAAAGAGTCATGAGCAGTATAAATAAGAATAAATTCAGATCTGAATTCACTGCAGTAAAACTTCAGAATGGCAAAGATCAAGAGAAATTCTTACAAAATATTACTATTCTTCTGTCCAAATGTGTTTCTAATTACATTCCCACATGCTAAACCTAAAAGTTGAAGTCTCAGTAAAGAGGATTTTCCTAACTGGGAACAGGACAGTCATAGGGAAGTCATCTAGCAAATGTAACCATGATCTTCCTTTTCCCAGTTTTGGTTTGTTTTGACCAAGGATGGAAAAGGATATAAAACTTCCTGTTTTTTTTTTTTTTTTTTTTTTTTTGCGGTATGCGGGCCTCTCACTGCTGTGGCCTCTCCCGTTACGGAGCACAGGCTCCGGATGCGCAGGCTCAGCGGCCATGGCTCACGGGCCTAGCCACTCCGCGGCATGTGGGATCCTCCTGGACCAGGGCACGAACCCGTGTCCCCTGCATCGGCAGGTGGACTCTCAACCACTGTGCCACCAGGGAAGCCCCAAACTTCCTGTTTTTAGAGGATCTTTTAGGAAGATGTACTTCACCTAACTTCTGGTCCCAAATCACATAGCTTTTTCAGGGGTTGTCCCATCATATGGCACCCTCTTGTAGATTTTAAAGGAATGCAAGTAGGAGGAGGAAAGTGAGAGTGACTAGTTAGCCCTTTAAACTCTGTCCCCCTGTTGTACATTTACTTACCCACATATGCACACACGAACACATGGCATTCATGCCACTCATAGATCATTCACATGGAGCACACATTATCCACATTGAAAATACACAAAGTACACACACCACTAACCTAACACACACATACTCATACTTTCACGCAAAGGGCAGGCAGATGTTCAGCAAGCTATGACCCACACAGCTGTTTTCTCACTTCCTTGTCCACCTCTATCAGCAGCAATGGGCACTGAGGGCAGCGGGCAAGGCTCTAACTCACGGGGCTCTACACTTTGGCTCCAAACGTTTTTTCACCTCCATATAATTCTAGGCCTACCCAAGAACCATCTTCATGCAATGGAAACCACTTAGGAGACCTACAGTACAGTCCTGGCAGCTCTGCTCCTGAGGACACTATTGCAGCATCCTAGGAAGATGGGCAAGGAGTAGACTACCAGCTCACTGCCATGTCATCACACTGATGTCCAGGACACTGAAGGAGTGGGAAGAAGAGGAGCTTAAGCGTAGGAAGCTCAGAAGTCTTAACTGTAGATGGGTAAGCAATCTCCCACAACCTCATACCATCCCTTCTTACTGGGAGAGGGACTGTTTCCTGTGCCTTCTAGGCCTACAGAACACTCTAAATCTAGATTTTGCTCTCCTGACGTTTGCTAAGGTTTTTTTTTTGGCTGCGTTGGGTCTTTGTTGCTGCGCGTGAACTTCCTCTAGTTGCAGCAAGCGGGGGCTACTCTTAATTGCAGTGTGTGGGCTTCTCATTGCAGTGCCTTCTCTTGCCATGGAGCACGGGCTCTAGGCACACGGGCTCAGTAGTTGTGGCTCGTGGGCTCTAGAGTGCAGGCTCAGTAGTTGTGGCACACGAACATAGCTGCTCCACAGCATGTGGGAATCTTCCTGGAGCAGGGCTCGAACCTGAGTCCCCTGCATTGGCAGGCGGATTCTTTACTGCGCCACCAGGGAAGTCTCTAGCTAAGGTTTTAACAGTTGTTTTTTCCTCTCCATCCTCCCTCCACCCCCACGCCCCCCTTCTCCCCTCCCATTGCTCTTCTTTTGGTCTCTGGCCATTATGAGTTCTGAAGCAGGGCCAGGTCCCCTTGGGAGCCCCTAATATGCCCGGCACTAGGCAGATATACATGCAAGTCCAGTTCTGGCCATGGGACGGTACTTTAGGAAAACGGAAAAAAAAACAGTCTTGTATCTGGCCCTGCTTCAGTTCCTCAAAGTGAAGATGACATTTCTGGTAAGCAGTTACAATTAGATTTTTAGAGCCCTGGGTTTTCAAATAATCACATGCAGGATTAAGAAAGATAATTTAAAATGTTTAATTCTGCCTGATTAGCTGGTAATTGAGGTGATCTGCTGATGTGGAAGTAATGTAATAGAGTTAATATGCCCCCCGGCATGACAGATGTCTTGTGCCTTGTCGATCAGTCTCTTTAGCAATTACCTTGTCCTCTGTCCTTTTTTTTTTTTTTTTTTGATAGTCAGTGAACTTCTTTTTGTCATCGTCATCCTTTCTGGCAGCCAGAGTCAGCAGACCTTGCACAGACATCATGCCCATTTATTGGTGTCATTCCTAAGTTTTAGATGGCTATTTCAGGGCTTCCCTGGTGGTGCAGTGGTTGAGAATCCGCCTGCCAATGCAGGGGACACGGGTTCGAGCCCTGGTCCGGGAAGATCCCACATGCCGCGGAGCAACTAAGCCCGTGCGCCACAACTACTGAGCCTGCGCTCTAGAGCCCACGAGCCACAACTACTGAGCCCGCGTGCCACAACTACTGAAGCCTGTGCACCTAGAGCCTGTGCTCGGCAACAAGAGAAGCCACTGCAATGAGAAGCCCATGCACTGCAATAAAGAGTACCCCTGCTCGCCACAACTAGAGAAAGCCCATGTGCAGCAACGAAGACCCAATGCAGCCAAAAAAAAAAAAAAAAAAAAAAGACGGCTATTTCAGAGCCTCATTTGGATATGGATTTTCTTTATTCTATGATGCCAATTTCAGAGGTGTCATTTACCCTCTGTAAGTTTTCTTTTCTTTTTTTTTTTTCTGGCCTCGCCTTTCTATGACTCCAGGGAAAACAATCCTAGGATATGTTTTAAAATGGGAAACTGGGTAAAAGTGCCTATGTGACCCTTTGTAATCCAAAGTTTCCTCCCCCAATCCTGCTCTGTCCCTAGGCAGTCACTGGCTTGATTCTGTTCATTATAGATAAATTTGTGTTTCCTAGACTTTTATATAAATGGAATCATGATATACGTACTCTTTATTGTCTGGCTTCTTCTGCTCAGTGTAATTATTTTGAATTCATCTATTTTATTGCTGTATAAATAGTTAATTCCTTTTTATTGTTGAGTAGTGTTCCATTGTACGGACATAGCACAATTGTTTTATCCATTCACTTGGATGGACATTTAGGTTATTTTTTGTTTTACAAATTAACTATTTGTAAATATTACAAATAAAAATACTGTGAACAACTGTTAAAAAAATGGGAAACTGGGTAATTATTTTGTTTGCAAATCATTAAAAAAGAGCATTTGTATCTGAGATTGATTGTTTCCCTTGGCACATTCAGTGTGGCACTGAAGGACTATAAGGAATCCTGTAGATCTTCTAGTGCCCTGAGAACACTGGAGCTCAGTGAGGCTAAGTGACTGTAACACACATACTAGTTATTTTCCCAGAAGGAACTGGAACTCTTCGTTATTTCAGGAGGACCTGTTATTATATGCCAAGCACTGTATTAAGCATTGGGGTTGCGCAAAAATAACTCTCTGAGCTGGACCTTGAGGATGGGTAGGAGTTTGCTAGGCAGCGAAAGAGTAGTGTTTTTTCTTTCCTTAAACTGGAGAACTAGTTTGGGAAGATCAAAAAAAGAATTACATTTTCCTTAGCCTCTCTAGTTAGCGGTTCAGACCCTTACTTAAAGAAGTTTAATGAAAAGATATTTTTGTTACAGACTCTAGGAGTGGTGCACCTCTCTTCCTTGATCATTCAAAGACAAGAATGAATGAAGTGATCTGTGCCTGAACCTTTGGTATCTGGCCTGGCACCATCCCGCCACATTGCCACCCGTGCAGTCCTGCTCCTTGCCCTGTACAGGAAGGTGCTGGAGTTGAATGGCAGTGGGACCTGGGTTTCTCTCCAGTAATGTACAGAGCCAAGGTCATATCCACCCTGTGTGATGGTGAGTAGTGCAAGCTCCTGGTACGTGCTACCTGGTTATGCCACCGCCCCACCTCCCCACAGATATCCAGGTAAAGTGAACATTTAGGCACATGGGGACCTACTAATGAGCGCTAAGATGTACTGAGTGCTTACATGAGCCAGGCACTGTTCTTAGACTATATATGAGTTACTGCATTTAAGTGAGGCTGCACTGTACTGCACAAAGCAAGAGTGGAAGCTTCTGAAAATCTAGAGAAATGGAGCAACTTACAGAAGCCTATAGCATGACAAGTGGCAAGGAGTCAGTGCTGGAATGCCAAATAGAAGAGACTGGACGCTAGGCAGACTGCCACCAAATCAAGAGGGTGTGGTAAGGAGGACACGGATGTCAGGGTCAGGCAGACAGGCAGACAGACCTAGAACCAATTCCTGGCTCTGCCGATTTACCAGCTGGATGACTCTGGGCAGGTTGTTTACCTTTGGGGGTATAACTTCCTCCTCTCTAAAGTGGGCATTAGCCTGTCTTGCAGGGTTGTTCTGAGTGTGTGAGAAAATGCATAAAGAGTCCAGCACAATGCCTGGCCTAGAGTAGTGCCCTGCTTTTCATTATTAGCCAAAGGATCCTTATGTCCCCAAGAATCTGTAAGAATCAAGGAATTTCAGAGGTTGAAGACGACTCAGAGATCACCCACTCCAGACACATCATGTTTGGATGCACAACCTGAGCCCCAGACATAATGAGTCATTTGCCCCAAACTGTCTGCTAGTTATTAGTTAAATCAGGATTAGAACCCAGGACATCATCTGCCCTTAGCCACCAGGACCAATGATTACAGTTGAACCATACGAAAAACTCTTGAGATATTTCACTAAAAAGGTGATTTAGGCTGATCCTGTTAGTTTGCCTCAGCTTATTTTCTCACAGAACAGCTGATTTTCCAGCATTCACTTTAGGTCACTTCTGAAGCATGCTGATTTGCTTTCTTGCATATGTTAGTCTACTTGGGCCACCATAACAAAATACCACAGACTAGGTGGCTTAAACAACAGAAATGTATTCCTCACAGTTCTGGAGGCTAGAAGTCCAAGATCGAGGTGCTGGCAAGATAAGTTTCATTCTGAGGCCTCTTCTCCTGGCTTGCAGGAGGCCTCCGCCTTGCTATGTGCTCCCATGAACTTTTTGAATGCACATACAGAGAGACTGAACTCTCTGCTGTCTCTTCTTATAAGGACGCTAATCCTATTGGGATCAGGGCTTCACCCTTATAACCTCATTTAATCTTAATTACCTCCTTATAGGTCCTATCTCCAAATACAGTAACTTTGGGGGTTAGGGCTTCAACATATAACTTTTAGGGGGAGCACAATTCAGTCCAAGGGCTTGTGTTACATATGTTCCTCCATCCCTCATGAGCCCTTCCATTCAGGTCTGTTTCAAATCAGAGGTATATGTACGATGAAGTACATGAAATATTAAGTACCTCAACATGAGGCATCTCCTACAGCCTGGCCCCTTTTATAGCTCCTCCAGGTCATTCATTAGCCAAAGACCAAGAAATGTGGCAAAGCCAAAGTCTAGATCATTCATTCTGTTATCAGTTGAGAGAATGAGGGTTTAAGAGTTAAACCGAGATATATCAACAGACTCATTCAGAAAGAAAACTTGAACGTGAGTGAAGTTTCTCTGAAGACCTGCCGTGCATTTGAGTGATGAACAGAAACAGTGCAGCTTTGACATTTATTCTGATATTTCCAAAGGAAACTGTATAAAATAACATGTTTTTGAGGGAAATTTTTTCTTTAGAAAGATTAAGAAAAAAACTGTCAAAAGTGTGTAGTGAAATATCCAGATTTACAGAGGCTGAAGTGCTGTGGATCTGAAAGCCATGTGGATCTATTTCTTTGGCATCAGGACTCTCCATTCAGAGGTCATCCTAAGTCAAAGGGCTACTCAGCCTCCACATATAGAGGTTTGGGAAAGCTTGAGAGGTTCTTTATGAGATCAAGAGTGAACAGTGGCTAATTTGGCTCCTTTGTGAAAATAATGCCCAGTTTGCCCTTTGAGAAAGGATATCACCTATCTTACTTGCTAGATGTGGCTCCAAATAGTTTTTTGCTATGTCCCCAAATCATCTTTACTCCAAATTTCAAAGTAATACGTGAAAAATACAGGTTTATGGAAAAATGCAAACAATTCAGAAGAATATGGAGCAGAATGCAGAGGTCCTCCTTTTCAACACTTTCCTATCCCCCATCCTGTTCCCCTTCCCATGAGTAATGGGAAAGTTTGGTGGTTTTGTTTGTTTTGGATTTTAAATTATACTTTTACTTACAGATAGCTAGGCTTATTTTATTTTATTTTTAAATCAATGGTACCATACTATTATCATTTGACCTTCTCCTACTGATGATTATGTAGACCTGTCTAATCGATTTTTTGGTTATTACAAACAAAGCTGAAATAAACATTCTTGTACAAATATTTATATATGTGAACACTTCTGTAGGACAGATTCTTAGAAAGAGATATACTGGGTCAAAGGGAAAACGTATTTTAAAAATTGGTATTGTCAAATTACCTTCCAAAAACATTCTATGAATTTATACTCCCACCAGAACTATATGAGAGCATGTGTTTTTCCAATTTGTTTGGACTTTGACATTATCAGTCTTTATTTTTTGTTGACCTGATGGGCAATGAAGGGAATCTCACTGTTATTTTGATTTGCATATTCCTAATTTCTTGTAGGGTTGAACAGTGTCTCATTTCTTTATCTTTCGTATTTCTTCTTCAGTGAATTGCCTACTTACTTTATTCTAAGGAAATGTTTCATTTATTTTTGGGGATGTAGAGCCTTCCCATAATGACACACATTAATCCTCTGCTGTTGCAAATATTCAAGTTTGCTGTTAACAGATATTCCAAAGTACAGATATTCAAAATTATGCATAGAAAAATCTAGGTGGATTTACACTAAAATGTTAACAGTGGTTACATCTAAGTGATAGGATCATGAATATCTGACTTTTTTTTTTTTTGCGGTACATGGGCCTCTCACTGTTGTGGCCTCTCCCGTTGTGGAGCACAGGCTCCAGACGTGCAGGCTCAGCGGCCATGGCTCACGGGCCCAGCTGCTCCGCGGCATGTGGGATCTTCCCGGACCGAGGCACGAACCTGTGTCCCCTGCATCGGCAGGCGGACTCTCAACCACTGTGCCACCAGGGAGGCCCCGGACTTTTTTATACCTTTCTGTGTTGTCTGCTCTTTTCTCCTCTTGAACACTAACCATGTATTAATTTCATGAGTAGAAAGTAAAAAAAATAATAGAGTGACTGGTGGGGTAAAGGTGATGAAGGCTCTCAAAGCAATTCTAAAAGAGCATTTCGCAAGGTACTTAGAGTATTGGCAGTATCAGTATATACTTAATTCTCCTAAGTCAAAATTTGAAGGAAACAACAGTCACTTCTTGGATAATAAATTGATATGGAGATACAGTTAGTCTTATTATTTTATAGTTACCTCTTTAGCACCGAAGATTCTATCATTCTTTACCCACTGTATTTTATGGCCCAACCCTTTCTGAAGTATTGGCAATCAACAGTGAGGGGCACTCAAACATTTTGGCTATAACAGAAGCTTCTGGACAGAAATGTGCAAAATCTCTATTCAAGGACAAAATGGCTACTGAGCTACAAAGTCCCCTCAGCAACTCCACCAATTATTAACAAATGCAAGGAATGTACATGTTGATCAGAAAGAAGGAGGTGGGAGAAAGAAAGAATGGTTTGCTGGGGAACCACAGTTTAAGGAGCGTCACAAAGACTACCTCTGGCAGTGCCATGGGAGACCTGGTGAGTACTCAGTCCTCTCAGCAAGACTGTGGCTCAGCAGGAAACAGTGTCTGAGTTTGCCGGAGTTGAGAAACATCTTTTGAGAGCACCTAAATTCAATCGTTCTACTTACATCTGACAAAATTAGTTTGGCTTTCCAGTGGCCAGGTGGCTGGGGATGGGAAGAGGGTGTAGGCTGGGGGGAAGGTCACACCAAGATGGAAATAATGGCACTTCGGATGTTGGATGACTGAACTGTCATTCTGGATGGTACCTCAGAAGTGGATTAATGGGAGCCTATGCTTGTGAGCAGCCTGGATGGCAGAAGGCCAGACCCCAGGATGGGGGGAATACACCAAGGAGGAGTTACCTTGGAAAACTGTGGGTAATCCACCAGCCCCAGCAATCACCCTGCCCTCATGAGTGCTTCCACGCCAACTGGGACTGAAATGATTCCACTTCCTACTGGTGCAGTCTCTAGTTTGGAGCTGCTTCTCCAGCCCCAAGTTGTCCCTTGGGGACATCCATGCAGCTGGGCTGATGCTGCCTCATGCCTCACCAATAACCGTGAATACTACACGACTCAAATGCAATGGATAGAAAGAAAGAGGAATAAAAAATAGGGACAATGAGTCCCCCCTGCCCCTTGCCTTTGATTACTCTGGCTTTACATATCCTGAATTATGATGATTTATTACAAAGTGAGTGATTCTTGAGAAGACAGATTTAGCTTAGGGGCTGAATTCTT
This sequence comes from Tursiops truncatus, assembly GCF_011762595.2. NCBI lineage: Eukaryota > Metazoa > Chordata > Mammalia > Artiodactyla > Delphinidae > Tursiops > Tursiops truncatus. Next base: position 67,334,244 of record NC_047047.1, on the reverse strand, counting down.
GAAATTAAGAGTGTCAGTGTAGACTTTAGGACTTAACCATTTACATGAGGAAATTTATAAATCAGGAATTTTACAGAGCTTATAGGCCAAGGATAATTAAGGTTACAATATATCACACTATCACAGTAATCCTAAAGTGTCACCATGCTTATATGTGTGTAACTCTGACTATGGAGCGAATATTCAGTGCAGTCATGGACACAAGAAGGCAAAGCCCCTGACCTTCAGGTTGCAAGGACTTGAGTGAGGACATGAGCGCCAGAGATGGGAGAAGAGACACATCTGTCATGTCTTCCAAACTGAGCCGAGGACATCTGCAGCTACTGCCACCATCTCACTTTAGTAAAAGGGGAAAAACAGATGTAAAAATAGAGGCGATATATCCAACTATTAACACTGAGGCAAAACTGGATATAGCAGTCTGCAGAGGCACAGTGTAGAGCAGGCGATGGCTCCCGCTAGGGCAGGCTGTCTCCAGTGGACAACGTGCCAACTAACTAAAGAGGTTTCCACCATCCATGCCAGTATGATTGGCAAATAAAAACTGGCTATATTTAGGTTGCACAGCAGGATTGTTTTGTGAAGGTGTAACATCATAAGGGATGAGGAGGAGAAAAGAGAGAAGGTTACAAACTGCCTGAGAGCAAGTGACACCCTCCTGACAGGAAAGGGAAGGAGCCCATCTGTTGAGAAGAAAATGCCTCCCTGGGAGTTCCTCACTCACCAGGTGAATTAGCTCCTCTTTACCAGACTTATGAAGAAGCTGAACAGTTGTGTGCAGGACAGGCAAGAATTTTAATAATGAGTGCTGGATGAGAGGAGAAAGACAGCATGAAAAAGCTGAGGGAGACTACACCCAGAAAATAACTACCCTTGTTTCCTGTGTCACCTCGCTTCCACTGGGGGGATGTTAAGCGCCCAGTCAGTAGATTCAGTACAGCAATTAAGTAGAAGATTCTTTATCTAGAGAGTATCCACTCATTAGTGAAATGCCTTTTTGTTCTTTTTGTTTGTCCTTTGTCTTCTCAATTGAGATATCATACACATACCCTAAAATTCACCCTTAAAAAAGTGCACAATTCAGTGGTTCTGAGTATATCTACAAGGTTGTACAACCATCACAACTATCTAATTCTAGGACATTTTCATCAGCCCAAAGAGGAACCCTGTGTACATCAGCAGTCACTCCTCATTCTACCCTCTCTCCAGCCTCTGCTGTCAATTTACTTTCTGTTTCGATAGATTTACCTACTCTGGATATTTCATATAAATGGAAGCATACAGTATGTGGCCTTTTTTTTTTTTTTTTTTTTTGGTACGCGGGCCTCTCACTGTTGTGGCCTCTCCCGTTGCGGAGCACAGGCTCCGGATGCGCAGGCTCAGCGGCCATGGCTCACGGGCCCAGCCGCTCTGCGGCATGTGGGATCTTCCCGGACCGGGGCACGAACCCGTGTTCGTTGCATCGGGAGGCGGACTCTCAACCACTGCGCCACCAGGGAAGCCCGTATGTGGCCTTTTATATCCGACTTCTTTCACCTAGTGTAATGTTTTGGATGTTCATCCATGCCGTATCATGTATCAGTATTCCTTTTTATGGCTGAATAATGTTCTATCATATGTATATACCACAATTTGTTTCTCCATTTATCTGTTGATGAAAATTTGGTTTGTTTTCAATTTGGGGCTATTATGAATAATGCTGTGTGAACATTTGTGTATAAGGTTTTGTGTAACATATGTTTTTTTAATTTCTCTTGGCTATATACCTGGAAGTAGAAGTGCTGAGTCTGTTGTAACTCTAAATTTAACTTTTTGAAGCACTTCCAGAGCATTTTCCAAAGTGGCTGTACCATCTTACATTCCTATCAGCAGTGTTTGAGGGTTCTGATTTCTCCACATCCTAGTCAACAGTATCTGTTTTTGATTATAGCCATTCTAGTGGGTGTGAACTGGTATCTCATTGTGTTTTGCCTTAAAAAAAAAAATCGAAGCCATCTGTATTCATAGTTTAAAAAGACAAAGCTTAAAGTGTAAATGGCCCATCCCTCTCCACTCCTATTTCTATGAGGCAAATACTTTAAATTCTTTTACTGGTTTCTTCTGATTTTATCTTCTATTTCTGGTAGTATGCTTATACTGTTGTCTTTTAAAAAAATCTGTTTTAGGTATTATCTCTTGAATTCCAACAATGGAAGATGAGCATTTAATTCTCTTATCTTCCCCTATGTGCACACAAATACACACTCACTTTATCTTTCCATTTTCACAGTATGATTATAATCTCTATTTTTGGTTAAATCAATAATTGGCACTTACATTGTTATGACTATGCATTCATAGCCATGTGGTGTACAAAATTTATATTTACTTAACCATACCTTTTCCCCTTAGATTCCAGATGACCTAGAGGAAAAAATTTGCTTTTTTTAAAAATTTCCTCAGTTTTCTACATATTAATTACTACTTCATCCTCAAATTCTACAAGAGCTAAAAACCTTTGTGCATATTCAAACACACTGGATATCTGGATATTCCACTATTGCTCTCTTTTTCCTTTTTTCTTTTTTGTTTCCGGGAGACGTTCCTTCCAGAGCCCGCCATGCTCCTGCTCTACTCTGAACTGACGGGGCACGGGCTTCCTGCATAGCTATTGTCCTGGAACTTTCCTTCATCGTCACTGACTTCTCTCTTAAGTTGCATCACCTGTTTCCTGGATCTCATATCTTCCTGTCTTAGTTTTATCCCAGTTTACAATAGCATATCTTCCAGTAGCTTCATTATTCCTCTATTCCTCCATTACCGTCTTGTTTTTGTTAAATATTTTCTAGTGTACCATTTTAATCGTCTTGTTTCTTTTAGGTGTTTTTTTTTTTTTTGGTTCTTTTCTTAGTGATTGCACTGGTGATTCCAATTAACACCTTAATCTAGTTTAGATTAATACTAACTTAATTTCAATAGCATACAAAATTGTTTGTGGATGCTTTCATGCTACCACGGTAGAGCTGAGTATTTGTAGCAGAGCATGTATGCATATGGCCTGTAAAGCCTAAAACTTTACCATCTGGCCCTTTACAGAAAAAACCTGCTGATCCCGATCCAGCGTCCTGATCTTCCCGATCCCATTTTCTCTCTCCTGCCTCCAAGCATTAAGCAATCTGTTCTCTCTGAACTCTCACTGTGTTTCACCTTTCCTGAAACCTAGAAATTAACTGCAAGTGCTAAGGAACCAAATGAAAGAGCACAAAACTGTATCAGCAAAGTGTGAAAACCTCCTTGGTGCACATCGCTGTACATAAGATGCTCAAAGTTATAATCCATCATGATCTGTGAAATCCAATCCTTCAACATGAAATTACTGAGGATTATTACTACTGATTCAAATTTGAACAGTTCCAAGGCCAGTTTCTCCATCACTTAATCGTATGCCCAAGCAGTGCGTTTCTACATGAGTGTTCTGTGGTGGGCATGGGTGGTTTTACTCTGATCAGTATCCATTTCCCATCCTCTTATGAGAGTTCTTTGATTTTTATTTGACACTGGGGATGGGGGCATGATGTGAGGCACAGTGTGAGTAGGGTGCTGCCAGGGACCACCACCTGGAGGGCACCTGTCTGAGCTCAAAGCCCACCAAAAGGCAAGCAGAGCTGACAGAGAGAGCGTGAGCAAGTGAGTCTTCATGACACGGTTTAGCTTCTGCATTCTGCCGTACCTTCGAACCTTCCACTTACGTGCACCAAATAAATCCCTTGTTCTGTGTAAGCCGTTTGAGTTGTGTTCCTGGTGCTTATGAGCAAAAGGAGTCGTGACTGACACAGACTTTGAAAGCAGAGGCTGAGCCACTTCTGGGCAGTCACAGAGGTCCAATAGCTTCATGAGGACCCTTCGTTTTATTTTTAGCAAAAGAAGAACAAACTCTTCTGCTTTAGTTCAGGACCTGGAATAGTTTTAGTCTAATGCAGGATTGACTTCAGAACTAATAAGGAATCTCTCAAATTCAGGTTACTGTCCTTGACAAAACAGAAAAACTAATGGTTTCAGAAATAAATAAATATGATGAGAATAACATCGCCAAGTATAATTTATCAAATTCCTGATAAAACACATTTTAAAAGGCAATCAGGGGCTTCCCTGGTGGTGCAGTGGTTAAGAATCTGCCTGCCAATGCAGGAACACATGTTCGAGCCCTGGGCCGGGAAGATCCCATATGCCATGGAGCAACTAAACCTGTGTGCCACAACTACTGAAGCCCATGCGCCTAGAGCGCGTGCTTCACAACAAGAGAAGCCACCGCAGCAAGAAGCCCATGCACTGCAACGAAGAGTAGCCCCCCGCTCGCCTCAACTAGGGTAAGCCTGCATGCAGCAATGGAGACCCAACGCAGCCAAAATAAATAAGTAAGTAACTTAAAAAAAAAAAGACACACACACACACACACACAAAGGCAATCAGGATGTAATTTCATGTAATAAAGCATTCCTTGCACTTATCTATTTCAATGCATATTCTTAACTAAAACTTCATCAGATGCCCTTAGGCTTCTTTTTTTGATAAATGACCCACATTTTAAAGTCTTTTCTAAGCAAAGAAATAAACATATTTTATAAATAATAATATGTCAGTTTCTTATAGGTAAAAACTCTAAAATTTTTATTCTTCCTCAACTCTAATTTCTTGTCCTTGATGTTTACTTACTTTTCTAGTCTAGGCCATAAGCAAATAACTTTTACTTCCCCAGCTTTAGAGGAACCCTGAGCCTTTTTCTAACTTGTTTCCTTTTCATCCCTGCTCTGTAGCCGTGACTTGTCCACTTAACCTGCTTGTCCTTAACATAGCACCTCACACAAGTGTCTTAGTTTTGAACCTCCAGCTCTGCTACTTCCTTACATTAGGATCTAGAGCAAGTTTCTAAATCTGTAAAATGAGGATAATAATAGTACCTGCCTCATATGGTTGTTGTAAAGATTAAATGAGAGGTATGTGAAAGAGACACAGTAAGCACGTAGTAATGCTATTATTACTACAATATAATAACCAGTGGTCCTTGTGATTTCATTCCACGCAAGAGGCTTGTAAGACCCAGCGATGTGTTTATTGTTTAAAATCTAGGCCCCATGAGGGCAGAGACTTTGTCTTGTTCATCACTATATATATGCACCTAATATATGACTAGCATATAATAGGTATTTAATAAATATTTAATGAATGAATGAATATAGGTAATATGGTTATAATTTTACTGATATTCCAATTTTATGGATGAGAAAACTGACTCAGAGAGGTTAAGTGACTTGTATAAAGTCCTACAGTGGGTTAGAAAAGGTTAAGATACAGTTCTCCTGCCTGATTGTCCGCTTCCCCCATATTACCTCTAAGGGCCTCTACCGCATGATCCAAAAATTCAGGTACAGTATCTTAGTTACTAAATGACGATTTTCAAGGGACAAAAAGGATTCTGAAATTGAAAAACCTACCGTAGTATCCACAGCCTTGACGTTCTCTGTGGGAATGTGCTTTGGGACAGGTTCTTTCTGTGACATCATCACACATCCTTCAGCACCTAAGGTGATGATTACAACCTGGCAGCCCCTTTCCATGAGCACCAACGCAGCCTTCCCAGCATCCGAGGGGCTACTGACCTCAAGGCTGGTCAGAATCTCAGCCTGAAATACATACAAAAAGAAAAGAAACTGTGGTGAGAATAAGAAACTGGGTCTGCTTCTAGATTAGATCTGTTTTTCTAGGCGATGTCTCCCTTCTTTTTCATAACAACCAATGCAGTGGGGAACTTTGGTAGATGCTGGCTCAGGAAAATAAATAAAATAAAACAATAATAACAATGACAACAAAAAAGCTATAAAAGACATTCTTGGGACAACTGGGGAAATTTGAATGTGGCCTGAATATCAGATGACAGTATAGAATTACTGATAATTTTCCTAGGTGTGATAATGGTATTGTGGTTCCTCTTAGGAGATGCAAGCTGAAGTATTTAGGGGTGAGGGATCATGCCTAGAACTTTCAAATAATTCAACCAAAACAAAAATAAATACACACAGGGGAGAGGGGAAGCCAGTGCAGCAAAATGTTAACAACTTTTTTGGTGGAGAGGATATGAGTATTCACTGTATTGCCCATTCAGCTTTTCCTTATTTGTGATGATTTTCATAGTAAAGAGTAAGGAGGAACAAAGAGAGTTTTACAAAAGAAATAAGGGAAGTGAGGAGGGAGGAAAAGAAGAAAGGAAGGGGCCACTGCCAATGATTTTTGGTATAAATCATACCCATAAATTTCACACTTAAATTCTTTTAGGCTTCTCTTGGGCCATAATGCCTTTTGCATGCATATTACTAGTTTGCAGACCACTCATTTCTTTTGTTTTGCTTGAGCAAATGGAAGCAGAGTAGGAGAGGCTCTGATACACAGCAGAAAAAGCAATGTGCTGATGTTCAGAGACCTCCACTACTCACTAACTCTGGAAACTTCCCCAAGTCACATAAAGTCTGTAAAATGTAGGGCTTGGACAGGATCAGTAGTTTCCTCCTAGAATATAAAAAATCCTCTGGATGAAGTAGGGGTGAGGGGCTGCAGCCCTGCTTCCTCATCCCCCAGGTACCCGCCCAGCATCTCCAGGGAACCTTTATGGTTCTGGGATTGGCAGCTGAAAATTCACTGGACTAGATGCATTATATGATACTTTTTGACTTAGAAAGCTTATAACCAAATTTTGTCTTTTCTCTAATACAGTTTAATCACATACTGTCTCTTCCTAAGAATGGGTATATCCCTTCCTGTGCTTGCTCTGAATGTGCCCAGACTAACCCTTCTTGGTGCCTGTAAATCATCCCACAGTGTCTGCTCATTCTTGGTGTCAGTCTTCCCAGGAGCATGTGTTTCGTTAACTTGACCATGTATCCCCCAGCCCCGCCCTTACCATCTTTTCCATAGACCCTCTCTTTCAGTCTGTGTGGGTTATACTGTGAGGCCACTTTCTTTTTTCTTTTTATAAGTTTTGCATTGATCTTCATTACTGGGATATTTGTGTTGAGTTGGATAGTTTATTTTCAGAAATATCAATTTCTTCTGGTTTTTAAAAACGTTTTAAACAGCTATTCTTTAATGAAAAATCTTGAACATGAAAAATAATGCACAAACACTCATGTACCTACCACCCACCTTTAATACATTTTACTTTATTAAATTTTACTTTATTTGCTTCCAGTAGTTTTCTTTAAAGAAGTTAAATGATATCTTCCATATATATTATTTAGCATTGTACTTTTCACCTTAACATTTTAAAATTTGTGTTGATATATGTAGCTTTCTAAAAAAACTGCACTGTATTCCATACTGCAGATATATGCTACAGTTTAAACAAAATCTGTTTTCTTTTTCATGGACACTTTGGTTTTTTCCATTTTCCCCTTTTACAAGCATGTAATCCTTTTTCCTCTGGCTATGTAAAAATATTTTTATCTTTATTAAACCCCTTGATTTTATGCAGTTCCACTAAAATGTATGTTAGCAGAAAGTTATATTTATTTATCTTATGCGGTACTTTTAACACACTTCTGATCTTTTGAGAGCTCATGCCTTTTCTCAGTTCTAGAAAACTCCTTGCAGTTTTCCCTCTAACATAGCTTCTCTTCAGTTCCCTCCGTTCTCTTCTTCCTTCATTCCAATTTGACACATGTTGAAGCCTCTCAGGCTGCTAACTTCCTCTTTAACAGTTAAAACTATTTTTCTTCCCATGCTATTTTCTAGGTGAATTGAGTTTTCTACCTCCAGGTGAATTGATCAAGATTCTCTTTCAGTTCATGTCTGATGTTTATCTTTCTAATGAGTGCTTTAACAATTTTTCAATGACTTTTTCATTTTCAGGATTTCTAATTGGTTGGTTTTCATATTCACAGACTGTTTTTCTGTTTTTCTTTCACAATTTCTTCTCCTTTTTTAAAGAACGAGAATCTTAATCATACTTATTTTCAAGTCTTTTTGCATTGTTTTATTATTTGAATTTCATCTTGGGCAAATTTCTCTTGAGATTGTTGATTTTGCTGGATCTCTAGCAGCAGTACATTTCTTCATCTGCAGGCTCACTCTGCTCGCAGTGAGTTGGAGAGTCTGCACATTTCACTCCAATCAGGTTTATCCCTGCCTTTCTAGTGGTTTTACAGCTGCATCCACTAGGTCCCCAAGGGTCTCTAAACCAGAGCCAGGTGTTAGGTCGGCAACAGAGAGTTCCTGTTCTGGGGGGTACTGGTACTAACTGCCAATCCAGTCACTAAGTTGGCTTGGTTTTCTTCCTGATCAGAGGCAGGCTCTCTGTCCTCCTGTCTCTGCAGGTTGGGAGCTTTCTATATGTTATAGCCTCAAGCAGCAGGCATAGCAGCTTCTTCCACTCTTTTTCCTTAGCAGGGAAGCCTTAGCCCAGCATCTCTGGTTTCTAGCCTGGGCACTGCTCCAGTCTCCTATGAGTGGCACACTTGCAGTGCCCATTACCCATGGGAGGCAAACTTCCACACACCTATGCCAGCTTCTGGGACTGGAGTACAGCACACCCAAGGCTGGATCTCTGTGATTCTGTTCCATTTCTGATCTGTGGAGTTATTTATCTTGTTTTTGAGCTTGTGAGTATATTTTCATTGTCTCTTTTAGTATTTATATATCAATGGTTTGTGTGTGGCACAGAGGGAATATCTTAAAGCATGAATTTACATTGTTATCATGATTAGAAGTCATCTATGAGAATGTTAAGCTTTAAAAATTTTTCTTTTTTCTATTACGTTTTTTAAAATTAATTTTTATTGGAGTATAGTTGATTCACAATGCTGTGTTAGTTTCTGCTGTACAGCAAAGTGAATCAGCCACACATATACATATATCCACTATGTTTTAGATTCTATTCCCATATAGGTCATCACAGAGTATTGAGTAGAGTTCCCTTTGAGATCAATTTCCTTAAAGACCAGAGTTCATTCATTTATTCATTCATTCAATAAGCATTTACTAGGTGCCAACTCTGTGCAGAGTACAATATAACAGATGATAATTTCTAAAGATAACTATCAATATATATCACATCATACATGCTCTTTTCACACTGTGACAGTGACAACCTTCTACTGAGAGGTGGGGTACCAGGGTGGACTTTCCTACGTCAATCAATAGAGTGGGCCAGAAAAGATGCTGTGTGACTTGCAAAGCTAAGTCATAAAAGCCACCATGTCTTCTGCCAGGCTCTTGCGCTCTCTCTCCCTCACCCCTTCTCAGGAGACTGTATCTTGTTGGAACCTCGCTTCCATATGGTGAGGAAGCCCAGGCCACAAGCAGAAGCCATGTGTAAGTGTTCTGGCCAATGGCCAGCATCAACTAGCAGGCATGTGAGTGAAAGAAGGTTCAGATGATTCCAGTCTTTGAGTCTTCCAGATGAGACCCCAGATATCGTAGAGGAGAAACAAGCCATACTGTGTCCTGTCTCAATTCCTGATGCACAGATACCATGACAGACAATAAATAATTCCTGTTGTTGTAAGCTACTAGATTTGGGGGTAATTTATTATACAGCAATAGATAGCCATTGGGATACAACAGTGAATAAGAGATGTCTGTTCTTTCCCAGGAGAAGACAGAGGTATTGAACAAGCAGTCCAAGCTGTGATGAGTGTTTGAAGAATCATTAGAGATGCTCTGTAAGTATCTAGCAGGGAAATCTAAGCCAGTTTGGCATGGAGGGTAATCTAACTTCTTATTGTGAAATGGTCACTCTCTCCAGCAATTCCTGTTTCCTAGCACAATGCCTGGCCATGGTGGTTGCTCAAAAATATTGCATAACCTATTGTGGCTTCTTAAAATTAGCTTCCTTGTTGCAGTCTTCTTTCTTATTTCCTTTATGTTCTGAGAGATGAAGTTAATAAAAAGGCAGGTCAGGAAATCCTAGAAACCTTCATTCAGCCTTTGCACCAAATGAAAAACTAATAGTTCGTTAATTATAAACTTTCTCTGTATGTTGCATTGTATAATATGTCTTGCCTCCCGGTGTTGGAGGAGAGTGCTGGTCTAATACTGTTTGGCCTATAAGAGGGAAAATATTGAAGTTTTCTTCCTAAAATGCTTTAGAATGGCACAATATGAATATATTGATAGAGATTTTATGCAGATATATACATTATGACCCTCAGGTGGACTGAGGGTCAGTCCGGTGCTCCCCTAACAGAGTGGCCACCAGGGCTTCCCATGCATCAATGGAGAACCTCTGTCTGTCCACCAGTGTAATCACAGGGTCTTCACAACAGAATGCAAATGCTCCAGTGTTGTACATTAGTTAGCACTGCTTGATAAAACATAGGACTCTCAGTTATACTTGACTTTCAGATAAACAACAAATAATTTTATGGTATGTTTAGTATATTATTCCTTATTTACCTGAAATTCAAGTTTAACTGGGCATCCTGTATTTTTGTTTGCTATCTCTGGCAACTCTAATACTAACAGTAATTAGTCCATACAATATGGAATGATTAAAAAAGAAAACAGAAACTAATAGTATGAGGGCAGGGTGGGGACTAAAATTAGCTGAGGTTTGATAAATGCCCAATTATGGGTATGACTCAGGGAATCCTTTTTCTTCTAGGACTCACTAGTTTCCTTTTTTCTACATCCCAGTCATCCAAAAAAATCTGTTTTCATTATGCCCAAGAATTCACATGCAGTCAAGTTGATGAGGTAAGTCCTGATTCTTTGCTTTATCCACGTACATGAAAGTCTTTTGGTTTCTCAAGGAATGAGCAAAACCTTCCATCCTTACCTCACTTTCATTGCAGCAGAACACATCTGAGAGAGTGTAGAACTGGGGGTCTAGGTCAGCAATGGCAGGCGCTGGGTTGAACAGTGTTTTTACTACAAAGGAGTGAAAAAGGGGTTCAGTGGTTATCGTTTTTAACATGGTGCATTTATGGACATTGAGTAAGGGAAATCCCCAAGTACAACCATTTTCTCCATTAGATTAAAAATCAGGGCTTCCCTGGTGGCGCAGTGGTTGAGAGTCCACCTGCCGATGCAGGGGACACGGGTTCGTGCCCCGGTCCGGGAAGATCCCACATGCCGCGGAGCGGCTGAGCCTGTGAGCCATGGCCGCTGAGCCTGAGCGTCCAGAGCCTGTGCTCCACAACGAGAGAGGCCACAACACTGAGAGGCCCGTGTACGGCAAAAAAAAAAAAAAAAAAATCAACTTAGTTACAGATGTAGAAAAGTCTGGATCCTCAATCTCTGTGATAGCCTAGTAGCAATTCCTTGTTATGTCCATTTGCTCTACTTTTTACTTTACAACATTTCAGCTTCAAGGGCAAGCATCAATATTTACAACTAAGGTGATTACAAAGTTATGGCAAAGGACAACAAGAACATTAAAGAAAAATTTGAATGTTGTGGCATGAAAGGACATGTATAAATGTGAACATGCAGGCTGGTGAACATTTTTGTGGGTTACTGTGAGTGCTTAGATGCAAGGCTAGTTCATAAATCCATTTTCCAGGAAAGTGAAAAAGAGATGATAGAAAGGAAACAATGAAGAGCTTAAAAATTTCCTGGTAAGAATGGTAAGTAGGAAGTTCATGTACATATCCACGTTTTGAACACCTATGTATGTCTTCCAAATATGTTGCACTTACTCATGCAAACATACACATTCACACAAAAGCTTATAGTCTTGGCTTCTGTGGGCAATCTGGGAACGTAAAGGAAAGGTTGATAAAGGAGGAGAAATTCAATCAGAGGCTAAGAGCTAGCTCAGACTACAAGAGGAGGATGGATGGGGACAGCAGAAAGAGGAAAAATAAGAATGTCACGGCCATTGCAGTGTTAGAAGAAGTACATTTTTCAGAGGAGGAAAGTGAACCTCAGAGAGATGAGGTCAGTCTAAGGTCTTAACACTGGGAGATGGTTAAGCTGGGTCCCTACCCAGGGTCCTCCAGCTTGAAGTCCAGGGTTTGGTCGTTTCTAAAGTGGTTGCCTCTCTAGGCCAGGACTTTGTCCATAGCAACACAAGCCCCCATGGCAATTCACAATATTTAAAAACAGCCTTTGTTCTGGAACTTTGTAAATTGTTTTTTTAAGTATTTAGAACTTATATTCATAGGAAGCTCTCCCTATGTCAAAACACTTATCCACCAGAGTACCCAACTAGATTGGTTGGTCTTCTTTCTTCTACCCAGGTCCACTGACTTATGTGTGTTTAGTAACCTTAATTTACTATAGACTCATAGAGTAAAACTCTCTAGCTGCAGTCCCCAGAGACTCTTCTAGAACAGTGGTTCACCAACTTGGCTGCATATCAGCCTCACTAGGATAGCTTATTAAGATGCCTGACTTCTGGGCTCCACCTCAAACCCACTGAATCAGAATCTCTGGGGGTAAGGTCAGTGAGCATGCACATTGACAAGTTCTCCACGTGGCTCTTCCCTGGCTAGTTTGGTGCTGATGCATTCCACATTCCTAGGGAGATGTGTATCAGCATGTGACTAGTGGAAGCTGTCCACTACTTCTGCCTGGGGAGGCTAGCTAATCTACTGCTGCACCTTCTTTGGTCTTACTTAACATTTTGGTTCAGTCAGTGGGTCTCGTCCAGTGGTTTATAGGCTAACACTATTCCCATATTTTCATTATTTTAGAATCCAGAATGTCCACCCACAGAAATTCTATGGTATATTTTTGGCTGCTCATATTTTTGCACAGGGTTATTGTGAGGCTTAAATTAGAACATGGATGTAAGAGCCCTGTGTAAACTATGAAGTGTTGTACAAAAATAAAGGATTATTACTGTTATTATATTGTCCTTTACCCATAGCCCAACACCCCCGCCTGTCCACCCATCTCTCCTGCCTTCTGATGGAGTTTTTAGCCTGGCAAAAATCTCTCTCATTGGTTTTCCCGCTCCTGCAAGGTCTCAGAGATGTCAATTATGCATAAAAGCCATCATTGCCCAGCATTCTAAGACACCCATTTACTTTTTAGGTTTTCAAAATAAATATGTTGTTCCCTATTTTCCTCAAGCATTAAATTGAAACACCATTGCTCACCTAATCTGATCCTCAAAGCTGCACTCAGCAGCTCTGAGCACAAGTTAGAGCAAGCTATCAGTATGCAACAATAGGGTAGAGCCATTCTTCTTATAAAAGTTCCATTTTATCCTAAAAGGTCCTTGATCCAGCAATTCCTTTTCTAACCCTGTCCTACAGACATACACAGGCCTGCAAAGATGAAGTACAGTGATGCTCATTCAGCTCTGCTTGTAACAGAAAAAAAACCAAAAGAAACCTAAGTATCTATCAGAGTTGATAAAAAGTTATGACACATACATCCAATGGAATGCCCTGCTGCTGTTCAAAAGAATGAAGCAGATCTCTGTTTTGCCACATAAAGACTTGTATAATTTATTTATAAGTGAAAAAGGCAGTTTTATAATAAAGTCTATGGTAGGATCTCCCTCACTTTGAACAAAACAAATAAAACATAACTATATGTGTATTTACATTTATACACTTACATAGAAGAGAAAAGTCTGAGAGGTTACTCACTAAACTAATAAGTGCGTAGTTACAAAAGGCTGAGAATAAATCTGACCACAGATTAACTGCTATACATCATGCAAAGACATAATTCTTAAAATATATATAATATCTCACATCAAAAAACGAGTACATGGGCTTCCCTGGTGGCACAGTGGTTAAGAATCTGCCTGCCAATGCAGGGGACACGGGTTCAATCCCTGGTCCGGGAAGATCTCACATGCCACGGAGCAACTAAGCCTGTGTGCCACAACTACTGAAGCTCGCATGCTTAGAGCCTGTGCTCCGCAACAAGAGAAGCCACCGCAATGTGAAGCCTGTGCACCGCAACAAAGAGTAGCCCCCGTTCGCTGCAACTAGAGAAAGCCGGCGTGCGGCAACAAAGACCCAACGCAGCCAAAAATTAATAAATAAATTCATTAATTAAAAAAAAAGAATTGCTAGTGTATAGATACATAACAGATTAAAAAAAAGAAAAAATGAGTACACTGTGAGTGAAATGATGTAATGGAAAAAATGAGTACACTGTGAGTGAAATGATGTAATGTCTGGGTTTTGCTTCAAAATAATCCAAGGTTGCAATGGGGGATGGGAGTAATAAGTTGGGGTATAGATGAAACAAGATTGGCCAAGTGTTGATAATTGTTGAAGCTAAATGAGAGTATATATGAGTTTACCATACTTGAAATTTTTCACAATAAAAACAAATTAAAAAAAAATTTTATTTATTTATTTTTGGCTGTGCTGGGTCTTAGTTGCTGCACATGGGCTTTCTCTAGTTGTGGCAAGCAGGGGCTACTCCTCATTGTGGTGCACAGGCTTCTCATTGCAGTGGCTTCTCTTGTTGAGGAGCATGGGCTCTTGGTGCGTGGGCTTCAGTAGTTGTGGCACGTGGGCTCAGTAGTTGTGGCTCGCTGGCTCTAGAGCGCAGGCTCAGTAGTTGTGGCACATGGGCTTAGTTGCTCCATAGCATGTGGGATCTTCCCGGACCAGGGCTCGAACCCGTATCCCCTGCATTGGCAGGAGGATTCTTAACCACTGCATCACCAGGGAAGTCCCAAAAACAAATTTTAAAGAAACAGTGACATTGAATTTTAAGCAACAACTGCTGGATTGAGAAATTCTACAATTTAATTTGCCTGTAAATACTGTATAAAAATCAAGCAAATCTTATTTGCCTGTATCTTACCAAGGGAAAGCATTCTTACCAAAAGAAACTGGATACATAGGCTTAGAGTCTAATAACTAAATTTAGGGGAAAAGTGAAAATACCATAAAGAAAGGAGTCTCTTTGGCTCATGCTACCATAAATAAGCATGAATACTTTACCATGATGAAAAAAAAGTGAAGAACTAGTAGATGTAGTTCATCAAAGAAGAATGCAAATTTGTAATAGTCAAGATGAAAAAAAAAACTGATGTCATCCTGGAACCATGCAAAACTAGAGAACACAGGATGTACCATGGAGTAACTTGGAGTTGCAGAGGTGACTGACAGCACCCAACAGTAATTATTATTCATTACAATGTATGACGGACTAAATTCCCAGTTGTCTTAACAGCATGTCAATAGCTGGTGCAATAATGTCAGTCAGGAACTGGTGAGGCCCAGGGAGGCAATTGTACAGGCGCAAAGACAGGAAAATGAGGTGGAAGCTCTTAATGATGTCACCATGGAGGGCAGGGGGCTGGACAGTTAAGAAGGCCCTAATAACGAGCTCAGAGAAACAGGGGAAGAAAATCACCCTAAGTAAAGAAACCATAGGAAGGTTGGGCTACCCAAAACACTGGCTTGGTAGTCTCCCACTCTAGAGGTTCTTCTCTGTGACTTGACCATCAAAAACACCCAAAGCTTGGGCTATGTGCTGGACCATGTTATTGTGAAAGTCAAGGTGGCCAGCCAAGAAATTCTGTTTGCCAAATGGAAAAGGACTAAAGTGTCATTAAAAGATATTTTGTATCCTACCTAGAGTTTAATCTTGGCGATCTTACAATCTCAATTATTTATAATTGTTCCTGTAATGTCCCATTTGCTTTGAAATGGATATAAAGACCAGAACCAACAGGCATAATTTCATCACAAGCAGCTGTACCACCAGCTCTGCCGTGGGCCCACCTCACACCACTGTGACCTAGAGAGGAGGGGGCTGTAGAGGGCTCCCAAGTCATTTTTGGTGTTGCAGGTGCTGTTTAAAACCAATGCTTTCATTTTGGTAAAGAGAGCGATTTCTGAGAAAGTATATTCAAAGATGAAGGCGGGGGGTCTTTTCCTCTGTATTTTAACAACTGATACATAATCCAGTTATACAATGTGTTTAATTCAAACGTCACTGCTTGTAAGTACACAGATAAGTATATAGATAAGGGAGTTGTGATAATAAACCCATAGATGATGATGAGACATGGATTTTACCATCTTCCTTGTAGATGGAATAATGCTGATTGGCACATATGCAGCCTTGTGGGGTAATGGACAGGACACTCAGCACTCAACAGGTCTTTATGCTCTGCCGGGCCTGCTCTGTGATCAGCCCATTCTCACATTGTGACACTGAGGAACTGTGAGGGCTCTCAGTCCAATTCCCTTGTTTCACAGAATAAAATGAGGCTCAGTGCAAGGAACTGACTTACTTGCATGAGGACCCCTATTTGGTAAGTGATTGATCCTGAATTCAAAGCCGTACTTCATGACTCCCAAATCAGTGCTCCTTTCATTATACCACTCTTCTCTCAGGTGAGAATGAAGATGCATTAAATTCAAACACACACACACACACACACCACTCATAGTATAAAATCTAAGCTGTGTCTGACTGGTAACTACCAAATGGGGACCAGTTGAGTTCTAGACAGAGGCTCCTGTGTGCATGGGCATTTGCAGATAGGGGACACATTGCTGAGAACACTCTAGGGTCTTGTCTCTGTGACTGGAGCAGTAATAACACTCAAAGCTTAGGCTACATGTTGGGCATTGTTACAATTCATGGATTTCACTTTTCTAGAGACACTCTTCATAAAGGCTCAGTTCCTTGATATCAATGGGATGTGGCAGTTTCTATACTTAAAATGTGCTCTAGGATACAGAACTTGGGTCTTGGAGTCTGGAATCCTGGTTTCTACAGTGACCTTGGTTGAGCTAATTACTTAACCTCTCCGAGTCTGTCTTCTCCCCTTCAATCTGGGAGAAGAATGCCTGCCATATTTTTGTCATAAGGTTTTTCTGAGGATCAAATATATATGAAAGTGCTTTATAAACTGTAAAGTACATATAAGTGCAGGAATTACTACTTCCAATATTACTATATAAGAAAGATCACGCAGAATCACTACTTAGGCATGCTGGCTCTCAGTAACAATGTGAAGTAGGCTAGGTAATCTTTGGCCCTCCATCACCTACCCCCACCCATTCCTGATGCCCCAGATCCTCCAGCTCCTCGACTAGAAGAACTGCCTGGCAGGTGATGGAGGAGGCATTGCTGGACACCCCCACACACACAAATGACAGCCCGAGTCAGGCTGCCTGTCCCTCCGGGTAACTCTAGCCTCACCTGTGAGAGGTTAGCTCCTCAACTGTGGTTCCTGTACCTTTCTCTCTGCCACAAGACGGGTAGGTGACAGGCCATTAGACTAGGACAGAGGGAACAGTCATCTCTGAGAAGCAAGGGACAGTAGGAAAAAAAGAAGTTCCATGAGAATATACTTTGACCTGTACAAGGAAAGACAGGAGCATGAATGAAGTGGCACAGTGTACTCACATCACCTGATTACGATGAGTGCAGTCATTGCAGAGAATGCTCACCATAAGCCTTAGACTTTATCTGTGACACCCTGAGAAAATGTAACCAAATGGGTTTTGGCTTAAAATTCTTTCTGACAGCTTCGAGTCCATTAAAAATACATTAAATGTCAGTGAGAATTTGCCACAGCATGTTGTTTTGCCAAGAGGAAATTTGTTAAATCAGGACATACATTTTAAAATTCTCCACAAAATCATTTCAGTAACTTATTTTCCATTTATTGCTATGTAGAACACTATACACTTTGAGAGAATCACTTATATAAACACACAGATACATACACACACTTACTGTTCTTTTTCCTCTTCTTTTTTTTGGTTTTGTATCTTGATGAGAAAGTTTTATCTGGAAAAGTCAATGTGGTTCTCTCCCTATTTCCTTCTTAGTATAATTCACAGAACTATGGCCACAATATCAAGGAGAAGCCACTGTCTTAGAGTGGCTACTTTTTATTTTGATTTTTTTGACCAAAGAGTGCTGAGATCAGGATATTATCCTAATTTTAATTTAAAGAGAGACGTGAAAGAGAAAAGAAAATTGGTGTTTACTGAGAAGTACTACACCATTCTTGGCATCATATTTTATTTCATTCTTAGACCAATTCTGTAGGGGAGTATTTCTGTATGCATTTAACAGACAAGGCTCAGAAAAATCAGATAATTCTGCTAAGACCACAAAGCTAACAAGGAACAGAAATGGGATTCTAACTCAGAAGACACTTTCCCCACTAGTCGGTGGTAAAAAAGAAGCAAACAGAAAGAAACTATCTGGAGTTTTAAAAAGTTGGTTATGTGCTGGGGTTGAGAGAAGGGGAGTGGGTGGGAGAACAGATGAATCAAGATTAGCCACGAGTCGATGACTGTTGAAGCTGGGTGATGGGTTTCCTTATACAATTCTGCCTGCTTTTGTGTGTTTGAAAATTTCCAAAGTCAAAGATCGAACAAAACAAAAAGCTGCTTAAAGGACACTGACAACAAAGAAAATATTACATATAAATAATCTTTTGTAGTTTATAGAAAAGACAATAAAGTTTTACAAAAAGGAGAAAGAACAAATCTTCAGTTCGTTGAGATATTTACCCAAATGTACCTGGGCAGTGATTATACATGACCTGCAGCTTAACCTCTGCTTGTCAGAATGGAACTCATTCTACTACTTAGAGTGTATCTTGGACAATGGGCTGCTTCAAAGATTCTAGTTACTACCTGAATTATTTCTGCTAACTAGATTGGAGATTTGTATTTCAAAATATCAGAAATGCTACTCATGTTATTTTTTCACTATTTTTAAGGTTTTCTAACATTATCGAGAACTACAGGAAGACAGTGAATCTCACAGATGGGAGAAAGAATATTTTACTGCAGAAAAAGTATGGCTTTGCTTAACTTGAAAGGTTAACTTTCACTGAGACAGTGATAAAAGCTTTTACAGAAAGAAGGACAAATGTGTAGAATTACCTCCACTGCTGTGGGCTATTCTCAGGGCTTCCAAAGAAGCTGCTGGAGTTACTTCTAGCTGGCAGATCATTACTTTGGCTCTGCTAATGGCACTGGCTGCTTCCCTCAGGTCTTCAGTATTCAAAAGTAAATTTGCTCCAGCCACTATAACGATGATATTCTGGCCTATAAAGAATTTCTACATGTTTATATTAAAAATCAAGCAAAACCAAGCAACGACATCCTGCAATGTTACAGTCACCCTTAGAAAGTCATTATATATATAAAATGTGTTGTAAGTATTAATTCTAGCATTTCTAAGCCATTCAGGTTAAATTTCGTATTCCTAATGGATCTTCCTTTACATCTCTGTAGGTATCACATTATTCTGATCATCTTGAGAAAAAAATCTAAAACAAAAGATTTCCCTTATCAATATTCTCATATATTTACAAAGAATATTAGCTGATGAATTATATATAACATACTTAAAAATTTTCTCTTATGGGACATGGCTGGTACAATATCTGTGGTAAAGATTCTGAATCCTAAATGACAGAGGTCATAATGATGAGTATAAATAGGAATCAGCTTGCTTAATGCTAAAAACTCATGCTCTTTAACACGCAGTCAGTTCATGTGTGTACCCCAGGGTATTCAGAAAAGTGATTTTGTAAATCAAAACAC
The DNA here is from genome assembly GCF_011762595.2 of Tursiops truncatus. Lineage (NCBI taxonomy): Eukaryota > Metazoa > Chordata > Mammalia > Artiodactyla > Delphinidae > Tursiops > Tursiops truncatus. The sequence continues at coordinate 67,314,763 of NC_047047.1, read as the reverse complement.
ATTTTATGATATCAAACATGAAAATCTATATGAGATAACTTAAGGCAGGGAGAGAGTGATATTTGGCCTATACTGTACTAGATCAAACAGAAGCAGGACTAAGGAATCTTGTATGACTATCACTTGGACCCACTCTCTACAATCCCACGCAAGTGAGGGAGGCGTGGTGGTGCATTTTCTCTGTCAGGTGAACTCTCAGGAGCTGTGCTGTCCAATACGGTAGTCATGAGCACAAGCCACATGTGGTGACCAAGCACTTGAAATGTGGCTTGTCTAGACTGCAATGTACTTCAATCGTACAATACATGGCAGATTTCAAAGACTAAGTTGTAAGAAAAGAAGGTAAAATATCTCATTAATTTTATTTATTTAAATTTATTAATTAAGTTATTTTTGGTTGCATTGGGTCTTCGTTGCTGCGCGTGGGCTTTCTCTAGTTGCGGCGAGTGGGGGCTACTCTTTGTTGCGGTGTGTGGGCTTCTCATTGCAGTGGCTTCTCTTGCTGTGGAGCACGGGCTTTAGGTGCGCGGGCTTCAGTAGTTGTGGCGCGCAGGCTTTAGTAGTTGTGGCTCGCGGGCTCTAGAGCGCAGGCTCAGTAGTTGTAGCGCACAGGCTTAGTTGCTCTGTGGCATGTGGGATCTTCCTGGACCAGGGCTCGAACCCGTGTCCCCTACATTGGTGGGTGGATTCTTAAGCACTGCACCACCAGGGAAGTCCCTCATTAATTTTAAAGAACATTTTGATTACACGTTGAAAGGACAATATTTTGGATATATTGAGTTAAGTGAATATATTAAGATTAATTTTACCAGTTCCTTTTTACTTTTTAAAATGTGGCTAATGGAAAATGTAAAATTATAGACGTGGCTTGCATTATGTTCTATAGGACAGCCTGACCTAGGGGGATGAGTTGCATCAGTCTTTTCTGTGCTCTAGGCTGCTTGTGCTGATCTTGTATAGACGTGACCTAAAATTACCTCTGACCGCAGAACACATGCTGGCCTATCATCTTACCACAGATGTGTCTGTTGGCCAAGGAGGACTTAATAAAGTGGGGATGGTTCAGCATAAACCCTATCTCAGTACTGGAAAAATTCAAAGTACCCGCACACTGAAAGACAGCATACCTCCTCGCCTTTCTCCTTCAGTGACCTCATTCTCTCTGCTACAGTCAACTGCTGCTCTGTGTTGCTGACTCCTGAATAGACATTTCTGGCCTGGCCTTGGCTGATGAGTGACAAAGCCCAAGACGAAAGCTGTCTGGTGGACACTGCCATATGGCGAGCTTGTTCATGCCTCAAATTAAACTTGTCAAAACTGCTACTCATCCCTTCATTTAAAGATGCTGATTGTTGCCTCTCTGGGTATTTGTGTTAGCTCTTCTACTACAACCTATACTCTCGAGGGCATTACCATACACTATAAACCAGACAGAGTCTACCATAACAGGCACCCCATACACAATATTAAATATCTTTGCACGGAAAATGCAGTATTTTGTTACACAGATAAGAAAGAAACAGAACTCGATATCCCTAGAACACAAAACAGAGGTTTAAGACAGGGAATGAGCTGCTGTTAGCAGCAATAATTACTTAAATGTAGCTTAAAATAATGGACACAGACTATTGTTAGAATGAAACCTTTTGTCTACTGTCTTTAAGTGGAATATATTTTTTGGGGGGTTGTTATTGCAACTTTGAGATCACTAAAGTAGAACTAAAAATACCATAACTTCACGATAAGTGATTTTGTGAAACTGCATTATAAATAAAAGACATATTGTGAGAAATCCTAATTTAAAACAACGCACTCGTGACTTCTCACAATGCAGTAGGTTCTTCTGTCCTAGGTGCTCCATGAAATGCTTGGTCCTTCTGAATGTTAATTCTAATTTTAAAAAATCTTATGTAGGGCTTCCCTGGTGGTGCAGTGGTTGGGAGTCTGCCTGCCAATGCAGGGGACACGGGTTCGTGCCCCGGTCCGGGAGGATCCCGCGTGCCGCGGAGCGGCTGGGCCCGTGAGTCATGGCCGCTGAGCCTGCGCGTCCGGAGCCTGTGCTCCATGGCAGGAGAGGCCACAGCAGTGAGAGGCCCGCGTACCGCAAAAAAAGAAAAAGAAAAAGAAAAAAAATCTTATGTAGGTGTTTTTATACTTAAAATAGTTGGCAGCAATTATGAAAAGTTTACCTGAGGGTAAAGGGAAGTTACTGTTTTTTCCCCCCATAAATTTATTTATTTTTGGCTGTGTTGGCTCTTGTTGCTGTGCGCGGGGTTTCTCTAGTTGCAGTGAGTGGGGGCTACTCTTCGTTGTGGTGCATGGGCTTCTCATCGTGGTGGCTTCTCTTGTTGCAGAGCATGGGCTCTAGGTGCGTGGGATTCAGTAGTTGTGGCATGCGGGCTCAGCAGTTGTGGCACACGGGCTTAGTTGCTCAGTGGCATGTGGGATCTTCCCGGACCAGGGAACGAACTTGTGTCCCCTGCATTGGCAGGTGGATTCTTAACCACTGTGCCACCAGTGAAGTCCTGGAAGTTACTGTTTTTAAAAGACAAATGTTTCACCTATTGCAAAGCCTCGTGACAGGCATAGCTGTGTATATAGACTTTTGAGATTTGGTTGCTGTTTAAAGAGCAGACAAAATTGAACACTAACAATAAGTTAGAAGTAATTGGTTGCTGCCATTTGCTCAGTAAATATTCTATAAATATGATTCATCAACGTTCTTTTGCACCTATCTATTTACATTTATTTACTTAGTGTAACTGAAATGACAGATGAATACTTAACTACTTTAGAGAGAAATATCAATTCTGGGTTCACATGAAGGGTAATGGGATGCTACAGAATATAAGTATAATTTTGAGGCAACTATACCACTTCATATGTATTGGGTGGACAATTCTGTATTTGAATGATCAACTAGGGAAGTATAAGTAAAGGGCAACATATATATTTAGATTGGAAAGACCATACATTAAAACTTGGAGTGGTGGTTATGGTAAGAGAGCCATGGGAATAGGGTAAAAATTGATGCTTCTGCTCTAGTTCTGGAAATGATACTCCAGTATGTGAAACACATACCTTCATTACTGACAATTATAGAAGCAGTTCCTGTCGCAGCATCTTTAGTCTGATATGTAAATTCTAAAAGAAAAAGGAAATCACAGTCACGTATGTACAGCCTGGCAAGGATAATCTATTTTAACAATTTCAATGCACCACTAATCCTTGGAAAAACTTTTTAACCTTTAACCATCTGGAATGATAAAAAAGAAGTAAGTAATTAGTGCTAATTTATACCCATCACCTATACAATGAGGAAAATACAAGTCTTCACACTTAGCTGCGCCTTTTTTCTACATTAGTGGCAACCCAGCAAACCACCCCCGCTTCCAATGCCTTCAGATTATTCACAGTTGTACACATATGCATTTTTCTAGACCACCATATTTCTTTTCTTCAGTGAAAGAAATGACAGACTTGAGATGAAAGACTAAAGGTCAAACTCATAAAATGAGATTGTTTGATTTTCTTCATTTTCATAAGCTTCGCATCTCATCAAGAACTATGGTCTGGCGTGTAAATGGAAATGTTGATCAGGCAGCCTTTGGCAGCAGCAAAGAGCCTTGAACTGGAGCCAAAGACCTGCACTCCAGTCCTGGCTCTGGCTCCAGCTAACTGTGTGCTCTTGGACAAATTCAGAACCAATCTGGCTTTCAGTTTTCTCTTTTGTGAAATGATGGTATCAGCATCAGTGGTTTCTAAGATCATTTCCAGCTATGACATTCAATGACTCTTCTTAAGATATCTTTTGTGAATGCAGCACCTGTTTTCTCTTGTCACCTACTTTTTTTTTTTTTTTGCGGTACGCGGGCCTTTCACTGTGTGGCCTCTCCTGTTGCGGAGCACAGGCTGCGGACGTGCAGGCTCAGCAGCCATGGCTCATGGGCCTAGCCGCTCCGCGGCATGTGGGATCTTCCCGGGCCAGGGCACGAACCCATGTCCCCTGCATCGGCAGGCAGACTCTCAACCACTGTGCCACCAGGGAAGCCCAACTTTTGAAAGATTTCTATGAGATGAATGCTTGTAACCTCCTATCATTTTATTCCTGTCTGGAGAAACGTACATGAAAGAATTAACCAAAGGATATTTAAGCAAGACTAGACAAAGCTGTGCATAAAAATTCTCTGGCCACCAGGGGAGGATCTAATAATTCTATTGTAATTTCAACTTGTAACCAGATTCCAGAAGAAAGTTATAAAAACTAACTTTAAGAAAGATGAAATTTTACCTGTAGAAATATCATTCTGTTTCAAGTTTTCTATATAATCATTGCCAAAGGAATCTTTGCCAACCTGTACCAAAGAAATGATGAACATTAGATTTTTTACATTTAGTAAAATGCTACAATGTAGTTTTTAGAATACTTAGCATTTTAAAAGGGCATATCTGCATGGTACTTTGTAAACATTAACTAATTAATCCTCTTAATGTAAGATGCTATACTTGATTTCAGCCCAAATAATTGTTATATATTAATGTTCCATTTGTATCCTGCCTAAAACGTGAAACATTTAATGACTGTCACAAGTTCTGTAGCTTCACTCTCATTTTGATCTTTTCATATGGAAATTGCCATTGAGACAGAGCTGTCCACCATCAACAATCATCAATATTTATGAAGAATGTCAGCTGTTCATACTTCAGTATAAATGAAGGCATCTTTGCAATGACCTGCCTGGTGTTTTAGAATCTTCTTATCTTCTCCACTGACCCTGACATGGGGCAAAGAGGAGGGAATTTAAAAAGTCCTTGCTAACTTGGGTAAGTTGGTGTAGTGGAATTCTGTTGTTTTGCATCCTAGCATCCATTCTGGTAATGATATTTCTATTTTTCCTTTGGACTCTTCCATTCACAGACAACATGATTAGGGTTTCACATTTTTTTTACAATCAATGAATCTATATTGACACATCATTATCACACAAACTCCATACTTACATCTGGGTCGATTCTGGGATTGTACATTCTTTGGGTTTTGGCAAACGTATAGACATGTATCCACCATTATAGTCTCATACAGAGTAGCTTCACTGCCCTAAAAATCCTCCGTGCTCTGCCTATTCATCCCTCCCTCCTCTTAGCCGCTAGAAACTTCTGATCTTTTCACTGTCTCCATAGTTTTGTCTTTTCCAGAATGCCATATAATTGGAATCATACACCATGTAGCCTTTTCAGAATGGCTTCTTTCACTTAGTAATATGCATCTGAGGTTCCTCCGTGTCTTTTTGTGGCCTGATTACTCATTTCTTTTTAGTGCTGAATGATATTCCATGGCATGGATGTACCGTTTATTTCCCCATTCACCCACTGAAGGACATCTTGGTTGCTTCCAAGTTTTAGCAATTGTGAATTAAGCTGCTATAAACATCCACGTGCAGGTTTTTGTGTGGCTCTCCTCCTATTTTTACTTTTAACCAGCTTGTCACCATTTAAATATCAGGAGACTCCACAAAAACAAACACGTTTCTGGGAAGTCCTGAAAATTTAGAGGTCCTGGTAAACACCAGGCCTACATTCTTGCAAGACAACAGAGCTGAACCTGTCTCATTAGTGAGCACATGCTCTCTAGTTCACCATAGTCCCCACCTGGCCTACTGCAATGTATGTTACCTGTTTGGCCCCACAGGCTTTTAGGCTTGCCACACCTGAACTATACTATTTTTCTGTCCTGCAGATGAGCGCTTGGTCAGTGGATAACGTCTCTTATCTAGGTGTCAGCACTCCTGGTATATTCTGCTCCTCTTTGGACATATCAACAGAAAGAAACCTAGAGGTTAACTTGATCAAGAACCTCAATGAGTGATGATAACATTTCCTGGTAAGCTTTTAGACTGTCTATGTTAAGGGTCAGAAAATTTTTTCTGTCAAGGGCCAGATAGGTAGTAATGATTTAGACATTGCAGGCCAGATGGTCTCTCCTGCACCTATTCAGCTCTGCTATTGTAGTGTGAAAACAGCCAAAGACAATCTGTAAACAAATGGGTATGGCTGTGTTCCAATAAAACTTTACTTGCAAAAGTACATGGTGACCAAGATTTGCCCCATGGGACACAGTTTGCTGACCTCTGACTTAAATGCCACCTCTGACGCCTTCTTCCTCAAGGAACACTTTTCCCTGTGCTCCTTTTCTGGTGGAAATGCTGATTAGGCAATAATCTCAAATAATATATAAGTTGTTATTAGCAGAATTTCTGTCTCTACGGTGAAGTACAGAGGGTTGCTGTGGGGAGAGTCCCCTGGTAGAAGGAGGTCATCAACTAAACGTTTCCTTTATGGAAGGCTGGCCATTTTCTACCAGGTAAGAGCCAAGGCATCCTGTTTCTTAGGTCAAAGACTCACACCAGAAAACAAAATCTTTGTTATCTCATCTTTAAAAAAAAAAAAATTATTTACATTATTTAACTCTCTCCCATGGGTAATCAAAAGTGTTGTATAGTTGGGAAAGTATCATTATAAGAATGCTGTAGGAATTAAGAAAGGCCATCCCTAGGCATGTGGAGCCTGATACAAATTAGAGCAAAGGAACTTCTCTACCCTTCCGTATCAGTTTTATACAGGCAAAATCTGTTTAAGGTGAATACCAAGGGCAGGCTTGATAGATGGTGCTGATATTACAAACATTAGGAAGTGCCAGAGTTCGGAAGAATTGTTGGAGGGGAGGAAGAAACCAAAACATGGAGTTTTGCCCTCGAGAAACTGATGATATTGGAGGGAAAATAAGACATGGAGACACAGCTATAACACCGGGTGGAATATCGTGTGCATCGGAGGCCTAATTAGGAAGGGATTTCATGCTCAGGCTGTGGAAGCTTTTGCAGGCTTGCTGCAGCTGTATTTTAGAGGCTGCAGTAGCTGCCTGTCTTCTTCCTGCCCAGAGAATTACCTGATTGGCTACATCCCTCAGTGATTGTTATGGTTCCAGATTTATTCTAATAGTGATTTCCTGGCAAATCTGTTGGCTGGCCTTCTAAGTTCTACATGAGAAGTGGAATAAAATCCTTTGTTTTTGCCTTCTTTGGTATTCTCTTGTCAAAAATAAATGGAAAAATAGCAACACTGTTGAGGATTAGAAGAAGTTGACTCTAGCTCCATTAACTTCGCATGGAGGTTGTAGTGATACATTACAAAGTAAAAGTAGTGAAAAAAGCCTAAGAATAGGAAGACAATATTTTCATTTGTGTCATGGAAGTCAGAAGTCCCTTCACGTTAGCTGTGTGATCTGGGGCAAGCCACTTTAACCATCTACAGGCTTCAGTTTCCTTATCTGGAAAGACCCAGCCAGTTTGCTGCGAGGGTAAAATAAAATAATATGCATGAAAGGACATTTAAAACTTTAAAGGATTAAGTAATATGACTTGGTGTTATCATCATCATCATCATCATCATGGCTGTACTGCTGCTACTGTGGCTGCTTCTCTTGGGGTAGGGGCAGGGCTTCTGCTGCTTGGAGTCAATCTTATAAACTACTTTCCTGCCCATCTAGTTCTCCCAGACACTTCTAATTCTTCCTGTTGCTGCCTATCTTCAACAGAAAAGCAATTGATCATGGAAGCAAGCAGGTGGGTGCATTATTTTAAAAATGAGACTGTATTACTATTATTATTTTAGTAAAAACATAACAGCTCCATTAACGGTTTGGTGTAAATAATGCTGTTTAATATAACCACGTATCTTGAGAATTCCCTGGTGGTACAGTGGTTAGGACTCCACGCTTTCACTGCCGAGGGTGTGGGTTTGATCCCTGGTTGGGGAACTATGATCCCACAAGCTGCCTGCTGTGGCCAAAAAAAAAAAAAAAATATATATATATATATATATATACACACACACATACACACACATATATATGTACATATATATATAACCATGTATCTTATTCCTTTCATAAGAACAATATAGCCAACTGGGAGCATATCTATGCCCAGGCTTACAATATTTATTGTATTGAAACGGGGACAAAAAGCAATGGAGATCTGAGTCCTATTTAAAAAGTCCTTTACGAAGTGAGAGAGTAGCATTGACATATATACACTACCAAATGTAAAACAGATAGCTAGTGGGAAGCAGCCGCATAGCACAGGGAGATGAGCTCGGTGCTTTGTGACCGCCTAGTGGGGTGGGATAGGGAGGGTGGGGCTCCCTATGATCCTCGGACTGTGGCCTTGGCCCGTGACTCAGTTGAGTACTGACTACACAACTCTTAACTACTTGAAGTGTTTCATTACACGTGTCACTGTACGCATCTTGATGGATTCTTGCGTAATAGCCTTCATCACAATGTCCTGACAAATATTTCCCCTTAGCTCAGTATCAGATGTTGTGCCCGTGCCAGTGCTCCTCCATCAGAGCTTGAATCTGAGCTTGCTGCAGGGCAGTAGTAAGTTAAGGCTGCTAAGAAAATTTTCTACCTGTTTTTCTTTTGCTCCATCTGTTCACTTTTAGCTTGAGTAATTTCATGATTTTGGTTTTCTACTTGGAATTTGTTATCTTTAAGAAACCTGCTATAAGGCAGTTTGGCTAATTTGCTAAATAAAAATATACTTCATAATTGAATGAAATATTATGACTAATGGATAACAATAACTCTTATTATAAAAGATATTTTTTCTTTTTAAGAAATCTAAGAATACGATGCAATCTGTTTAAGCTTAAATAAATCCATGTCTAAAGGTCCCAGGGTATCTAAGCAAAGTAACCTTGTATAGGTTTTAGCTGAAGCCATGTTTCCGTGTCCTTTCTGTACAGACACCCAGGCTAAATTCCACTGTGGGGCTAAACAACAGACGACTAAATCAGTCACAGTAGATATAAAGAACTTTCAAAATTGTACAGGTGCTCACATAACCATCATACACAGACCAGAATAAAACAAATAGCACCTCTGTTTAACCAGCCTCCTTACTTGAACATTTCCCAAAATGCAAAATAGAAATATTTGAATTGTGAAACTGAACTTGGGAAATGAATCATGAAACCATGGGAGTGGATGTGAGAGGAACAGAAGGCATGCGGGCTCAGTAGTTGCGGCTCACGGGCTCTATGGTGTGTGGGCTCAGCAGTTGTGGTGCACCGGCTTTGTTGCTCCACAGCATGTGGGATCTTCCCGGACCAGGGACAGAACCTGTGTCTCCTGCATTGGCAGGTGGATTCTTAACCACTGCACCACCAGGGAAGTCCCCCAGATTCCTTTCTGGTCCAAGATACAGCATTAGAAGAAAATAGCTTAGAGATGAGTAAATCATCAGTTATTAGACCAAGTTTCCAAGAGCTGTGTTACTGGAGTGAAACCTGCTAAAAACAGGATGATTTATGCTGTTGTTTAGAAGCTGGACCACAGAAAACGACTGGAGTAGGCTAATTCCCCTTACTTCTTACACTCCAGTTATAAACTCATTAAATTCAGGGAATGCAGCATTAAGTTATTTGAGGACTGCTACTTCCCAGAGGATTCAGTGAGGTAGAAACTAATATGAAGGACAAGGAAGATTACTCTCTCCTATTTAAATCTTTAAAAACAACAAACCTGGGCTTCCCTGGTGGCGCAGTGGTTAAGGATCTGCCTGCCAATGCAGGGGACACGGGTTCGATCCCTAGTCTGGGAATATCCCACATGCTGTGGAGCAACTAAGCCCGTGCACCACAACTACTGAGCCTGTGCTCTAGAGCCCGCGAGCCACAACTACTGAAGCCCGCGTGCCTAGAGCCTGTGCACCGCAACAAGTGAAGCCACTGCAATGAGAAGCCTGTGCACCGCAACGAAGAGTAGCCCCCGCTCGCTGCAACTGGAGAAAGCCTGCGTGCAGCGATGAAGACCCAATACAGCCAAAAATAAATAAAAATAAATAAGTTAAAAAAACCACGAACCTCTCAAAGACTCATACAGATACTTAAACATGCATGTACATGTACTTGTTTATAGCAGCACTGTTCACAACAGCCAAAAGGTGGGAACAGCCCATCAGCACATAAATGGATAAAGAAATTGTGGTATATACAATGGAATATTATTCAGCCACAAAAGGAATAAAGTACTAATACATGCTATAAGGTAGATGAACCTTGAAAACATTATGCTAAGTGAAAAAAGCCAGGCACAAAATGTCACATATCATATAATTCCATTTATAGGAAATATCCAGAATAGATAAATCCGTAGAGACAGAAGGCAGATTGGTGGTTGCCAGGGGCTGAGGGGAGGGGGGAATGGGGAGAAACTGCTTAATGGGCAAGGAGTTTTTACTTTGGAATGATGGAAATGTTCTGGAACTAGATAGAAATGGTGGTTGTACAACACTGTGAATGTACTAAATGCCACTAAATTGTTCACTTTAAAATCGTTAAAAAAAATGAGCTCATGTCTTAAACCGGGTTCTCGCCTCTAGAACCCTCTCCACCATACTTTACACTTACCTTGCACACCATAGATGTCTTTGCTCCAAGCCTAGCTGCTTGGACACACTGGTTGGCACCTTTCCCTCCAAAGCCAATAAAAAACTTATGACCATGGATGGTTTCACCAGTTTTTGGCAGACGAGAAGTAAGGCTATCATAATTTTAAAAGAGAAGGAGAAAAAAAAAAGCACATTGGAAACTGCAGTCAGTTTAAGCTCTTCAGAAGACAGAGGGAAGTTTACTGATGGAGCTCTAGTCTTAGCAGCCAGAACTGCAAGCAGAAGCAGGAAAGATTACCTTTTCCTTGAAGATAACATTCAGTAGTTCGCATCACTGTCAAGAACGCGTCTGCTTGACAAAACTCTTCTCTCCCCCACTGCCCCACAGTCATACTGCTGTAGCTCTACTTCACATGACGGCTCTTAAGAGTCTGTACTGCATCAGGGTTGTTCACCGGTGCCTCTGTTTTCCATCTTGGGGAACTCTTGGAGGGAAGTAACTTCATATTCCCCCTTCCCAATGCCCAGCACGGAACTTTATTCACGGTGGGACTTAATAAATGGGACCAAGTTATTGTGCATTTCTGTACAGGTTTATCTGGTCATTTACAAGAAGCAGGAAGTGTGTCAGGATTCTGGTAGTCCTGTTCAGGACCTAAGGAGAAGAGGGAAGTTGCAATGCCGGGCACTAAAGAATCTTATTTGTTTCCTTGGGGGTGGGGTGGGGGTGGGGTATTTAGATGGCAGGATTAGGTTTTGGTCCTAGTCCATCCTGTATACCACCCATTTCATGCACTGACTCAAAAAGAGCATACATATATATATATATATAAAAGCATTCTAAAGATCTAAGTTTAGTTTAAAATTTTTACTATGGAAAATTCCAAACATATAAAACTAGAGGAAATGTTATATTGACTTCCCCTATCCCCATGTACCCATCACCCAGATTCAATTATTGTCAACTCATAGCCAATCCTGTTTCAGTCTATACCTTCACTGACTTCTCCAAGTGCTAAGGATTTTTACTGACGTTACTGTCTAATGAAGATAATATTAAACGAGGCAAAAAGCGTAAAAGACTTGCTCCAGGATATGATTTTCATAACACTGAAGGTGGAAGATGCGAGGAAACAAAATCTTTGAAGAACTTTAAATGGACTTTAAATGGAAAAGGAGCTCTGGGTATAGGGGCAAGTGGAGAAGATCAGCTCAAGTGGCATGAGGACTGGTTGACTGGCCACAAAGAGGGCCAAGGGCCGGACGGAGCCAATGGAGAGATGGCAGTTGTGCCCCAAAGGTTAATTAGCTTTAGACAGGAAAGAAAGACCAAGAGAGAAGTTCACAATAACTGAGAACCTACTCTGTTTTAGCAGATTAGAAATTTACATTCATTTCCCACCTAGGCTGTGATCTAACTGAAAACAGCCTGTCTGCAATGGAATGACATATGACTGATGCCAAGAACACATGATCGTGTCAATAAAAACGAAGTTTGACCTATGAACCTCCCTTATGTATTTCTAAAAGTCTCAATAAATTGGGCCAAAACTACTCCATTCCCTAGCAGTGCCCTGTCAAATATGGTTATTTGAGATTCAAAAGAGACTCATCAATAATTTGAAAACATCCCACTCTACTCCTCCCCTTTTCAATTCTATTTTTATCTTGGATTCTAAATGCATTTATAGTACTGATGAAAAAAATATACATCTACAAGGTTCACTTCTGAAAAAGGTACTCAATCAAGAGAAAAATGGTTTTAATGTAATGTTATTATCCTGTCATTTAATTTAGCAATGACAAGTGATGATGAGATTTTGATTTGCATCAGAAATCTTAAACATTTTAGGATTCTGTTATGAACAGGCAATGATGAGTAATCTGTGTGATTGAGTAACTATATGAATTCTTGGCTTATTGATGCTGCTGCAAACAACATTCATAGCAACCTTAAAAAGAAAAAATATCCAATGTGGCTAAAAACAGGCCAAAATAATTAGTAAGACTGTCACTAAAGAAACTTATGACTTCCACTATATTTATACTTAGATCTGGGTCATAACTCACTGGTTTGAATTAAGTGTATTTTTTATTATCAACTGTGGCATGAAAAATATATCACCAGATTATTACTGGGATGTACGTGTATGTGGGGGAGGAGTGAAATCAGGGGTACTGCGTGTGTGTGTTTGATGTGGGAGCAGATGGCTGGGATTTAAACTCATTTCTAAACAACTTATATTAACACAAGCACTGTACTAATTTAGCCATCACTGAAATTCCTCACTCCTTTGGAACACTACTATTTTCTTTTCCTTCTACATCTTCGTCCTATTCTTATTTCCTTCCTCCCTCAGTTGTCGCCTTGCCCTGCATGAGGATAGGGACCAATGTCTGCACCATCTTATCCCCATTTGCTGACTGAATGAACCTTTGTAAGAGTCTCCTGTTATCTCTGAAGGGTAGCAGAATATGCTACTCCAAAATATGACTGGAGAAGGACGTGCTACTGCAAAATATGCTGCTTTGGTATATTGATTATCTTGACTGTAGGCACGTGAAGAACAGCAAATGCAGGGAGAGGCTTTCTCTGAACTCCCCTTATCTGCCTACGGACAGATCCTCCCAAAGGAACTCAACTGCCATAAATCCCCTTCCTGGGAGTTCCATCAACCAGAGAGGATGGACTCTTGTCACAGGAGAGACTAGAAGTCAATACCACGCCTAGACAGACACTGTCACAGACTGTCACAACTCCCATCTATTCTTCTAAGGGGCCATTCATCTGACCTAAAAATCATTCACTCTCCCCTAAGAGACCTACACTCCCCTCCCCCTTCCCTATTGAGATGTTATTTAATCCCAAATTCTAAGTCACCTTGGGGATTCATTTTTTCCCTGGGTATCTCCCGTGTATACCTGAGGGATACATTAATAAATTTGTTTGTTTTTCTCTTATTAATCTGTTTTTCATTACAGGGGTCTCAGCCAAGAACTTAGAAAGATAGAGGGAAGGTTATTTTTCTACCCCTACATCTCTTTTCCACGTCTCCCCTGTATGGCATCCGTTCTTTCCTCTGAATTGAAGATGTGGAGGTGTTGACGAATGAGGAAGAAGAGGCTGGGATGACTGTTCAATTGTCTGGCAATAAAAATTCCATGTTTTACAAGACCTTGCCCACTGCATTCCCAATACTGGCAGCATTCCTTTCTATAAGCAAGAACTATAACTAGAATTCATACTATCATTCCTTCATTCACACATTAATTCAGCAAATGTTAAATCAGTGTTTTCCAATGAACCTCCTAAGGGCAAAATAAGCTTGCTGACAATGAGATAAAACCTAACCGTGATGCTAATAACACATGAGTGAAAAAAATATGTCACAGGATAAGATTAGTATGACCTGATTCATGTTTCTTTTTTTTTTTGCGGTACGCGGGCCTCTCACTGTTGTGGCCTCTCCTGTTGTGGGGCACAGGATCCGAACACGCAGGCCCAGCGGCCATGGCTCACGGGCCCAGCCGCTCCATGGCATGTGGGATCTTCCTGGACCGGGGCACGAACCCGTGTCCCCTGCATCGGCAGGCGGACTCTCAACCACTGCACCACCAGGGAAGCCCTGATTCATGTTTCTAAAAAGGAAAAAGATACATGTTCTCATATGATATATAAATGCATAGGAAATGAAATGTTAATGACAGATACCCATGAGAAGGATGGGAGTGGGGGGCAAAAGTGCACGGAAGTACAGTAAGTCCCCTACTTACGAACGAGTTCCATTCCGAGAACGCATTCGTAAAGTCCAATTTGTTCGTTAAGTCCAACAAAGTTAGCTTAGGTACCCAACTAACACAATCGGCTATATAGTACTGTACTGTAATAATAGGTTTACAATACTTTTCATACAAATAATACATAAAAAACGAGCAAACACAAAAAATAAAACATTTTAATCTTACAGTACAGTACCTTGAAAAGTATGGTAGTACAGTACAACAGCTGGCATACAGGGGCTGGCACTGAGTGAACAGGCAAGAAGAGTTACTGACTGGAGGAGGGAGAGGAGGTGGGAGATGGTAGGATCATCAGCAATAGGAGACAGAGGGTAAGCTGCAATTTAACTCATGCCTGACGTTGATGGAACGCACGTTCGCATCTCGGCAAGTTCACAACTTGAAGTTTCGTATGTAGGGGACCTACTATATTCAACAAGAATATCTTTGTGTTTTATGGGAAGCCACTTGTTACTACTTCAGATTCATCTGGCCTTGCCGCATCTTTTTCTAGCCGCCAGTTGCCTCCGGCTGGCTTCTTGCAGGTGCAGCCTAATAGAGCCTTGCCCAGGGCCATCCTCTCCCCACTCCAGGATTTCTGTTTCTGTTTCTGGCTGTTCTGCAGGACAGAGCAACCTGTTAAACACATCAAGTATCTTGGTATAAGCTCTTCTGCTTGCCGGCTTCACTTTCCCTGGCCCTCACTCTCGCTCCCTGGATTACAGTCCAGCACAGAGGATGTGCACTCAAGCCTTTGTCTTATTGCCCTGCTTTCTGTTGAAAGACAGTTTATTGCTGATTTATTATTTTTTAAAAGTGAATGAACTAAAGAGTGGAAAGTGAAGTGGAGAGCAACTGGAACATTAGTTACAAACGGGCAGAAGCATTTCTGAATTATAGATCCTAATTTACTTTGAATTAGGTTTTTCTATCTTTTTTTCTTTATTAAAATCATGAAATTAAGGTCAGGTTGAGGAAAGGACCTGCACAAAGCACCATCCGCTGTATGAAAGCATCATCATAATTCTTCCCAATTCAAACATGAGCTCTTAGTAGGGTGTCAAAGACAGACCAATTAAGTGCTCAAAGGAAAAAAAAAAAAAAAGGGAAGCAGTACTGGTAGAAATATACTGTTGCTACCATTTAAAATTTTTAAATAGTGTAAATTTCTGAATGAAGGAGAAAACCAGTCATAAGAAATATATTTGAATTTAAAACAAATTCGTAACTTTAAAATGTCATGATATTTTAAAGCTGGACAGAAGGAAGCACCGATAAATGTTCAGGTGGCCTCCCAGTCTTCTGGGCCATGAGAGGTCATGCAGTTAGAGTTTGGTTGTATGAGGAAGGAGGCCTGAGCCACTTACAGACTGCATTACCTTTGACAGCTTTTCCCTCTTTGAACCAGCTTCTTCTCTTGCAAAACAGGTTTAATAATACTTGTCAACTCCTTAAATGCCTGGGTTTTGTACTCTGAGTTATTTCACTGACAGGTGTTACCAGAACAACTTATCAATTGCTTTTAACTTCTTGACAATGATGTGCCTGTTACAGATTCTCAGAGATGATTCATACCAAAGGAAGGAATGACCTGGTGAAACAGGGATAAGCAGCGTTTTGACCAAAGAGGTTACACTGATACTGGCTCCAGCCAAAAGTCAAGGAATATGCTGCTTTTTGGCTTTTGAATTCCATCCTTTCCTCTTCTGGCTGTAAGCTTCTGACACTGTACCCCCCTGTTAACAGGGGATTGTACCATTAGTGATCACCCAGTTAACATTCATTATGCTCATTTATTATTCCTACTGCCTGTATTTTTCAACCATATCTATTCTTCCCAGCATTTGTGTATGTCACATTTACAAGCATGGGGTAATTCCCAAACCAAGCTAGTGATACCTATTTCTACCTCTGTAAAAAGAACTTAGCCTTGCAGCTAAAACTTCATTTTGCGGTGCCTAACCCTAAATTTGCATATATACATGTATGATTTATTTAAGGAAATGAAACATGAATTATGCTTTAGCTGGTTCTTAACTGATTTTGATTTCTAACTCATATCTTTGTCTAGCTAACAAGGCTGTGGCTAAAAAGTCATTTTGTCTGAAGATGCAGCTACTCTTGAATTTATAGAATAGATAAACAATACTCTAGTCAGAAGTGGCCAGCCTTTCAGAGTGTCATATACTTGACCCTTATTTATTTAAATTTTGCTTATGTGTGAGAAAGTGTGCTAGGCATTGGGAGAGCCAGTAAAGCCAAGCATGTTATGCTTTTCTCCCACGTTGCAGTCTTACATGGCTTTTCATTCACATCTCTGTTCAAATGTTACCTCCTTGGAGAGGCCTTCCCAGACCACCTTACAGGTGAGATACCCCCTTCCTAATTGAATTTTTGTAAAGTATTCATTCATTCATTCTGACAAATAACACTAGGATTTTGGATCAGATCCAGCCTTTTGATTACTCTTAATTGTGTTAGTTCTCCATGTCCCAATCCCCTGTGGGGTGACATGATGAGAGAAACCTTTAAATCATGAATTTTGGGAGTTGATGTAGGAAAGCTGACACAGCTGCTGCTCTTCCACGCCTCTCGGGTGGGGTGGGGCAGAGAGAGGGAGGGAGGGAGGGGAGAAGAATATGACCTGCTGACTTTTGCTCTGTAATGTAAACAAATCCGCTTAGGGGAAAGGAGGGGGAGGTCTTTAGGTTTACAGTCCCTAGAATGTAAATAAATGTATCCAAGGAAAAAGTCTCTAAATCTCTCCAGAGATCTCTGACTTGTACAGTTTGTTTGCTGTTCAAACATTCTTTAATCCAAGTGCCAACCGTCTTTCTCAGAAAGTCATGATCATGCACAAATGTGAAAACATTCATGGAGCATCGCATCCCAACAATTTTCTTCATAGCAATATCATTGCCCAACGTTACAACACTCACTTCTTTCTTTCCTCTTGCCCTAGCTTCTTTTGGATTAATTGTATTCCATTTCTTCCTCACTATTGATGTGTTATTAACCCCACCTCTTTTTTTCTATTTTTATAAGTGACTGATCTAGGGTTTATTTATTGTAGTGCAAGTTTCTAGTAATAAATTCTCTTGGCTATTGTTTTCCTGTCTTTATTTCCCCAACATATTTGAAGGATACAGAATTTTATGTTGACAGTTTATTTTTCCAGTACTTTAAAGATTTCATTTTTTTCTGGATTGCATTGTTTCTAATAAGAAGTCTGCAGTCAATCTTTTCTCCCCTTATGTAATGTGTATTTTTCCCTCTGGTTGCTTTTAAGAGTTTCTAATTGGCTTGCAGGAATTTGATTACAGTGTGCTTTGCTATGGTTTACATTATGTTTATCCTACTTGGGGTTCATTGAAATTCTTAGATCTATGTGTTTATATTTTTCATAACATTTGAAAAAAATTCAGCCATTGTTTCTTCAAATAGTTTTTGTGCCTCTCCCACTCTTTTTTTCTTCTTAGATTCCATTTACACACGATAGACTGCTTGTCTCATATCACAGAGGCTCTGTGCATTTTGCTCAGTCATGTTTTTCCTCTACGCTTCAATTTAGATAATCTCTATTCACTGTCTTCAAGTACAGTGATCCTTTCTTCTCTAATGTCTACTCTGCTGATAAGCCCATCAAATGAATTTTTCATTTCAAATACTGCACCTTTCATTTCTTAAATCTCTATTTGGTTCTTTTATACGTCTTCCACTTTTCTCATTATGTTCAAGTTCTTCTTTAAATCACTGAGCATATTTACAAGGGCTCTTCTAAAATTCCTTTCTGTGAATTCCATCATCCCTGTCATTTCTGTGTTGGCTTTGACTTTTTTTTCCCTCAGTTATGGATAACATTTTCTTGATTCTTTGCATGTATAATGACTTTTGATTTAATGCGAAACATTGCAAATGTTACATCGGGTGTCTTAATTCTATTGTATTTTTCCAAAGGGTTGAACTTTTTCAGGCAGTTAATTTGTGGATCTGTTTGATCCTTTGAGGAATGTTTTTGGAGTTGTTACAGTGAGTTTAGAGTACCTTTACTTTAGGGCAAGTTTACCCCTTCTAACTAAATTGTGATCCTTCTTGGATCTCCACTGAATGCTCCAGGGCTTCAACAATGTCTCTGGCTGGACAGAACTCAACACCTCCCATTCCTGTACAATTTCTGGGACATGTTCAGCTTAGAGCTCTCCAGTAGTTGCCCAGCTTTGTGGAGTTTCTATGTATGTCCATTTAGCATTTAGCAACAGACTCAAGGGGACTCCTTTGCAGATTTCTGGACCTTCCCCTGATTAGCTCCTTCTCTTCCAGTATATGTTCCCATAAATCCTAGCCACCGTAGTCTTCCTAAGTTATGAACTCAGTTTTCTCAACTCACTGATGCTGCCATGCTTCCCTTGAGTTCCTCCTCTTCTGTGCGATGGTAAGTAATGTGCCTCCAGGACTTACCTTGTTTGTTTCCTTTCTCTTCTGGATAACACTACTGTTGTTCAATATCAGAAACAGTTGCTTCATATATTTTGTCCCATTTTCTAGTTGTTTATGGTGGGAAGGTAAGTCTTACACTAGTTATTCTAATGTGGTCAGAAGTAAATATTTTTGAATGAATGTTCTACACCTTAAAAGACACTTAGTTGGGATGACAGAATCCCACATACATAATAAATCATACAGGGACTTCCTTGGTGGCACAGTGGTTAAGACTGCGTGCTCCCAATGTAGGGGGCCCAGGTTCTATCCCTGGTCAGGGAACTAGATCCCACATGCATGCCATAACTAAGGGTTCACATGCCACAACTAAGGAGCTGGTGAGCTGCAACTAAGGTGCCCACCTGCCGCAACTAAGGAGCCTGCCTGCTGCAACTAAGACCCAGCACAACGAAAAAAAAAAAAAGCAAAAAAGCATATGGCTCCGCATTAAAAAAAAAAAATCATACAATGAGGTGAGAGCAGGGCAAAAGTGCTATGTATGACTGTAGCCCAAGTAGAATGGTTATTAAACAAATGTGGTCAGAATAACAGGGACAAAACAGGCTCACGTCTTTCTTCAGTCTTCCAATGTGGGATAGAGGACTGAGTACAGAAGGTACCAGAGGCATACAGGTCAAAGTATTAAAAATATAAAAACTAAAACACTATCTAATGTCAACTAATCTTTTTGAATAATTTTATATATATATATATATATACACACACACACACACACACACACACACACACACACACACACACACCTCCTTACTCCCAGCTGAGAAAAGTCCTGGAGAAAGAATAAAAGCTTGGATAGGGAGGTGCTGAATGAGCTAATTTTGGAACTACAAGGTGCAAGAGGAGAGGGCAGGAGAAATACATATATGTATGTGTATGGGGGATTAGCGAGTGGGGACTGGACAACTACAGGATGGCATAAAGGTATGTGGGACAATCAGGATGCAGAAAAAAAGGAGCAGAAAGAATTGCTGAGACATTTATCAAAGTTCCTGATGAAAAATGTTTTAATTCATTGAAGAAGACAAGCAAAGTATGACTGTGTCAAATAACTATACACCAAGATTTTATTTTCTATTTTGCCAATTAATTATAGTAAATTTTAAATTTCAAAATGACTCCTGTCACCACATTGTAATTATCTCTAGGCTAGTTCTTCCTGCCATCCGCTGGTGTAGGTAAAAGAAATATACATGGAATTAATTTTATTGTAAGCAAAATATGATCAGAAGGCTAAATCAGCACACAAAAATAATGTATTCTGGAATCAGTTATTAAAAATGTTAAATTACCTACTATGTTTGGTTTTTAGTGCTCATGCTTCTTTCACATTCCCATCCTCACGAATAATCAAGAACTGATTATATTGTATTTGAGCTTCACAATACATTTGTAAGATGGGTCAGGACAGGCATTATCATCATTTCTGTCTTAGGAAGGAAGTGAGAACTCAAAAAAGTAATGGCTTATCAAAATGTACATAGCTGTTAGGTAGATGAGCCTAAATCTTAATTCTGGACTTAAGATTCCACTGCCATGGTCTTTAAATCATTCTATGCTACTTTCTTTGACAATCAACTTTCTCTCAATTGTTTTAAATGAAAACTTTAAAAATCTACTCTCTTAGCAATACTGTATTATTAACTATAGTCATGCTGTTGTACATTACATCCCTGTGACCTATTTATTTTATAACTGGGAGTTTGTTCCTTTCGAGCCCCTACCCGTTTCACTCACCCCCACCCCTACCTCTGGCAACCACCCATCTGTTCTTTGTATCTATGAGCTTAGTTTTTAAATTAAATACATTTTTTTTAAGATCCCACATATAAGAGATCTCAAACGGTATTTGTCTAACTTATTCCACTTAGCATAATGCCCTCTAGGTCTATCTAATTCTTCTTCTTTTTTTTCCCCTGGATTAGCACCTGCTTATTTTTCAAGACTTGGCTCAGGAGGCATCTTATCCAGGAACTTTCCCCTGTTCTTCCACAGAACCTGCAGGTACTTAGCACACCATACTACAATGATCTATCTTTGTGTCTGCCTTCTTTGGACTATAAATTCCTCAAGAGCAATGACCATGTTATACTAATTGCAGTATCCCTAGCACTTAGCACGCTCTCAGTATTTCAGTATTACGTACAAGTAATCAAACTACTGGAGCAACAGGATGGCATAAAGGTATGTGGGACAATCATCACAAAAGCCCACTTCACCTTGCTCTGCCTAGAATGCAGATACTAGGGTACGAAGAGCTGGCCAAGTAATGGATTGCAAAAGGGACTGCTTAGTAATACCAAACGATAGGTGCTCTTTCTTTGTCATACGTAATTTACCTTTTAACATATATTTTCTTTGAAGGGACCAAAATTAGCAAATTTCCCATGAATGATTTCATTTGAATTTAGGGAATTCAGTTGACAGAAACATGTTTAATGAAACATTAATTTAAAGATTGATTGGTAACTGATAAGCAACTTTGAAGACCAATTTAAGGAGCAGAAAGAATACTGAAGGATGATATTATATTCCTCTACTATTGGGAACGCACGATACTTCTTGGACCAACATTCCTCTGGCTTTTACTTTCCTGAAAAAGTGACTGCAAAGAGATTTTTCTGTTCTAAATTTGACAAGAAGCTTCTGGTGGAAGGCAGGTTAGAGGGTACCGTAATATGTCAAACACATGTAACCTTTTCTAGGTACAGTATAAAATTTTGGCCTTTTTTTTTTTTTTAAAGCAATCTAGGTCCAACATTTCATCCACTTTGGATCTAAAAGCTTCTAAATTCACTTATGCCACCTTCCAATTAAAATCTTTTGAGAATTAAGCAATCATTTCCTGACTTGCCAAGGATTAAATTTAGATGCTTGGTTGAACATGAGCCTTACTTCTCCAGCCATCACTTTTAATTGGAGCATGTAAAAGGATAACACAGGGTTTTAGTTGACATCATAGTCTATTGCCATGGAAATGTAAACATGGGTTTGTATTAAGCTCGTCTCAAAACAAGTTTTAGGGGTACAGAGAGATGGAAGACAAGAGATAAATTATGTAAAATGGATCCTCTCAATGTTGGAGTGCCCTCGGAGCGCAGACCTCAGTGATCTCATCCTGTCTCATGGCTTTAAATACCATCTATACACTGATGACTCTCAAATTCATATCTCCAGCTAGATCTCTCCTCTGAACTCCAAACTCATATATTTAACTGTCTTCTTGACCCCTTCAGCTGGATGTCTAACAGGCATCTCAAATCTCACACGTCCAGCCTGAGCTCCTGATACTGCCCTCTCCTTACGCAACTTGCTCTGTCACAATCTTCTATATCTCAGCACACATCAACTTCCCCTTCCACTTGCAGAGGGCATAGAACTTGGGGTAATCCTTGACCTATCTCGTACTCCTCAGCAAATCCTGTCAGCTCTACCCTCAAAATATAATCAGAAGATGCCCACTTCTCCCCACTTGCACTGTTTTCAAGCTACCATCATTTCTTGCCTGGATTATTGTAATTAACTCTGACCTGGTCTCCCTGTTTGTGCCCTTGCGGGTCATATTATGTCACTTGTCTGCTCAAACCCTCCACTGGCCTTTCATTTCATCCAGGGTAGGACCCAATGTCCTTTAACCATCAATTGCCCTCCCCTCTCCCTTATTTTCTTCTTCAGCTACACTGGACTCCTTGTAGTTCATTGATAATAAGAGGTCTGCTCCTGCCTCAGGGCCTTTGCATATGCTCTTCTTCTGGTTCTCTGTATGGCTTGCTTCCTTTCTTCCTTTAGGTCTTTACTCAAATCACCTTCTCAGTGAGGCTTTCTGTGGCCAATGATCTAAAATTACTACTTTCATCCCTCTTTCATGCTTTATTCTCCTCCTCAGCATTTATCTAACAGAGAATGTATTTTACTTATTTCTAACTGATACTGTCTCTTCCACTAGAATGTAAGCTCCATGAGGCAAGGATTTTTTGCTGTGTTTTTCATTGCTGTATCCTCTGCACCTTGGGAAGTCCAGAGGCACATGGTGTAAAATCAATAAATATTTGCTGAATAATTTAAAAAATGGGTGACACATGTCATAAGAAATAAAGATTAGTGAAAGCATGATTAACCAAGGTCTATGAGCCTAACGTCTAAAAAGTTTCATCTGTTGTTAGGTTCTCATGGGAATCTGTCTTTGGAGGAACTTTGACTTAATTTTCCACAAGAACAGACTTGATTTCTCTTATCTCTGCAATGTGGAACTTCAGAGATGACTGTTCAAGGAGGAAGAGAATAATGATAAATACAGGTGGGTATTAAATAATGTTCATTGTTTGTCATGTTGGATGAGCTAATGATTTTTAAAAGTTATTAGTACACAGAGCTTACTATTCATAGTGGACTGAAATGAGAAATGAAAAAAGTTGCTCATTGATTGAACTAGCAGTGTCTGGCACACAGTAATGTAATATATAAAGTGAGTTGGACTTGGATGCCATCCAAGAGGGCTAAGTTATTGAAGTAGTTTTATTTCTGAAGTGATTTTACAGTATAGGCATGGGTGTCCAGGCTGGTTATGGTTAAACTTAGATAGGAAGTAAGGAACAGTAATGATGATACTATCTTTAGATCTGAACATTATAAAGTTGTTACTCCTTGAACATTATAAAGTTGTTATTCCTTGCCATTTTACAAAGTAAACACTTAATGAATGCACAGAATATACGCCCTTAAATGAACTGTACATGAAAAGGGCAATAAATATGAGCCAGAGTTAGAGGTACAATGATACAATGGAAAGATAAAGGTTGAGGGGCTTCCCTGGTGGCGCAGTGGTTGAGAGTCCGCCTGCCAATGCAGGGGACACGGGTTCGTGCCCTGGTCCGGGAGGATCCCACATGCCGTGGAGCGGCTGGGCCTGTGAGCCACGGCCGCTGAGCTTGCACGTCCGGAGGCTGTGCTCCGCAACGGGAGAGGCCTCAACAGTGAGAGGCCTGCGTACCGAAGGACAAAAAAAAAAGAATGAGAAACCTGGGTTCCCACTAACTGGCTGTATGATTTGGGGTGAGTCATTTAACCTCTCTTAATTACCTCATCTGTAAAATGTGGAGGATGGACTGCTAGGCTTCAATGATTCTCCAAGCTCTAAGTATTATAAGATTTTTTGACTTTAATCACTGTGGTATGCAGAATTATGCCCCACCCCCAGACCAACCCTGCCTCAAAGATGTCCACATCCTAATCCCCGGAACTTGTGAATACGTAATGTTACATGGCAAGGGGGGAATAAAGGCTGCTAATAAGCTACCTTAAAATAACGAGATTATCCTGAATTATCCATTTGGGCGCAATGAAATCACAAGGGTTCTTAAAATGTAGAAGAGGGAGGCAGAAGAGTGAGTGTCAGAGTTATGCCATTGCTGGCTTTGAACATGGAGGAAGAGGCCATGAGCTAGAATGTGAGCAGCCTCTAGAAGCTAGAAAAGGCAAGAAAAAGATTTCCCTTAGAGCCTCCAGAAAGGAACGCAGTCCTACAACTTGATTTTAGCCCAGTGAGACTTGTGTCAGACTTCTGACTTGCAGAATTATAAGTATTAAATTTGTATTGTTTAAGCCATTAAGTTTGTGGTAATTTGTTACAGAAACAATAGAAAAATAATACAATCATGATATGTACCATAACCAGTGAAGTTGGACCCAAGTTTATCATAGAAGCAGGCTTTTAAATAAAAATCCTATACTCAGGTATTTTGTAAAGATCTTCAGAGGCAGAAGTAATCAGAAAAGAAATCATGAAAAGTTAGCAAAGTCGTGGGAGAGAATCTATAGGGGAATAAAAGTTTTAATAGTGACTCATGTGAAGAATAGAAACCTGGATATCTTATAAAGGAAAGAAAATGGCAAGAGAAGAGAAATTAGAAAGGTTATCCAGGGACTTCCCTGGTGGCGCAGTGGTTAAGAATCCACCTGCCAATGCAGGGGACACAGGTTTGAGCCCTGGTCCGGGAAGATCCCACATGCCACGGAGCAACTAAGCCCGTGAGCCACAACTACTGAGCCTGCGCTCTAGAGCCCGCGAGCCACAACTAATGAAGCCCACACGCCTAGAGCCTGTGCTCCACAACAAGAGAAGCCACTGCAATGAGAAGCCCGCGCACCGCTACAAAGAGTAGCCCCTGCTCACCCCAACTAGAGAAAGCCTGCACAGCGACAAAGACCCAATGCAGCCAAAAATAAATAAATAAAATAAATTTATTAAAAAAAAAAAGAAAGGTTATCCACAATGTAAGAGTTTCTTCTCTGGACCTCACTTTACTCATCTATAAACTGAAGAGATTTAGATATTATAAATAATCTCTAAATTCCTCTAGCTGTGAAATAAGCTTTTAAATCCTGACAGATGCTAACATGGGCATTTGAGACCCTGCCCTCCCCAAAGTTTGAAGAGTATTCATCTTAGAAAGTACTATAATTATTGTTAATGTGTGACGGTCAAGCTTCACAGAAAGCTCTGACTTAGTTGAACAAGAAGGTGGGTCTGAATTCTAACCCTGGCATTCTTATTCAGGTAGGGTGCATGGGAAAATTATTTAGC
Organism: Tursiops truncatus; assembly: GCF_011762595.2. Lineage (NCBI taxonomy): Eukaryota > Metazoa > Chordata > Mammalia > Artiodactyla > Delphinidae > Tursiops > Tursiops truncatus. The sequence continues at coordinate 67,289,449 of NC_047047.1, read as the reverse complement.
TTTCCTTCTCTTCTGTACTTCACGTATAGAATTATGGTAAAATTTTAACTAGATGGATTTTCTAAGGAATGAATTATTTTAGATATCTGAAGGTTTATTCCTTTATGTAACTAAATTTTAAGTATATTTGATGGAACTATTTCTAAAATAAAATATGTGCCCCATTTGTAAATAAAATTTAACGATAACCATATTCCCTTTTCTTGAAAAGAGTCATCGCTAGTAACATCAATTACTATAGTGAGCTGTCAGACAGTGATGCTCTAGACAGCAGTCAGCAAACTATGGCCTGCAGGCTGATTTTGTAAGGCATAGTTTTCACATTCTGTACCTGTTAAAAAAATAAAATAAAAAAGAATATGTGACCGAGACCAAATGTGGCCCAGAAAGCCTAAAATAATTACTATCTGGCTCTTTGAAGAAAGGTTTGCTGACTCTAGCTCTAGAGAAGGATGTGTAGGCCTCTTCACCAAATGTCCAGAACTAGATTGGACTTTATGTTCTGTCACTAAAGGAAGCACATCTATCTTGGCACAATGTAGCTCAAATATTTGCGGGAAAAAAAAAGGCTCTTGGTGTTTTGTTTTTTTTTTGCCACACTTGCACACCTGTGGGATCTTAGTTCCCTGATCAAGGACTGAACCTGGGCCCACATCAGTGGAAGGGCAGAGTCCTAAACACCGGACCGCCAGGGAATTCCCCCAGGCTCTTGGCATTTAAAACTCTTTTGTTGTTTGTTGATACACTCTCCTCACTTACAAGTTTTTGGTGATTACTATACCTGCCCCTTGCAGTCTCTCCCCCTTTCTAATTTCCACCTTTCTAATCTCGGTCTGGAAATGTGATAACCTAGTTTATAAATATTTTAAGCAATGTAAGATTAAGTTGGTTATGTGAAGGCCTTAAAACTATTTTCTAAGTAAAACACAGGTGGTTTAGTGCAGGGATTTGGTGACTTATTCTGATTGTCCCAAGGCCTTTTTATTTAATATTTCCAGGTTCTCGGCTATCCTTTGGAAAAGCAAGGTTGCAGGACAGATAAAGTCTTACTGTAGTATGATCATCTTTTATTTTTATAATATAAAAATAGCATTATATCTAAAATGCCACTCACCAAAAAATTAAACTGAAGCAACCTGAATGGTAGGATTTCTTGGGATATGTTTTTTTTCTTTATAATAAATAAACATTGCTTTTACAATCAAAAAAGCCATTTTCATTAAAAAAAAGATAAATTGGGAAGATCTCTTCATCCAATCTCACTGACCTAACTCAACTATTTTCATCTAGCATATTTTGTTTATTTGATCACATTTTTTTTAATGGTTGTAAATATTGTGCTTACGGGTTTTTATTTTGACTCACACTTGGTTTGCCATAGGTAACCTATGGTTACTCTAATAGTGAAAAATATGCGGTAAAGATGAAATGCGGGAAAGCCAACAATCAATACGGTGAAAGATGACCGCCTAAAATTTTGACCTCTGCTCCACTCATTTTATACACGTTCACACGGATAATACCCAATCTGGATAATATTATAGCTCAAAACACTTTAGTTCATTCAGCCTTCAAACAACGCTGTGAGGCGGGCACATTCTCGGGGGTAAAATGACGTGGCCAAAGTCACTCGGCTAGCCAGAGGAGAGTTCAGCAGTCTGGTCAAGGAAACAGCAGCAGGTCTTTGGAGGCGCTGCTAGTTACACTAGAGCTTTCCCTACAGCCCGGCCTTTACGTTCCCTCATCTGACAGTTACGTTTACAAACTCAAACCCTGCTTCTTCTACCCTATCGAGGCACGCTGCGGGCTGCGGAAACCTGGAGCTCACACCACAAGTCAACATCCCCAAAGCCCCAGTGCCAAAGCAGTGAGAAGAGAGAGCGCAGTCCGCCCTTCGCTCCAGCCGCAGACTCTGCGTGAGGGCCCCGGACTAACCTGACCAGGTCGGTCATGCAGGAGCCCACCACCACCACCGCCGCCGCCGCCACCTCCTCCTGCCACTGCCTCCCGGGCTCCCCAGACGCGGCCATTGCGCTAAGTCGGCGCTCTCCCACCTGGAGGCTGCCCTTTAACCTTTGCCCGACACCGTAACCAGAGACCCAGCTCCCAAGCTCCCTAACGCCGCGGGCCTTCCGGACGCCCACGAGGGTCGCCCACCTGGATGCCCGAAATAACCCCGCCCACCTACTGCCCCCAGTTCTCCCAGGAATTGTCTCCCTGCACAGCATCTCGTTACACAGCCCTCCTAATCGTTCCACGCTCCGCGCAGCTCGCCGCACACGAGGCAGGCGCGGAGGAAGGAACTTTCAGGCACTACAGGGACGCCCTTCCGAGCGCCCGGCCTGGTGCGGCCGGGGACGCGCACGCCGCCCGGCTCCTGGGCCGCAGAGGGGACGGGGCGGGGCGGGACGTCCGGGGACGCGCACGCATCTGGCCCGCGGTGCGCGCGCAGGTTGGTGCGTCGGTCGGGGGCGCGCTCGGGTAACCTGTACCCCCACGTAGTCGCCGGTTACCGATCGGACTAAGTTCCAGGTACCTGGACTGGGGCTGGTGCGGGGAGGTTGGATCCCGAGTCGCACAGGTGGCGCTGAGGACCGTGGTTTAAATATGCCCAGGGCTCGCCTTCTCTTCCTATAGAGAAGGCCCCTGTTCCAAAGATGCCCTGCTCATCCCCATGACGCTGGTCCCCTCAAGAACGAGCCCCCAAGGCCAGAGGCTGCTCTCTCCACACTTAGCCCGCCCCCTGGTCCCTGAATAAGCTCAGACTCCCTCCTTCCCGCCTGATGAGGGAATCATACAATTTGGGGGAAGGAAGAGCGTCCCCTTTTAGTTGTTCCCTTTTAGAGCGGGGTGGTCATTCTTTGGGTTCGAGCCGACTTGTTTTTCTTGAATGTTGCCCCTTGGAGAAATTGCTTCCCCAGTGTAACTTCCCTCGTGCGCTGTATGACGTCGACGTGACGCAGCAGGACGCCACCCCTTTCCGTTCCATGACGTAAGCTGGGCACATGTTTCCGTGTTTGTCATCCCATCTTAATTGCAAGAAACTAGGCGATGCTTTAGACGTCTTTGTATTCCCCAGACTACCCATCAGAGGACCTCATGTGACCCTATCTTGAGGCAGCAGACCCCTGTAAAAATTGTATTTTTGCATTTTCCTTGTGTATGTTATACGTCAAAATCAGGAAGTAGAAAATGCACAACTGGCATTCAAGGGAGGCTGGCCACCGTAAAATTTTGACTATCTGGGATCTATTATTGTGCTTTGATGTGTAAAAGCTACTACTGGGGGGTGATCTCTCATCCGTGTCCCTGGCTCAAATGCCAAACAGCCATCATTTTTGGCTGTTCGGTGACCTCTGATTTTGGAGTCAGGTTTTTTTTTTTTTTTCCTCAGAGAAGTCACAACAGCTACGGTTGAAACATTTTAATGCTGCATGAAATCTTGCACTGTCAAAAGATAGTATTATGGCTGTTCTGGAAACAAAGACAAATTCATTCCTTCAGGTGTCATTCTAAGGTCATGAGAGTTGCTGAATTGGATGGGGTGTTGTCACCTGAAGTATAGTTTGGTTTCTGGAGCAGGTTTGTTCCCTTTAGCATTTGCCTAGTGAATCACTCAGGCCAGCTTCAGCAGTAGGCCAAGAGTAGTCTAATTTTTTCTAGTTGTCAAGCAACCATTAGTTTAAATTCATGACTTTTTGTTCATTTTACTAGATGTATGTGTTAAAAGAAACATAAATTCACTTTGATGCTTTTCTCTTTGGTGATTGAAGTTATGTTTATTTGAGAAGAAGATGAGTATAGTGGACTTTGAGAGAGATCTGAATTTGAATTCCGATCCTCTGCTTGCTAGGTTTGTGACTTTGAACAAGTTACTTAGTCTTGCCGAGCGTTAGTTTTCTTATCTGTGAAATGGGAACAATAATACTAATCAGAGAACAAGGTAGTTATTGGGAAGTAAATGAAATTACAGATAGAGATGTATAATATAGTGCTTGATACTCAGTAGATTTTCAGAATGTGTTGGTTCTGTTTCCCTTTTTCATAGAAATGAGAGGTCAAATAATAATAGGTATTGTGGGGAAATACATGGAAGAATAATTTTGTAATGTAAGTAAGGTCCTTTTGCTTTTTCCAAGATGAGTATTTCTGTTTTGCATATGATCTAGATAAGCATCCTTTCAAGAACTGTGACATCAGTGGGTAGAAATAAAAGTGGAAATGTTGCAGAATAGGAAAAAAATAGACTTCAAAGTGATAATATGGTCTAGTATACTATTAAAAGACAAATTATAAAAGTTATCCATATCATCTGTAAAATGGGAATTCTAATATATGCCTTACCGTCCAGAGTTGTGAAGGTCCACTGCACTAATGTATATGGAAGCTCTTTATAAGTGATAAAGTGTTATGAAAATGTACATGATTTTAATGACTGAATACAGTGCATTAGATGTTTATTCTTATTTTGTGATGAAATATTGGAATGGTGGAGGAAGATCATCTGTTAAGTGGTCGGAAGAGGAGGTCGTTTTATATTTGCAGAAAGGATGATTTGAGTACTAAAGTATAAAGCTTTTTCTGCTTCAGAGGTACTTCTGGGTGTCATCACTATGTAGGGTCACAGTGTTATTTTTTGAAAGATCACTGCAGTTCTGCCCTTTATTACCACTCTGAAGTGATTAAAACAGGTACTAGTTTTCAACGTTTAGCAGGGAGCTGTAAAGCCTCATATGGCATAATATATGAAAACTAGAACGAGAACATCATTTACCTGTAATTGTAACTTGCAGGAAATTAATTTGCTTTTGATGTGGGATTATCCTTTCAGATCGAGGAAGAAAATGATCATTTAAATTGACTTATTCACCTCTGAAAGTGGAGGCTTTCATTTAGAAATCTATTAAGAGGAATTCAGGTACTCCCTCCTCCAGCCCCGTGGGTTTCCAAGTAATTTAGAGATGATTTATTGCTTTTACTTTTGTATTTTCAAGTCTAAGAACTTCTTAGTGCCTTAAAGTCAAAAACTTTTAGATCCATGTTAGTTTGTGTTGCTTAATATCTGGATAGGTGTGTGCTTTCATGATTTAATTGTTAAGTAGATTTTTGCCACATCTCAGATATGCTATCTTCTACCAGATTTTTTGAGGGCATAATGTCTTCTCTTCATACCTAAACATTTCTCTAGCTTTTGTCTCCTTATTCACATAGTTATTAAAAGATGTTTATTGGGTGCTTAGTGTGTGCCAGGTACTTTTGGTAAACACTAGGGATTCAAGATAGTTTTGCAGGTGAATTCCCTAATGGCGCAGTGGTTAAGAATCCTCCTGCCAATGCAGGGGACATGGGTTCAAGCCCTGGTCCAGGAAGATCCCACATGCTGCGGAGCAACTAAGCCCGTGCACCACAACTACAGAGCCTGCACTCTAGAGCCCATGCTCCGCAATAAGCGAAGCCACTGCAATGAGAATCCCATGCACCGCAACAAAGGGTAGCCCCCTCTCCCCGCCACTAGAGAAAGCCCGTACGCAGCAACCAAGACCCAACGCAGCCTAAATAAATAAATAAATTTATTTAAAAAAAAAAGACAGTTCTGCAGGGGAGAGATCACTAAGCAGGTAATTATAATACACTGTGGAGGGGAAGTAATTAAGGGAGGTATAGCAGAAGTAAATAATTTCCAGTAAGTAACAATTGCAAGTAGCATATGCTGCTTCTAGAATTTTACGTAGTTTTATCAATCACGTTCTTACTCTTTGTGGGGACACAGAGGGAGGGATTCCTAACCTAGTGGTGTGTGCGTTTTGTGTGATGCGGAAGAGGATTGTCAGTGAAGACTTGAGGCTTCAACTAAAGTAGGACCTGCCAATTGTAAGATAGAGTGGGACAGCTTTTAAGTACAGTGAGGCAACGTAGAAATTGGCTTTGGAAAGGGGGAGGAAATTGGATTTCAGGGGTTGCTGCTGCTCCTGAAAAGTCTGCGTCCCGAATAGGTGAGCAGTAGGGAGATAGGTTCTTCCAGGGGGTCATTTGAAGAGGCTGCTCTAAGACAGGAAATAAGGTATCATGCAAGAGATACTTCTGTGTGCTGTGCTAGTTTCCAGGAAGCTTGTTATATCTCGTTCCTTTGGATATTCTGATCATCATTCTTTCCTTCTCCTTTCAGTGGTGATCTGCAAGTCAAGTTAAAATGTCTCCGGAAGTGGCCTTGAACCGAATTTCTCCAATGCTCTCCCCATTCATATCTAGCGTGGTCCGCAATGGGAAAGTGGGACTGGATGCTACAAACTGTTTGAGGATAACTGACTTGAAATCAGGGTATGTACCAGAACCAATCCAAGCTTTAGCTAATAGCAAACCTTTCTCACCAGGCTTGTAAAAATTGAACACCACAGAAATTCATCAAGTCATGACCTTATCACGTGTTGACTGGTTTTGTCCAGTTCTTGACATTTTATGTTTCAAGTTGTTTTAGCTGTGCTGTGGGCCATCGCTTTATGATCAGAATGTTCTTTTTTATTTTAAAGGCATATCTCTTTGTTAACAGCGTGCCGTGTGGTTTTTAGCAAGTGTGTTTTTCATCATTGACTTGTTTTCTTGCTGTGTCTTCTGCAATTCAGTATGCACTGTAAGAGCTGGGATTTAAGATTGTGAATCTGACATTATTTGATAGCCTCTCCTAATAGGAAATTTATAATAGCTAGCCAACAATGAGTCATTTTTCACAACTGAGTTGAAACAGTAATATCTCAGGCCAGAAATGTTGCATTAAAATCCCAACTTTTTCCAAGGGGGGGAAAGCGGGGGGTGGGGAGTGGGATGAACTGGGAGATTGGGATTGACATATATATACTAATATGTATAAAATAGATAACTACTAAGAACCTGCTGTATAGCACGGGGAACTCCACTTCTCTGTACAGTAGAAACTAACACAACATTGTAAAACAACTATACCCCAATTAAAAAAAAAACAAACCCAACTTTTTATTTTGAAATACATTTACTTAAAGAAAAGTTACAAAAATGCTACAGAAAATTATCATCATTACATGATGATAATTACTCTGTAAGCCTTATTTGAATTTTGCCAGTTTTCCCATTAATGTCCTTTTTTGGTCCAGGATCCAATCCAGGATACAAATTGCATTTACCTGTGACAGTTCCTGTCTTTCTTTGTCTTTCATGATTTTGAAGCTTTTAAAGGTAGCACTGGTTAGTTACTTTGTAAAATGTTGCTCAGTACAGGTTTGCCTAATGTCTTCCCTTTATTAGAGTGAGAAACACATTATTTTTCCACCCAAGAATACTACAGAAGAGATGTTGAACCATTTTCAGTGCATCAAATCAGGGAGTACATGATGTTCATAAGTCTAGTTATTGGTATATTAACTTTGACCACTTGGTTAAGATTGTGTGTACCAGGTTTCTCTACTGTAAAGTTAACTGACTTTCCCTTTGTAATTCTTAAGTGTCTTGTGGAGTGACATTTTGAGACTGTGCAGATGTTCTGTTTCTCATCATACTTTTGTCCATTAATTTCAGCATCCATTAATTGTTCTTGCCTGCAATAATTGTTACTGTGGTTCTTGTATAAGGGTGATTTTTAATGTCCCTATTCCTCCCACATTTAGTAATTTGAATTCTGTAAAGAAGCACTATTCCTTCCCACCCCCCAATTATTTATTTATTCTGTTATTTATTTATGTCAGTATGAAATTTTAGGTATTTATTTTATTCTGTTGGTTATAATCCAAATACTATATTCATTTATTTTTTTGGCTCAGTAGTTCTAGTCTTTGTCACTGAGAGCCCTGTCAAATTGGCTTTTGAGCATATCCCCATCATTTTTTGAGCATTTTCTTACTAGAAACATTACATTCTTGATTCTTTTAGCTTTTGTTTTTTAAGCTCTTTTGTTTTTGCCTTCTGCAAATCTTGCTATTTTCAGACTAAGCTGAAGACCTTGATATAAGGTAGTAAGTTAGAGAAGACTAAGTTAGTTGGACATTTTATTGGAATGGTAGGCTGTTTTTTAAAAGGTCTGTTATTACCTTCAATTTAATTAATCAGCAGGCCTGGGGTTTCCTTTTGGGGTAATGAAAATGTTCTAAAATTAGTTAGTGGTGATGGTTACACAACTCTGTAAATATACCAAAAAATGACGGATTTATGCACCTATAAGGGTGAATTTTATAGTTTGTGAATTATATCTCATTAAAGTTGTCATTAAAAAAAAAACACATCTGTGTACCAGGGATGTTTACTGGCTTGAATGGCTAGGACATGCAAAAAGGTCTTTTTTCTTTAGTTTGTCACAAGCATTCTTTTCAGAGGTATTGAAGACATGAGAGGGGACTGATGCCCAGAGGACTGGGGACTGGTTGTGGAGCGCAGGCTCTGGACGCGCAGTCTCAGTGGCCATGGCCCACGGGCCCAGCCGCTCCGCGGCATGTGGGACCCTCTCGGACCGGGGCACGAACCCGTGTCCCCTGCATCGGCAGGCGGATTCTCAACCCCTGCGCCACCAGGGAAGCCCTAGTTGAGTGTTTAAATGCAAATAGTGGATCTGATGATCAATTTGAAATGAATCCACTAAACCTGGCTGTGTCTGGACTCGCTCTGTGAAAAATATTTGAAACAGTGTTTAATGACTTGTAGTATTTATGGAATTTACTTTCTTTTGATTTAAAAAAAGAATAAAAATACCTCTACCTACATTAACAAAGCTGCTACACATAAAATGATGTGAAAAGCCTTATTAATCTAGAGCATTATTGATGCCTTTTATGTAGTACTTGGCTGAAAGATTCATGAAAGTTCTTTCGAAGCTCATTAACAATTCTTTCCTCGGTCCTTCCGTCAACCAAAGTGTGAATTCCTCAAGTTTCTATAGCAAAACAATGACAGAGTTAGAGAAGAGAATTTTTTTCTTTTGGTGTGTCACTTTTGGCATTTCCCTTTCTTTTAGATCAGCAGCACTCAGTTATGAGAATTGGGATTAACATTTGGAATTTCTATTAACTCAACTGGCACATACCCTGTAGGACACAGTGTACACGGAAGTATAAACTGAGGAGACTGATTTTTAGAGGTCATAAGAACCAGTCTTGTTACTGTATATAGCTACTTGCCCTTGAAGAGATGAGGTACCAGAGTATCTATATTCTAGGTCTGACTCACAGAAGGAATAGATAGGCAAGAATCTATGCAAAGTAAGTTTTGTTTGCTTTTTTTGTAATCGCAATTCATCTTTATTTCTCTTATGGCAACTAAATCTTTCTACCTTATCTAAGATTATGTGTGTTTCTAAACTCCGTTGCTAGGCTGTCAGTATTAAGGCCAGGATTCTTGTTTAATTAATTAATTTTTTAATACTCTTAAAAAAATTTTTTTTATTTGTTTTTGGCTGCGGTGGGTCTTCATTGCTGCACGCGGGCTTTCTCTAGTTGTGGCGATGGGGGGCTACTCTTCGTTGTGGTGTGTGGGCTTCTCATTGTGGTGGCTTCTCTTGTTGCGGAGCACAGGCTCTGGGAGCGCGGGCTTCAGTAGTTGTGGCACTCAGGCTCAGTAGTGTGGCTTGCGGGCTCTAGAGCGCAGGCTCAGTAGTTGTGGCGCACGGCCTTAGTTGCTTTGTGGCATGTGGGATCTTCCTGGACCACGGAGCGAACCTGTGTCCCCTGCATTGGCAGGCGGATTCTTAACTACTGTGCCACCAGGGAAGCCCTGCCCGTCTTTTAAGTGGATTGTTTATATATATTTTTATTGATCTTAAAATATTATTTACGTATTTTGGATACTAATCTTTCGGCAGTTATATATATTACAAATATCTGCATTTAGTCTGTGGCTTATGTTCTTAATTTGGTGCTACTGATGTCCAGAAGTTTTAATTTAATGAAGTCAGATTCATCAATATTTTCCTTTTTAGATTTGTGCCCGTGCGTGTGTGTGTGTGTGTGTGTGTGTGTGTGTGTATTTGTAAGAGAGAGAAAGGGACCACTTCAGGAAATTCTGTCCTACACAAAAGTAATATATTTTTCTCTAAGAATTTTAAAGTTTTCCTTTTTTTTTTTTTTTTTTGTGGTACTCGGGCCTCTCACTGTTGTGGCCTCTCCCATTGCGGAGCACAGGCTCCGGACACGCAGGCTTAGCGGCCATGGCTCACGGGCCCAGCCGCTCCGCGGCATGTGGGATCCTCCCGGACCGGGGCATGAACCCGTGTCCCCTGCATTGGCAGGTGGACTCTCAACCACTGCGCCACCAGGGAAGCCCAAATTTGGGTTTTGAGAGAGAATCAAGAATGACTTCTTTTTAGCTTGAGTGAGTGGGTAGGTAGATGGTCATGCCATCTGCTGACATGGGAAGGTGAGAAGATTGATGGAGGAACGGCTTTAATCTGGATTGATTGTTGTCTAGGTCTGCCAGGCAGCTCTCATTGTATCACTGTATCATTCCCTTTGCCTCTTTCCTGTGTTGAATCTCATATCTTACTTTCTTGTTTTACCCTCTAGCTTTGTTGGAGCATGTACTCCAATAGCATCCTAAGAAAAGGAGAAGAGGAGGTTCATTTTTGAGTACCTGAAAGTCTGAAAATATCTTTATTCTACTTTAAACTTGGTTGATAATTTGGGCAGGTGCAAAAGTGTAGGTTGCAAATTATCTTCCTTTTGAATTTTGGAGGCCTTGATCTGTAAGCTTGGGGACCCCCAACACATATTGTTGTTTTATGGATGTAGTATTTTCTTTTCTGTAGGATATTAACTGTAGTTTTTTTTTTTTCAGTTGAGGTATAATTGACTAAATGTTTAAAAAATGTTTAAATATTTCTTCTATACCTTGCATTATCTCTGTTTTGCTGTCTTTCATGTTGGTGGCTTTCCTTAAACTGATGATTCTTGGCTGTCCATGTCTATTAAAGGCTGAAGTTCTAAAATGTGAATTTGAAGCTCTTTGAGCATAGGTGGGCTTGTCAACTACTGAGCTTCACTGCGTTGTGATCAAGCAGTGTGGTGTTGTGATTTATATTTATCTCATATATATTTGGTCTTCAGCCACAGTTCTAGGCTCATAGCTCCCCAAACCCTTGAAATTTCCTGAATGGCAAGAGCGGTGAAGTAATATTTGGTCTCTTGTCCTCAGTTCCTGCAAATGCTTGAGGGAAGGTGACTTTTGGATCCCACCCAAGGGTGGGAGCTGGTTGCCAGGAGAACAAACCCTGTGCTTGGAAGGTTGGAACTTTCAGTCCCACCCCTTGACCTTTGGGGAGGGAAGAGGGGCTAGAGGTTGAATCAATCACTAATGGCCAATGATTTAATCAATCATGCCTATGTAATAATGCAGCTGCCATAAAAACCCAGAAGTTGTGGCTGTTGATTCGATCCTTTAATGTCCCTTTATAGTGAGTCAGTAATCTAGTGAGTAAATGGGTTTTCCTGAGTTCTGTGAGCTGTCCTTGCAAATTAGTAGAACCTGAGGAGGGGGTGGTGGGAACCTCTGATTTATAGCCAGTGGGTCCCTGGCATCTGAAGTGGAGGTGGTCTTATGGGACTGAGCCCTTTAGCTGTGGAATCTGATTTTATCTCTGGATAGACAGAGTCAGAATGGAGTTGAACTGTCAGAAACCAGTAGGGTGAGAATTGCTGTTGGTATGGGAAAGCCTCCACATGTACATTGGAATTGGGTCCAGGAACTGTTTTTCAGGCAGTAAAAAAACCTGGCCTTTTTATTAGGTGATTGTCAGTTTCATTATCTGGAGGTCTTTTCCCTGGGGCTATAAAAAGTTAAAGTGCCTCTATGGATGTATATATTCCTATGTGTCAGCAAAATTTCAATTATTAGACCAAAGAGTATGTAAATTTTAAGGCTTTTGATGTATTTAATATATTGGTTTATTGTATTTATATGTAAGGATATGTAAATGTACACATACTTGTTTTCAGAAATGTATTATCAATTTATACTCCCACTAGTAGTATATGAGGATGCTAGTTCCTCTAGTTTTGATAATATCAGTATTATAAATTTTGTAATATTACTTGCTAATTCAATAGACAGAAATGGTATTTGCTCTTTTATTTTGCTTCACTTATTGGCATGTGTTTGCATGTCTGTGTGTGTGTGTGAAAATTACGAATTAATGACATTTGTCCATTTTTTTGGTGGGGTATTTGTCTTTTTCTTATTGATTTGTAAACTTTTTATGTATTAGGAAGATTAACCTTTTGTCACAGGTATTACAGATGGTTTTTCCCGAAGTTTTCAGTGTCATTCAATTAATTTATTCAATATGCAGAATATCTTAAATAGCATTCATTTTTGAGGCAGTAATAAATGTACAACATACAAAAAATAAAAGGTAAAAAAAATAAAAGATACAAAAGGGTATTAAGCAGAAGATAAGTCTCCTTTCTATTCCTTTCCCCAAATTTTCTTCTCTGGAGGAAACTACTGCTTACCAGCTTCTTTTACTTCTTTTTAGAGGTGTTCTTTGTTGATGTAAGCCCTCTTTTTTTTTTTTTATTTCTATATAAGCAATAGCTGTGGTAAATTATTACAGTAATGGCTCCTGATAAAGCCTGCCTCTCTATTTATCTCTTCTCCTTTGAATATGATTTTGTCCTTCCTTTCATCAGCAGGTAGAGTCTACTTCCTCACCCCTTGAATCTGGGCTGGCTTTGTGACTTGCTTTTACCAGTAGAGTGTGGTGAAAATGATGTTGTGTGGCTTCTTAGTCTAGGCCCTAAGAGGCCTTGTGTTCTTTTTCACTCTCGTGGAAGAGCCCCACAACCATGTTCAGAAGTCTCCTAGTCCAGTTTCCTTTAGAAAGAATGGCTCAGGTATCCCAGCTGTCCCAGCTGTGCTCAGCTCAGCTGAGCACAGCCAACCCATCAGCTGAGTACCGCTGAGTGGGTGAGCCAGGGAGAGACCAGCAGAACTGACTGGCCAACCCGCAGATTGATGAGAAACAAAAATTGTTTTCTTAGGCCACTAAGTTTTGGGATGGCTTGTTATGTAGTAATAGATAACTGATATAGTAACATATTAAACATTCATATTAACTTGATATTTTGAAGATTATTTCATATTAGTACTTCTAGAGCTGCTGCCTCCTTTTTAATCTCTGCATATATTCCAGTGTGTGAATGTACTATAATTTAATCAGTTATTATTGATAGTTGTTCAGTTTGTATCTATCTTTTGCTATAACATGGGGTTGTAAAGAATCTCCTTTTGTATTTATCTTTGATATGCCAAAACTTTTACTTTGTAAGTTGTCATCAAATCTATTTCCTTCATGGATTCTTTTAACATTTTGCACAATTAATGCCTTTTCTACTTTGAGACCACCTATATTTTCTTCTGTAATAGTTTCATTTTTATTGAAAAGTAGTCAATTAATCTGGAATTTATTTTGGTGTATAATACACTGTAGGAATGGGATTTTATTACTTTTCTAAATAATTATCTAGTTATTCCAACACTGTTTATAAAATAAATCCTTTACTCAGTCACTATTTTGAAATGCCATCTTATATGCTAAATTCTTATATTTATTTCTGACCTTCTATTTCTTTTCAATGGTCTGTATTTGCCTTGTACAATTATATCGCTTTTCAATTATTATAGCTTTATAATATGTTCGAGTACTTGTGGTCTCACCTGCTGGGAGTTTGACATTATAAAACTTCTTTATTTATTTGGAGAGAATGGACATCTTTACAACAAGGGTCAGCAAACTTTCTGTAAAGGGTCAGATAGTAAATATTTTAGGTATTAAAATATTTACCATCTTACTGTTTGTGTTGCAACTACTTAGCTTTGCCATTGTAGCACAAAATCTATGATGATACAAAAATGAATAAATGTGTTCTAACAAAATTTTATTAAAAAAATAGGTAAGTGGCCCTTGGATCATAGTCTTACAATATTGAGTATTCCTGCTTTATAATATTGAGTATACATCTTTAGGAACATGGTCAATTTCTCTTAGTCACATCCATTTTTGTGTATGTGAATAAAGGTTTGTGTTTTCTTCATTTTGTTCCTGCACATTTACTGTTAACTTCCTAGATGTTTATTCTTTGGCTGCTATCATATAGAAATTCTTAGTGGTTTATTGGCATATAGGAAAGCCATTATAGAATTTAAAGTAGAATCAGGAGACATATTGGAAAATTTAATAATTCAGTAATCTCTTATCAGAATACTTAAGAATACTTAAGAATTTGGAGAAAAGAAACATAGCCAGGACCAGAAGAGCTCAAGCAAGGCTGGGGAGAGGGGCTGGGTAGGCACAAGCCAGAAGTCAGGGTGGATGGGGCTGGAACCCAGTGAGCCATCTTTAGAGGTGTTGGATCACAGCATGATATAATGGTGAGAATGTAGGTTTTTCAGCCAATGAGGTCTGAGTTTGAATCCTGATTTTACTGCTTAGTAGCTTATGACCTTTGGCAAGTTACATACCCTTTCCGTGCTTTCTCTTAAATGGGGATGATATTAATAATTATCTTATTAAGTAGTTATGGGGGTGAGAGGCCTTGCGGAGCCCAAAAATGCTGCTATGGCTTCCAGTGGGGTTGACATGAACACTGCCGGCTCGGCAAATGAAGCTCCTGAAATTCCGGACGGTGTGGGATATTGGCTTCGGGGTGTCTACCACTTCGCCCCGATAGGATTTCTGGAAGAACTTGATCCTCAGTTTGGGACTTTTTGCTGCGGGAGTTTGGCTGGCCAGGAATTTGAGTGACATTAAACTAATGGCCCCTCAGCCTGGCGTGTAGCCAAAAAAGACACATAGAATCCCTGTGCTGTACTTGAACCTTCCAGAAACAGAGCCTCCAGTCTGGGACCATCATAAGACTTGCCCAGAGGGGCACCTTTCCTTCCCTGCTTGATTTCCTTTCTTCGCTGAGTCCACTCAGAACACCAATCACTGGTGAGCAGTCAGGCTTCAGCTAAAGTGTTGTTTTCTGTTCTGTAAAGTTCTGTGCATAGTTCCTAAGTTTCTGCAGGGGATGATCTTTGCTCTTGTCCTGAGGAATAACCTAATGGTATTTTAACAAATACTTGAACTAAAGACTGCACATAAAGACAAAATAAAAAGTAGTTATGGAGATGAAATGAAATAGCTTATATAAAGCACTTAGAATAGCTTGGTCATAGTGCTCAATAAATGGTAGCTACTATTATATTATTATTATAACATTATGTATAATGTATATATAATATATTTTCATAGTTTATATGTATATTATATATATTTATTATTTCACTGTATTATTGTTGTTAGTTGGTAGAATCACACTGGCATTCCAGAATCAGGGACTCTATAAAGAATGAGTGTCTATGCAAACGATATAAAGGAGCTGTCTAATAAGACCCAGGCGAGCAGAGCAAGGTAAGAGCTCACACATGGGGGCTTCCCTGGTCGTGGGGTGGTTAAGAATCCTCCTGCCAATGCAGGGGACACAGGTTCGAGCCCTGGTCTGGGAAGATCCCACATGCTGTCGAGCAACTAAGCCTGTGTGCCACAACTACTGAGCCTGTGTGCCACAACTACTGAAGCCTGTGCACCTAGAGCCCGTGCTCTGCAATAAGAGAAGCCACCGCAATGAGAAGCCCGTGCACCGCAACGAAGTGTAGCCCCTGCTCGCTGCAACTAGAGAAAGCCCTCGCAGTAACGAAGACCCAACGCAGCCAAAAAGAAATAAAATTAAATCTTAAAAAAAAAAAAAAAGGGAGCGCACACATATATTACAAAGGTTAGAAATCATAGAGCAGAAAAGGACAGGCGAGTCAGAGACTTTTGTTTCCAGGGTAACTTTCTATCCTGTTCATTGCCTTTTGGAGATCTATGGAGACAGGAAAAAGTTAATGTGGCTAACTTAGACCCTGCAGGTGGATATAATTTGGAATATTTGATTAGGTTGAAGAATGAATGGGCATGGAGAGATCAATTTTTTTTTTTTTTTCCAGCAGATAGAACCTAACAGTTTTCAACAGCTATTAGAGATTGAACATTGTTTGTCTTGGGCAGAGACATGCAGCAGTTCTTAGCAGAGGGTTGAAGAAGCCTGCCTGGCAAGGCCTGGTAAGATGGTGTGCAGGCTAGATTAGGGAGCCCTGCTGGAAGGTGGAGAGCTAGTGAGGGCAGTGGTGGGTGGGGTTGTGGATATTTTGTACTTAGGATTTTTTTGGAAAAGTCAGTGTGGTGTTATTGGCCTTGGCTCAGTGAACCCTGCAGTCACTGGCCTTGGGAACTTTTGCTAGGATTCCACAGTGTTCACACGGAGCCTGGGGTGGTGAATGCTAGGATAAATCTGAGTCCGGAGTTTTAGATGTTTGTCAGTCTTGGGCTTTTCATGCCCTGCAGTGACTTAATTTCAGGGTGACTTCACTTGGTATGGAAGTTGGGGAAGGGGAAGAGATGAAGGGAAGTAGCCAGTCTAACGTGTAAAGGAGAGGGGTATAAGATTAATTTAGTCTGTTCCTAGCTCTGCTTTGCATTATTAAAGAGAACGAAAAAAAATCATTCCTACTGTTATCTTTTGTCCTCTCTATTCTGTGCAATTTTAAGGTAGTACTTTTTGACTCGTTTTTGTTTAATTAGAATGACAAATTTGCAAAATTCTTTAAGATTAAAGCGGGGCTCTTTTAATACATGTTGATAGGTACATAAATCTGTTTCAGGGCTCCAAATTAACTGTCCTGTGCCATCAGTCATATGTTAAAGGACTCCTCATGCGCATGTAACACAGCCCCCTTTTTAGCTTCCATGTTGCTTGAATAATCTTGCTTTTTGGTGCCACGGTCTTGAGAAATAATTTCGTAATTTTCCTTTCCAGGGCCACATTTCCTGAGTCATTTGGTTATCTTTCTAATGGCATGTTATGAAAGCTGTTTTTCCCATTGACCTTGCTTCTCTTGACTTTTTGAAAAACGTATCCTTTTTGTTTTCTGCAAAGGTTTTTATCTCAGCCTTTGCTCTTGCCAACTTATTGATAAGAGATCTGGAATCAAGTGGAAGTTTTGGGAAACATCTTGATATTCTACTGTTAAGTAGGTATAATGCCTTCAGAACAATTGCTTTTTTCATCTGTAGACTCCTAAGACTTTTTCAGTTAAAAAGCATTATTTAAAAATTTTTGTGGTTCGGTAAATTACTAACATGGAGGTTCAATTTCGGGCTTAGCACATACTTTGTTTTTAATGTGGTAAAATATACGTAACACAAATTTACCATTTTCACCATTTTTAAGTGTACGGTTCAGTGTCATTAAGTACATTCACAGTGTTGTGCAGCCATCACCACCATCCATCTCCAGAACATTTTTAATCTTGCAAAACTGAAACTCCTTGCGCATTAAACAGTAACCCCCCATTCCTCCCATCCCTCAGCCCTTGGCAATCACCATTTTATTTTTTGTCTATGAATCTTACTACCTTAAGTACCTTGTATAAGTGGAATTATGCAGAATTTGTCTTTTTGTAACTGGCTTATTTCACTTAGCATAACATCTTCAAGTTTTATCCACGTTGTAGCATGTGTCAAAATTGTCTTCATTTTTAAGGCTGAAAAATATTCCATTGCATGTATATGCCACATTTTGTTTATCCATTCATCCACTGATGGACACTTAGTTTGCTTCCACCTTTTGGCTATTGTGAGTAATGCTGCTATAAATACGGGTGTGCAAACATCTTTCTGAGTCCGTTTTCAGTTCTTTTAGGAACATACTCAGAAGTGGAATTGCTGGATCATATGGTAATTTTACGTTTAATTTTTTGAGATATCACCATACTGTTTTCCACAGTGGCTGCCCCATTTTACATTGCCACCAGCAATGCACAAGGGTTCTAATTTTTTCATATCCTCACCAACACATGTTGGTTTTTAATTTTTTTAGAAAATAATAGTCATCCTAACGAATATGAAGTGGTATCTCATTATGGTTTTGATTTGCATCTCCCTAAAGTTGTTGAGCATCTTTTCATGTGCTTATTGGTCATTTATGTATCTTCTTTGGAGACATGTCTATTCAAGTCCTTTGCCTATTTAAATTTCTGTTGATGTTTCCTAGTTGTAGGAGTCCTTTATATATTCTGGATATCAAATCCTTATCAGATATATGATTTGCGAATACCTTCTCCCATTCCATGGGTTGCCTTTTCACTCGGTTCACAGTATCCTTTGATGCACGGAGTTTTTACTTTTGATGAGATCTAGCTTATCTATTTTTTCTTTTGTTGCCTGTCCTTTTGGTGTCATGTCCAAGAAATTAGTGCTGAATCCAATGTCATAAAGCTTTCCCCCTATGTTTTCTTCTAAGAGTTTTATCATTTTAGCTCTATGGTTAGGTCTTTGATCCATTTTCAGTTTTTAATTAAAAATTTTGGGGTATGGTGTAAGATAAGGGTTCAACTTCATTTTTTTTTGCACATGGATATCCAGTTTTCCCAACACTATTTGTTGAAAAGACAATCTTTTTGCCATTACATGCTTTTGGTATTGTTGTTGAAAATCATTTGATCATATATGTGAGAGCTTATTTCTGGGCTGTCTATTCTATTCAGTTTGTCTATATGTCTGTCTTTATGCCAGTATCACACTCTTTTGAATACCATAGCTTTGTATTAAGTTTTGAAGTTGGGAAGTATGAGGCCTCCAACTTTGTTCTTCTTTTTCAGGATTGTGTTGGATATTAGGGAATCCCTTGAGCTTTCATTTGAATTTTAGGATGGCTTTTTCTATTTCTGCAAAAAATGTCATTGAGCTTTTGATAGAGATTGCATTGACTCTGTAGATGGCTTTGGATAATATCAACATTTTAACAGTCTTCAGTGAACACAGAATGTCTTTCCATTTGTCTGTGCCTTCTTTAATCTCTTTCAGCAATGTTCTGTAGTTTTGAGTGTCCATGTCTTTTGCCTTCTCGGTTAAGTTTATTCCTAAGTATTTTATTCTTTTTGATTCTGTTGTAAATGGGATTGTTTTTGTAATTTCCTTTCCAAATTGTTTATTGTTAGTATATGGAACTGCCACTGAATTTTGTGTGTTAATTATGTATCCTGCAACTTTGGTGAATTTGTTTATTAGTTCTAACAGTTTTTTTCTGGTGGAATCTTTAGCGTTTTCTGCATGTTAGATCGTGTCATCTGTAAACAGAGGTAGTTCTACTTCTTCTTTTTCGATATGGATGCCTTTTATATCTCTTTCTTGCCTAATTTCTCTTGTTAGGACTTCCAGTACTATTTTGAATAGAAGTGGTGAAAGCAGGCCTCCTTGTCTTATTCCTGACCTTACAGAAAAGGCTATCAGTCTTTCACCATTGTTTGTTTTTTCTTCCTTCAATTTATGCTTTGATTCAAGCCTTTGGCTGAGAAGGCAAACTAAATTAAGTACTGTGAGGAAAGCTAAAACAGTGCTGAAATTGTGAACTTATTCTTGAACTGTAAATTCTTATGAAAATAGCTTCTGTAAAGGAGGCTGCCCCAAGATTTAAGCCAGAATAAGTAGCAGGGAGAGCATCCTCATAGTTTTAGAAGCAGCTGAGGTTCTGAAAACTCAAAGAGGCTTTTTTACCTTTTCAGTCTGTGCAAGCACATAGATTTATGTTCCTACTGTATTTTTAGCCTTATAGTGTAAATGTATCTGAGTACATACTGCTCCGTGTAGGACTTAGGGAATGCAGTCAGAAGGAATAGAGGGAACCAACGTGTAGACACTTTGGGCTGCATACTAGTGGCTTTTAGTGGAATTCTGCCTATAAAATAATCACGACGATGGTAGCAGTAATAGTAGCTGCTACACCACATCGTGTCCTAGGCACATTAGCTACACTGCCTTCTGCAGCATCAATGCACAAGGTGTAGGTGTTGGCATCCTCTTGTTACAAGGACGGAAGCAGTCCTGAGAGGTCAAGGTGAGGGTCCCAAGCTGCTACATGGCAGAACCAGGATTTGATACCAAGTCTCTGATTGCTCAGTCCTTTCACTTTCCCCTAAATTTGTTGTCTTTGTTTGATTTTAGTTCTGATACCGTATTTTAAGCTCCTTTAAGTATGGACCTTGATTCATGGTGGTACCAAGAAAGTGCTGGTCAGATAATAAATGAAGGTACTGCATAGATGTTCTTTGGTTGGTTAGTTTGATCTCTGAGAGGCTGCTATCACTTCTCCAGCCTGCCCCGTGCTTACTTCTCTTTAAAGGCTGGAGAAGGCTGTGCTGAGATTGAGTCAGGTCTTTGTGTCATTAGCACCCCTCTAGAGGGAGTGGAGAGCTGTTTATCAATACACCTGCTTCTACCCAGAGTGGAAACCTCTTAATTGAGAATTAACGGCCCCCAAAATATTATTCCTTGTTATTGTTACTGTATTAGTGTGTAGACCAGGCTGACACTGGTTAACTCAAGCAACTCTATATTGAGTAGTAAGGACAATAATGTAATAAGAGCTGTTATCATTAATAATGCTATCATTATGAGTGCTTTGAAAGATCCTATCACATTTGATCCTTATAATACTCCCTTAAGGCAGATGAGGTAACTGAGACTCAAGTAAGTTAAGTGACTTGTTCAGGGTGGTCTAGCTAGACCATTCCATCAAAAGCAGGTCTCCCGTTTTTCTCCATTCGGGATCCAGCTTCTTGCCAATTTCAAGCATATATTGCCTCAAAGAAGGCAGGGGCCTCACCTGGCATCACAGCTGTGTCCTCAGTGCCTAGAGTAGGACACGGCACAGTAGAAGCACAATAAGTATAAAGCTGGGAATCTGGGCTTCCCTGGTGGCGCAGTGGTTGAGAGTCTGCCTGCCGATGCAGGGGACGCGGATTCGTGCCCCAGTCCGGGAGGATCCCACATGCCATGGAGCAGCTGGGCACGTGAGCCATGGCCGCTGAGCCTGCGCGTCTGGAGCCTGTGATCCGCAACGGGAGAGGCCACAGCAGTGAGAGGCCCGTGTACCGCAAAAAAAGAAAAAAAAAAAGAAAGAAAAAAAAAAAGCTGGGAATCTGAGAGTAGATTTCGTGGTTCTAAGTTCAGGGCTATATCACAGTTGTCTCCTGGGGTAAAAAAGGTCGTTAGAGGGCATCATGGATCAAAAAAGTGGTTAGTTGTTGCTACTGCTCCCTTCCCCTGGACATTAAAGGTCTAAACTCATTGATTTTAAAAAACTTTTTTTGAAGTACAGAATACATTCAGAAAAGTCCACCTAATCATATGTTATATAACTCTGTGAATTTTCACAAACGGAACACGTTTGTGTAGTGAGCACCCCGCACAACACGTTACCAGCTCCTCACGCATCCTCCTGGTGCTCTTCCTCCCCCATCACACGTGCAAGGATAACTACTGTCCTGCCTTCTGAAAGCATAGGTTAGTTTTGCCTTTTTTTTAAAAAAAAAACTTAATGTAAGTAGAATTTATATTCCAAAAATGCCGTTTGGTGTCTGGCTTCTTTTTTTCAACATTATGTTTGTGAGATTTTATACTGTTGTGGATATATTGATTCTCCTGCTTGAGTAAGGAGTAGTCCATTATTTGAACACAGCAGTTTATCTCTTCAGCTGATGGAGGGCACTTGGGTAGCTCCTAGTGTTTGTCTTTTATGAATAGTGCTGATGTGAACATTCTAGTACGTATCTTTCGGTGAATGTATGTATACATGTTTGAATCCTTTGGATTTTAAATTAAGAACTATTCATTAAGTAGAGTAAACATTTAAAAATTATTTCAGTTTCATATTGTATCTAAGTAAGGGAGAAGGTTATGGAGGGAAAAAAGAAGCCATGGAGGGAGGCAGAGGGACAATACAGGGAGATAAAATTGGGACAGGAAAAGATTGTAGAGAAGAAAGGGTGAAGAAAAGCAGAGGCAAGCATGCAGCCATTGAGAGGGACTCCTCAGCAAAGTGAGCTGCTGAAATGGAATCCTGTCCCAATCATGAGTGTGGACTTCAAGATATCATTACTTCTTGAAATGCACATGTCTCTTTAGCCTCATCAGCTCCTCTCAGAGGCTCTTTGGCCTCCAGTCCAGCCATTTCTCTCCATCTGCACTGTCAGCACCACCAACTGTTGTCTAACCAGTCTCTTCATAAGTGTTCCAGCTCTTCTCTAATCTGTTTTCTACCTAGCAGCCATTTATATTATTTTCAGGAAATCTAATAAATGTAAGTTAAAAATCAAAAGTAGATCTTGTGACTCATTCAGAGCTATTGAATGGCTTCCCTTTGCTTTTAGGATAAAATCTCCAAATGCTCAGTGATTTGCCATGTGATTGGGCACCTCTCCCCTGTTCAGCCTTATATTGTGTTGCTTTCCCGTCGTTTACTTCCCTGAAGCTTCACTGACCTCCTCTTTGTTACCAGAAGGCCCCAAGCCCTTTTCCAGTGGGGGCTTTTGCTCACCTTCTTCCTTTTCTTGGATCATTCTTTCTCCTCCCTTTATGAATTGTCTGATTTCTACAATGCTTCAGATTTAGCTTGAATGTAATTTTCTCAGAGTTTCAGAGGGCTCTCCTAGCCCCCATCTAAATTAGGTTTCCTGGCTGTGTTCTCCTGTAACATCTTATTTTTTTTTTAACTTTTTATTTTATATTGGAGTATAGTTGATCAACAATGTTGTGTTAGTTTCAGGTGTACAGCAAAGTGATTCAGTGATACATATACCTGTATCTATTCTTTTTCAAATTCTTTTCCCATTTAGGTTGCTCCTGTAACATTTTATTTTAGCACTTCTGCCATTTGAAATTATGTTCACAGCTGATTATTTTTTTATTTTTATTTTTTTTTGCGGTACGCAGAGCTCTCACTGTTGTGGCCTCTCCCGTTGCGGAACACAGGCTCTGGACGTGCAGGCTCAGCGGCCGTGGCTCACGGGCCCAGCCGCTCTGCGGCATGTGGGATCTTCCTGGACCGGGGCATGATCCTGTGTCCCCTGCATCGGCAGGCAGACTCTCAACCACTGTGCCACCAGGGAAGCCCCACAGCTGATTATTTATTTAATGCTGTGTCTTAACGCCAGACTTTTAGCTCCATGAAGGCAGGCACCATGCCTGTTTTGTTCAGGACCTTACACCCTGTATGTGGCACAAAGTAGGCACTCAGTAAATACTTGTTGAAGCTCTAAGAAACTGTGCTGTGAGTGGAATGATCTCAGTGACCCACCACTGGGAAGTATTGTCTGTATTGCCAAAGTGCCACTAGAGGAGTGTTGATCAGGACTGAATGGCAAGTAGGTTAAGTGTCAGTCTACAGTATAACAGGTATTGTATGACTGTATCTGTGTACACAAGTCTTCTATAGATGTATACATATGTATATCTAAATGTATGGGGGAAGGTTTGGAAGGATATTTAAAAACCTCAATTCAGTGGTTAACTTGGGAGAGGGAAGTATGAGCCGTGAAGGGATACTTGGTACTTTGATTTCCATATTATTATAATTTTTTTATAGTGAAAGGTTTTCACTTGTGTAATTCATTTAAAAAAAGGTAGATCTGGCTTAAAAACAGTTTCTGCTGTAGGAACCCAGTGGGATGAGACAGCATCAGGGGAAATTTTTATTAGTATTAGGAGAAAACACAGACATTGGGATAGAAGATTGAAGAAACAGACTTGGGGAAGAATGAAATTCCAAAGAGAGCATCTTTGTCACTTTGTGCCCTTCCCGGTGTAGGTTTATCATCAGGACTCTTTGTGTGAGTATATACTTTATATTGTAGGAGTGACAGAACTTTCAATAGCATTCCTGGGAAAGAATATAAAATTTATTTTACTGTGAATTGGATAGTGGATACTGACCATGGCCAACAGTGGATTCAGAGCTCTAAATAGACAATATCTATCTATCTGTCTCCCTATCTATCTTCTATCTATCTATCTATCTATCTATCTATCTATCTATCTATCTGTCATCTTTTTACCATAAAGAAATGGGCAATAAATGTATTTAGCATTTGTGAATAGTACAAAGCTCTTTTTTCATTGGCTCTTTTTTGCCCTCAGTAAATCTGTGAGGAATGTTTTTATAATCATCCCTTTAAAATTTTTTTAAAAACATGTGAGGACATAAATCTCAGAGAGATTAAGTAACTCATTCAGGGTTACTTAGCTGATACGTTGTGGAGAACAGGACTGGATCCCAGGTCTTCTCTACCAGATATTATTTATTTATTTTTTAAGAAAGCATTGGCCAGAAAAAGATAGGAGTCACTTATTAATATAGTATACTGTGAAACAGGTGTTTTGGCCATCTACATTTGTGAAACATCTTTAGATATGGTAGTAAGAAAACCCATTTACTGGATAGATTTCAGAAATTTCTTAGGCAGTTGAGACTAAAACTTAAACATCAGGAAGAGGTATTAGAAGTCATTCAGAAAAAGTAGCTGTCTAAAATAACAATATTTTCTAGGCAATAAGTTACTATAAATGAGCTGGCTCTCAGTGTTGTAGATAATTGACAAGAGCTTGTAGATGTCTACAAATTAAAGACTAAACAATTTCATAGTTGGAACTGGGGCAGAAGTTAAACACATGTAGTTATTTTATTGTCTGTCACTGATTCATTCTTTGACCTAAATTCTCAGACTCCTTCATATTTTTTTTTGCTTTTTTCCATTATTCAAGTTATTGAACGGTTGGAAGCTTAAGTGATGTTGCACATTTTAACTAAAAGTATGTAACTATTGGCATTCTGGAATAATTTCTTATAGTACAGCCCTGTGTATTTATTTAATTTTTCCTAAGAGTAGTATTGATTATATTTTTGGATAATAAAAATGTCTTTAGGAGTTGTTATTGGCAGGTTTTTATAAATACACTAGTCCCCCTTTATCCATGGGAGATATGTTCCAAGAACCTTCAGTGATGCTTGAAACCACAGATAGTACTGAGCTCCATATATACTTATGATAAAGTTTAATTTATAAATTAGGCACAGTAAGAGCTTAACAGCAACAATAATAAAAGAGAACAATTATAACAATATACGGTAAAAAAAGTTATGTGACTGTGGTCTCTCTTTCAAAATATCTTGTACTGTAAGTACCCTTTTTCTTCTTAACATGATGGGAGATGATCAAATGCCTACATGATTAGGTGAAGTGAGGTAAATGGTACAGGAATTGTGACTTAGTGTTAGGCTACTAATGACCTGACGGTTGGTCAGGAGGAGGACCATCTGCTTCAGGTGATCCTGGATCACTGAGCCCTGATGATGTCAGCAGTTGGATGTCAGGAACAGACTGTGACATGGCTGGGGATTCCTGATGGGACAGCCCGAGATCTCAGAAAGGGCATGAAACTTAAATCTTATGAGCTGTTTATTTCTGGAATTTCCCATGTAATATTTTCAGACTTCGACCGTTGGTAACTGAAATCTTGGAAAGGAAAACTGCATTTAAGGGGGGACTACTATATATTTATTATATACATCTTTGTACATATTTGTGTAAGAAACAAAAGAATGTGTAATCAGAAGGGATTCTGGGGACCAAATAGTTCAAATGGAGAATTGAGAGTCCAGGTAGATTGGCAGAATTGCAGAGGTATCAGGTCTTTAATCATGAGTTCAGGACGCAGCAGGCCACTACTTTAGGTGTGGAGGCCTAGGATTTAGAACTGAGCTGTACTATCTTTAGACTTTCTAAAAAATTATGACTTACTGCCACAGATGATGCCAGCAGTCATATTATAAGATTGGGTGACCCCTCCAAACTGGATCATCAAATTAGTTAATATCTTCTTAAAAGGAATGAATCCAAGAACATGTTGGCGCTACATCTGGATGCAAATGAAGTAGTGTTACAAATTCTGAGCAGACAGATAGATAATCCAATGATAAATTTTAAGCAGTGAGCTATATTGATATTATTGTCAACCTAGCAGGGATATCAAAAGAACACTTGGCAAGGAGTAAATAGTGTTTGTTACTGTAGTGGGAAAACCAAAGGGAATAGAGAGATTGGGGGACATCAAAGTAAAGCAGTTTATCTTTATGGTCAAGGACCTTCAGCATTTAAAGGATATTTAGATAAATGTTTCTCAAACTGTCTTTGGTGAAGGACTAGAGTTTTAAAAAAAGTCCAGTCTGTCACCAACTGATACTTTTCTAAAATATAATAAGAAAGAATTACTAGAAAAATGAAATATTTATATTAGATTCTTCTTTATATTAGATTCATCAAAATTAAAATTACTCTTATAAATTGCTCTAAAAGTTTCTAAATTCTTACTCAGTATCTGTGCTTGTCTCATCATGGATTAGTAATAGTTTATAGTCTAGTACTGGTCCATGGGCCCCACTTTGAGTGTCACTATTCAGAGGATTTCTACATTCTGACAGTCCCGGAGTTGGCCTTTTTGAGAATTCTATCTGAGGGGTGAGACAGTGTAGTACATTAGTGATAAGTAATTCCTAGCTACACATTGCATAATCTGAGATACTGGTTTCTTTTTCGTTTGAAACAAATACAGTAGAACAAATGTGGTAGAAGGTTATAAGAATGAAGACTTCTCTCAAAACTTTCAGTTAGTTGGTTTAGTAAAAATTCAGACAAAGCATGATTACTTTGTTTGTGTATTCTACATATAGACCAAAGAAGCATGACTTTTGAGTAAGGAGAGAATGTTTACAATATAGTCTTTTTTGGGGAAACCTTCTTCCTTTATTCCTGCGCATTTTAAAGATCAAACATTGTAGGCCGCCCAGTGGTTAGGACTCTATGCTTCCACTGCAGGGGGTGCGGGTTTGAGCCCTGGTGGGGGAACTAAGATCCTGTATGCTGTGCGGCACGGGACCCCACCCCCACCAAAAAAAAAAAGATGAAACATTTTTTTGCTATTTGCTTGTTAAAGCTATATATGGATTTATATTTCCTAAGTTGATAAACATCTTAACACTATGCCAGTGACTTGGGTGGCATTTCACTTTTTCTGTCGAAACTGATGATTTTTTTTGACTGGGCTGGGCACATTAAGTCAATTTTTATTATATTGTTTTTTGTTAAAATGTCAACATTTGCCATTTCAGGTTGTTTAATGTAGTTCATGGTAGAATTCATTTTTTTATAAAAACTTAATAAAGAACTGGTGTTGGCTTTTTAAGTCGTGTTATAGTATAATACTGTCTTAATCTAGTCTAGAGTTAACAGAATTTCAGGATTGGAAGACATTAAACCCTAACAACCACCATGTGATATATTAGCCCCTTCTAACAACCACCATGTGATATATTAGCCCCTTCTTAGCTTCCCTGCTAAGCGCCTGTCCAGGCTGTGCCTGAGTATCTCCAGTCACAGGGAAACTCCATGAGTCCCAAGGCCACTTATTGGGCAGCTGTGCTGTTAGAAAGTGCTTTTGTGTCACTTCTACATCTTGACACAGTATGGAACAAACAATGAATCCTCGATGCAACAGTACTTCACATAAATGAAGATAGCTGTCACGTTTTGTATTTTTCTCTTCTGCAGGCTGACACATAGCCTTTGCTTATACCATGTGATTTGTGTCCTTTTACCATTCTTGTTGGCTTTTCTGAATGTGATCCAGTTAGTCTCTCTACTTCTCAAAGTGTAATACCTAGAGCTGAATGACGTGTTTGAGGGATGGTTTTAACCAGTGTGGAGTACAGTACTGTTATCTTCATTTTTCTGGAAATTATATTCTCTGAGGTTGTATTGGACAGAGCTTTGTGTTGCAAACCATTGGCAGGTTGTAACCCATTGGTATGTTATAAAATCATTTTAGTGGGTCTTGATCCACATTAAAAAAATATGAAATAGGATAGAACTGAATAAAAAATATCAGTGCATTTCATGTAGTAGAGCTAGGTATTACAGAAAAATGTTTCAATTTGTATATATAGACACATAGACACTTGTGTATACACACGTACCCATATATGTACATATATACTCAGCGCATGTGTGTGTAGTGAGGGGTGGTACAAAGTGGTGATATATAAGTTTCTTACTGTGTATCAGAAAGGTGTGAAAGCCTCTGGTCTAGACTAGAGGCTTCCCCTCCTTGCTTTTCTCTGATGGCTCCTGTTCTCTTCCGGCTCTGCCACCACTTACATCCTCCAGCTGATATTCTTCTCTTTCTTCCCCTGTGGGTCCTGCTGTGCAA
Source organism: Tursiops truncatus (assembly GCF_011762595.2). Taxonomy (NCBI): domain Eukaryota; kingdom Metazoa; phylum Chordata; class Mammalia; order Artiodactyla; family Delphinidae; genus Tursiops; species Tursiops truncatus. The sequence continues at coordinate 67,261,320 of NC_047047.1, read as the reverse complement.
CATGAGGGGCATCCTGGGCTCCATTAGATTCGACTTGGGACCTGGGAAAATCATTTTACTGCTCTGATTCAATTTCTGCACGATGGGACCCCCTCTGATAATTTTTGTCTGTGGAATAAAGAAGGCATAGTAGTGAGGTGAGGGGGTCAATTGAAGATTTTTTTTTTGCTTGTTTGCTTTAAATTCTGAAAATTATTACCCAAGCAAAATTAAGGCTTTAATGAATACAGTGTTTGAGATAGACTTTCCTTCTCCATATTTCTGGTTTTGCAATTTGTGCTTTTGAATACTCCTAACAGTAATTACGTACTCTGTACCAGGCCCTGTTCTAAGCACTTTATATATATCAAGTCAGTGGATCCTCATGACAGCTCCATGGAGTGTGACTATCATCCCCATTTTACAGATGAGGAAACCAAGGAAGAGACCGATTATTTAACCTGCACGAGGCTTTAAAATTCATAGTGTATAACAATTGTATCTCAAATGGCAATCTAAGAAAAAAATCCTCTGAAACCACCTACGCCTGAAATCCGTGGATGGCACATTTGTCCCATTATCTTGTAGTTCCAGATATGCTCATATAACAGATGCTAAGTTTTTTCATAATCACTTAAAGAGAAGAATTTGAGAATTTAAAAAACTTTTCTTTCATCTTTGGAAAGCACCTCTCACCAGCAGGAAAGGGAATCCTTTAATGACACTTCAGATCTATTAACTCTCCCTCTTCCCTCCGCTCTCCCATTCTCTCTCCCCTTCTCCATTTTTACCTTCACTGTGTTGTCTGTTTCCACTGCAGTTCACTCTTCTACTTCTTCTTGTTTTTTTTCTCTCTGTCCTCCCCTGTCCCCTACCAGTTTTCCATTTATTCTTTTCTGTACCCTACCTTTGCACTGTTCATGTTCACTCAAATTTATTTATTTATTTAAATTTTTATTTTATACTGGAGTATAGTTGATTAACAATGTTGTGTTAGTTTCAGTTGTACAGCAAAGTGATTCAGTTATACATATACAGGTATGTATTCCTTTTCAAATTCTTTTCCCATTTGGGTTATTACAGAATACTGAGCAGAGTTCCCTGTGCTATACAGTAGGTTCTTGTTGGTTATCTATTTTAAATATAGCAGTGTTCAAATTTATTTTTTATAAGAAGTAATATACTGAGCACCTAGTAAGTGTGAGGCACTGTGGAGATACAAACAAATAAAACTAATATCATGAAAATCAGTAAGAGAAAGATGAAAGCTCTGCTAGTTCATTCCCTTGAGAACGTGAGCCACTGGAGCATGCCAAGACAAATACTCTCCAGTCCTTTCCTGTAAGGAGCAGGAATTGAGATTGGGAGTTAGCATATAGGTTATAAATGGTATAAAATATAAAGCAGAGTTCAGAGAATAGGGAATACATCCATTTAGGTCATGTTTGGGGTCAAGGAATGAAAATGGTGGCCTAAAACTGTTACAGGAATATTTTTATTGAACAAATTAAGTGTTTTATATAAAAATTGCTTTTTCTAAAATTATGTTGTACATTAATTGTAAAAAATAGTATGTAAGTTGGCCTTGTCCCTGGTGATTTCTATAATTTTTTTTTTTTTTTTTTGTGATATGCGGGCCTCTCACTGTTGTGGCCTCTCCTGTTGTGGAGCACAGGCTCCGTACGCACAGGCTCAGCGGCCATGGCTCACGGGCCCAGCTGCTCCACGGCATGTGGGATCTTCCCGGACCGGGGCATGAACCCGTGTCCCCTGCATCGGCAGGCAGACTCTCAACCACTGCACCACCAGGGAAGCCCTATAATATTTTTTAATGTAAGAATCACCAGCATTCCCACAGTTGGAATAGGAATCCGTCCAGGACATTTATGTAATTTGTTTCAACTTTGATATGACCTTGGGGTACACTTGTACTCTCCGGCTCCACTTGCTCACCTGTACTATATATGCAGTAGTTTTCAGGTGCCTCCTGTGTGCCACCAGGTAGGCTGCTGAGCATTAAGGGATCTAAGGTTTAATGTACTCTAGTTTATTATAGAGCTTTTGTTTTAGCAGAGCATCTGTCTCCTTGGTTTTGCCCTATTTAAGGACACTTGAAGGTACTTATTTTTCCTTCCTCTCTCTTGATCAGATCCAATTAATTCTTAGAGCCCTGGTTCCAGTGAACCTTCCTTGACTACCTGCTGAAAGTGGTTTCTCTGCTGTCTCAACTCCTATTGTGCTTATTTTCTTTAACCACTAATTTGGCAATTAATCATGTTAATTGCTTTGTGACTTGTATCTATTGTTGTCTTGAATTGTTATTTAAATTGTGCCTTGTTTGACTTTCACAGGTTTGATTTTTGTCTTCTGATTACAGTTCAAGGTTCTTGAGAATAGAGACTCCTTTCTGTAACTCTTATAGCAGTTATCTTTTTTGATTATGTACCTCAAATAATTTATGAACCCCTAATACATGCATATTTATTTAATTATTAAACATACTTGTATATTATAAAACATATATGACATATATTAAAAAGAATGATATACACACTATTACTGTATATAAAGTAGGTAATCGACAAGGACCTACTGTATAGCACAGGCAACTCTACTCAGTATTCTGTAATAACCTATATGGGAAAGAATCTGAAAAAAGATATATGTATATGTATAACTGAATCACTTTGCTGTACACCTGAAACTAGCACATTGTTAATCAACTATACTCCAATATAAAATAAAAATTTAAAAAATGATATAAAATGAAATAAGCACTACTGTAAACATAATTTACGTAATTTTAATATGGCATTTTCACTTGTCATACCTGAAAAAGTAATCTTTTTAAACTCAGGGCTCATGAACAACTACATGGGAACTGAAAGAGAGTGCCAGGGTCAATCTGTATACTACATATTGGTAAGGATTAATTTCTCTCTCTCTGTCCATATATGTATACACATGGACATATACATATATTGCATATATATATATACACACACATACATATACATATATATGCATACACACACACACACACTCTTTTCCCCTAAGTTTTTCTTCCTGCACCTAGTGCGTTGTCTTACATACTCACTTGAAGACAGACCATGGACCATTGACCTGTTAGGTGTAACACTTTATATAGTTATTTTAGTAATAATGTTCAACAAATACTTATAAATTGATTTGGAGTAAGGAAATGTGTATCCCCAATCACATATTTTTGGAAATGTTTCCATAAGAGTTAAGAAAAATTCAATTAAAGAAGAGGTGAAGGGCTTCCCTGGTGGTGCAGTGGTTGAGAGTCTGCCTGCCGATTCAGGGGACACGGGTTCGTGCCCTGGTCCGGGAAGATCCCACGTGCCGCGGAGCGGCTGGGCCCGTGAGCCATGGCCGCTGAGCCTGCGCGTCTGGAGCCTGTGCTCGGCCACGGGAGAGACCACAGCAGTGAGAGGCCCGCGTACCACCCCCCCCCCAAAAAAAAGAGATGAAGATCATGAAAACAGCTGTTTCAAAATGAGTTAGTATTATGTGAAAGGAAAATGTGAACTTGCATAAGCACTTTTTCATAAGTTTATTGACCATTTGGATCTCCTTTTTTTTTTTTTTTTTTTGCGGTACGCGGGCCTCTCACTGTTGTGGCCTCTCCCGTTGCGGAGCACAGGCTCCAGATGCGCAGGCTCAGCGGCCATGGCTCACGGGCCCAGTCGATCCGCGGCATGTGGCATCTTCCGAGACCGGGGCACGAACCCGTGTCCCCTGCATTGGCAGACGGACTCTCAACCACTGCACCACCAGGGAAACCCCTGGATCTCCTTTTATGAAGTGCTCCTTTGGGTCTGCTAACTTAGTTATCTTTTTCTTATTGACACTACAGGAGTTCTTTATATGGTCAGGATATGAGCCCTTAATCAATTTTATATGTTGCAGATATCATCTCTCACTCTGTGGCTTGTCTTTCACTCCCTTAATGGTGTTTTTTGATGAACAGGAGATCTAATATTAAGGTGATCCTGTTTACCCATCTTTTCCCTTATAGTTAGTGCTTTTGGGGAATTTTTGTTCACCCCAAGTTCTTGAAGATATTCTTACATTATCTCTCTCCATCCCAAGTTATCTTCTAAAAATATTTTTCTTCACTGTTTACATTCAGAGCTTCAATCCACTTAGACTTGATTTTTGTGGAATATTACAAGGATAGGGATCAGGTTTCATATTTTTCACTGTAAGTATACCCAGTTGACCCAGCACCATTTATCGAAAACAATTTCCTTTCCTTACTTCTGTGTAAAGATGCCTTTGTCATAAATCAACTGTCCAGATATGTGAGGATCTTTCTCTGGACTCTGTATTCTGTTCCACTGTTCTATTTGTCTGTCTTTGTACCAATGTCATTATTTTAATGATTTATAGTAATTTTTGATATCCAATAGAGTAAGTTCTCCTACTGCGTTTTTTCCTTATTGTGGTAAAATATAACATAAAATTGACTATTTTATCCATTTTTAAGTTTACAGTTCAGTGGCATTAAGTATATTCAGATTGTTGTGCAGTCATCATCACCATCCATCTCTAGAACTTTTTCATCTTGCAAACCTGAAACTCTGTACCCAGTAAACACTATTTCTCCTTTCCCCTCAGCCCCTGGCAACCATCATTCTGTTTTCTGTCTTTTTGAATTTGACTACTCTAGGTACCTCATATAAATGTTATCATACAGTATTTGTCCTTTTGTGACTGGCGTATTTCACTTAGTATAATATCTTCACGGTTTATCCATGTTGTAGCATATGTCAAAATTTCCTTCCTTTTTATTGATTGATTTTGGCTGCATCGGGTCTTAGTTGTGGCACGCAGGATCTTTCGTTGCGGTGGGCAGGCTCTTTGTTGTGGCGCACAGGCTTCTCTCTAGTTGTGGTGCGTGGGATTCAGAGTGTGTGGGCTCAGTAGTTGTGGCACGCAGACTCTCTAGTTGTGGCACGAGGGCTCAGTTGCCCCGTGGCATGTGGGATCTTAGTTCCCTGACCAGGGTTCGAAACCCTCTGCATTGGAAGGCAGATTCTTAACCACTGGACCACCAGGGAAGTCCCCAAATTTCCTTTCTTTTTAAGGCTGCTGAATAACATTCCATTATATGTATATACTACATTTTGTTTACCCATTCCTCAGTCGGTGGATACTTGGGTTGCTTCCACCTTTTGGTTATTGTAAATAATTCTCTCAAGTTTTCTTCTTCAAGAGAATCTGGTCTATTCTTGGTTCTTAACATTCCATTTAGAATCTGCCTTTCAGGTTTCAGATCAACCTAAGGAGAACTATCATCTTGTCATTATGTTTCTTTTAATCTGTTAACACGATATCTATGTTCATTTTTTATTTTCTTCTTAATAATAGCTTTCTAAATAGTGTTCTTGTGCATCTTTTGTGACATTTGTTTCTATGTATTTGATTGTTTGATGTTATTTTCGATGGCATCTTTCTAAAAGTTTTTATTTTTTAACTGATTGTTGATGGTATATAGATGTACATATACAGTTGATTTTTGTTGTATGTTCTTCATCTAGCAACTTTGCTAAACTCACATATTATTTCCAATGATGCAGATGAAGATTTTAAAAGCTTTCTACATGCAGTCATATTATCTGCAAATAAATATAGTTTTATTTCTTCCTTTCCAATATTTATACCCTTATTTCCCCATGCTACATACTGTGTACTAGCCAGGACCTCCAGTACAGTGTTAAGTAAAAGTAGTAAGAAAGGATATCCTTGTCTGATTCTCTATCTCAAAGGGAAAATTTTAACATTTTGTTACTAAGTATGATATTGCTGTAGGTTTTTGGTAGATGGCCTTTATCATATTAAGGAAGTTTCTTTTTTTAAAAAAATTATTTATTTTATTTATTTTTGTCTGCATTGGATCTTCATTGCTGCACGTGGGCTTTCTTTAGTTGCGGCGAGCAGGAGCTACTCTTCATTGCGGTGCACAGGCTCCTCATTGCAGTGGCTTCTCTTGCTGCGGAGCATGGGCTCTAGGCACGCAGGCTTCAGTAGTTGTGGCACACAGGCTCAGTAGTTGTGGCTCTTAGGTTCTAGAGTGCAGGCTCAATAGTTGTGGCGCACGGGCTTAGTTGCTCCGCAGCATGTGGGATCTTCCCGGACCAGGGCTCGAACCTGTGTCCCCTGCATTGGCAGGTGTATTCTTAACCACTGTGCCACCAGGGAAGCCCCAGAAGTTTCTTTTTTTGGTCCTTGTTTTCAAAGAGTTTTAAAAATCATAAATGGATATTTAATTTTATCAAACACTTATCTTGCACTTATTGAGATAATCCTCTTAATTTTCTTTTTTATTCTGTTAGCAGAGTGAATTAAATGCACGTATTAGAAAAGAAGAAAGGTTGGACAGTAATGAGCTAAGCATCTATCTCAGAAAGTTAAAGGATTCCCCCCCTCCTAGTTAACTGCTAAAAATAGTATTTGAGCCCATCATTCCTACTGAAATCATATTGCAATTTAAACCACATTTTTGCTATAGGAACACCTACTAAGATTTAAAAATACTCCCTACTCTAAAGTAGAGTTGAAATCTCTCATTTATAAATGGAGATATAGCATGGAAACTGAGAATAACAGTTGATGCCACATGAACTGGCAAACACATATTTTTGAATATTTTAATTTTATAATTTTTAAAACATTCTGGGCTGACTCACTTATTCTGGTAATGGCATTTTGGATTCCTATGCTAAGAATTAAATCTATCACTTTCTAGTAGGGCCCAGAAATAGATTTTAGGCTTTAGAGATGTAGAGGATGTATTTGGTATATCAGGAACATCATATGTCATCAAGTAGGTAGTTTCATTCTCCTGGATAATGATCTAAAACAGCGGTCCCCAACCTTTTTGGCACCAGGGACAAGTTTCATGGAAGACAGTTTTTCCATGGACGGGGGAGGGGGGATGGTTCAGGTGGTAATGCAAGCCATGGGGAGAGGCAAATGAAGCTTCTCTCGCTCACCCACTGCTCACCTCCTGCTGTGAGGCCCGGTTCCTAACAGGCTGCAGACCGGTACTGGTCCGCAGCCTGGGGGTTGGGGACCCCTGATCTAAAACAGTGTGATTTTGCTGCCTCCTTTTACCAATTTTAATTCATGAGTCTTCTTGTAGAAAGGCCTAAGACTTGACCTAGTGGGTTTTGATATAGTCAACTTAGATGTACCATAATTCCCTTCCAAGACTGAGGGTGAAAGATTCTGTGAATCAGAGGTTCAGATGCCTTCACAGATAAAATGCCCATTTTATAGATGATTTAGATAGCTGTTAAGATATCCTACTTCCGTCTTCTAGCTTCCTTACTGCTGAATTTCAGTCTAGAAACTGATAATTTTGAAACTGATTTAGTCTGAGTGGAATTATTGATGTTGGATTTAGTTCAGAGAAAATAAATTAATTCTTTAAAATGGAAATGTGCTGAATATCAACTAACAATAATTCACTCTAATTTATAACTTAATAGTTACTTAAAATGCAGTTATTGGTCTTTGAGCCTGTTTTTTCTTTATACTCACCTGTTATTTTAGGTTGCCAAAGCTGAAGACTTCCTTCTTAGCTGCTGTTAAATATTGTTGGTTAAGCACAAACGTCATTATCAAGAAAACAGGAAGCTATGTAGGAGAACATGCCAAATGGTGAATTAATAGTCAGGGTAAAGGAAACTGACGTAGACTCAGGGAAGGAACCCTAGACTCATCTACTTTGTTCTTTTTAGGTGGCTTGAAGAATAGAAATGGTTTGTCATTATTTTTTCCAGAAAGTATGTCAAATAATAGGTTTAGCATTAAACTAGAAAGTATATATTTTGCATTGTCTTAAAAATGCTGATGTCTTAAATGTTGTAGAATATCTTCATATAACTTTGTTAATCAAGATTAATTCTTGGTTGTCACTCAAATCATATAAAGTGTTGTGAAATTGCCTACCTTTTCCTCTTTAGAGTGAAACTCTACTAATTTGAGTTTGATCTCAGTAATTAGGAACAAGTAATAATTTAAAGAGGATTCAAATCCAAATTTATGTTTCACTATTTATTTAAAGAGTTTGCTGAATAAATCAAGAGGGTCAACATTGTAGCACCTATTTAATCAAGTTATAAGGGCCTTGTTCCCTCTTTTGCATCATTGATTTACACGTATACAGTTCTTATTACTGAGAAATCATTTTCTTTTCATTAAAGCACATGTGGTTGAACACTTTTTGGCAACTTATTGTCAGCTTTTACTTTCCAGTATTATAAGTACTTAATAAAAACACATTTGTTGAAAAGAGTTATAATTCACATTTTCCAGTAAGTCTGATGGTTTCCCCTTTAATTATTGAGAGATGATTTAGTTTGGTGGTTAAGAAAATGGGCCCTGGAGCTGGACATCCTGGGCTTGGATCCCAGCTCTGTCACTTACTAGCAAGTTGCATGTCTTCTGTATGCCTCAGTTTCCTCATCTGTAAAATGGAGATAATAATAGCATCTATTTCTGAAGGTTGCCGTGGGCTTAAATAGTCTAATCTAATTAAAGAACTTAGAACAGTGCTCGCCACATAGTAAATGCCCAACAAATGTTAGCTGTTGTTGTTATTATTATTTCTTGTGAAAACAGAGTAATTTTAGGTAATGACTTTAAGTTTAAATTCTGAGTTGCATGCACAACTCTTCAAAGGGAGGACCTTCCACAAATAGTCACACTTTCAGCTTTCTCAGAGGTGAGGATGAGAGCGCCTTCCCAATTCCAGTTAAATCATCAGTTTTTGTCAGGAAAAGAGCACTGGACCGGGAATCAAGTCTTATGCAAACCTTTCATTCAGCAAACCTTTATCTCCATACATAGTCGGTGGAGTAGCCACGTTCTGGACACCAGTGCTGCTGGATTCTAGAGATTTAAAGGTGATTTAAAGATGCTTAGGCTTGGGCTTCCCTGGGGGCGCAGTGGATAAGAATCTGCCTGCCAGTGCAGGGGACACAGGTTTGATCCCTGGTCCGGGAAGATCCCACATGCCACGGAGCAACTAAGCCCATGCACCACAACTACTGAGCCTGCGCTCTAGAACCCGTGAGGCGCAACTACTGAAGCCCACGCGCCTGGCGCCTGTGCTCCACAACAAGAGAAGCCACTGCAATGAGAAGCCCGTGCACCGCAATGAAGATTATTAGCCCCCACTCGCCACGACTAGAGAAAGCCTGCACACAGCAATGAAGACCTGACACAGCCAAAAAAAAATAAATAAAAATTAAAAAAAAAAAAAAAAAAAGAAAAGATGCTTAGGCCCAGGAGAATAAGATGTGGCCAGAAGTGGAAGTGGTTTCTAATCTGTTGTCATCTGTAAAATGACAGTTTTTGAGTTTAGCTGATGATTACAATCATACAGTAAAATTGCTTAGCACTGTACTAGATGCTGTACTAAGACATTTTTAAAACTGTAAAGCAGTTCTTGGCACCAAGAATCTTAGATCTGGTAGGAAAAACAAACCACAATTAGAAAATAGATCAATAATAATACTGAGAGTCGTGATTAGATGTAAAATAAGAGATCATAGGAATGAGAGTATAAGAAGGTTATTATGCTTAGCATTTCAACGTGCCAATGGTTAGCTGCAATTTCTGTAATAAAGAACCAGAGTAAACTGCCTGTTTGTTGTTAACCTGAATCCCCACTTGAGAATTCCCACTTGCGTAATCTTTTTAAAAGGGAACTCAACCCACTTTGTCCTTCCACATGTTAAACTTTAAAATCTTGAGTCCCCAGATATTGAGGTAATTAGAATTTAGTGAAAGATACATTTTTAGAGCATAGTACATCCAAAAATCCTTTTTATGTTATAATGCCAAGATATGTGTTTTGTTCTTGTCACTGCTGTATTCCCAGTGCCCAGCACACTGCCTGACCTGTAGTAAGCACTCAGGAAGTATAGTTGAGAGGGAATTCCCTGGCGGTCTAGTGGTTAGGACTCCGTGCTTTCACTGCTGAGGGCGTGGGTTCAATCCCTGATCAGGGAACTAAGATCCCACAAGCCTCTGCTTGGCGTGGCAAAAAAAAAAAAAAACATCTTTATTGGAGTATAATTGATTTACAATGGTATGTTAGTTTCAGCTTCACAACAAAATGAATCAGTTATATATATACATATATTCCCATATCTCTTCCCGCTTGCGTCTCCCTCCCTCCCACCCTCCCTATCCCACCCCTCCAGGCGGTCACAAAGCACCGAGCTGATCTCCCTGTGCTATGCGGCTGCTTCCCACTAGCTAACTACCTTACTTTTGGTAGTGTATATATGTCCATGCCTCTTTATCGCTTTGTCACCGTTTACCCTTCCCCCTCCCCATAGCCTCAAGTCCATTCTCTAGTAAGTCTGTGTCTTTATTCCTGTTTCACCCCTAGGTTTTTCATGACATTTTTTTTTTTTTAAATTCCATATATATGTGTTAGCATACGGTATTTGTCTCTCTCTTTCTGACTTACTTCACTCTGTATGACAGACTCTAGGTCTATCCACCTCATTACAAATAGCTCAATTTTGTCTCTTTTTATGGCTGAGTAATATTCCATTGTATATATGTGCCACATCTTCTTTATCCATTCATCCGATGATGGACACTTAGGTTGTTTCCATCTCTGGGCTATTGTAAATAGAGCTGCAATGAACATTTTGGTACATGACTCTTTTTGAATTATACTCCAATAAAGATGTTAAAAAAAAAAATCCCAATTAGAAAATTGGCAAAAGACATAAACAGACATTTCAACAAAGAGGACATACAGATGATAAAGGTACAAGAAAAGATGTCCAATATCATCAACCATCAGGGTCATTATGATTTTAATTTGGAAAGCAAATTAAAATCATAATGAGCTATCATTACACACCCGACAGAATTGCTAAAATAAAAATTGTGACATCACCACACACTCGTATGGATGCAGAGGAACGGGAAAACTCACACGTTGCTGGTAGGAATGTAAAGTGGTAGAGCCACTACGGAAAAATTTGGTAGTTTCTTTTAAAACTAAACACGCAATTACCATACAAACCAGCAACCACACACTTGGGCATTTATCGAGAAAATTGAAAACTTATTGTTTACACAAAAAAACTTATATAAATACTCACAGCAGAAAAAAAAATTAAAAAAATATAGTTGAGAGACAAATTTGAAATTACATTTAAGTTGTCAGCAATTTCTAAGTCATTTAAAAATTATTTTACTATTAAAAGATACTCAGTTTGGAATATTGGTTTTTTAAACCTTAGATCTAACTGTGTGTTAGGACAAGTTGCCATTATACAAATATAATTTTAATGAAGTTGGTAGCTTTTTATTTACTAGCATTTTCATACTTGTGTAAGGAGGTGCCTTTCTAGGAGAATGAACTTTCCTACTGTATTAGTTCTCTGTAATTGCATTTGACTGCAGCTTCATGGGAGGCCTTACACCAGAACTGCCCTGCCAAGCCATTCCCAAACCCTGCCACATAAGAAACTGTGAGAGATAATAAATGTTACAAATGTGACATTTTGTGATATCACAATATAAAGACTTTCATACACTTTACCTGAAGACTCTTTATAGGTAGATCATCCTGCCTTCTTTCCTTTTGAAGAGGAGTGAAGCACTTTAGAAGAAAAAGATAAATCAAGCCATCATAGCCAAGTTTCCTGAGACAAATATAAAAAGAATGTATTTAGCTTTAAAATATTTATATAATTGTAGAATAGTTCATGTTCATTATTAATCAAAACAATGCAGAAAGGTAGTTGAAGAACATTCTAAAAATCAACCCAAATCCTGCTGCATTTTGGTGACGGTCCTTTTGAAATCTGTTATGTACATAGACATACACACACATTGATCTATCTTTTCCGTACGTGGAGCCATGCTATCCGTATGTGGTTTTCAGTATTTTTTAACCTGTGCCCTTTTTTGATTAACAGAAAAACACTCTTTGAGTGTGATTTGAAATTTCATGGTATATTAAATAACATGACCAAAACCAATTTTATTTTATTTTTTTATGTTTTTTAATAAATTTTTAAATTTTATTTATTTACTTTTCGCTGTACTGGGTCTTCGTTGTTGCTCGCGGGCTTTCTCTACTTGCGGTGAGCAGGGGCTCCTCTTCTTTGCGGTGTGTGGGCTTCTCATTGTGGTGGCTTCTCTTGTCGCGTAGCATGGGCTCTAGGCTCTTGGGCTTCAGTAGTTGTGGCACACGGGCTCAGTAGTTGTGGCTCTCAGGTGCTAGAGCACAGGCTCAGTAGTTGTGATGCACGGGCTTTGTTGTTCCGCGGCATGTGGGATCTTCCCGGACCAGGGCTCGAACCCTTGTCTCCTACATTGGCAGGTGGATTCTTAACCACTGCGCCACCAGCGAAGTCCATCCAAAACCAGTTTTAGACAGAGGTAATTAAAAAAGCGGAAACATTTTAATCTTAAAAGAACCTTTAGGTAACATGACATTGGTTTGTTTCCCATAAAGCTACTTATCCTAGGTAATATGAAAGACAGAGCATAACAAGATATTTTAAATAATTTTCTCAGTATTTAATTGGAGGAGAAGCTGACTACTTTTTAGGAGAGAGAGACCAGCTTAGCCTTTCTTGCCTCTGTTCCCTTGAACAGTTCAGTTCTTGGCCCCAAATTTGTGTATACCTCTCAGCAAAACAGAAGCCCTACAGTTCACTGGAGATTAGTGACATAACCTGTTTATACTCCTGTTTGAGGAGTATTACCCCTGACACCATCCCCACTTCAAGTAAGTGATCTTTCCAACAACAGGACTCTTCTAAGGTGAGTTTTTCTTCTATCTTGTCTTCTTTTTCGTGCTGTGTTAGTGGCCTGTATAGATTGGCTGGCCCACCCATGGATTTGCCTCTGTGTCCATGTGAGACTTGGCTGTCATCTCACACTTTCAGCTCTTGACTTCCCTTCTCCCTAAATGTGAGCTTGTCTGCTAGTTGTCCCTGTTGAATAAATCTTCTGGTCTCCCTTGCCACTGCTGTTTCCCTCATCCAAGTACCTAGCATCATTCTTGGCCTGAAATGGACTCGTTTCTGGTCTCCTCGTTTCCGTTTTGCCTCTTTACAGTTCCCTTTTCCATACAGTATGCTGGGTAATCTTTTAAAAGCTTAGAATCAGATAATATTACTCTTCCTAAAACCTTCCTTTGTGCTTAGAGTAAAACCTGGATCAACCGCCACCACTTCCAGGGCTCTGCGTGGTCTGTCCCTTGCTTAATCTCTTGTCCTGGTCTTTTGCTGTTTTCTCTCTCAGTCACTCTGCTCTAGCCGCATTGCCCAGACTTAGCAAGATTCCTTCCCCCAGAAATATCAAACTTGTTCCTGCCTTCACGCCTTTGCACCAGCTGTTTCCTCTAGCTGGAACGCTCTTCCCCAGAGCTTTCATGGTTGGCCCCTTCGGGTTATTCAGGTTTCGGATTTCACCTCCTCCAGGGGTCTTCCCCAGTCTTCCAATGTAATGTGGCTCCTGTTTTATTGCAGCTCGCTGTTTTATTTTCTTCATCACATTTAGCAATCTTAAACCATCTCTGTGTGTTTGTCTCCTTTTTTTTTTTTTTTTTTTTTCGATACACTGGGCCTCTCACTGTTGCGGCCTCTCCCGTTGCGGAGCACAGGCTCCGGACGCGCAGGCTCAGCGGCCATGGCTCACGGGCCCAGCCGCTCCGCGGCATGTGGGATCTTCCCGGACCGGAGCACGAACCCGTGTCCCCTGCATCGGCAGGCGGACTCTCAACCACTGCGCCACCAGGGAAGCCCTGTCTCCTTTTTTTAATCATTTCTCCGTCCCTCGCTAGATCTCCGTCCCTCGCTAGAATTTAATTATCGTGAGACTATAGCTCTTGTCTGTCTTGTCCACCCTGTATTCCTAACACATAGAACAATGTTCAATAAATCTTATCTAAGTGAAAAGAATCAGTGAGTGAATCACGCAGGTGGAGGAATGTATTTTTCTACACCCTGAGGTGGCTGGAACCAGCCCTTCAAGTAGGAAGGGAGGAAGGTGAAGAGGCAGAGCACAAAAACACTTTCCTAGTCGTGGTTAAGGCATAAAGTGAATAATATAAAGTGTGGCCCCACCGTGAATGTAAGAATTTAGAAACCTAATTCACATTGAAGAAGGATGAGTTATTCAAACAAACCAGAATCAGATTAATCCTGAGGATTTCCTGTACTATTAATAACTTCAGTCATTAAGCGGTGTAGGTAATTTGATGATCTTCAAGACCCCAAAAGACACTTTATTGCATATTTTTAAAAAAAATCATTTAAAAACATTGCTGGTTGAATATAAGAGAAAAAATTCTTAGTGTTGCTTATAGGGTCATTTCTGTCCCTTTGTATTTTATAATGCGAAAATTTATGTGTTTTCCATAAGTGTTTTCAAAGAACTACTATGTTGTGAGCTAGAAAAGATTATACTATAAGAGAAATATTTTAGTACCTTTAATAAAATGTGCCCTGAAGAATATTTTATATTGAAAGGTAAAGGAGACTGTGTTCTTAAAACCTGTAAAACATTAAAGTAGATTACTCTGCAATGACTAGTGCAATTTTGTTTAGTTTATAAACTAATATTTTTATTGGCCCCTAAAGGTAAAGAGGAATAATCAACCTAGTGATTTATGTTAAATGCATTAAAGTTTCTGTCTGCTTCTTTTGTCTTTCACATTCAAATAGTTTTGGGAAAAAGTAATAGTTAATCTGAGATCTGAGTTAGTTTTTCTTCGAGCCAGCACTTCTTAAATTTAGTTTCAAATGACTGTTGCCCTTCAAAGTGGCCATCTCGGAAAGTTGTATATTTGTTCTAACAATGCTTCCATTCCTTAAACTACTTTTGTAGGTTCTTTTTCAGAAATGTTTCATAGGCAGTTTTGGAATTATGAATGAAAATTAGCCTTCTTTACAAATTAAAAACCTTGCTTTTTTTTTGACTAAATGAAGACATACAACTTCCTTGACTGACTTCATATTAATATTTTATTAATTTATGAAGCCAATATTGCTGTTATGCACTTGAAGTTATGACTCAGAAGATTATGAGAGATATCTTACAAAGTAAATCTCTGTAAAGAACAGAGTATTGTATAACTTTGTGAAGTAATAGATTAAAAAAAAAACCAAGCTGTTGAGACCTGGGTGACTAACTCACCCCCCTTTTAGATTTGCATTTTATCTGAAACTGAGTGCAGTGCATTGTGCTCTGCTACAGATGTAAGTTATGGGGTGCCAAATCTAGAGGAAGCGCCTTATTTTCGGGAAAAGAGAGAAAACCATCTGGTACCAGAAAAAGACCACAAGTGGGCTCTTTTTAGTACTAACTGAGTGAAAACTAAGAGTCTATATTTAAAATATGACCATAAAACTACTCTTCTTTTGCAGCTCTTGACATCAAAGACTACAGACCTGTTTTGGATCATATACCTGTTTTCAAAGTCGAGATACACTGCTTTGAGAGAAGTAGTTGAAGCAGTGTTGGTATTCATTGTTAGAAGGCATATAGGTTTTATTGTGGGAGAAATGAATTATTTGTTTGAGTGCAAGTCTTGCTGTGTCTTGGCCTCCATGACCATTAAGGGCTTTTATTTTGTTCTATAAGCCAGTGTTTTAATCGTTTGTCTTTAAGGATCACTTTTTATTAACTTATTAAATATTGTAAATATGCGGGATTTTAAGAAACTCTTTTCTTCTCTTTCTTTTTTTTAAAGCTGCACGTCATTGACTCCTGGACCCAACTGTGACCGATTTAAATTGCACATACCATATGCTGGAGAGACATTAAAATGTAAGTAAATGATGACTCTTCTACTGAAAAATGTAGATTACAGTGCTAGCTATTGGATTTTGTGCTTTAGTTTTTATTTCTGGCTTTTAGGTGTTATCTCCTAAGATACTGATCAGAAGGATTTACCACTTTTTGAAAATTTGTCTTTCAGTCCTAGTTCTAGTCAAAGTAAGGCATGCAGCTCAATATCAAAAAAACAAACAACCCAATCCAAAAATGGGCAGAAGACCTAAATAGACATTTCTCCAAAGAAGATACACAGATTGCCAACAAACACATGAAAGAATGCTCAACATCATTAATCATTAGAGAAATGCAAATCAAAACTACATTAAGATATCATCTCTCACCGGTCAGAATGACCATCATCAAAAAATCTACAAACAATAAATGCTGGAGAGGGTGTGGAGAAAAGGGAACCCTCTTGCACTGTTGGTGGGAATGTAAATTGGTGCAGCCACTATGGAGAACAGTATGGAGGTTCCTTAAAAAACTACAAATAGAACTACCATACAACCCAGCAATCCCACTACTGGGCATATTCCCGGAGAAAACCATAATTCAGAGACTCATGTACCACAATGTTCATTGCAGCTCTATTTACAATAGCCAGGACATGGAAACAACGTAAGTGTCCATTGACTGATGAATGGTTAAAGAAGATGTGGCACATAAATACAATGCAATATTACTCAGCCATAAAAAGAAACGAAATTGAGTTATTTGTAGTGAGGTGGATGGACCTAGAGCCTGTCCTACAGATTGAAATAAGTCAGAAAGAGGAAAACAAATACTGTATGCTAACACATATATATGGAATCTTAAAAAAAAAAAAATGGTGATGAAGAACCTAGGGGCAAGATGGGAATAAAGACGCAGACCTGCTAGAGAATGGACTTGAGGATAGGGGGAGGGGGAAGGGTAAGTTGGGACAAAGTGAGAGAGTGGCATGGACATATATACACTACCAAATATAAAATAGATAACTAGTGGGAAGCAGCCACATAGCACAGAGAGATCAGCTCGGTGCTTTGTGACCACCTGGAGGGGTGGGATAGGGAGGGCGGGAGGGAGGGAGATGCAAGAGGGAAGAGATATGGGGATATATGTATATGTATAACTGATTCACTTTGTTATAAAGCAGAAACTAACACACCATTGTAAGGCAGAAACTAACACACCATTGTAAAGCAATTATACTCCAAAAAAGATGTTAACAAAACAAAACAAAAACAAAAACAAAGTAAGGCAGTTGGCAGGGAGTAAATTGTGGTCAAGTGGGCATGCACACGTTTTATCTTTTATAGCAAAGGTCAGAAATACAAATGGCTACAAGGCCAGACTGGTAACATGAATGAGGGAAGCAGCCTAGGTGTGGCAAATTGGGGCACTCCTACCCAGTTTCGAGGGGTTGCCCTTACTGATTTATTGAGAAAAGGCAGAAATCTGAATTTTTATTTGAATTCTCAGTTTTAGATGTAGGCCACTTCTTCAAAATTACAATGTGGGCCAGCATTATGCAGGCCAGACCGATGTGTTTGTGGGCTGGCTTGAGCTCTTGAACCACTGGTTTGTGACCTCCATGAATAGTATGCAAGACTTACTGTAGGATTTAGTCCACCATCTACAGCATCTGCCTAGGTTGCATCAGCCCTTCTTGCCATATTTACCAGTACCGAAGCTCTAGCCTCGTGTGGAAATGATGATAGCTTTGGTTGGTTAGTATCAATAATCTCATCAGGAATTTTCTTTCTTGAAACTGTACTAGTGAATGGGGTATGAAAGTCTCTCAATTCTTATACAGAGGAATAAAGAACAAAGATGTTGAAGGTGGGACAGATGGGTAAGCAGTGTCTTTCAGACCACTATAGGCTAGGAAAGGCCACATCTTAGTATTCGCAGAATCACTTTATATTAATTCACCAAATGCAACGTGAACCAAAAAATTTGTGACGTGCTGACTTGCTAACCTTTCATTGTTAGATCATTCTCTGGAAACCATTAAAATACAAAAGAATTTCACCTGTCTGAGGTAGTAGGACAGACTAGGTTGCTACTTTTTTGAGGGAAAAATATTTTTGACTAAATTTGAAGAAAATGATCAAAGTAAATCATTCGCATTTACTAAAAATGTAAATAATTCAAACATTTTTTAATACATGAAAACAGTAGTCCTCTGTTCCATTTCTCCCCAACCCTAGTCCTCTTTCTCAAGGGAACCACTTAAAATATTAAAAAAAAAATTGTTTCAGTGTTTAGTTCTCCTGGGGATGATCGCCACATATCTAAGTAATGCCTCTATTTCTTGGCTTATCAATTTTAGATATTACTATCTTTTGATTTTCTGCTCTGATGCATAAGGTATCAGCCTATTTTCACTGCACCCTTTATCTCTCTCTTCTCCTCTGTAGTGTAATTTTACCACCACTATTGGTTCCTGTGTTGGTTACCCTGTAGCTTGAAATTTTTTCTTTTCTTTTCTTTTAAAAGATCATTTAAAGCATTGTATTATATAGTTAAGTGTTCAGCTCCTAAAAGTTCTTAGTCAGTGCCTGGCACACAGTTATCACTGTTATTACTTAAGCAAAATCTCCGTGCAGTAATCATGACCACTTAGTATGCTTTTATTTAGTTTCCCGTTAACCATAGACGGTGTGTTTTGGCTCCTCACTTTATAAGATGAAGATGTTAGCCCCTGACCTTCCTTCCATTCCTCTTCCTCACCCTCCCAACTTCTGTCTTCTGTTATTTTCCTTTTGCATTGTCAAGGGTGATAATTTACTGTCTGTTCTAAATCTACAGTTGCCATCCGTGCTTTGTCCACAAATGGCTTGAATGATGACTCTGCAGGCCTGCTCCTGCAGTTATCACTATGGGATTTACCTTTATTATGCTCTTGGATTTGACCTTGTGTAGAATCTGTGTATTGAAAATTCTGTGTTTTTAGAATTATGTCTCGGTAAACAGGTTACCTTGTTATTTTGCTGGACCACAGTCTCAAACAACTTGCTCAGATTCCACTCCTCCCTCCCTCCTTCCACCTTTCCTGTAGCTCCTCTGATAATTTTTTATTACCACAGTCATAATTAGGTATCTTAATTTTCTTTTTTAATAAATTTATTTATTTTTGGCTGCATTGGGTCTTTGTTGCTGTGCTTGAGCTTTCTCTAGTTGTGGCGAGAGCGGGGGCTACTCTTTGTTGTGGTGCATGGGCTTCTCATTGCGGTGGCTTCTCTTGTTGCTGAGCACAGGCTCTGGGTGCATGGGCTTCAGTAGTTGTGGCACATGGGCTCAGTAGTTATGGCATGTGGGCCTTAGAGCACAGGCTCAGTAGTTGTGGCACACAGGCTTAGTTGCTCCATGGCACGTGGGATCTTCCCGGACCAGGGCTCGAACCCGTGTCCCCTGCATTGGCAGGCGGATTCTTAACCACTGCGCCACCAGGGAAGCCCAGGTATCTTAATTTTTAAGAGCTCTAAGAGCTCTGTTTCTCTTTTGCAACATCTTGTTCTTATTTTATGAATGTAGTATCTTAAAAGTTTTTGAAGGATATAATTTTTTTTTCTGTTTTCTGAATTATTTTGATTTTCCCCAGGGATTATATTTTTAGCATCTTTTTTTTTTAACCTCTGTTATTCTATAGCCTTTCCTCAAATAAAAGATAGGTTTTGGTTGTCCATTTATATTTAAAACATGATAAAACTCTGATTGGGACTTCAGTATGGGCAGGACTTAATAGAGTATGTGGGTTAATGGTGGGCAGGCTGTTAATATGAGCACCCCTACGTGTCATATTTGCAGTTCAGCTATTCTAGCTCTCCCCCAAATAGTTTATTCTGTTTTTTAAGAAAGTCTTCTATATTTTTTTCCTGGGGATACATATCTGGCCACCATGCCATTTTTGGGAGATGGGTATATAGATTATTGCCTGTGGAGCTTTTAGTCAGTCTCCCTGTTCTTAGCTCCTTGTCTCATTCTTGCCTCTCCTTACACCGGATGACTACAAGTTTTTATGGCTTTACCGGGACAGATGGCTTCCTCCTCATCAGTAGCCTCTTCCTCTCATTATTGCAACTAAAGCTTTCTCTGCCCTGTCTCTTCAAGTACTACTCTTCCATCTGCATTCTGCCTTCTAGGAATTTGTGGAAATGTTGCTACTGTTTTCCCTTCCTCTTCACTCTCCTGTTGTTTTTGATTTTTATCTTTCTGTTCCTCCACTATCATTTAATGAGAGGGTGGGTCTGAGGAGAGAGAGGAAATAAATGTTTGTGGTCAGTCCACAGTCTTCTTGAGCCAGAAGTAATGTGACTTCACAAAGATCTTTCTAGCTGTATGAGTTTATGTTAGGAAGCATTTACTAGTATCCTGTATCCTCTCACTACTGTAAGCTTTTATAACATTGGTGATAAGGGTATTTGGACTGGTATTTACCATATCTTGTAGTTATGTCCTATTAAGTTATTGCTTGATATCATCATTATATGCTAGAGACTTAATTTAGCCTGTAGAATGCTCTATAATAATTGAGTAATAGATGAACTTTATATACTGAGAATCTTGCACATTAAGGTGAGTCAGACTCCTAACCTTAAGCAGCGCATAGCCAAATAAAAGGAAAAGACAATTGATTATGGAAACTGTATTTACAAAAGTTTATTGAATTGGAAAAATAAGAATGTGACATTCTGTTACTTGTATCAGTCTTTTGCCAACGGAAATTCAATCTTTAGAAGTTATTTATTGTACAAGGAACTTGTAATTGGAACATTGCTCTTAACAATTCAGAAAACAGGAAGGACGTACAGTACTTTGCAGATTTGGAGTCTGTTTCTGTTTTGTCTTATATATTTTACTCTGCCTTCTCAAAGCAGATTAATGACAACATTATGTAACCAAATTTTATATTTTGAGATATTTTATATACTAGGAAACAGTTCATCTATAAATTTTGCAGTTAATGATAGTGAGAATGAAAGACAAAGGAGAGGGCACATTTCTACTCATGAATTCATGAATTTATTCCTACAGAATTACCCACATGTAAAATGAAATAATTGAAGTAAAAAAGACCAGAAGATTACAGTACATTAGGAATGACGTTATTGTCTCCTCAGCTCTTTTCAATGTGAAGAGAAAACTGTTGGGCATTGAAGGCATTGCCAATTTGTGTAAGATTCTCATGGAAGATATCAAAGGATATCTGATAAAGAGAAGTCCTTCTAACACAACATCGTAAAGCAACCATACTCCAATAAAAATTAATAAAAAAAAAGTCCTTGAATTTCATGATTGTAGAAGAGACAACTGGTACTTACTTAAAGAGGATTGGAAAAGTGAATCATCAGTGATGAAACTGATCTAAATAAAACAAATGTTAAGATCTAGGATGGTGCCACTAAAATGAGTGAAAATATGCCCATTACAGCAAAATTCACAGAGGAAGATCAGCGAGATTTTTATAAATGCATATTTGTAAAAATAGTCACGCGCTACAGCACTTAACTCTTGAAGAAATTATTGTGTTTGTGTTTTTTTGTGTCCTATTTAAATAGGGCGGGTGTGAAGCTGTTTTGCTCGTATTTTATTTGTAACCTGTACCTTATTGCCTGGTATTTAGAGGGGAATTTGTGTTTGTGTAATGAATGGACCATGTTCATTCTTTGGATATGATAATGAAGAGGTTTGATGAGGAAGTGACAGAACTCTGAAATATTCTCAATTTTACAAGTTTTTTTGAGTAACACTATTATGTAACTATAAAGAGAGATAATTGAAATATTTTAAGTTATACCAAGCAAATCTGTGGCCGAAATCAAATGGTTTCCTAACACTAGTTTCAAATTTGAAATTATCTTTTGTTTAAAATTTCTATTTTTCATACTAACAATTTATTTTAATCAGGGACTGTTTGGTTATAAGAAACCCATTGGAACAAACGTAAATAAAGAGTTTGTTTGTCTTTATAAGGAATTAAGTGAACTCCATGGTGCCCAAGGGCAGGAAGTATAGCCAGGCCTGATAGGGACTGGAAGGATGGCAGACACAATAGTAGCTGGTCAGCATCTGTGTTCTTGTATGTCTTTGTCTTTCTCCTGAAACATATTTTCTTGTCACCATATTCACTTTATTCTTTCCCCCCCATATTTCTGTTTCTCCTCATGTTGAGCAGAAATGGCTTCCTGAGCCCCCTAGGACATGGTGACTAAGTTCAAGACCACAAGAGACAGTCTGTGGTCTTCGAGTGAGAGGGTCTGTTTGGCATCTTGGGCTGGGTGTCCACTTGGGATCCAGTCATATAGCCAAGAGCTCTGGTTCATGTACTATCATGGTTACTAGAGGCCATTTTAACACAAAGTGAGCATGGGCTGGGCAGGTACCCAGAGAGGTATCTATTACAGTGTTTCAGGAGTTCTTTCTAAAGAGATTCCACATGAAACTAGAGGCATTTTCCTTTTGTCTTTAGCAATAGAAGCAGTGCTATTGTTTATCATCTGAGAGGAATGATGAATATTTCAAAGCCATTTGTGACAGAGTCAAGAAGTCATGCCAAAAAATTATCTCCAAAGGTTTTGAAGTTGAAAGACTTTCCCAGAGGAAAAGCCTTTTTTTCAGAGGAAAAAGTGAAAAAAAAAAAAAGATTATGATTTGAATAATATGTTATGTCTCCTTGTCTTCAGAGGAGGAGTATAAAATCGAAGCATTTCCAAGGCTTCGATACTATGTCACTAAATTTAAATGTGTATTTTTTGGAGAATGATTACAACAAAAGGAAACCAATCTCAGAACTGCTATTTAAATGGAATGTATCCTTTAATTAAACAGTGGTCAAACATACACAAAGATTTTTATAGACAAATTGTAAATAGTGTTCCAGAACTTCTGCTTTACTGAATCTTGAAATTCGACTTCATTTTTATCCTATCTCAAGTGGTTTGGCTGCTCTGTGTGTGTGTTTGTGTGTGTGTGTGTGTGTGTGTGTGTGTGTGTGTGTGTGTGTCTGTATGCATTGACACAGTGCTTCTTGCATCTCAGGTCTATTATATATTACTTTGTCTTAGCCAATCAGCATAGTAAACTCAGAAAGCTCTTTTTCCTCTGCTCTTTGTCCTTTTCACTTATGTAGCGGTGTGTAGAGACACTCAAGGGCTTTGCCTGATGGCTGTCAAACATAAACTAAACCCCAAACTGCTGACACCAGAAGGTCCCAGTGGTGTTTTGGAGAAGTTTGTTGCATCAGCTGAAGGAGATATTAAGGTTCTATTGATTTAATCTTACCTGTAAGAACTTTGCACTTTGCTTGCTTTGTTCTTATACCTTATATTCTGAACTTTGGTGTAGGTTCAAAGGTTGGCTGCTGTGGCTGTAGCTGTTGGCAGTTTTGTTGGGATGACAGTTTTATTTTATGAAAAATTTCTTGTATTGTTTAAAATAAATAATCTATTTGGAAAATGTTAACCGAGTAATCCTTCTGCTTTAACCTTTTCGCCCTTCCCTTCAGTATTTTAGTAACCGAATCTCACAGCCTAGCATTCGAGGCTGTCACAGGCTGCCCTTCCAGCCTCTCCTTGGCCCCCCTCGGTGGAGCTCAGCTGACAACAGTCCAAGTCAAAAGCCTATATACACTGTACTGGTTGAAGTAGATTTTTTTTAATAGTAGCTTTTATTAAGATATATTTTACATACCATTTTGTAAAAAAAATTTATTAATTTATTTATTTTTGGCTGCGTTGGGTCTTCGTTGCTGCGCACGGGCTTTCTCTACTTGCAGCGAGCGGGGGCTACTCTTCGTTGCGGTGCATGGGCTTCTCATTGTGGTGGCTTCTCTTGTTGCGGAGCACAGGCTCTAGGCGCGTGGGCTTCAGTAGTTGTGGCTCGCAGGCTCAGCAAAGTAGCTTCTATGTAAAGAAAACAACCTAGAAACCAATAATCACATTCAAAGTTACTATTAAATTGTTTACAAAATATAGATGATTACCTCATTAAAGGTTCTCTCTGATCTCGCATCAGCCTCATTGTAATTTCACAAGCTCTTCAAAAAAGACATTCTGTTTCCATAGGACCCATTCCATTAACCATATTATGAGTCAGGCGAAATGGAACAATTTCTGGGACCTCAAAGGTTTCTCCCTTAAAACAATGAATTTCATTAAAAAGTAAAAATTTTGGAAGTTTAGAATCTTTATGCAAAAAATTTAGAGCTTTTAGCAAAGAGCAAACATACCCTCAAAATATTTTTATTTGCAACTTACGTTAGAGGCCTACATCCTGAAGGAGCCATATGACTCTACCTTTGCTTTTGAGGAGCTGAAACACAACTCCTTAGATAAGATCTAGAGGATGGATGGATTCATCTTTCACTGAATTACTAAAGTGAATAGAATTATAGAGCAATATTTATGCATTCAATATTTAGCCTTATATTAACTCACTTAATGTCCTTCTTCAATAGTATAAAGTACAAACAAAAATACTCTCATAATTTTCTTCTTTTCTTTAAGACTTTCACTTTAAAACAGGAGGGGAAAAGAAATAGCCAAGTGTTAGATGCTCACAATCCCTGAGAAAGGAAATGTAACATGTAATATAATGAAGTTCAGTTCATTTATTTTCTGCCATTCTCTAACACCTGCCTTTCCTAGGGCTTTTTCATCCCTCCAATCAGTTTCCCTAAATTCCTCTCTTGTATGAATCCCCTGTACCAGTGGTTTGTCTTTGCTTTGTTTTCAATTGGGTCTGTGACCTTTCTTGGTTTCCTGTGACAGCAGACGGCAACCCATGGAGAATGAGGGTGAAGGAAAAAGTGGGTTTAATTATTAGTCTGCCTTTCAGGATCATAACATTGGAAAATTGGAGGAGGGCCTTAAGGAGAGTCCAGCAACCTTATTTTATTCCCAGACCCCAGTCT
Organism: Tursiops truncatus; assembly: GCF_011762595.2. NCBI lineage: Eukaryota > Metazoa > Chordata > Mammalia > Artiodactyla > Delphinidae > Tursiops > Tursiops truncatus. The sequence goes on along the minus strand of NC_047047.1, from coordinate 67,236,584 downwards.
GGACCTACAGAATCTGAATTTCCTGTGATGTTTCCTAGGTATCTGCATTAAAAAAAAAACAAAAAAAAAATTCTTAGGTGCTGCTGCCATGTTTGGAAACAATCATATTAAACTACTCTGTCTCTCTCCAAAAAAAAAAAAAAGCCTATATACAAGTGATTTGCTTGTTGTACTTCTCAAATGTCCTGTCTTTCCTCTTTCTACTTTTTATTTATTTATTCATTTATTTATTTATTGGCTGTATTGGGTCTTCGTTGCTGTGCACAGGCTTTCTCTAGTTGTGGCAAATGGGAGCTACTCTTTGTTGTGGTGCACGAGCTTCTCATTGCAGTGGCTTCTCTTGTTGCAGAGCATGGGCTCTAGGCGTGTGGGCTTCAGGAGTTGTGGCTTGTGGGCTTCAGTAGTTGTGGCACTCAGGCTCAGTAGTTGTGGCTCGCAGGCTGTAGAGTGCTGGCTCAGTAGTTGTGGTGCATGGGCTTAGTTGCTCTGTGGCATGTGGGATCTTCCCGGACCAGGGCTTGAACCCATGTCCCCTGCATTGGCAGGCAGATTCTTAACCACTGCGCCACCAGCGCAGCCCCCCTCTTTCTACTTTTGTTCGCACTGTTTAGTCTTCAGTAGGACGGACCAAGGCAATAGTCAAATGGCCGACTGTTCTGTGACGTATCTGGTTCTTCATTGGCACCTGCCAACCTGCTGCTCCGATGGCTGTGCTCTTTGTGAGGCTCCTTGGCTGGGACTCCAGATCACCTGCAAGGAGAGGAGGATTGAACCAATTTTACTAGGACTTGTAACAGTTGGGCTAAGTAAAAATTTGGACACAGAAGTCCAGGGATTTAGTTTGGCATCATGCCAAGAGGCATTATAATTTTTCTTGGTAGTATATTTCATTTTACTTTATTTTTATCTTTTCAAAAGATTCATTTACTTAAAGATTATTATTATCTAGCGTTCAAGGTATTTTTAGAGGCTAATTAGGGAGGCAGGTCACCTTTGATTTAGTGAATGTTTTAAAAAATGATCATTGAAAGTCAAGTAAGAAGTGCTAATTTTGTGGATTAGACATTAACTCTCCCTTAGATTTTGAGGATTCCTTTGTCCTGGTATTTCAGAATGTTTCTTCTTGGAATTCATGGAATGTTGGAAGAATTTTTAATAATAGCAACTAACATTATTAAAAATTTGTAAAGTCAGAAGTCAGCTTAGTTATAGGCTAACTATATATGTATAAAATCTGGCTTTGATGCTGATTATAGTTTATTAAAAGGTGACTGATAAAATTGCTATGACTAACTTATTGAGCAGATATTTTATAGACAGGCTTATTTATATACATGTTCTCATTTAATCACACAGTAACTTTGAGATAGAAATTTATATCCCACTTTTTTATATTAACTTTATGGAAGTATAATTTACATAAAATAAAATGTACCGGGGGCTTCCCTGGTGGTGCAGTGGTTGAGAGTCTGCCTGCCGATGCGGGGGACGCAGGTTTGTGCCCCGGTCCAGGAGGATCCCACATGCTGCAGAGCAGCTGGGCCCGTGCGCCATGGCTGCTGAGCCTGCGCGTCCGGAGCCTGTGCTCTGCAACGGGAGAGGCCACAACGGTGAGAGGCCCGCGTACTGCAAAAAAAAAAAAAAAAAGTACCCATTTTAATGAACGATTCCATACATTTTGGCAGCTATAAATAGCTATTTAACTACACCACAGTCAAGACGTAGAACATTTTCATCGTCCAAAGGTATAGAACATTTTCTTTCCTCCACAAGTCAGTTCCTTCCACCACCATCCCCCAACCCTTGATCCTTATCTTCTCTCTGAAATTGTAAACGGTTTTGCCTGTTTTAGAATTTCATATAAATGGAGTCATATACTATGTAGTTTTGGGTATATGGCTTCTTTCATTCAGCTTAATGTTTTTGAGATTCATCTATACTATTCCATATATCAATGCTTTGTTCCTTTTATTGCCAACAGTAGAACATTGTATGGATATACCACAGTTAAAACAAAAATTCATTCATCTGTTGAAGGGCATCTGAGTTATTTCCAGGTTTTGGCTTGTATGAATAAAGCTGCTGTTAAATTTTTGTACATGTGTTTTTGTGGAGATATGTTCTCATTTTCTTGGATAAATACCTAGGAATAGTACTGCTGTGTTGTAAGCTAAGTGTATGTTAATCATTAAACTGTTTTCCAAAGTGGTTGCACTATTTTACATTCCTACTAGCAATTTATGGGCTCTCTAGTTATTCCATATTCTTACCAACATTTGATATTGTTGGTCTTTTAAATTATATTTATTCTAGTGGATGTGTAGTGTATCTCATTGTAGTTTGTTTTTTTTTTTTTTTTTTTGGTACGCAGGCCTCTCACTGTTGTGGCCTCTCCCGTTGTGGAGCACAGGTTCCGGACGTGCAGGCTCAGTGGCCATGGCTCATGGTCCCAGCCGCTCCGCGGCATGTGGGATCTTTCTGGACCGGGGCACGAACCCGTGTCCCCTGCATCGGCAGGTGGACTCTCAACCACTGTGCCACCAGGGAAGCCCCTCATTGTAGTTTTGATTTGCATTCTCATGTGCTTATTGGCTATTCATATATCTTTTGTTAAGTGTTCAAATGTTTTTGCTCAATGTTTTGATTGGATTGTTGGTTTTTTTGTTGAGTTATAAGTGTTCTTTATATAGTCTGAAAAGAAGTTGTCAGTTTGTCAATATTTTCTCATAGCCTATGGCTTCTCTTTTCATTTTCTTAATGGCGTCTTTCCAATAGCACAACTTTTTAACTTTGATGAAGTCAAATTTAACATTTTTTCTTTGTTCTTTATGCTTTTGGCTTCTTGTTTAAGAAATCTTTGCCTACCTGAAGGTCTTAAAGATTTTCTCCTAGAAGTTTTATATTTTTTACCTTTAGCATTTTGGTCTATGATCCAATTTGAGTTAACTTTGACCGTATGCATGTTAATCAACAATTTAAGTGTGGGCCCATTTCTGGACTTTACATTGTATTCCACTGATATGTCTATCCTTATGTGAGTATAACGCTGCCTTGATTATTATAGCTTTGTAGTAAATCTTTAAGTCAGGTACTATAAGTCCTACTACTTCTACTATTTCTATTTCCATAGAAATTTTAGAATTAGCTTGTTAATGTCTGCAAAAATCCTGCTGAGATTGCATTGAATCTGGAGGTCAATTTGCATATAATTAAGATCTTAATAACATTGAGTCTTCCAATGGATGAAAATGATAACCTCTCCATTTATTTAGGTCTTCTTTAAGTATTTTGTAGTTTTCAGTGAACAGGTCTTGTACAAATTTTGTTAAATCTACCTCTGAATATTTCATGTTTTTTGATGCTAATTTATAGTATATCTATTTTCAACTTTCTTTTTCTAACTCTTTGTTGCTAATATGTTGAAAATATAATCCCCCCATATTTCTTTTTCTTGCCTTAGGGCACTGACTAGAGTCTCCTACATGTTGTTGGATTCAAGTGATGAGAGCAGACATTCTTGCCTTGTCCAGATTTTAGGGGAAAATATACAGTCTTTCACCATTAAGTATAATATTGGCTGTATATTTTTCACAGACACCCTTTATCAGTTTGAGGAAGTTCCCTTCTACTCCTATTTAATTGAGAGTTTTTTGTTTTGTGTTAAAATCAGGAATGGATGTTGTATTTTGGCAAGTACTTTCTTCATCTATTGAGATGATCATGTGGTTTTTAAAAAATTTTATTAGTATGGTGGATTGACTTTTGAATGTTCAACTTACCTTGCATTTCTGATGTAAACTCCAGTTGGTCATGATGTATTAGCCTTTTTATATGTTGTTGGATTCAATTTGCTAAATAAAATAGTTTAGAATTTTGCATTTATGTCCATGGATGATATTGGTTTGTAGTTTTCTTTTATGCTTGTTACTGGTTTTAGCATCATGGCAAAACTGACTTCAGCACAGAACTCATTGTGAAATGAGAACCATTTTCCTCAGTTTTGGGGAATAGTTTGTGAAGAATTCGTATTATTTCTTCCTTAAATGTTTGGTGGAATTCTCCAGTGAAACCACTTTAAAGTGCAGATTAAATTTCCTTAATAGATATAGAACTTAAGTCATCTACTTCTTCTCAAGTGTCAGTAGCTTGTATCCTTAAAGGGATTTGTCCATTTCATCCAAGTTGCTGAATTTATTGGCATAATGTTTTTCATAATGTTCTCATTTTTTTTTTTAATATATAAAATCTATAATGTTGTCACATCTGTTTTTCCTGATATTGGTAATTTGTTTCTTCTTTTTTCTTTTTACCAGTCTGGCTAATTTTTTAATTTTATCTTTTCAAAGAACCATCTTTTGACTTTATCCATCTTCTCTGTTGTATTTCTGTTTTCTATCTTATTGATTTCTATTCTGATCTTTGATATTTCTTTCTTCTCTTACTTTGGGTTTTCTTGTTCTTCTTTTTCTGGTTTATTAAGTGGAAGCTGAGGTCATTGATTTGAGGTCTTTCTTTTAGGATATTGGTGTTTAATGCTATAAATTCCTATCTAAGTACTGCTTTAGCTCTATCCCTCAAATCTGGATATGTTATATTTTCATTTTAGTTCATCATATTTCTTATTTCCCTTTTGATTTCTTTTTTGACCCATGGGTTATTTAGAAACGTCATTTAGTTTCCAGAATTTTCTAGATTTTTCAGATATCTTTCTTTTAGTGATTTTGAATTTAGCCCCATTATGGTCAAAGAACATACTTTGTATGATTTACATCTTTTAAAATTTATTGTGACTTGTTTTATGGGTTCTGGTATGGACTGTCTTAGTAAATGTATAGCATCTTGTGAGGGTACAAAGTTGGTGTCAGTACATGCCTACATTTCTGTTAATTAACTTTGTATCTTAGGATGATTCCCTTTTTTTGCAAGATTATGGTACTGGCAATAGTGACTTCATATCAGAAAAGAGGGACTAATAGTTTTTCAGAATAGGTAAAGCAGAGACTTTAAAATTCTGGTCTGACCTAAGAATTAAAGGTTTTTAGGAAACGAGGTTCTTAATGGAAGTGTATGGAGGGCCCAGATGTGCTTCTGTTTCTTTTGAACTAGTCCTTTTTCTTTATTATTTTGGCCCTTAAGGACATTGAGCTGCTCTCACCTCCAGGATATTTCAACAGAAGTTAGCATAAGACCTTTTGGGACATTGATGGGCATTCCAGATGGCACAGGCACTCCCGATCACTTCTGGTTGCACGGCAGGCTTTATGTGACATTTTCTGATTGCTGATCTCCATTGATTTTCACTGGATCATTAGTCTGCTTTAGGGGAAATAATTGAGATTGCATATTTCCATTCTCCCAAAGGATATGAACCATGTCTAAATTTCCTAGTATGTGGCATCATTCATATTAACTTGTATATGTTGATTCTTAATAAATCAATCTCTCTTTATATTTATTTGTGTGGCAGATATGGCTCTTCTGTTTCTATCAAAATAAAAAATGAGACTTCTATTTGATATAAGCAGCCTAACTGTTCATAAAACAGTTCTTTTAATACTTTTCCCAGGCTGCTGTCAAACCTCCAATTTATTGAAATCCTTCTTCACATTTCCAGAGTTAGGCGAGAGATCTTTTGATTCTTCTGCTGGTTCTATATCAGCATATAAAAAACAAAACCAGAAGTGGCTTTACCTTTCCCATTTCCCTTTTGATGCCATTCACATTAATACCATTAGTAACAATACCACCAAAAAACAAATCAATCAATAAATAAGATTCTTGTTTTTCTTCTGCCTTTGGCTACAGGGATTGGTTGGAAAAGGAAGAGAACAAAGTGTTTTAGTAGGATCATGTCTTTAGTGGTGGGGAGTTAGAGCCATTAAAAAAAATAAGCAAGTTAAAAATTGTGGCAAAATAGGAAGGTGGATGCGAAGGGATTTAGGAACTTCCAAGGCGGTCTATAGACTTCAGATGAAGTCCACATACATCTAACTTGTGGGAGAGGTGAAGGCACAAAGGAAGAGAGAGAGTTAACTTGAGGAGAAAGAGAAATAAATTAAAAAAAAAGTTTTCATGCAGTCTGAATAAAATTTATGTTTCCCCCCTCCTTGGGCCTTAGAAATTAGACTCTTTTCCTATTATTGTCACTCTGTATGGGAAACCCTGTTTAATCGTGGTGCCGTAAACCTAAATTGACGTGGTTGCATTCAGCGTATAGAAAAGTTCCAACTCCATCTCTAGTTAGTTTTTCCTTTGTACTTATGCCTAAACCTCTCCATCTGGAGAAGTGCCAATTTGCCACTAAATTTAAATAAATAAGAACATTTCTCATCAATAGGGGTGGCAAATTTAGCCCCTCTTCAGAGCACTGAGCAATTTATGACCATATGTTAAATACCATAAAACAGCTTTAAAGACTTGGTCCCTGGCCATTGCCAGATTGCACCGTAGGAGTAGGCAGCACTGTGAGGGGCTGGGAATGTTTCCTCCGGCCCTTGGAGGCCTCAGCAACTCCCTGGTGTCACAGCCAAAGAGGCCTGTTTTCAAACATTCCCTTTATAAAGGTGAAATACTAAAAGATTCCATTTTGGCATTTGGGTGCAAAGAAGGCAAGGCTTCTTTTTGATTTTTAAGGGTCAAAATTAGTATGGAAAGTGTTGTGTGGGAGAGTGAGTAACTTGGCAGCAGTGAGTCCAGAAGGCAGGTCTAGGAATAGGTAATAGATGTCCTACTCGTTCTTTTTCCTGGAGCGTGAACTGGACTTCGAGAAGGCACGAGCAAACCAAATGTCACATGTTTCTCAACCGTTTTCATTCCGCCAACTTTTATGGAATTAATACTAATGTTAAAAACAATTTTTAAAATTTTGTCCTATGGGGCTGCCAGTCTTAAGGATTTCTTTTCTTCCAGGAGAATGACTCATTATTTGGTGAACTCCAAATATTAGTTTTTCTGCTTAGCATCATCACAGTCTGTGAATCATTTATGGCATTCAGTGGGCTTGTGGCTGAGAAAATGAAGGTGTGTGCCAGTAAACATGTGATTTTTGGTCACGTAAGTGCTGTAGGACCTTAAATGGACTTCTAACATGTGAGGAAACCACTGGTTCAGGCAGGGGGCAGTGTTATTAAATAGAAATAGGCACCAAGAAGCTTTGTACAAGATGTTTCTGACTGTTCTCTCTGAAGGCTAACTCTTCCTACAAAGGAAAATGATGAAATTTGGCTGTCAAAGGTCCAGAATTCCTAGCCTTCTTAAATGTGTAAGTGCCAGCCCGAGGGCTGATTTCCTGTCAGTTCCTGTGTGGTCTGCACTGCATCCTCCTTGCAACAGATCAGTATTTTAGGTCATCTATCATAACTGCTATCCTGTAAATTCTTGGAAATTTGATCTCAGTTTGCAGAAGGCAGCTGGCATACTTCTCTAGGAAGTGCAGCTGGAGAGCTCCTGTCTCCCTCTTCCTCAGGCCAGGAAGTACCCTATTGTTAGTCATCGTTGCTTTCTTCCTTTGAAAGAACAAAAATCTTCAAACTTTGGCAACTTCTAAAAGTGCTGGGTAGCAGTTTGAAATTGCCCTTTCCATTTTGTTGGTCTAGGGCAAAAACTTGAGTGATCTCTGACATCATTTGTAAATCTTGTCTGTTTTTTTCCAAACACATGTATATGCATTAGTGGAAGTTTTCCCCCCATTGCGAATGAGTGATGCTTAAGTCTTCAGAGTCACATGGGGTGCTTCGTTTTATTTCGGGCTTTGATTTTCAAGGATATTTTGATGACTTAGGCCATGTTGTTGCCCAGTTATTTCTTCTCTGTGTGTCTTCCTCTTAAAGTGGGAATTTTCAATTCCTGTTACCAGCATCCATTAAGACTGTTCACCTTGGATATGACTTCAGTATTTGCATTGGATTTTCACTCTTTGGAAAGCAGCGATAATTTAAAGCACATGTCTTCACTACTTAATGTGAAGATAAATGTCATCTTCGTTCTAATTTGTCATGCCATAGTGGGTGAACTATGTTGTGGGACTTAGAAAAGAGCAATTTTCTTACTTTCTTATGACTTGGAGGTCACATTGTGACAACTTGATTTTATTCATGTAGAATAGGAGTTACCTTTAGCCCGGTTTGTCTGAGAGAAGAACCTGTCTATAAAGAGAATACAGACCCATGCATGAGTTATTTTAAGTGGCATCCTTAACAGTCTGTCCTGGCACACATCATTTCTACTTCTGACTCTTCTTTTCGTATTTATGAAAACCCCATCTTCTGTAAGGTTCAACATCATTAGCGTAGCTCTCTGTTTCTTTTGTGTTCTGGTTCTTAAGATGAGAGGAAAGGAAAGAGAAATTGTGCTGCTTTACAGAAAAAGTGAACTTTCTGAAGGTGGATTTTATGTCAGATTTATGGACATCAGGCAGTTCATCATAGAAACAGACTGAATCCTGATAATGCACTAAGGAGAGCATGAAGGAAGAAATTTGGATTCCAAGACATGGGAGAATTTGTTATCCAGATTATTTATATCCAATCAAATCTGTGGCTCCTGAAATAGCATATTGCTAAACTCTAGGGGCAGAATCCCTGGGATCTCTAAGGTCCATATGCCCCACATAGTAGCTGATCAGGAAATGCTTATTTATTAAATGAGTGAGACCAGAGCACTAAAAGATTATATCTTATGTGGAAAGTCTCACCTGGAAGGATACTAATTTTCAGTGGGACTTTCAGTGGGACAAGGGTGTATCTAAAGGTTTGAGAAAGGGTATCATGGTTTTTGCACTGAAGACAGGGAAAGAGAGCTCTGCAAGTTTATGTAAATCTACCCGGTTGATATGCATATTTAGAAAGAACCAGGGAAAAGACTCACGAAAGTAGTTTTGCCAACACTTGGCTACAATAGGACTAGCTGACTTTACTTTGTAAAGAACAACTCTTAATTGATGAATCTCTTATTTTAAAATGATGAGTATAATACATTGGGAAGAAAAGAGTAAGTTGAATTTATCCTGAGAGTAGCAGCGCTTTTGATTCTGTCTTCAGGATGGGTTCAATAAGCAGATCATGAAATGATTAGTTAGACATGAAATGCGTTGCTTGACAGTATGCCTAAAGACTGTCATGACTGAAGAATAAGTGCTACCTCATGTTGAAATCAGACAATTTGGTCATCCTAATGTAGAGCAAATTGCAAAATGTTTTCTTCTCCAGTTAATTTTTTTTTTTATTGTTCTTATCTTTCTGTTTCTTCTTTTCTGTTTTTCGCAGTGTAATTTCATTACTCTTGGGTAAGATAAGTTCCAGGCAATCACCCTCAAACATCAGATTGTTTGCTTGCTTTCTCAGGGTTGGCCATCTCCTATAGAAAGGAAGGAATTCACGAATCTCAGAGCACTTTCTCCCATCCACTCATCCAGTCATTACTCAGCACCTCCTCAGTGCAAATTCTGAAGCCCAGTATTTGAGGCCCTCCATTGTTTGGCACTATCATAACCTTGCCAGCACTCTCGCTTCTCTTTACCCCCTTCTTTACTCTAAACCAGACAACTTGGATAATCTGTCCCTAGCCTTCATTTTCAACTCTATCTGCCCTCTCCCTTCTGAACATCTTGTTCTTACCAGTGTAGTCTGCTCATCATCCCCTGGGCACATAATTTGCTTTCTACCCCCCAACTTTTGCTAATTCTCTTACCCTTGCCTACAATTACCTTCTCAAATTTCTTTGTTTATCTAAGTCTACTATGGACAGCACTAAGAGTAGACATTTTAAGAGAGAATTGATTAGACTGAGCATGATTTTAAACTGAAACAAAGTAGTGAAGTAGGAGACTGTGGCAGACAGTCCAAAGATGGTCACGACAATATCTCCTGTCCTGCCTGCCCTTCTATACTGAGTGTGACCTTGCCATTCCCCCTTCAAGAGTTGGAGGATAATTTTCCTCCCCTTGAATCTGAGTGGGCTTGTGATTATTTTGACCAATAGAGTATGATGCAAGTAATGCTGCTTGCCCTCTCAGGCTGGGTCATCAAAGGCAATTCAGTGTTTGTCTTATTAGCAGGAACACTTGGGTTTGGAGCTTTGAGCCAACGCATGAGAAGTCTGACTGTTTTGAGGTTGTCATGCTGTCAAGTAGCCAAGCCACATGAAGAGTTCACGTGTAGGCACTGCAGTTGGCAGTTCTTGCCTTGGGGTTATTCCAGCCCAGGCACCAAACATGTGAGTGGAACCATATTGGACCCTTCAAACTAGTCTGTCCACCAGCTGAATTCCACTGAGTGATCTCAGGCAATGCTGTGAAGAGCAAAAGAATCACCCACCTACATTCTACCCGGATTTCTAACCCACAGAATCTGTGACCATAATAAAATGGTTGTTATTTTAAGCCTCTGAGTTTTGGGTAGTTTGTTCAGTAGCATTAGTAATTAGAATACAGACCCTGAAGAATAGCTGTGGAACAAGAACCTGTAGGAGGATGGCAGAGGTGGGATCAAGTGCAGAGACCAGAGGTGAAGTCTCCAGAGGGAGGAGGAAAAGACAAAAGGATTAGGAAAGAAATGGGTAAATTTTGAGGAGGAGGGGTGGGGAATTCACACTGATGATCTATTACATTAATTATGTATGTGTGTATATATATGTATATATATTTGAATATATATTATTTATTTTCACACTTGGATGAGGTTGGAGTTGAAGTCTCCTTCCAAGGGGTGGAAGGTCTGGAGAGGGCTTGGCTGCCTGGTGGAGAGTATTCAAGACAGGGCAGATAACTGACCATCAGGTCCTTGCCTGTGACAAATACTCTTGTGAGGAAAGAGAGAGGCTTGGTGTTTAGTCATTACGGTGTGCCTTTCTTGAGTGAGCTTTGTGCGTAGTGTATACTGTCAGTGTGAAGTACTGGGAACCCTTGGAAGAAGTACAGGGGACTCTCTCCAGAGGAGTGCCTTGGACCACCACGACTCTGTGTGAGTTCTGAACCTCAACATGGCTCTTCAGGATTTCGAATAACCCAAAGATGCTTGTGGTTTTGGGGAATGGAAGGGATCCTACATTTGGAGTGGGGCATTGATTTTAAGTAGCAGCTTTCTTGAGAGAAGAGGGGAACAAATCTACAGTTTTAGTTATGGAGCTTAAGAGGGCTTTTGCCCACGTTGAAGACTCAGTGCGTGTTGTGATTGAGTGGTGGAATTGCTTCTATAAAATAATTGTTTTCTCTAGCCATCCAGCAGTCTGGCCACCAGCCACACGCAAGTCAATTTGTTTCTGTGAAGGATTACAAGCTCCATGTCTAAGTGTACTCTTAAGAGTCTGGGAATCCTGTAGTTTTAGATAGTTTTCCATTCAGTAAAATATTTAATTTGTTGAAATCTTTTAATTAATGTTGTAAGAAGAGAGATGCTGTAGCCTCATTGAAATACTATTGCTGGATAAAAGAGCGCTACTTTCATGACAGGGTAACCATGATGTATCAACCCTTTACTTCACGTATTGTGGTCAAGAGAGAATTTGCCCCTGTGTTATAAGGAATTCTATATTTCACTTGGTCTCTGTTACATGCTTTTAGATTATACCATTTCTTAATGTTTTTTTTTTTCCCCACTCTGTTGGAATGACCTTGGCACTTCTGAGATGTTGTGACTTGTTTTGCTTATTTCTCCACCCTTTCCCTGAAAATTGTGATACATGTAGATAACTTGCTCTTACAGACCCTGCTTGATTTGTTTCTTTCTGACTTGTGTAATTTTCCTGGCTGGAGCTTGACCATCTCTGTCCTTTGTTATCATCAACTTAAATTATCAAACAGAAAAACTGTCATTGTGATACCATTGCTTTTAAAAAACTGTTCATTTTATGTTGCTTTCTTTTTCTTTTTTTTTTGAATGTTGGCTAGAGCTTTAACTGTTTTTACTTTGGTAGTGGTTTTATTTTTTAAAATTTTATCATTCCTTGTTTCCGTAAAGCATTTTCTTTTATCTACTTTTGAAGAATTTTAATCTATTCATCCTTATTTTTCAGCATCCTAAATTTTCATTCATTTCAGTAGATTTCCCCCCACTTTAGCTTCTGTGGATTACGGGACTTGCTTTTGTTCATTGTTAGACTTGTTTGACTCTGTCGTGTGTGAACTCAAAGGATCTTTCATACTATTTTTTTTTTTTTTAATCTTTCTTGGTTCAGCTGCTGGGCATTTCAGAGTTATTTGACAGTAGGAAGTATTATTCAGTTTTTTTTTTTTTTTCATGAATTCCACAGGCTAGTGCTTGGTTTTCACAAAGTTTCTGAAAGTTTCTGAGTGGGCTTTTGCACAGTCTTCCAAGCCTTGCTTTGTGGGAGCTGAAGGCAAAGGCCCAGGCTGAGATTGTTCTTTGTATGCTCATTTGATTCTGCCGCTGGTGTGCTGGTTTGTGCCAGTGGATGCAGTCAGCAAAAGACACATTGCTAAACAATGAACTCAGAATTGAAAGAAAGATTGGTGTGGTTTTTTTTTTTTTTTTTTTTACCCCATCTAGCGTTCTGTGGTTATTTCTCCTGATTTTTTGGCAAGTGTTGCTCGTCTGTGTCAAGCTGTGACCACAGCAGCTTTAAATTTTTGTTTTGTATAATTCAGCTAGGAATTAGAAAGAAGCATTTGCAATCATATAGCATTCCATATTTTCCAAAGTATTTTTACTTAAATGATCTCACTGTAATTGCCCAACAACTTTCAAGAGGGCCAGTTGCCCTGTTTTACATACAAGGGAGGACTCACAAAGTCCAAGTGACTAGGTCACATAACTGGCAAGTCAGGGAGCCAAATCCAAGACTTCTGAGTACAAGCCCGATGCTTTTCCCACTGTAACATGCTGGGAAAGAATTATTATCTTTATTACCATACACTCACAATTGGCTTCTTGGTAGAAGCAGATAAGAGCAAATCAACGAGGTGAGAAAGTTATGCAGGGAATAAGAACAAGCAGTGGCATTGCTGAAAAGGAAGTAAACACAACATCAAATGTTAATGCTTCAGTCATACATCAGCTGGGAAAGGTGGTGGTCAGTCTGATTAGTACCTGACTGGGAAATGAACTGACATGACAAACTTCTACTTTTGTGTGGATCTCTCTTGGACACTTAAAGAGTAACAACTCATGGTTGGTTATTTTTGTTTTGTTTCTGAGGGCAAAAATCACAAGCAGAAGTTGCTGAAAATAGAATGAGAAGTTAATCAGGTTTATGAGAGATAAAGGCTTAGTTTCAGCTTTTGAGATGTAGAGAATAGTCTGAAATGCTGATTTTACTGTGTGTGTCTTTAAGCCTGTGATCTTCAGTTATCTTATAGACCCTAACTTAGCAACATAGCTTTATGATTCAGATCTATTATCTGGCCTAATACATCTTTCATTGTCTTAATTGTGTCTTTGTGATATAGTAAAATCTGTTGTTTAATTTGCAGTCAGATCACAAATTAGACAATAGTTTCTAGCAACCTTCTAAAATCACTTGGATGGTTTTGCTTTAATGTGGGAAAGATGAGGGAAGAAAACTTAAAGGTCAAGATAACTTAAAGGTTAAGATAATAAGGTGGACCAGATATGTAGAGCTAAACTTTTGGGGCATTTTTGAGTTGAAAAAATTGGCTTTTCATTTAAAAATGTACTTAACATTTATTTAGAAATGAAATCATGAAAAGATTTTGACCTTAGCATAAGCTTTAAATATCGAATACTCAGTTTTATTTTATGAAACAAAAGGAATCTGAAAGAAATTAGACATGATCAAAAGCAAATTTAATGAAAATAGAATATTCTGCCTTCAACCTATTAGTCTTGCTACAATTCCTCTTAAGAGACATGGATTTGTTAGAATTTATGTCATCCTGATAATTAACTGAAGTGAAAGAATTTTGTTTTTAGAGCTACAGACTCTTTGATGTCATCTAATCCACTACTGATTGTAGCAATTTCTTTAGTAGTGTCCTTGGTAAGTGGATATATAGCTGCTATCATTAATAGGAATCTTATTATTCATGAGACAGCATTGCAGTGCTCTTCAAAAAATATTTTTGTGCCAGAGACAAAACAGCTTTATTTTGTCATCTGCATGACAGTTTTATGGTACTGAAAGGAGCACTCAGTGGAATTCCTGTTTGAATTAGTTAGCCAAGCCAATATTCCTTTTATAGTGGTGATCTTTTTGAAAAAATGGAATTACTGGAATTATTAGAATTACCAAGTAATTATTGGGGTTGAGAAATTGTGGATAATGGTAGCAGACTACAATGAAGAAAAAACATGGTCCTAATATTTAAAGAAAAGGAAGGAGAGATATATTCTTAAAGTGACAGTTTAATTTTTATATTGATGTTGGGTAAGCTTCAAGAGCTGGTTACTAAACAAATGGTTTGAGAGCATTTAAAACGTGTTATATCTTTAGTAGCCAACATAGGTTTACTTAGAAGCACGTTATGCCAAACTAACCTTATTTCTTTTTTGATGGTAGATCAGCTGACATAGCAAATCATTTCAGCAGAAAGCTTTTCTTGTTGCTGGTTTTAAAAAAATATTTATTTATTTATTTGGTTGCGCCGGGTCTTCGTTGCGGCAGGTGGGCTCCCTAGTTGCAGCACATGGACTCCTTAGTTGTGGCATGAGAACTCTTAGTTGCAGCATGCATGTGGGATCTAGTTCCCTGATCAGGGATCAAAGCCGGGTCCCCTGCACTGAGAGCGCGGAGTCTTAAGCACTGCGCCACCAGGGGAGTCCCTCAGCAGAAAGTTTGACCACTCTGCTGTGATGTCTTTCTGGATATGTATGCTATTAAATCAAAAAATGGTTAAGTAGATTCGCAGTAAATTGTACAATCATTGGAAGGTCTCTGAGTGAAGTACTCTAAGATTGTATTTTTGACTGTGTTTTGTTCAAGATTTTTGTGAGTGATATGGACATATTTGCTCAGCTTGTGGAGAACACAAGTTTAAAGAGACTGATACAATGATGCGTGACAGACAGATCCCAGTAGGCTGGTATGTTGGTTCAAAAACAACAGGATGAAATTTAACTGTGTAAAGTCCCTTATTTAGATTTCAGAAATTAGTTGTGTAGGTAGAGGAAATCAGTTACATGAAAAGCAATCTGGGATATATAGTATGAACCAATAACGTGATGTGACTACTGAAAAAGCTAATGCAAGCTTTTGCTGTATTAACAGAAACATTGGGTCCCCGGCTTGGAATGAGGTTCTTCTGCTGTGTCTGTGACATAGTGGACTACACATGAGTATGGTATTGACAGTTGGGCACCACAGTGTAGGAGAAACATTATCAAACTAGTGTGTGTATGACAGAAATCACAACACATAGGCAATGCTTGAAGAAACCAGGAGTGCTAGTTTTTAAAGATAAAAAGGACTGGAAGTTGAGGCTGAGAGAGGTTAAGTAAATTGTCCAAGATGGTATCATTAGTTAATGGCGGATCCCATTCTCTACTCTTAGTTCAGTGTTCTTTCTACTCATCACAGTCTGTTCTCCCAGGAAGTATTAAAACTAATACTACCAGGAACAGGTTATTAGGAAGAGGATTTGGGCTCTGCAAAAGAGCTTTTAGTGATTGGTGTTGTCCACTAATATACTGAGTTCTTTGTTACTGGAAGAATTAAAATAGATTCCATATAACTTGTTTATTAGAGACATTGTGTATTTTAAGGGATAATTGTGAGCTGTCAGAAACTGAGCTGGTTATCATATGTGGAGGGCGTATTCCTTTTTACATCTCTTGTCCTGGTTAATTATTAATAACGCCCTCTTTCCCACTCTAGGGTGTCCCAGTTTGGATGATAAATTGTATGATTGCCTTCATTATAAGATCCCTTCCAACTCTGTGTCTGCTGAATGAAGATTATTTCAACATAAATTATATTGTTTGTCATCAGAGATCAACTCTGGTGTCAATATGTGGAAGCTTTGAGAAAGTCGCTTAACTTTTTTTTTGGAAAATTTCAAATGCAAAAGTAGGGAGAGTGGTATAATGAATTCCTAGGTACCTATCACCTAGCTTCACAATTACCAGTTCATGGTCCATCATGTTTGATGAGTCCTCCGTCAGCTTTTTCCCGGATTATTTTGGAGTCAATCCAGAGTGTCATATCACATCATCTATAAATATTTCAGTATGTATTGCTACGAGATAATGACTCTTTTTTAAAACATAACTTTACTATCATTGTAACACTTCAAAAAGTTGATACTAATTCTAAAATCTTTCATTACCAGGTAGTATTCAAATTTCCCTGGGTCAATGTATATATACACACACGCACACACGTACACAAAATGTGCATGTGTGTTACACACACATATATAAACAAAATGTGTGTGTGTGTTTTACAGTTTGTTTGGATACTGAGAGTGTATATATTGCAATAGACTGATGTATTATTTACAGTCATCTCATCCCTGGTCCCTCCTCTTTCTCCTGTTTTTCCTTTTCCTCTTCATGTTATTTTTCTTTCCTATTCTCTTTCCTCCTCTCCTCCTCCTTCAGTCTTTTTTCTCTCTTCTTCTTCTTTTTTTTTTCATTTTCAATTTATTTGTGAAGAAACTGGGGCATTTGTCCTATAGATTTTTTTTTTTTTTTTTTTTTTTGGTGGTACGCGGGCCTCTCACCGTTGTGGCCTCTCCCGTTGCGGAGCACAGGCTCCGGACGCGCAGGCTCAGCGGCCATGGCTCACGGGCCCAGACGCTCCGCGGCATGTGGGATCTTCCCGGACCGGGGCACAAACCCATGTCCCCTGCATCGGCAGGCGGACTCTCAACCACTGCGCTGCCAGGGAAGCCCTGTCCTATAGAGTTTTCCCCCGTCTGAATTTTGATGATTTCAGCCATGTCATTTGCTCCTATGTTTCCTGTATGAATCAGTTTTCAAAATGATGAGTAGTTTCCTTCACATCTTCCAAAGATAACTTGATTTTTTTTTTAGTGTATCATGATTAACTCATGGTTAATTGGTTATTGATGTGTTTTAGCCCATTACACTTATTATTGTTGTTGGCGCTTGAAGTGAACCAACTTTGGCCAGTGAGAGCCTGTTTGTGATGTTCCTGAGTCTTGTCAGTATGACCCCAAAAGCCTTTGATGGCTTTCTTGCCTTCTGGCATGACCAGATAGTCCAGGCTCATATTGTATTTTTCTCACTCCAGGCCTCAGGCCAGCGTTTTCACTCTTCCTCTCCCTCCAGGGAACAACTGCGGGAAGCAATTTCTTGTAAGAAATTGTTGCACTTTGCAAAGTTGTGTGTCTGTCTCTAGTGAGTTGCTGAGCCAGATTCTCTCAGGTCTCAAGTTACCCCTTGGTTTGACTAAGTTGGTAGATCAGGCAGCTTTAATAGTTTGAACCATTCTCCTCTCTTTGAAGTAACTTGGTTTGTTTGTTCAGTCTTTATTCCTTTCTTTGCCTTTTGAGTACAGACATGCTGCATTCCTTTTCTGCTTGTGAAATAGAAGTGGAAGGACCAGAGCCTTGTCTCATGACGCTGAACTTTAGTGGCTCAGACCAAGTGCTGAGCAAAACTGTCAGAGGTGTGATTTTGGAAACTCCCACCTAGTCATGGTTAGATATTAAACATTTCATTTCTCCAGGAGGAATGTACATTTCTTCTCTGAACAGCCAAATTTTCTGCCTTAAGTTTGGATACTTAGAACAGCAGAGCCTGAGACAAGGATTTGGGTACATATAGTTTATTTGGAAGGTGATCTCTGGAAACACAGTGAGGGAGTGGGGAAGAGAGACAAGGGAGAGGGAAAAGCCAAAAAAGGGTGCATAAATGAGTGGGTTATTGTTGTGGGTAGAGGGGGTTAAAGCCTACTTCCAGCCTTCCAACCGTGTAGAACTCCTCCATATTGTCCCAAGGAAGGGCAAAGAAGTTCTTTAGACATCGATTCTCATCCTTTGGTCTTAGTGTCATTCACTTTCAGGCCTTGTAGCCTTTTTGTCTGTTTGTTCCACCCCCCCCCCCCCAAGCTCTCTTTTAGGGCAGAGAATGCCCTCAGGCAGACAGGTGAAATTACTTGAGCTGGGTGGCCACCGGTTTATAGTGTATGTGGGGAGTAGCAGGATAAGGAGGGGAGGTAGGGAAATGGGGAGTGGGGTTTGGGGTGGGGAAGTTGTTTTGCTCCCCAGAGACCATTTGGCCATATCTGGAGATACTTTTGGTTGTCACAACTGAGGGAGGAGGAGAGTGTTCCTGGCTGGCATCTAGTGGGTAGAGGCCAGGGATATTGCTAAACATCCTACTCATAGAGTGGCCCCCTACAACAAAGAATTATCCAGCCCCAAATGTCAGTGGGACTGAGGTTGAGAAGCTTTGGTGTACAGGAATCCAGAGCTTCAGTGAGTGCTGAGGTGGGTGGACCAGGGGGATATGTGTTGGGCACCGGCGGCATCTGCTACACTTCTCTGGATATGCTTTGGGTTTCCTACAACTCTGCTTTTGCTGACGATGTTCCCTTCATAACTTCATTTCTAAATCCTTTTCATTCTTTAACTTTTTTGTATATGTTCTGTATTGTTTCACTTTTTATGAAAGAATGTATTAATGTATTTTGTAAATTTTTTTTCTTTTAGAGTTGTTTTTGTTATCTAACACCCAGCTCAAGTGCCACTTCTTTGATGAAGCCATCTCTTATATTCCTTACTAATACCTCCATTTTCAGAATTTCCATGGCATGTTATTTTGTCCATTTAATGTGACACTAATCAGTTTTAACCTTATACTGTTTTTTTCTTTCAAATTGTTATTTTTAAAAATAACATCTATCCTATAAAAATTTTGAAAAAATTGTACGATGAACATCTGTAAACTCTTTATCTAATTTGTCAGTTGTTAACATTTTATCATATTTATTTCTCTCTTTACTCACACACGTGTGCATACGTATGCAGATATAGATTATATTTATATCTATATATCTAAATCTTTTTGCATAGCCATTTTAAAGTAAGTTGCAAACATTTTGATACTTCACCTCTAGTACTTCAGTATATATCTCTCATTAAAAGGACATTTTTCTTCTATAGAATCTCAATGCCGTTATCATGCTCAAGAAATTTAACATTGATACAATAATATTATCTAATATGTGGCTCATATTTATATTTCCAGTTGTCCATTAATGTCCTTTTAGCTTTTTTCCCCTGATCTGTGGTCCAGGGAAGGATCATCACTGTATTTACTGCTCATACCTCTTTTATTTTCTTTAATCTAGAATAGTTCTCTTACCATTTTTTTTTTCCTTCACTCATGATATCTATGGTTCTGAAGACTCCAGGCCTGTTGTTTTGTAGACAACAGTTTGGTTTGTCTGATTATCTCTTCATGATTGCATTTAGCTTAAACATGTTTGTCAAGCTTTCTAAACAGGTGGTGTTATATCGTTCTCAGTGCAGTCATCATAAGGTCCATGATGCCCGTTTGTTCCATTGTTGGTGTTGCTAAGTTTGACCACATGGTTAAATTAAGGTAGTATCTGCCAGATTTCTCCATTATAAAGATACCTTTTTTTATATTGTAATTTATTAGTTATCTGTGGGTTGATATTTGAGACTATCCTGTTCCCCAACAAGTTTTTGTCCAATGGTTTTAGTATCCATTGGTTGATGCTATTCTGAATCAATAATTTATTAGTGTTTATAGTTATTTTCATAAATGTCTTACCTCTAAGATCATACCTCCTAGATTGCAAGCTTAATTGGAGTAGAATCTCTTAATTCTTATTCTGTTACTGACATGACGTAGAGTATTGTATATGCTCCATATTTTTTGAGGTATTGGGTGAATTAACAAGTAAAGGTTATCTCTCTAAAAATGAGAAAAAAAAGCCTTCTTTTATCCTGCCAATTCAACCTAAATCTTTACAGTTACATACTCTTTTTTCTTAAGCTTCTTCAAGTATAGAATAATCAGTTACCTTTTTTGTGTGTGTGTGTGTATTGCTTCACCTACAATACTATGATTTTTTCCATAGTATCCTCCAAATGACAATGTCTCTTCTCTGTAAATGCAAAGTTACTTACCCTGTACATTTAAATCAACTTTTTTATCCATCTCACCATGATATTTAGTTCACAGAAAATGAAATGTAAGTACATAGTAGTGTAGAGGCTGTATACCTAAATTAATTAATTAACATCAGTTTCACTATGTCATGACAATCATTATTACTGATTTGTTTAAAAATTATATTTGATACCTAACTACTTTTTAAAACTACAAAAAACAATCATAGAAAGGTTGAGGAAGCTTACTTTCTTTTTATGGTTTCAGATGCATTTTAGTCATTAAAAAAAAGTTGGTAACAAATTGTATTAATGAAACATTTTGTGAATATGCATCAGAAAATTATTAAGATTAAAATTGTCTACAATAGAATATTTATTACTCAATAAAGTAATGCTAATTCATAGCATTTGACTTAAAATATTGTTATTTTATGTGCTGAAATAAGGATACAAAAATTCAAGGTTAAAGGTTCATTTAAAGCATAGCATCTGAAGATGGGACATTATACCCCTTTCCTAATTAGCCTAAGTTTCTAAGAATCAGCAACATAGCAAATTCCCTTTGACATACCTAAGAATTATGTAGCTTAATTTCCTGACAACTGTCTCTTTTTATAAACCACTGAAACAACTGACATGTTTTATCTGGAGAAAAGAAGACTAAAAGAAGAAGTCATTTGCAGATGATTTAGGTACTGCCATGTAGAATAATGCTTAGGGTAGGACTTCCATGAATAGGTAAAAGTGATCTGTAGGCATATATATTTTTCCTGTACAAGATAGTACTTTATCCATCGACTGATGACTGCCCAGCAACAGAATCTGCTGCCTACGAAATAGCGCATTTTACCTGGAAGTGGTCATGGAAGGTTGGGTGACCTTCTTACTTTCCCTTCATTCCCTTTGTTCTCTTCTTTCCTTTTATTTGTTCCTCTAGCTCTGTGCTGCCCAGCGTGGTCACTGCTAGCGACAAGTGGCAATGGAGTATTTAAAATATGGGTAATCTGAATTTGAGATGTGCTGTAAATATGACACAACAGATTCTGAAATCTTAGTACTAAAAAATAATGTAAAATAGCTCATTAATTACCTTTATATTCATTGTGTGTTGAAATGATACTGTTTTGTATCTATTGGCTAAATAAATAATTAAGATTAATTAATTTTAGTTAATTGTTTTATGATTATTTATTAAATATTTATTTATTGCGATTAATTATCAGTTCTAGATAAGAAGGAATATTCTCTACCCTATCTCTCTCAGTGGTTACAATTAAAAACCCTAGAATACCTAAAGAATATAAACAGCAACTACCTGAGGACTCAGAAAAATAAATAATAGCAGACATACCAAGAGGAGAGATCAAAGCTCAAAGAACGGCCCATGTAGAGGTTAAAGGTTAGTTTCCTGTCCTCCCCCACCCCCCCGCCAATTTTTCCTTTACCATCTCCTGGTTTAGACCCTAGAGTACCCTGGATCCTGGAACTATGCAATGGACATGGACAGAAGAAGCTTCAAGGAAAACCCTTTCTCTCGGGTTAGAAGATCAAAAGGGTGGGGTGGGGGGGCTTTAAGATGGAGCTTTTTAAACTCTCCTGGCCTTAACTCAGGTAAGCTCCAGTGGTGAAACTGGACTCCTGCAGCAGCCTCTCTAACTCTTTTCTTTTGCTGCTTCAACTTTAGGGGGACACAGTCATGGGAAACACACGAGAACTTGGGAAGGCTAAAACTCCTGCTTTCTAGCCGGAACACCAGGAAAAGTCACCCCTGGGAGTCAGAGAGTATAGAGGGAAATCACGGAGAGGAAGGAGCTGGAGAAAAGCATCCTTTAATTTGTGTATGGAATTGCAGGCTTATTTTCGAGCTGCATATGTATGGAACTGGACGGAATCAATATAGCAAAGGCTTTGAGAATTAAACTGTGGTGTAGACTCTTGCCCAGGTCCCTGACTGGTCTCTGGGTAGCATACCCTTGGGGAAAACTAGGATAGCATTAAAAGGCTTTGAAAACTCTACTGCCATGTGAACCAAGTCCATAGAACATAGTTTAGCACTTTCAGTCTGAACCTAACTTCATAACTTATTTGACAACTTAAATGAACAAACTCCTTGAAAGACATAAATTATCAAAACTCACTCAAGAAGAAATAGATACTCTGAATAATATCATATCTGTTAAAACAATTGAATTCATAGCTTAAAAAAGGCAGTCTTTCAAAAATAAAACTCCAGGTCCAGACCATCTCAGGTGAATTCTACTAAACATTTAAGGAAGAAATAGCATCAGTTCTACACAGTCTCTTCCAGAAATTGAAGTGGACACAAAATTTACCAACTCATTTCATAAGGCCACATTCTCCGGGTATAAAAACCAGTCAAAGAAATACAAGAAAAACAAAACAAAGCTTATACCAGTATCCATCATTTGAAGAGAGAAGCAACTCTTCAAAAAATATCAGCAGGGCTTCCCTGGTGGCGCAGTGGTTGAGAGTCTGCCTGCCGATGCAGGGGACACAGGTTCACGCCCCGGTCTGGGAAGATCCCACATGCCGCGGAGAGGCTGGGCCCGTGAGCCATGGCTGCTGGGCCTGTGCGTCCGGAGCCTGTGCTCCGCAGCGGGAGAGGCCACAGCAGTGAGAGGCCCACGTACCGCAAAAAAACAAAAACAAAAACAAAAAATATCAGCAGATTGAATCTAGCAGAACAAAAAAATGTATTATGACCAGGTGGGCTTTATCCTAGGAATAAATAACGTGTTCAACATTTGAAAATCAATCAATGTTATTCTCATTATTTACAGACTAGTACAAGGTAAACTGTATGATCATATCAATAGATGCAGAAAAAACAAAATCTGTTCATAACAAATACTTTTAGCAGAATAGGAATAGAAGGGAATTTCCCCAACCTGAACCTGAAAAGACATCTACACAAAACCTAAAACTAACATCATACATGGTAAAAAAAAACTAAATGCTTTCCTCCTAAAATTGAGAACAAGGCAAGGATGTTCACTTTCACCACTCCTGTATAACTTTATACTAGAAATTGTAGACAGAGTAGTAAGGCAAGTAAAAGAAATAAAAGGCATGCAGATTGGAAAGGAAGAGATAACACTGCCTCTGTTTGCCTCTGTTTGTGTTCTAGTGGGAAGTGACACAGGAAACTGTTACGGAGTAGAAGAATCTCAACCCTTTGATATGACATGATTGTTTATGTAGAAAATCCCAAGGAATTTCTAGAAAACTCCTAGAACTAATAAGTGAGTTTTCCGTGGTTGTAGGATACAAGGTCAACACAGGAAAATCAATCATATTTTTTTACGCTAGGAAGAACAATTGGAAACAGAAAATTTAAAAACAGTGTTGTTATAATAGCTACTCTCTCTCAAAATAAAATACAGTAAATAAAATGGAAAGAAAAAAGAAATAGTTATAAATTTAATAAGATATGTTCAGGATCTATATGCAGATGGAAGGAATCAAAGACCTTCGGACTTCCCTGGCGGTGCTGTGGTTAAGACTCCATGCTTCCACTGCAGAGGGCACGGATTCCATCCCTGGTTGGGGAACTAAGACCCTGCATGCCACGTGGCATGGCCAAAAAAAAGGAATCAAAGACCTCAATAAATGGAAAGACGTATCATATTGATGGATTGGAAGACTCAATATAGTTAAGTCATTTTTCCATAAATTAATCTATAGTTTTAGTGTCATTCCCATCAAAATCCCAGCAGGATTTTGTAGATATTGGTAAGATGATTTTAAAATTTATTTGGAAAGGCAAAGGAATTAGAATAGTAAAATAATTTTGGAAAGAGGAACAAAGTTGGAGGAATCAGACTACTAAATTTTAAGACTTATCATCAAGGTTGTGCCGTATTGACAAAAGATAGACATGAATCAATAAAATAAAATACAAAGTACAATAATGGAACCACATAAATATGGTCAGTTTATTTTTCACAATTATGAAAAAAACACTTCAGTGGAAAAAAGGGATAGTCTTCTTAACAAATGGTGCTAGAGTGATTGGGCATCTCTATGCCAAGGGAAAGTAAATAACCTCCATCTGTATCTTAAACCATGTACAAAAATTAATGAATCACGTTCTGAAATGTAAAATTTCAAACTATAAAACTCTGAGAATAAAATATAGGTAGGAAGTCTTTGTAACTTGAGTTAGGCAATGAATTCTTAGATACAGCATCAAAAACACAGTCTGTAAAAGAAAAAAGTTGATGAATTGGATTTCACCAAAATTAAAACCTTTGTTCTGCTGAAGATGCTGTTAAGAGAGTGAAAAGATAAGACACAGTGAGAGAAAATATTTGTAAATCACATATCTAACAGAGGACAAATTTCAAGAACATATAAAGAGCTCTCAAAAGTCAATAATAAGAAAACAAACAACTGAATAATAAGCAATGAGCAATAGATTTGAACAGTCTACCAAAAAAGATATACAGATAGCAAATAAGCATGTAAAAAGATGCTCAACTTACTTAGTCATTAGGTAAATGTAAATTAAAACCATAATGAGATGCCATGACACACCTGTTAGAAGGACTAAAAACAACAAGGACAATGAGAACAACAAACTGACCAGTCAGTTGGTGAGAATGTGTATCAGTTGGAACTCTCATGCATTGTTTGTGTGACTATTAAATGAAACAGCCATTCTGGAAAAGACTTTGGCAATTTGTTTTAAGGTTAAAGATACACTTTTTCATATGACCTAGCAGTTCCACTCCTAAGCATTTACTAGAAATGATAATCATTTTTCTAGAGATGGAAATTTTGTATTCATACAAAAACCTGTACATGTATGTTTGTAGCTGCATTATAAGACTGGAAGTAACCCAAATGTCCTTCATTGGGTAAATGGATAAACAAACTGTGGTACATCCATACGATGAAACACTAGTCAGCCAAGGAAAGGAACAGACTATTCATACATGCATTTAAATGTATCAATACACTTGGCTGGATTTTAAATACCTTACTATATGATTCTAAATATGACATTCTGGAAAATGTGAAACTGAAGGGACAGAGAACAGATGAGAGGTTGCCAGGGATGAGGGATGGTGGGAAAGTTCAACGACAAAGGCATAGCATGAAGAGATTTTGGAGGGTGATAGAATTGTTCTGTATCCTAATTTTGGTAGCATTTATACAAATCTATGCATGTGAAACTACACATGTGATAAAACTCATTTAACTACACAAAAAGTACATTTTACTGTATATAAAATTTAAAAAAATAGTTAAAAATGTAATTTCATCCTTTTCTTTTTACTCTTTTCAAGTTGCTACTAATAATTTTTAAATTATGTATATGGCTTGTATTATATTTCTGTTGCACAGTGCAGCTTAGGTACTGGAAATGCAAATAAGGAGTACATGTGGTCTCAGTCTAGAGACAGGAATCTGACAGAAGGAAGTCTCATAAGGAAAGGAGGGAAATTTAAATGATCTCAGTTTAATCTACCCCCACTTTCATTCTTTCCTCTACAGATAATTTTTGAGGGCCTGTTTCATGCAAATTATAACAACTTTCAGATATAACTCTTTATAGTCTCTTTTTCTTAATATAGGAAAACAAATTTTACCTCTTAAGGCAAAAAAATGTGCTGTACAGTGGAATCATTGGCGGTATCTCTGAATTTGTGGGGAAAACAGTGTATGTTTGAGGCATTTGATAAGTTTCTTCATCATATCCTTGTGATGGATGTTCAGGTTTGTAGGGGTTTTTTTTTGCAAAATTTTAAGATTTATTAATTATTGATGCTGTGTAACTGAACATTTTTATTTTTTTCTGCATTTAAAATATTTCTACATATTTGAAATACCTCATGTTTTAAAAAGATATCAATCAATTAAAAAAATAGTAGACATAGATGGTAGATAGACAAAAATGATAGATAAATGAATAGTGATATGGGCATAGACTAGATCCTAGTACTTCATTCAGCCTTTTACTAGTCCTAAGCATTAGGGACTCCTGTAAACTTCAAATAAATAATCCACAAGTGTACAAATGTTGTAAGTTACAAAGTGCTTTCGAATTTATTATTTCATTAGAACTAGACAGCATCCCATAACGTATGAAGAACAATGATTTTCATGACTTACATTTTTTTCAGATGAGGGAAATGAGGTTCAATGAGTTTCAATGATTTGTAGAAGGTTACACAGATAATATACTGTGAAACTGTTACTCAAATCTAACCCATTCCCTTGCCAGTCTACCCTATAGGAAGGAGTATGAGGGGGTAGGGGAAGTTTTTACTACCCTGTCTTGCTGTCACCCAATGGATTGGGGAAGAAAGGGGAGAAGGGAACTGGGTACACACACTGAACCTCAGAGGTGGGCGTCTGCTTCGTGCATGGGATACACTCTTGATCCTGCAGGCCTCCAGTACGTGTCTTTTGGTAGAACCTGGGCAGACAGTCCCCACAGACGGCATTAGAGGTAGCTGTACAGTTAGCCTTCTGGGTACGATTGATGACGGCACAGGTGATGCACGTCTGACATCTGTGGTGGCCCCAGCTGCTTTTGTATCTGAGGGGAGGGCAGGCTGAGCAGTATGCATCTCCACCTTCTCCATAACCACAATCCTGCTGGTACTGGAGGTCTCCTGCAGAGGTGGGGAGGCGGCTGTGGCTCACCGCGGGGACAAAGAAAATGGCAGCGGCAGTTCTGGGGAGGACTCATTGGCGCGAGCCCTCCCAGAGGCTGCCGTCAGTCCCAGCCAACAGCCTGTTGGCTCCAGTGCTGCAGGTTTGTAATATTTGGGGGTAAGTATTATTGTTTGAATGATTGCACCCAAGAGGTACTGATAATTGAACTGTGGCTGCCAGAGAGGGAGTTTCCCAGAAGCACGGTTAGCCAGTCTGTGTATAACTTCAAAGTGAGGGTGCCAACCCTAAACTGGAATAGAACCTAAGAATATTCTGATGGGTTGTAAATAGAGAGGTGAATCTAACAAGATTGAGATGTAATAGGGATAAATTTAAACTCCTGAAATGGCTTCCAAAATTCAGGTATCCAAGTTAAGAATGAGGGATATATGGCTTAGCATTAGTGTATATGTAAAATTTGGGGGCTTTTAGTTGATAGGACGCATAATATGAGTTAACATTGATATGGCTGCCAAAAAAGCGACTTCAGTTTGCAGTGGTATTTATTAATAGAAGTTTAGTATCTAAAATGAAGGCATGGATTTTTTTTTTTTACTCGATTCTGTGTTCCTTAGAGCACACCTGGAATCTTGTGTTTGGTTCTGGGTATTACCCTCTAAGAGGACTGTTGACAAACTGGTACACATGCAGAGAAGAGCGAGGAGACAGTGATAAAGGAAATGGAGACCAAGTCATAAGAGGAATAGTGAAAGAAACTGGGATATTTAACCTGGTCAAGAGGTGACTCATGGTGGGGTTGAAAGAGAGGTCACAAGAACTGCCTGCAAAGAATTGAAGGGCTCTGATATTAAAGTGAAACTACACTTGTTCCATAAATTTCTAAGAACCAGTAGATGAAATTTTCAGAGAAAGATATGTTGCATTTCAGTGTAAGGAAACACTGTCAAGAGTTAGAACTAACTTTTGGAAATAAGTTAACCTTTTCAAAATCTTTTGTAAAACTGTTGCTTAAACCTGCCTTTCTGTTGAAAATCTCCTTCAGCCTAGCATTTCCACAAGACTCTTGTCTGACCCTTACTTCCCATAATTGGGAGTTTCAGTAAATAATCATTTTATGTAGCCACTGATAGGAATAATTCTTCCATCATTGGCAAAATACCAGTTATATACCATTTGAATTGCTCCTTTGAAACTCTGTTTTCCTGGCAGTTATTTAAACTTAAGATGGACAAAAGAGCACTATACTATAAGAATAAGGAAAGGAGCTTGTGGACAAGCTGTGTTCCTTCTGTAACCGGGGAGCAGGACATGTGGCCCGCTCTGTGGATCTGGTGATTGGGCCTTCCTGAGATGGTGTTGATATGCTCTGAAGAGTGTCGGCTGCCAAGGCACAGCATGTAAATAAAAACTTTTCTAGCACCGACTGTGATTTCTATGAAGAATTGTAGATGTGTGTTTTCAAAGAGAAGTTTTCCTGCCCCATTGGTCCTACAGTGGTCGTCTGTCAATTTTCAGGGAATCATGAAAAATAACACTTGAAACCGCCATTTAGTTGTTAGGTGTTTGTTATACTTCTAGCCATTCTAGGTGTTTTGTTTTTTTACTTTCTTTTCTTTGTTTCTGTCTTAACCTCACCTTATATCACCTCTGATCCTATTTTTATTTCTTTGTTCTCTTGCCTGCTCTTCCTTTTTATGAAAAGTTGGAGTAAGCAGTATCCTAGTGATCTGTACTCTGTGTTTGTATCATCTTCTCCAGGGTGAAATAAAGGAAATGCGATGTTATTGCTCTTCTCCATGATTTGTGTCGGTCTTTTTCCACCATCTCTGCCTTGAGGTCAGGGACTATGTTTTCTACTTCCTAGGTAACTCCCCAGGTGTCTCATATGTGCATCTGTGCATGGTGGGTTTTTAATAAATGTTCTTGTCTGATTTACTGACCATTCTCCCTAGCAAGAAAACATTGCTGCATTTTATTCCCAAGAGGCTATAGAGTATTAAGGTAGAGTGTTTTAGGAGTTCTTTGAGGTTGAAAGTAATATTTTGAGAAATTCTGAAATGTAAGAGTGTGAAATTCTGAAAGATATTTGTTTCTTTGTTTTGAAAATTATTTGTATAATATTTTTACTATGTGTAATATGGTAATCTCTCTCTTTTCTTTCTCTCTAAAAGGATCCTTTCAGTTGAGGGTGTAATAATTGGTATACATTGTTTCCTTTAAAAATTTATTGCATATTTAAATAATTTTGGCAGCTTTAAAAAATTGTTTTAAATCAATGAAAATTAAAAAAAAATTAACACTCCCCAGTACTCTCCTTTAAAAGGACCCATTTGGGGAACTTCTTGAAAAATAAAGGTCTTTGTAAGTATTCATCTTATAAAAACATTCTTTGCTTTTAAAAAGGACTCATTGCAGAGTTTCTTTAAATGGAGAACTCTCCAATTGCATTTTCAAGATGATTTTATTTATAAAAAATAATTTACTCATAACCATCGAGTAAACACTTTCTAATTTATTTGTGTTTAAGTTTGGATTAAAATGGGATGAACTTTTGCATCACATTAAAAAAACAATGCCTTTATTGAGATATAACTCACATACCATGCAATTCACTCTTCGAAATGTACAATTTAGTGGTTTTTAATACATTCATGAAGTTGTGCAACCATCAACACAAATTCCAGAACATTTTCATCTCCACAAAAAGAAACTTTGTGCTTGTTAGCAATAACTCCCCACTCCCCCCTTTCCAGGCCCCTGGCAACCATTAATCTACTTTCTGTTGCTATGGGTTTACATATTCTGGACATTTCATAGAAGTGGAATTACACAACAGTCATACAATATGTGGCCTTTTGTGTCCAGCTGTTTTCACTTAGCATAAAGTTTTCAAGGTTTATCCACATTGTAGCATATATCAGTACTTCTTCTTCTTTTTTTTTTTTTTTTTGCGGTACGCGGGCCTCTCACTGTTGTGGCCTCTCCTGTTATGGAGCACAGGCTCCGGACGCGCAGGCTCAGCGGCCATGGCTCCCGGGCCTAGCCGCTCCACGGCATGTGGGATCTTCCCGGACTGGGGCACGAACCTGTGTCCCCTGCATCGGCAGGCGGACTCTCAACCACTGCTCCACCAGGGAAGCCCCTTCTTTTTTTTTTAATAGTTGAATAATATTCTATTATATGTATATAACACATTTTATTTATCCATTTATCAGTTGATGAACACTGAGTTGTTTCTTTTTGGCTATTGTGAATAATGCTGCTACAAACATTCATGTGCAAGTCTTTGTGTGGACATACGTTTCCATTTTTCTTGGATATATAACTAGGAATGGAATTGGTGGGTCCTGAAGTAACTCTATGTTTAGCATTCTGAGGATTGCCAAACTATTTTCCAAAGTGATGGCACTGTTTTATATTCTCACCAGCACTGTGTGAGGGTTCCAGTTTCTCCACAGTCTCACCAACACTTGTCATTATTTGTCTTTTTGATTGTAGCCATCATAGTGGGTCTGAAGTGGTATCTTTTTGTGGTTTTGATTTTCATTTCCTTAATGACAAATGATGTTGAGCATCTTTTCATACGTTTATTGACCATTTCTGTATCTTCTTTGGAGAAATGTCTATTCAAATCCTTTGCTCATTTTTAAATTGGGTTGCTTGCCTTTTATTGTTGAAGTAAAAGGGTTCTTTATATTCTGGGTACGAGTCCTTTATCAGATGTGTGATTTGCCAAATCCTAAATCCAAACTTTTTCCCATTCTGTGGGTTGTCTTTTCACTTTCTAGATATTGTTCTTTGAAGGACAAAAGTTTTAAATTTTTATGAAGTCCAGTTAACCTACTTTTGTTGCTTGTACTTTTGATTTATCATCTAAGAAAACATTGCCTAGTTATGAAGATTTACTCGTATGTTTTCTTTGAAGATTTTTATAGTTTCTGCTCATACACTTAGGTCTTAGATCCATTTTGAGTTAATTTTTGTATATGGTATGAGTTGGGACTCAAGTTCATTCTTTTGCATGTGGCTATCCAGTTCTACCAACACCATTTATTGAAAAGACTCTGTCTTAGTCTGTTCAGGCTGCTATAACAGATTACCACACACTGGGTGGCTTAAGCAACAGATGTTTATTTCTCACAGTTCTGGAGGCTGGGAAGTCTGAGATGAAGGTGCTGGCAGAGTCAGTGGTAAGGGTCTTCTTCCTGGTTCATAAACATAAAAGTCTGTCTTTTTGTTATAACCTCACATGGCAGAAGCGGGAGGGGCCTCCTCTTGGGTCTCTTTTATAAGGGCACTAATCCCATTCATGAAGGCTCTGCCCTTATGACTTAATCACCCACAAAGGCCCACCTACAAGTACTGTCATACTGGGGATTAGGTTTCAACATAAGAATTTTAAAGGGGCACAAACATTCAGTCTATAACAGACTCTTTTATTTAAAATTTTTAAAAAAATTGTGTAAAATATATATAACAAACATCTCAGTAGTGTTAAGTACATTCACGTTGTTGTGCAATCTCCCTAACTCTTTTCATCTTACAAAACTGAAACTCTATACCCTTTAAACAGCAACTTCCCATTCTCCCCTTCTCCCAGCTCCTGCTAACCACCGTTCTCCTTTCTGCCTCTATGAATTTGACTACTCTGAGTACCTCATATAAGTGAACTTGTACGGTATTTGTGTTTTTTATGACTGGCTTATTTCACTTTCCATAACGTCCTCAAGGTTCATCCATATTATACCATGTGTCAAAATGTCTTTGTGTGTGTGTGCGCGCGCGCGTGTGTGGACCATTTTTAAAGTCTTTATTGAATTTGTTACAATATTGCTTCTGTTTTATGTTTTGGTTTTTTGGCCGCAAGGCATGTGGGATCTTAGCTCCCCGACCAGGAATTTAACCTGCACCCCCTGCATTGGAAGGCGAAGTCTTAACCACTGGTCTGCCAGGGAAGTCCCAGAATGTCCTTTTTTAAAGCTGATTAATATTCCGTTGTATTTGTACACTGCATTTTGTTTATCCGTTCATCTGTCGATGGACACTTGTGTTGTTTTCATTAGTCTATCGTGAATAATGTTGCTGTGAACCTGAGTATAAAAATATTTCTTTGAGACACTAACACTGATTTCACTTCTTTTGAATATATACCCAGAGTAGAATTGCTGGGTCATATGGTAATTGTATTTTTAAATGTTTGAGGTACTGCCATATTGTTTTCCATAGCAGCTGCATCATTTTACATTCCCACCAGTGGTGCACAGGGGTTCCAGTTTCTCCACAACCTCGCCAACACTTGTTATATTCTCTCTCTCTTTTTTCTTTAATAGTCATCCTTATGGGTGTCAAATGATGTAAAACTCTTTTTGCCCCACTGAATTGTCTTGGCACCCTTGGCAAAAATCAGTTGACTATAAATATGAAAGTTTATTTCCAGAGTCTGAATTCTGCTCCATTGATCTGTATGTCTGTCCTTATGTCGTTACCACACTGTCTTGATTACTGTGGCTTTGTAATAAATTTCGAAATTGGGAAGTGTGAGTCTTTCAACTTTGCTCTTTTTCAGGATTACTTTTTGGCCATGGTGGATCCCTTGCATTTCCATATGACTTTTAGGAGTGGTTTGTCAATTTCTGCAAAAAAAAAAAAAAAAAAAAGCCAGCAGGATTGCATGAAATCTGTAGATTAATTTAGGTAGTATTGCCATCTTAACAATATTAAGTCTCCTGATCCATGAGCATGAGTTGTTCATCTTCCATATATGTAGGCTTTCTTTAAAGTCTTTCAACAATGTTTTGTAGTTTTTAGAGTACAAGTCTTAACACTTCTTTCGTTAAGTTTATTCCTAAGTATTTCATTCTTTTTGATGTTGTAAATGGAATTATATTCTTAACTTTATGTTAGGATTGTTTGTTAGTAGTGTATAGAAAAGCAGTTGATTTTATACATCTATCTTGTATCTTGCAACCTTGCGAAACTTGTTTATTAGTTCTTATAGTTTTGTGTGTGTGTGTGTGTGTGTGTGTGTGTGAATTCTTTAGGGTTTTCTATATGCAAGATCGTGTCATCTGTGGATAGAGATAAGTTTAGTTTTTCTTTCCAATCTAGATGCCATTCATTTCTTTTTCTTGCCTAATTGCCCTGGCTAGAACCTCCAGTACAATGTTGAATAGAATTGGCAAGAGTAGATATCCTTGGATCAGATTTCTAATGTTTAGTGGTTTGGAAATACGTATTACTGACAGTGCTCCTTTGAGAACTTGAAAATCCAGCTTTGTGTCCTCCTGTTGTAACAAAAGTAATAAAATTTCTTCTATTGGAATTTAGCATGCTATTTATTTTTTGAACATCAAGACACAATAGATTCTAGCTTGGCTTTTTCCAAAACTTTAATGCCTCTGTTCTATTAACCTATGGGTATAGTTGAGTAAGAATGAGTAATCAGTACATTTATATTGCCTTTGCCTCTTAGTCTTGGCTTGGGGTAATGTTTTATAGTTAGAACACTTGAAGGAGGTTTATAATTTGTAATAGATATAGTTAAAAACCCGGGGTAATGATTGTGGTAGGGTGAAGGAGAGGTAGTGATTGTACTACTTTTGATCATTTAATTCCACACCCAACTTCTGAAGAGTATATTTTCTTGTTTAGATTTATTCCCTACAGAAAGTGGTGGAAGTAACTCTTCCATACTTTATTCTTTTTTTAAAAAATAAATTTATTTATTTATTTTTGGCTGCGTTGGGGGTTTGTTGCTGCGCGCGGGTTTTCTCTATTTGTGGTGAACAGGGGCTACTCTTCATTGCGGTGCGCGGGCTTCTCATTGCGGTGGCTTCTCTTGTTATGGAGCATGGGCTGTAGGCTCATGGGCTTCAGTAGTTGTGGCACACAGGCTCAGTAGTTGTGGCTCGCGGGCTCTAGAATGCAGGCTCAGTAGTTATGGCGTACGGGCTTAGTTGCTCTGCAGCATGTGAGATCTTCCTGGACCAGGGCTTGAACCCGTGTCCCCTGCATTGGCAAGCAGATTCTTAACCACTGCACCAGCAGGGAAGCCCTATTCTTTACCAATTCAGAGAACAGAACTTCTTTCATATATTGAGCATTTCTTGAATATATTCTGTATCTATTGTACTTTGCCCTGTTGGAGAAGACATGAAATAAGAATAAGAGCATATTTATTCTCTGAATGCTTACAATATATTTAGGAAGATCAAGTATATGTACTTACTTTGTACTGCTGTGTATTTGTGCTGCAGTGTATATGTTCTGTCCCCCTCACTAAATGTAAGCTCCTTGAGGATAACCGTCTTTGTATTGACATAGCATGTATCATAGTGCCTCACATGCACCATGTGTTTATTATGGATTTTTAAAATTAATGGAGCTACAAAACCAATATAAGTCTACAGTTAAATACTCACTGAATGGCATAACCAATCAGTACTGTTGAATTTCAGAAGTAACAATGATCATTGTGTACTGGATTTATTAGGGAAGGCTTCATGCAAGAGAAGGTAATTAAGAGGGCTCATAAAGGATGAGTAAGAACTGAGAAAGGGGAAAGAGCATTTCAACTAGGTGTCATAGTTTGGAGGTTAGCGAGTGGATCATGTTGATGGGAATAGAATATTGGTATCGGCTTGTAGATAGGGAGAAGGGTGGATAAATAAGGAACATTGTATTTTGGAGGCCTTAAATGCCAGTTTGAGAAGTTTGCTGTTACTCCATTTGACATTAGAGAACCATTGAAAGTTTTTGAGCTAGGGTGTTTTGGGGCAAAGCAGTACTTTAAGATTTACTTTATGATAGTATGTAGTATGGGCTGGATGTATTGGGAGACCATTTAAGAGGGTATGGTAATAATTCTTCTAGTCTGTTGAGTCCTTAAAAACAGAGGTTTTTGTTTGATCTTTCATGCCCAGCATAGTGCCTAGAGGAGAGTTCAAATGTTTGTTCTTTGGATGCATAACTGTATGGACTAAGTCATCTGGGCCTGGGTTGAGCTGTTAGCAGTAGGAAATACGCATATGAGAAACATTTTGGGGAAAAAATTGAGATGACTTGTTTTCTAAGAGTATAAAGGGTGTGGGTCAGTTCAAAGAAGACATTGAAGTTTCAGCATGGGTGATTAAGGAGTAGCAGTGCCATCCCTAGAAATGGGGAAGTCAGTTAGGGGAAGAAAGGAGTGAGAAAAGGGATAGTCACGAGCATGTTTTTAGACTTGTTGAGTTTGAAGTTGAAATACACAGTACACAGGGTTAGAAAGGCTCAAATGAAAACTGAATTCTGAATGTTTGAATTTAGATGTCACTATGAAGATATTATTGTTTGAGCAGTAAAAATGACTGGACTGATCCAACACTACGTGTGTGTATGGGTACAGAGGTTGTGTGCATGTATACAAGTATACACACTCTTATACACTACAACCCAGTGTGTGTGTTAGATTGTGGGTATACTGATCTGCTCGTTGGTGTAAGTGGAATGATGAGGGCGGATTCTTGGGGTGAGCAGAGGGGAAGAAAAGGAAGCTAAAGAAGGAGAAAGGAGAGGAACAGAGAGGTAGAAGAACTTACAGTACAAATTTGTCAAGGAGCTTTTGTAATTTATCTTATGCTTCAATGTAATACTTTCGATAGTAATAACACTATTACTAACAATAGTAGTACTCCTGTATGACTTGTTGAGTGCTTACCGTATGCCAGACACCTAGCTAGACATGCTATCTCTTTTTACCCTCACAACAAATCCGTGATGTCAGAACTATTATATCCTCTTTTTACTGATGAGGAAACTGAACTCCAAAGAAGTTAAAACTTGCCCAAGATGACTTGAACTAATAAATAATTAGGAGATCCTGTGGTTTTAAATCTGACTTTTTGGACTCCAAGCCAAATGTTCTTTCCATTATACCAAAGGTTTGTGTGTTTAATTTCTTCAAGGCAAGGACTTTATCTTTAGAAAATCAGTCCTTGATAAAGGCTTATTAATTAGCGGGCAGTGACTGGACAGTAACGTTTCCTATTAATAAAATCTGCATGTACTCTGGATGTCGTTGCTTCTACTTTTCTACATGGGTATTTATAGTGTATTAGGAGGTAACACTTTCTGATTGCATGCTGTGAATGTTAATTTAAAAGAAGATATCAGTTCTTTTGTTTCTGAAAGTGCTTTTCAGTATTTTTGTTAAACTAATATAAACTTCTTTCAGAAGTTTTTCTGATGCACTCCCCAGATCGTTCATACATTTGCAAGGAAATTAGAAGAGCCTGACATTTTCTTTTATTTCAGGGGATATCATTTTCAATGCCCAGTACCCAGAGCTGCCTCCCGACTTTATCTTTGGAGAAGATGCTGAGTTCCTGCCAGACCCCTCTGCTCTGCATGTGAGTACTGCAGGCCTGTTTGGATGATCTCTGTTTGCTGAAAGGAGAATCAAGTTAGCTTTTGACAATTCTTTAACAGATACATTTGCTGAACACATGGATTTTTTTCCACCCCTTTTTTCTCTGTCCTGTGAAATAAGTGTAACTCGTTATGTGCCAAAATAGTTAAGAGATTTTTTTTCACTGCAGTTTTATTTTCAGA
This sequence comes from Tursiops truncatus, assembly GCF_011762595.2. Classification (NCBI taxonomy): domain Eukaryota; kingdom Metazoa; phylum Chordata; class Mammalia; order Artiodactyla; family Delphinidae; genus Tursiops; species Tursiops truncatus. Next base: position 67,200,325 of record NC_047047.1, on the reverse strand, counting down.
CTATTTTGAATTAATGAAAACCTCTAGCATATTGGTTAAAATACATTTACTTCAGCTGAAGGAGACATGTTGAAAACATTTTCTTTGTTTTAACTTAATATTTCATGCCTGCGATCAATTTTCTAATGTTTACTAACACTTCATCACGGGGCTTGTTAGGGGAGTGTTTCTTGGCTCTTCAGGAGGCCTTTTTTTGTATAGAAGTGAAAGTGGCAAATTTGGACTTACAGCTGCATTTTCTCAGTATTATTATCAGAAGGGTAAAGACCAGATTAAGTGTTCTTTATTAAGCAAGACCAGAAACTTTGTAGTTGAAGTAAAATGTTTCTGGATTTAAAGCAGAGAAAAGGATGGTAGTACTTGTCAGATCACATGTGGTTTGTATAAAAAGTGTTTTTTTCATGGCTAGTGGAGAAAAGCATGTACCATTTTGTTTAAAAGGTCTGACCAGACAAAATGTCTCTCTCTTTCCCTTCTCAAGTTTGATTTTGCTATGATGCCTATACCATAAGAGAGGTTCTATTATTGTTCAAAAACTTTGTTCTTAGTTTTGTTTTTTGGAAATTTTTTTTTGTCTCATTGAAGTTTTGTAATTAAAAGTTTGAGGGGGCTTCCCTGGTGGCGCAGTGGTTGAGAGTCCGCTTGCCAATGCAGGGGACACGAGCTCGTGCCCTGGTCCGGGAAGATCCCACATGCCGCGGGGCGGCTAGGCCCGTGAGCCATGGCCGCTGAGCCTGCGCGTCCGGAGCCTGTGACCCTCAACGGGAGAGGCCACAACAGTGAGAGCCCCGCGTACCACCAAAAAAAAAAAAAAAAAAGTTTGAGGACTTGCTTTGAAATCTTGTCCCCCCTCCCTTTTTTAAAAGGGAAGTATTAAACAGGAAGTACTAACCCAAACCTAAAGAATTATCTTAAATTTTGGAAAACAGCTGTAAAAATACAGTTGGCAAGAGTAGGATGGGTTTGTTGCAAAATCTAATAATTACACATAAACTGTTACTTTAGTTGATTTTTTTAAAAAATTGTAGTTTAAGTATGGTCCCTTTAGATGCTTTGTGTTACAAATTCACCCCATATTGAAGCTGAAGGCCTTACCTGGAGAAAATAAGGCGGACGTGCCCCTACAGATCTGTCCTGTATTAAATCTGCCCAGTGGAAGGTAGCATATGCTAAATGCCAAAGATATATTACAGGCTAAGAGCTCCAGAAGTTTAAAGAAGCTTGTCAGAAAAGGCTTTGTTGCGGAGGTGAAACTTATAATAATACTTGAAGAATGGAACAAAAGTGGGGAGTGTGGCAGAGAGTATTTCAAGTAAGGGGAATGACATAAACAAATGATATGTATAATATATTGTAGAAGAAGGTACTTGACAGGTTTGCTGAAGGGTAAGTTAATATAAGGAAGGGCTAGAAAAGGTTAGAAAGATAACTTGGGATAAGACTGTGGAATGCATTGAATGCTAGGTTAAGAGCCACTGAAGGAAATGATACTTGGAGAATTATCTAACAGCAGTGTGGTCAGTACAATGGATTAAGAGAGATTGAGGACTGTTGTAAAAATCTGTGCGGGGGAAGGGGCTTTGAGCTAGGATGATGCAAGAGGAAACACTATGATGGAAAGGATAGGAAATATATGTTTACAATTTCTCTTACGAATTGCCTGTAAAATTTACAAAGCACATCTTCAATATTGGCAAGGATTGTGAGTATAGACATTATCTTTTATCTATCTATCTATCTATTTATTTTGGTGAGAGTATAGACTTTAAAAGTTAGAAAGGACCTTAAGTTTTATCTTACTCCACTTTTCTGTTTTAATATTCAGGAAATCGACCTAGATTTATTTAATTTTATTTTTTTAACATCTCTATTGGAGTATAATTGCTTTACAATGGTGTGTTAGTTTCTGCTGTATGACAAAGTGAATCAGCTATATGTATACATATATCCCCATATCTCCTCCCTCTTGTGTCTCCCTCCCACCCTCCCTATCCCACCCCTCTAGGTGGACACAAAGCACCGAGCTGATCTCCCTGTGCTATGGGGCTGCTTCCCACTAGCTGTCTGTTTTACATTTGGTAGTGTGTATACGTCCATGCCACTCTCTCAGTTCATCCCAGCTTACCCTTCCCCCTCCCTGTGTCCTCAGGTCCATTCTCTACGTCTGCGTCTTTATACCTGTCCTGCTCCTAGGCTCTTCAGAACCATTTTTTTTTTAAGATTCCATATATATGTGTTAGCATATGGTATTTGTTTTTCTCTTTCTGACTTACTTCACTCTGTATGACAGTCTCTAGGTCCATCCACCTCATTACAAATAACTCAATTTCGTTTCTTTTTATGGTGGAGTTATATTCCATTGTATTTATGTGTCACATCTTCTTTATCCATTCATCTGGGAAATCGACCATATTGTTGTGTTGGAGTTGATATTATAACTTCACTCTTCTGATGTTTAGTTTTTTTTTTCTTTTTTTAAGAAGTGTAACCTTTTTATTATTTATTTATTTATTTAATGGTGTATATTTTATTTATTTATTTATTTGATTGCTCTGGGTCTTAGTTGCCGCAGGTGGGCTCCCCAGTTGTGGCTCGTGGGCTTCTTAGTTGTGGCTCACCAACCCCTTAGTTGCGGCACACAGGCTCCCTAGCTGTGGCGTGTGAACTCTTCGTTGCGACATGCATGTGGGATCTAGTTCCCTGACCGGGGATTGAACCTGGGCCCCCTGCATTGGGAGCGTGGAGTCTTAACCACTGCCCCACCAGGGAAGTCCCCTGATGTTTAGTTTTGAGTGAAGTTATCATAAATGTTTTTGAGAAATTAGCTGAAAAGAACAGCCAAAAAAATAAAGCACTATATCTAAAAGAAAGATTACAAATCTAGGGGAACACCTCTCTTTAGCTATAGTTTATCTAAGGCCTCAGGCAGGTTACCCAGTGCTTCTTCATGGACCAGCCAGCTGGACAAGTCTAGATAAGCAACCAGGATACACCCTGCACTAGCTGGGTGAGGTCTACACAGCTCTGGAGGGTGCCCTGTATCTTTGCAAAAAATGGTTTGAAGTAGCTTAAAGGATACACATAAGGTTAATAAAAATATATGAGGTGCCCTAATCCATCTGATGAAGCCACTTTTTTCTAAACGCAGACTCTTCATTCAGGAAGGTGAATTTCATTATGGACTTTGAGATTCTCAGCTGAATGGAAAGTACTAGATAGATACCAGATCTAGAGATAGGTATCTCATAGATATCAGGGAATCATAAAATTATTGTTAGGATCTTAATGGTATAGTTGGTCCCACTTCTGGCTATATGCTAGAATAATTTAGGAAGCCTGTTAAAAATACAAATTTTTGAACCTCACTGGACATACTGAATTAGATAGATGCTTTAGGGAGCCACAGAGTCATTAAGTTCCCTGGGTGATTTTTATGTGTTAGTCTGTGAACTGCTATTGGGAAGCACTAATTGAATCCATCTCTTATAGTAATATCTCCAATAGAAGGCCATTTGCCTTTGCTTGACATTATTTCCAGTGAGGTATCATTTTCCATTTTGGGAATAGCTCTGATGTTTTTAAAATAACTTCTTTATTGAGACATAATTTATATGCCATACGATTCACCTATTTAAAGTGTATAATTCAGTGGCTTTTTTTTTAACATCTTTATTGGAGTATAATTGCTTTACAATGGTGTGTTAGTTTCTGCTTTATAACAAAGTGAATCAGCTATACACATACATATATCCCCCTATCTCCTCCCTCTTGCATCTCCCTCCCACCCTCCCTATCCCACCCCTCTAGTTGGACACAAAACACCGAGCTGATCTCCCTGTGCTATGCGCTGCTCCCCACTAGCTATCTGTTTTACATTTGGTAGTGTATATATACGTCCATGCCACTCTCTCACTTCGTCCCAGCTTACGCTTTCCACTCCCTGGGTCCTCAAGTCCATTCTCTACATCTGCGTCTTTATTCCTGTCCTGCCCCTAGGTTCTTCAGAACCATTTTATTTTTTTTAAGATTCCATATGTATGTGTTAGCATATGGTATTTGTTTTTCTCTTTCTGACTTACTTCACTCTGTATGACAGACTCTAGGTCCATCCACCTCACTACAAATAACTCAAGTTCATTTCTTTTTATGGCTGAGTGATATTGCACTGTATATATGTGCCACATATTCTTTATCCATTCATCTGTTGATGAACACTTAGGTTGCTTCCATGTCCTGGCTATTGTAAATAGAGCTGCAATGGACATTGTGGTACATGACTCTTTTTGAATTATGGTTTTCTCAGGGTATACGCCCAGTAGGGATTGCTGGGTCATATGGTAGTTCTATTTTTAGTTTTTTTTAAGGGACCTCCATATGGAGAACACTCCATAGTGCCTGTATCAATATTCATTCCCACCAACAGTGCAAGAGGGTTCCCTTTTCTCCACACCCTCTCCAGCATTTATTGTTTGTAGATTTTTTGATGATGGCCATTCTGACTGGTGTGAGGTGATACCTCGTTATAGTTTTGATTTGCATTTCTCTAATGATTAGTGATGTTAAGCATCTTTTCATGTGTTTGTTGGCAATCTGTATATCTTTTTTTGAGAAATGTCTATTTAGGTCTTCTGCCCATTTTTAGATTGGGTTGTTTGTTTTTCTGATATTGAGCTGCATGAGCTGCTTGTATATCTTGGAGATTAATCCTTTGTCAGTTGCTTCGTTTGCAAATATTTTCTCCCATTCTGAGGGTTGTCTTTTCATCTTGTTTATAGTTTCCTTTGCTGTGCAAAAGCTTTTAAGTTTCATTAGGTCCCATTTGTTTATTTTTGTTTTTATTTCCATTTCTCTAGGAGATGGGTCAAAAAGGATCTTGCTGTGATTTATGTCATAGAATGTTCTGCCTGTGTTTTCCTCTAAGAGTTTAATAGTGTCTGGCGTTACATTTCGGTCTTTAATCCATTTTGAGTTTATTTTTGTGTATGGTGTTAGGAAGTGTTCTAATTTCATTCTTTTATATGTAGCTGTCCAGTTTTCCTAGCACCACTTGTTGATGAGGCTGTCTTTTCTCCATTGTATATTCTTGCCTCCTTTATCGAATATAAGGTGACCATATGTGTATGGGTTTATCTCTGGGCTTTCTATCCTGTTCCATTGATCTGTATTTCTGTTTTTGTGCCAGTACCATACTGTCTTGATTAATTTCAGTGGTTTTTAGTTGTGCAACTATCACCACAGTCAAATTTAGAACATTGTCATCACCCCTAAAAGAAATTCCAAACCCATTAGCAGTCACTTCCCTATCCTCCCCACCCCCACCTGTGTTCACTGTCAACAATAACTAATGTATATTTCTGTCTGTGGATTTGCCTATTCTGGATATTTCATGTAAATGGAATCATATAATATATGGTGCTTGTGACTGACTTCTTTCACTTAGCATGCTGTTTTCAATGTAACATGTATCACTACATCATTTTTTATTGCCAAGTAATATTCTATTGTATACATGTACCACATTTTATTTGTACTTTTGTCAGTTGATGAACATTTGGGTTGTTTACACATTTTGGCTATTATAAATACTGCTGTTGTGTGGACATATTTTTAGTCCTTTTGGATATATAGGAGTGGAATTACAGGGTCAAATGGTAACACTATGTTTAACTTTTTGAGGAACTCCCTGACTATTTTCCAAAGTGTCTGTACCATTTTACATCCCCATCAGTGGTGTATAAGTGTTCCAGTTTCTTCACATTCTCACTAACACTTATTGTTATCTATCTTTATGATTAGACCCATCCTAGTGGGTGTAAAGTGGTTATCTCATTGTGGTTTTTTGATGTTTTGCATCTTTTTCTGTGTTAATTGGCCATTTATTTATCTTCTTTGTAGAAATGTCTATTCAGATCCTTTGCCCATTTTTAAATTGGGTTATTTGTCTTTTTATTGTTGAGGTATAAGTGTTCTTTATATATTCTGGGTACAAGTTCTTTATCAAGATATATGACTTACAAAACTTTCTCCCATTCGATGGATTATGTTTTCACTTTCTAGATAGTACTGTTTGAAGGGCAAAAATTTTTAATTTTTGGGAAGTCCAACTTGTCTTTTTTCTTTTGTTGTTTGTGCTTCTGGTTTCATATCTAGGAAACCATTGCCTAGTCCAAGTTTAATAATTTTTGCTCTTATGTGAGGTAGGGGCCTTGCTATATTATTTTACAAGTGGAGATCCAGATGCCCCAAGCACAGTTTATTGGAAAGACTATTTTTTCCTTATTGAATTGTTTTGGCATTCTTGGCATTCTGAAACTCAATTGATTATAAGTGTGTGGGTTTGTTTCTGAACTCCCAATTTGTATACCCGTACCACACTGTCTTGCTTTCTGTGACTTTGTAATAAGTTTTGAAATTGGGAAGTATGAGTTTTTGAATTTTGTTCTTCTTTTCCAAGATTGCTTTGCCTAGTGGGTTGCTCTCATTTCCATATGAATTTTTTTTTTTTTTTTTTTTTGCGGTACGCGGGCCTCTCACTGTTGTGGCCTCTCCCGTTGCGGATCACAGGCTCCGGACGTGCAGGCTCAGCGGCCATGTCTCACGGCCCAGCCACTCCGCGGCATGTGGGATCCTCCCGGACCGGGGCATGAACCCGTGTCCCCTGCATCGGCAGGTGGACTCTCAACCACTGCGCCACCAGGGAAGCCCTCCATATTAATTTTAGGATAAGCTTGTCAATTTCTGCAAGGAATCCAACTGGGATTTTGGAAGAGATTGCATTTAATCTGTATATCCAGCTAGAGATTATTTCCATTTTAACAACATTGTCTTCTAATCCAGGAACATGAAATGCCTTAACATTTTTAAGTCTTTTGTTAATATCTTTTAATAATTTTTGTACTTTTCAGAGTACAGATTTTACACTTGTTTTGTTAAATTTATTCCTAAGAACTTTATTCTTTTTGTAAATAAACTTGTTTTTAATTTCATTTTCACATTGATACTATACAGGAACAATTGATTTTTGTATATTGATCTTGTATCCAGCAACCTTACAGCTCTAACTTTAAACATAAAGTTTTTCTTTCTGTTGAGCAGAAATCTCTTTACAGACTTACGTTCTTCATCTTTTTCTACTTTTTTGATGTAAATCAGTTTGTTGTGCAAGCTGGGTGATTACATATTTTTATATTGAGATGTGGTCATAAAATACGGATATTGCTTTTCCTTTGATCTCTTAAACTCAACTTAAAGCATTTCATAAGATAGAAATGGAAGCAGCATTGCAATTAGCTTACAGTATGTCTGGGAGCTTCTTTTAAGATCAACATTCATAAATTGTAGTAGATTTCTTAAAAATTTGCCTGCTTGCTCTACATTATATATGCTAATAATTTATTCACCAAACCATGTAAGGTAATATTAATTGAAAGTTAGGACCTAAGGCCTAAGCAATGGAGATAAACCCTGAACTCTATGGCCATATGAACCAGCTATCCCATTCCTGGGCATATATCCAGACAAAACTAGAATTTGAAAAGATGCATGTACCTCTATGTTCATAGCAGCACTATTTACAATAACCAAGACATGGAAACAACCTAAATATCAGTCAACAGATGAATGGATAAAGAAGATGTGGAATATATATATAGGAATATTACTCAGGCATTAAAAAGAATGAAATAATGCCATTTGCAGCAACATGTATGGACCTAGAGATTATCATACTAAGTAAAGTAAGTTAGAAAGAGAAAGACAAATACAATATGATATCACTTATATGTGGAATCTAAACTATGACACAAATGAACAGAACACAAATGAACTGTTTCTGTATCAATGAAACAGAAACAGACTCATAGAATAGAGAACAGACTTGTGGTTGCCAAGGAGGGTATGGGGGGAAGGGAAGAATTAGGAGTTTAGGATTAGCAGATGCAAACTATTATATATAGGATGGAAAAACAACATCCTACTGTATAACAGAAGGAACTGTACTCAATATCCTGTGATAAATCATAATGAAAAAGAATATTGAAAAGAATTTATTATATATGTATAACTGAGTCACTTCACTATACAGCAGAAATTAACACAACTTGTAAATCACTGTACTTCAATTAAAAAAAAAAGCCTGAACTATACTCTAGGTGTGTTCTCTGGTTAGCACGGTTAGCACACAACTTTATTTAATAGACAATATGAGAAAATCATGTGAATACAACATAGTACATGGCAGAGGGATATGTTAATTTGGTTTGGGGCTGGTGGTGGAAAGTTTTTAATACAACAGTAACGTGCTAATCATCCAGTTAATCTGTGCTTAGAAGTAGTTTTCAGGGACACTTAAGAAGAGTTGATTCTTGGTTGGAGAGGTTATTTGCAGAGCTTTTTGCTTTGAGTAGTTTTGCTTTGAGTAGTTTTGCTTTGAGCCTCAAGTCCGAAGCATATGCTGATTAAAGAGCTGTCCCTGCCATATAAGTTAATTTGTCAGTGGCTTTGCTGTCACTCTGTTCTGTCTTATGTGTTTGCCATACGGTTTCATCTGTCATATTATAACTAAGAGGCTGACTTATTGATGCCCTCCTTTACTAATGAAAAAGCATAAAAATCAACAAAAGACAAATTGAGGAAAATCCTATCTGTGGGTATTTATTGATTACACACTGTGTGTCCAACACTGTGTTATATGGAATTTGACCTCAAGGAGGCTAAATTTTAGGGAGACATAGATACATGAAAACAAATGGCCATAGGTGGTATATACTTCAGTGCTGGAATACTTGATACCAAGAAGTGCTGTGGGATAATTACATAGCGTTTTCACATATATTATATAATATGAGAAGAGAGGATGATCACTAAATTAAGACAGAGGCTCCATTAAAATGAAAAAGGGAAAATTATCATGGGTTGGAACTGCAGGATTAAAATTATCAGAAAGAAGTTGGAATGTGTGCTGAACTGTAAGTGATGGGTCTGCTCTAGCGGTTATAATTGCTTCTCCTTCCATTCTATTCCGTTCTCACTCTTTTCCAGCCACGCAGGCCTCCTTGCTATTCCTCCAAAAGTCTGAGGACCTCCTTAGAAACTTTTTATTTGCTATTTACCAGTTTCATTCCCTTCTGCCTGGAACTTTCTTCTTCCAGTTATCTGAATGGCTTGCTCTCCTCCTATCTTCAAACGTCATTATATGAGAGCCCTGCCCTGACATCCCTATACAAAATAGTAGTAACGCTCTCCCCATTACTTTCTCATCATTATCCTGCTTTATTTTCTTCACTGCACATTTGATAAATTTGGGGCTGCTTATTTATTAGGTATCTGTTTCTGCTAAGGTGACCAACTGCCCTGTTTGTCCCAGAGTGAGGGATTTTCTGGGATTTAGTATGTTCACTGCTAAGACGGGACAGTCCCAGGCAAACTGGGATACATGATCACCTTTGTTTATTCACTGGATTGGAAGCTTCTTGAGAGAATGGAATTTGTTTTCTTCATTGCTGTATCCTAGTGTCTAGAAGGGTACCTGGTGCATAGAGGTGTGCAGTGTGTATCTGTTAGATGAACAGTTTGCCTTTAAGGTTCTGCATCCTTAAGGGACTTGTTGGTTTCCAAGACTAGAAAATGTTTTAAATAAAAATTTCAAACTAGAAGAAAGAGATTCAATTTTTGAGAAATTTGTAGGATAAAAATCAGTTAACAGAAACTCTGAAGCTGTGATTTTTTCAGCCTCGCTTTTGCAACACCGTGTGTTGTGTTCAGCTGACTTAGAGGGTATTGTGAAATTCTTTCCCCCCAAAGTAATAGTGATAATTCACTTTAATTTAAAATAAAATTGCATAAAGGAGGAAGGGTGGATCATATATTTAAATGAGAAGAACATGTTGCAATTATAGCATGGTTAGAAACCACTGATATCTGACTTCCTGGTTTGAAGAAGGTGACAACGATTTTGTGTTTGCTACAAGCATCTTCAGGGTAGGGAACCTAACGCCACTGCAGGTACTACCCACTGGTTGTGTAATTATTTCACTGACTCTGTTCTGCTCATGGAATGTAAGCGAAGAAAGAGTAGTGTGCTCACACCTTGTTGCTTTTCCTTCCCTGCTCGTCTCTGTGCTACCTGAAGAAAGACATCTTTTGAATGTGTCCATGGAAAATAGTGTCCATATCCTGTGTACATAAAAGATATTTGAAATATATGTGAAGAACGCACTAAGCTGAGATAGACTGCATGGCCCACTATTCAAATATGCCATCCAGATGTGTGGTGCCCCTGCTCCTCGACACGTCCATTGCCATTAACATATTATAAGATAGAACGCTCTGCATTTTTCAAATATCTGTTTAATGCCTCAATTGAGGCCTGTAAAAGACTCATCCTTCACCCTCCAGCTGGACATAATGCTCAAGACAAATAAGTGAACAGAATTGCAGCCTCGGGTGATATGAGCAGGAAATAGAGATATGTGCACAGGGTGCTGGGGGGACATGTAGGAGGAGCAGTTTATCAGATCCATGGATAGTAAGTGTCAAGGACTTAGAAACATATTATTTGGTTGTTTATAACTAATACACATTTTATGTAACTTATTGAAGAATAACATGCCTACAGAAGACTGTACAAATCGTAACTACCTAGCATGGCACATTTCCAGAAAGTAAAGACATTATGTAATCGGCACCCAGATAAAGAAACAGAACATACCCAGCTTCCAGAAGCCCCACTCATGCCCTCTCCCATCACTGTGACCACCTTGCCCAAGAGTAAACACTGTGCTGACTTTCTCACCATTATTAATTTGCCTCTTTTTCATCTTCCTGCAAATGGAATCAAACAGCGTGTACTTGTGTGCCTGACGTCTTTCACTCAACATTTATTTGGGAGCTTTACCCGTGCAGTAGTTGTTGTTGTTGCATGCTCATTGCTCATAGTGTTTCACTGTGTGAGCGTACCACGGTGCATCTATCCATTCTAGTGTTGATCAACGTTTGGATTATTTACAGTTCTTTGCTGTTGTGAATAGTGCTATTATGAATATTCTGTATGTCTCAGTGGACATATGTGTGCATTTCTGATGGGTGTATACTGAAGGGTGGGCTCACTGGCTCGCGTTGTGTAGAGGGTTAAGGAGAGGACTGTTAATATACGCACATATGCATACACACATAATTTTGATGGTATGTGTTATAAATAAGTCTTTAAAAATACAGTCGTAGAAAAACAGAACATCTTGAAAGTACAAACAGGGTACACTTAAAATGCAACTTGACCATTTTGTCAGTCAGCATTCAGTCAAGAGACAGAAACCGTATCAGTAATTTGAGGAGGGTAGAGGAAGAATACCCCAAAAGGAACAAACTGGGAAGACGCTTTTCTCATGGCTCCCTGCAGCCCCCCAAGGCTGAGACTCTGACCTCCTTGTTGGAGAGGGTGTGGCTACAGCCCCCTGGATGATGGAGACCCTTACGTGGGGGTGCTGGGAGGCCAAGGCTGGCAAGTAGAAATGGGTTAGGTGCCAGTTAAACGGGCTGGAGGGTGAGCACTGCTGGGTCTCCTGTGTACCTCTAGCAGCTGCACCATAGGTGCAGCTCTGAAAAGTGCACTAGAGCCAGGGAAAGAAGCTCCCGTTCTGTCATGCCTTGCACCGTCCCTCCATCACTTTCTGTTGACAAGCTAAACATTGCACCAGTTGACAGAGGAAACATGTTTACAGGGCCCAGTTCCAGTTTCATAAGCGGGACAAAGAAGAGTAGATTTGGGAGATGAGAGGCAGTAAGGGAATAAATAGCACAACTATGTAACACCAAACTTACCTTCCAGTTTATTTTTTCTGCTGTGTCTAATTTGCTATTAAACCCATCTAATGAGCTCTTAAGTTTAGGTAATAGATCCTTCAATTCTACAATTCCATTTGGTTCTTTTCTATAAGTTCTTTAGTGAATTTATCTTTTCATCTATAGTTTTCTCCATTTTCTTGTACATACTAATTGTATTTATTTTCAAGTCCTTATGAACCAATTCCAATATCTGGAATATTCTTGGGTCTATTTGTTTTGCCTGCTTTTTTTCTTTATCAGTGATATGCTTCTGTATTTGGTGTTTCTAGTTGTTTTGAGTGGATGTCAGCCATTCCAGTTCAAAAACAGTAGAGGCTCCAGGTGGTGCTCTTTTCTTCTAGAGAGAAAGTTCATTGTCCCCTCTCATAGGCAGATGCATGTTGACCGATGACCTTAATCCAGACAGGGACTCTGCTGGGTTGAGGCTGGTTTATGGCTTTGGTAAGGGTGGGTCTACCTCTGCTTTACTACTGTTCCTGAAGTAGAGCTCTTCAGGGTTTTAAACCAAGAGTCTGGAGTGGCCACTGTTCTTAGACCCTTTTAAGTGCTTTGGCCAATAAAATATTTTAAAATAGACACCATGTTATTTATCAAATTATTTGAACACCTGCACAGCATGGATCTTTGCCCTGAGAGATCTCATATTCTAAATTTTGTCTTGTTAAGCCTGCTGGTAACTCTGCTCTGCTTTTCAGAAGTGGTTGCTTAATTTTTAGCTTCTTGCCCTTGGGCTGCCCCAGAATTTATCAGATGTCTTGAGGGGAACTGGCTGCATGTTTTTTGAGGTCTCTCAAGACTCTGTTCTGATGGTTTTTTCTGAGTCCAACAGCAACTTTGTGCTGTGCAAAGCCTGGTTTCTCAGCCTCCTTCCTGTGCCCAGAATTTGCAAATGTCCCAGGGATACCTCTCCCTGATGCTGTCTCCTTTCTGAATTCTCAGCCCCTCCGGTTCTCATTGCTTCAGCAGACGTCGAATACCTTCAACGATCTGGCTTTCTGGTTGTTCTTACTGAGACTGCTGGTTTATGCAAAGCCACTGCATCCTATCTGGAAGCATAAGTCAGTTGTCCTACATATAGTTTTGCCCTTTACTGACATAGATACACTATTGATACTATGTATAAAATAGATAACTAATGAGAACCTACTGCGTAGCACAGGGAACTCTACTCAGTGCTCTGTGGTGACCTAAATGAGAAGGAAACCCAAAAAAAGAGGGGATATATGTATACCTATAGCTGATTCACTTTGTATAAACTAACACAATATTGTAAAGCAACTATACTCCAATTAAAAAACAAAACAAAACAAACAAAGCAAAAGTACAAAACCTTAGTGGACCATAAATACCCCTTCCTATGTTGGCAAGAATACAGAATTAAGAAAAATCATTATTAATAATAAAAATACTTAATGTTAATAAAATTTCAATAACATCAATAAAAATTATTAAAATGCCAAAAAACAGTGTACTTCTTCCTTTCTTATGAAAACCTAGATTTTAAGTTCCAGTAGATTTTCCTAAGGTGGAAAGAAATAAGGGTAAACGTTATTTAGAGATGGCATCTCTGGTTCTCTTGATCTGATAGCAGCTTGGATTCAAAGGATGCTTCAATGTATGGTCCAAGTGAATATGAGAAAATTACGAGAAATTTTGATGCAAACTTGGTTTATGTGCTGGTGAGTTAAAAACTCTGTATTTCTACCATTATCTATTTTTCCTTATCAGCCATGGAAACATTTTATGAGGTAGGAAATATGCTGATACTGTTATTCTTTGTAAAATGTACCTCCTTAGGGGAGACAGTGGAAGGCCCCTGGTCTAGGAATGATGATTTGTGAATTCATCTATTTTTTCAAAGGTGTTGCTACCATACCAACTGTGGATTAAGATGAGTATTAATGTCCACACATATGCACACACACATATAATTTTGAAGGCATGTGTTACAAACAAGGCTTTTAAAAGCACAGTTGTAGAAAAACAGAACATCTTGTAAGTGCAAACAAGGTACATTTAAAATGTGCACTCTTGAAGTAAGTCAGAAAGAGAAAAACAAATACCGTATGCTAACACATATATATGGAATATTAAAAAAAAAGGTTCTGAAGAACCTAGGGGCAGGACAGGAATAAAGACACAGACATAGAGAATGGACTTGAGGACACGGGGAAGGGGAAGGGTAAGCTGGGACGAAGTGAGAGAGTGGCATGGACTTATATATACTACCAAATGTAAAATAGATAGCTAGTGGGAGGCAGCCCCATAGCACAAGGAGATCAGCTCGGTGCTTTGTGACCACCTAGAGGGGTGGGATAGGGAGGGTGGGAGGGAGACGCAAGAGGGAGGAGATATGGGGATATATGTATATGTATATGTATAGCTGATTCACTTTGTTAGAAAGCAGAAACTAACCCACCACTGTCAAGCAATTATGCTCCAGTAAAGATGTTAAACAAAAATAAATACCAAAAAAAAATGTTCACTCTTATAAGACAAATGAAAAAAAGGCAAACCAAGTTATTTTTTGAAATCTAATGGCAAATATAACATTTAGCATATATTGCCAGTTTTGATTTACTCAACTGAATTTGTAAAAATGCTTCTGGGAAAATGAGGTACTGAATTGTGTGTGAAGCATTTCAGTTCAGAAACCGCTTATTCAGAGGAGTTATTTGATGATCAGTTTTGAAGATTATTCATTGTCTTTGGTTGGTCATCTCTGTCATCCTCTCTTTATCACCTTTTTTCCTCTCCAGCACTCTTCTCAAAGAGGTAGATTTTTAAATTATAACAGTGTATTTTTATTATTAACAACATATAAAATACAGATAAATACCTAGAAAAACAAATCCTTAATCCCACAGTTTAGAGATGAGTATTATTAACATTTTAGTGGATTTACTCTCAGTATTTTTCTATGTCTTTGTCACACGCATACATGTCCTTTACAGTTTTCAATATATATTTTTTTACCTTACATATTATTGTAAGCATTTTTCCTTTGACATGATGAATTCGTCTGAAGAATCTTTTAAAATTGGCTTCTATTCTTTTGCCCTGTCCCTGATGGTTAGTGCCTCCCCAGGAACATCAAAAGTGTATCTCAAACCCGTCCTTTTTCTTTACTTTCAAGTTTGTTTTTCATCGAAAACAATGAACTTCACTTAAGGGAAATGGAAACAATTTGTGAATTCTTAATACCTAATAGTTGGTGATTATAATATTACTTAATATTACAGTAACTTGCTTAAAAAAGTATATTAGTTCATCATTGTAAGTCTAATTTCTGTAAACAGGGATTCTACCCACACTTCTCTTAAGAAAATAGAGGTGAAATTAAGGTTTTAGTGAAACAACATCCAAATTGTTTTTGGCTAACATGTATACAGCATTGAGTAGAGATAAAGAACTCTACCTTTCAAGAGGACTTTGATTTAATTGGTGAACTTAAACATAAATAGAGAAATATTGTAGCATATTGCTACAATATTGTGTGTTGTCATAACACATTATATATACCTCTGTAGCACTACTATTTTGTCCAGTAGTTGTTTGTTTATATTTTTGTCTCCTCTGCCATTCTGAGAGCACCTTGCAGGCAGAGGTGCTTAACATGTTTATTGGAGTATAACAGCTTGACAATGGTGTGTTAGTTTCTGCTTTATAACAAAGTGAATCAGCTATACATATACATATATCTCCATATCTCCTCCCTCTTGCCTCTCCCTCCCACCCTCCCTATCCCACCCCTCTAGGTGGTCACAGAGCACTGAGCTGATCTCCCTGTGCTATGCGGCTGCTTCCCACTAGCTATCTGTTTTACAGCTGGTAGTGTATATATGTCCATGACACTCTCTCACTTCGTCCCAGCTTACCCTTCCCCCTCCCCGTGTCCTCAAGTCCATTCTCTACGTCTGCGTCTTTATTCCTGTCCTGCCCCTAGGTTCTTCAGAACTTTTTTTTTCTTTAGATTCCATATATATGTGTTAGCATATGGTATTTGTTTTTATATTTCTGACTTACTTCACTCTGTACTTCACGCTGTATGACAGACTCTCTAGGTCCATCCACCTCACTACAAATAACTCAATTTCGTTTCTTTTTATGGCTGAGTAATATTCCATTGTATATATGTGCCACATCTTCTTTATCCATTCATCTGTCGATGGACACTTAGGTTGCTTCCATGTCCTGGCTATTGTAAATAGAGCTGCAATGAACATTGTGGTACGTGACTCTTTTTGAATTATCGTTTTCACAGGATATACTCCCAGTAGTGGGATTGCTGGGTCATATGGTAGTTCTATTTTTAGTTTTTTAAGGGACCTCCATATTGTTCTCCATAGTGGCTGTACCAATTTACATTCCCACCAACAGTGTAAGAGGGTTCCCTTTTCTCCACACTCTCTCCAGCATTTATTATGTGTAGATTTTTTGATGATGGCCATTCTGACTGGTGTGAGGTGATACCTCATTGCAGTTTTGAGTTGCATTTCTCTAATGATTAGTGATGTTGAGCATCCTTTCATGTGTTTGTTGGCAATCTGTATATCATTTTTGGAGAAATGTCTATTTAGGTCTTCTGCCCATTTTTGGATTGGGTTGTTTGTTTTTTTGATATTGAGCTGCATGAGCTGCTTGTATATCTTGGAGATTAATCCTTTGTCAGTTGCTTCGTTTGCAAATATTTTCTCCCATTCTGAGGGGTGTCTTTTTGTCTTTTTTACGGTTTCCTTTGCTGTGCAAAAGCTTTGAAGTTTCATTAGGTCCCATTTGTTTACTTTTGTTTTTATTTCCATTTCTCTAGGAGATGGGTCAAAAATGATTTTGCTGTGATTTATGCCATAGAGTGTTTTGCCCATGTTTTCCTCTAAGAGTTTGATAGTGTCTGGCCTTACATTTAGGTCTTTAATCCATTTTGAGTTTATTTTTGTGTGTGGTGTTAGGGAGTGTTCTAATTTCATTCTTTTACATGTAGCTGTCCAGTTTTCCCAGCACCACTTGTTGAAGAGGCTGTCTTTTCTCCATTATATATTCTTGCCTCCTTTATGAAATATAAGGTGACCATATGTGTATGGGTTTATCTCTGGGCTTTCTATCCTGGTCTGTTGATCTATATTTCTGTTTTGTGCCAGTACCATACTGTCTTGATTACTGTAGCTTTTTAGTATAGTCTGAAGTCTGGGAGCCTGATTCCTCCAGCTCCATTTTTCTTTCTCAAGATTGCTTTGGCAGTTTGGGGTCTTTTGTGTTTCCATACAAATTGTAGAATTTTTTGTTCTAGTACTGTGAAAAATGCCATTGGTAGTTTGACAGGGATTGCAATGAATCTGTAGACTGCTTTGGGTAGTATAGTCATTTTCACAATGTTGATTCTTCCAATCCAAGAACATGGTATATCTCTCCATCTGTTTGTATCATGTTTAATTTCTTTCATCAGTGTCTTATAGTTTTCTGCCTGCAGGTCTTTTGTCTCCTTGGTAGGTTTATTCCTAGATATTTTATTTTTTCATTGCAATGGTAAGTGGGAGTGTTTCCTTAATTTCTCTTTTGGATTTTTCATCATTAGTGTGTAGGAATGCAAGATATTTCTGTGCATTAATTTTGTATCCTGCTACTTTACCAAAAGCATTGATTAGTTCTAGTAGTTTTCTGGTAGCATCTTTAGGATTCTCTATGTATAGTATCATGTCATCTGCAAACAGTGACAGCTGTACTTCTTCTTTTACGATTTGGATTCTTTTGATTTCTGTTTCTTCTCTAAATGCTGTGGCTAAAACTTCCAAAACTATGTTGCATAATGGTGGTGAGAGTGGACAACCTTGTCTTTTTCCTGATCTTAGAGGAAATGATTTCAGTTTTTCACCATTGAGAACGATGTTGGTTGTGGGTTTGTCACATATGACCTTTATTATGTTGTGGAAAGTTCCCTCTATGCCTACTTTCTGGAGGGTTTTTATCATAAATGGGTGTTGAATTTTGTCGAAAGCTCTTTCTGCATCTATTGAGATAGTCATATGTTTTTTCTCCTTCAATTTGTTAATATGGTTTATGACATTGATTGATTTGCATATATTGAGGAATCCTTGCATTCCTGGGGTAAACCCCACTTAATCGTGGTGTATGATCCTTTTAATGTGCTATTGGATTCTGTTTGCTTGTATTTGGTTGAGGATTTTTGCATCTATGTTCATCAGTGATATTGGCCTGTAGTTTTCTTTCTTTGTGACATCTTGGTCTGGTTTTGGTATCAGCGTGATGGTTGCCAGAGACCATATCTTACCTTTAATTTCCCTAATACTTACTTGTGGTATAGGCATTTAGTAAGTACACACTACTAAGGTTTGTTTTGTTTTATTTTTAAATGAATGAATATGCTAAGTACCACATTAATGGTACAGGAGTTCTGAGGAAGTGTTGATTATTGCGCCTTTATGGTCATCTGAGGCTTTATGAGGGAGGAAGGGTTTTAGCTGGGTCTTTAAGCAGCGGTAGGATTTAGAAAATGACAGAGGTAACGGCACTGTAGTCAGGAAGACAAACCTACAGCGAAGTATCACAAACCAAGTATGGCATGTTGGGAGCATTGAGAAAACAGGTTTTCTTTTCTTTTTTTTTTTAATTGAAGTATAGTTAATTTACAGTGTTGTGTTAGTTTCAGATGTACATCAAAATGATTCAGGTGCGTGTGTGTGTGTGTGTGTGTGTGTATGATATTCAGTATAGTTCCCTATGCTATGCAGTAGGTCCTTGTCATTTATCTGCTTTATATATAGTAGTGTGTGTATGTTAATCCCAAACTCCTAATTTATCTCCCCCACAGAGCTATCCTTTTTGGTTACCATAAGTTTGTTTTCTGTCTGTGAATCTATTTCTGTTTTGTAAATAAGTTCATTTCTATCACTTTTTTAGTTTCCACGTATAAGTGATACCATATATTTTCTTTCTCTGCCTGACTTACTTAGTATGATAATTTCTAGGCGCATCCATGTTGCTGCAAATGGCATTATTTTGTTCTTTTTTATAGCTGAGTAGTATTCCATTGTATGTATGTACCACATCTTCTTTACCCATTTATCTGTTGATGGACTCTTAGGTTGCTTCCATGTCTTGGCTATTGTAAATAGTGCTGCAATGAATATTGGGGTGCATGTATCTTTTCAAATTAGAGCTTTCTCTGGTTGTATGCTCAGGAGTGGGATTGCAGGATCATATGGTAACTCTATTTTTAGTTTTTTAAGAAACCTCCATACTGTTCTCTATCATGGCTGTACCAATTTACATTCACACCAACAGTGTAGGAGGGTTCCTTTTTCTCCATACCCTCTCCAGCATTTATTATTTGTAGACTTTTTAAATGGTGGCCATTTTGACTGGTGTGAGGTGATACCACATTGTAGTTTTGATTTGCATTTCTCTAATAATTGGTGATATTGAGCATCTTTTCATCTTCCTGTTGGCTATCTGTTTGTCTTCTTTGGAGAAATGTCTATTTAGGTCTTCTACCCATTTTTTGATTGGGTTGTTGTTGTTTTTTTGATATTAAGCTCTATGAGCTGTTTGTATATTTTGGAGATTAATACCTTTTCAGTCACATCGTTTGCAAATATTTTCTCCCAGTCTGTAGGTTGTCTTTTTGTTTTGTTTATGCAAACCAGTTTTCTTGGAGTAGAGTTTGCATAGGTAAAGAATAGAAAGTATAGGGCTTCCCTGGTGGCGCAGTGGTTGGGAGTCCACCTGCCGATGCAGGGGGCGCGGGTTCGTGCCCCGGTCTGGGGGATCCCGCGTGCTGCGGAGCGGCTGGGCCCGTGAGCCATGGCTGCTGGGCCTGTGTGTCCGGAGCCTGTGCTCCGCAATGGGAGAGGCCACAATGGTGAGAGGTCCGCGTACCGCAAAAAAAAAAAAAAAAAAAAAAAAGAATAGAAAGTATAGTTATAGAAGTAGATGGAAGCAAAATTGTTAGGGGTTTAGGATACAAAAGATTATTCATTACAGATTTAGGCTGTGATTTTAAGAAACTGCTGCAGTCTTAGGTTTTATTTTATTTTGTTTTCCTTTTTTTTAAAAATATGGTTTACCAAGACATGCTTTTGTGAGATATTCATGAGTTGAAGATATTTTTTTCCCCTGTGGTATTAAGGATTCCAGAATTTTTTTTTTTTTTTTCCATACGCGGGCCTCTCACTGTTGTGGCCTCTCCTGTTGCGGAGACCAGGCTCCGGACACACAGGCCCAGCGGCCGTGGCTCATGGGCCCAGCCACTCCGTGGCATGTGGGATCTTCCCGGACCGGGGAACGAACCCGTGTTCCCTGCATCGGCAGGCGGACCGTCAACCACTAAGCCACCAGGGAAGCCCCAATTCCAGAAATTTTTGATGACTTTATTTTTTAGCCACCTGTTGGTGAGTACACTTCTGGAAATAGTTATGAACTTCATATGTGTACATTAGTTTTTCAGAGGAGTCAAATTTTATTCTACATTTTTAAAGAAAAATGTGTACTTGATTGTTGGTTATGTTCCCTCAGAATGTCTAAATTGATTATTTCCCATTCTCTACTTGTTTCAAAGGTGGTCTTACAGCTAGCTTACCTTGTGTGCTTTTGGTATGCAGGGCCTTATGAGTGAAGGGCTATTTATTTTTTAATAAACTTATAATTTTTAGAACTTTTAGCTTTAGATTTACAGAATAATTGCAAAGATAGTACAGAGAGTTCCTGTGTACCCCACATTGTTTTGCCTATCACTAACATCTTACATTACTATGATACATTTGTATAATTAATGAACCAATGTTGATTCATCATTATTAACAAAAGTCCACACTTTATTCAGATTTCCTTTGTATTCTCCTAATGTCCTTTTCCTATCTAGGATCCCATCCAAGATACCACATGACATTTAGTTCTTTTGTCTGTTTAGGTTCCTGTAGTTGTGACAGTTTCTAAGACTTTCCTTGTTTATGATGACCTTGACAGTTTTGTGGAGTACTGGTAAGGTATTTTATCGAATGTCTCTCAAGTGGGATTTGTCTAATATTTTTCTCATGGTTAGACTGCGGTTATGGGCTTTTGGTAGGAGGACCTCAGAGGTAATGTGCCATTTTCATCACATCATATCTAGGGTGCTTACTATCAATATGACTTATCACTGTTGATATTAACCTTAATTACTTGGCTTGAGAGAGTGTTTGTCAGTTCTTTACTGTAAAGTTACTCTTTCTCCTCCTTTCCATACTGTCCTCCCTAGAAGGGAGTCACTGTGTGCAGGCCACACTTAAGGATTGGGAGGTATGATATACCTCTTTAATGGCAGAATATACATAATTTATTTGGAGTTCTTCTGCATGGGAGATTTGTGTGTTCTCCCACATCACTTATTTATATCAGTATGGACTTATTTATTTTATACTTTGGGTTACAATCCAATACTACATTATTTACTTCGCTGCTGAAATTGTTCCAGCTTTGGCCACTGGAAGCTATTCAGTTGGCTCCTGTATCTTTTAACATGCCCCCATTATTATAGGTTTGTTTGTTGGATCACTTTCTTACTTTATAGCATGACAAGATGCTGAGGCCCATCTTATCTCTTTCCTGCTCTAGTCTTGGAATCAGCCATTTCCCCAAGAAGCCCTAGTTCTTTTAATTTTATTGGACAAAGGTATTAGAAACCAAGATGTGAGTGCTAAGTGTGCTTGTCGCTACTGGGGTGTCATTCCTTTTGGGTCCTCCGAGCTAACAGAGCAAGGAAACACACATATCTATAAATGTTTGTATATATTAACCATTTGTATCTATATTAAGTGAAACATGATTTTATACTGATGTCTGCAACTCTAATCCACGACCACATGGATCATTCTAGCCTCTGGAAAGGGTTATTTTAAGATATCGTTTGTGTGTCCTGATCTCTGCTCTATTGTAATACTATTTCCAGCTGCTTATTTGTTAGTTAATTCCTTCTACAAGCATGTATTGAATCTGTACTATATTTAAGCCTTTGTACTAGGTGTTAGGAATACAAAGATGAGTGATTGATGTAGTTACGGTTTCTTCAGTACATGTTTATCAAATACCTCTGTGTCAGCCCCTGTGCTCCATGCTCATAGTTCAATAGTAGAGAAAATGTGGCTGCAGATAATTATGATATAAGGCAAAAAAGAAAGGTAATAACAAAATTCAGATGGAGAAATGCTTCAAGAAGGGAAATAACACAATGAATTGTATCAATTAGAACCTGGTAGCATTCAAGTGCCAGAAAATGTCACCTAACTGGCTTAAGTAAAAAGAGGATTTATTGGTCCGCATAACCAAAAAGACCAGGGATAAAGCTAGCTTGGGGTATGACTGGTTTTAGGATCAAACAGTGGCATCAGGGCTTTGCTCTGCCTCCTGCTTTGCTGACATTGTTCTCACACCCTTCATAGCATCTCCTAATACCTCTAGGTCAACATCACAATACCAGAAGAAGAGCAGATCTGACATCATGACCAAAAGTATTAGAATTGAAACTTGTTAGTCTTGATTAGCCTCACTTGGGTCATCATATCCATGAACATTGTTGCCTGGGGGATAGAAGGTGATGGTCAGCCTAGCTTTGTACATGTGCTCCATTCCTTTCACAGGTGTTAGTTTTATGATTATTAATTGAGCTATACATTTTTGTTTTGTGACGTTGTCTAAATATTTGTTACATTTTACAATAAAATATTTAAAAAATAATTGAATACATTCAGCATTCAAAAGTTAACGTAATTGCTCAGATTCAGGAGGTCCAGTTAATCCTAAGAAGGTAATATAAAGAAAAGCACTTCTAGATACATCATGGCAAAATTACAGAAAACCAGACAATAAGAAAAATCTAAAAATAGCCAGAGAAAACAAAAGAGCAAATGTTAGACTGTTAGTTGACTTCTTATGGCAACATGGAAGATAGAAGACAGTTTAATGATTTCTTTAATGTAATGAAAGAAAACCACAACCATTTAAAATTTGTATCTAGCAAAAATATTCTTCAAGAATTTAAGTGAAATAATTACATTTTTAGGTAACAAAAGCAGAGTTTATCATCAGCAAACCTTTACTAATTCTTCAGGGAGAAGAAAAGATTTCCGTTGGAAGGTTAGAGATGCAGAAAGGAGTGAAGAACAACAAAATCAGTGAAGGGAGATAGCGGTGAAGAGGGGATAAAATTATAAATCATCCAGAAGGTATTTCAGCTACACCTATCTTAAACATTTTGGTGGATATTAGCACTTATGTTCCCAATAAAATTTATGTAGGCAAATATTAAAATTAAGTGACTTTTTCTTGGTGTTTACTTGGGAGTGGGGATATGGGTGTCTATAGGGTGAGGAAAAAAATAGCATTAAAGCTTGGCTTTACACGTGGTCGACTTAATATTGACCATGTCTGCCATCCTTCCTTCTACTCTTCTGTTCTTGTATTGCTTTGTGTAATACTGTGATTCTTTCGTGTGGACCACTGGAAATATACTGAGCCTCCTATCTCCTGAAGATTCTAATTTAGGTATTTAGTCTAGGTTAGAGCCTGGGCACCAGTGGTTTTTTTATTATTATTTTTAATACATTTATTTATTTTATTTATTTATTTTTGGCTGTGTTGGGTCTTTGTTGCTGTGCACGGGCTTTCTCTAGTTGCAGCAAGTGGGGTCTACTCTTTGTTGTGGTGCACAGGCTTCTCATTGCGGTGGCTTCTCTTGTTGCAGAGCACGGGCTCCAGGCGCACGGGCTTCAGTAGTTGTGGCTCGCAGGCTCAGTAGTTGTGGCTCGCGGGCTCTAGAGTGCAGGCTCAGTAGTTGTGGCGCACGGGTTTCGTTGCTCCGGGACATGTGGGATCTTCCTGGACCAGGGCTCGAACCTGTGTCCCCTGCATTGGCAGGTGGATTCTTAACCACTGTGCCACCAGGGAAGCCCCACCCGTGGTTTTAGAAAGCCAATTCTAGTGTACGACCAGGGCTGAGACCTAAGGGTACTGAAAACAAATATGGTTGAGATAGACCTGAATTCTAGTTTTAGCTCTGTTGATTACTGTGTGGGTTATGCTGACCAAGGTACTTAGCATCTATACATTTATTTATTTATTAATAAAACTGCTAATATTAGTACCTTTATCTCACAAGGCTGTTGTGAAGAATAAAGAAAGTGACATTTGAATGGAAAAATGGAAATAAAACTACAGGTGTAGAAGCCAAAATGACCAAGGGCAGTGTATAATCTTAACTATAGAAGGTTTAGCAGATGTTTGTATTTTCTGAAAAGTCCTCTGGTTTCCCTTTATAACTCAAAGCAATTTATTCTGATCTTTGTGTTTGCATTTCAACTTATATAGAAGTGAGGTTTTGTACTTATTGAAAGTCTTTAGGGTTGGGATTATTTTGCTATACTTGGATTATCTACAGGGATGGGAACATTAAAAAGGAAAAGAATATTATAAAATTTGAAACTGATTCTAATGTATGCTTTCTCCAACATTTTTAAAAAGCAAAAAAACCCCCAAAAAACCCTTAGCCATTTAAAACAGTTTTTCAGATAAATTATCTGTATCCGGCTGAGAATTTTATGCCAAACTGCAGCCCCCACACAAGCTTTGGAGAGCCAAGATAGTTAAACCTGCAAAGTAAAGTGCCGGCTCAGCCCTTACAATGGTCTGATGTAATCACTTAACCACCGAATGCTTTGTAGCCTTGAATTGACAGTGACTCAGTAGACCCTGTATACATTTTTAAAATGTTTTTAAGTTGTTGGGATTATGCAAATACCATAGAAGAACAATATTCTTATAAGCAAAACATTCAGCATATTTAATGCAGTTTCTTGAATATGTTTCAAGAATATTTGTGAAGAAGCCAGATTGAAAAGTAAGAAGTCTGGATTATTATAGATTTTTAAAAGGACAGCTAATTACTTACAGTGTCTAAAATATAGTGTACCAGAAATGATCAGTCACATTTTTAAATCAAAGGAGTCCTTTAGAAGATTTGAAAAAATTTATTGGTAAGAATAGTAATTAATATAACAATTGTAGATAATTTGTATGTTTCAAGGTACATTTTAAAAGGATTTATTTCTTTTATTACTTTGGAGATGTTTTCAAGGTTAACATGAACTTTTAGCACAGTCAGCTTCTGTGGGAATTATTTTAAAAATGTAAAATTTGTCTCAATGAAACTCGATTTAATTTAAAAATTAGTTTATCATATTAAAAGTGTAAGTTAACCATTTGTTTTACTTTCAACCCCTACCTAGGTAACACTACTAAACCCAAATTCACTAAATCCACCCACATTAAATTTAAAAGCATTTTAGGGTCAGGAAAAGATGAAATAACTTGTTTCCAACATTTGAGTTTGTATGTTCGTCTTGATATATGAATAGAACTGACTAGAAATAATTTTGGTATTAGTTATAGACTTATGTTATAAATGTATCTTTTGTAACTCATAGTGAATAAATCATAGGCACACTTAATTATATTTTTACCAAATCAGAAAATCCGTATTAGTAATTATCAAAGTTCTTTTTTTTTTTTTTGGCGGTACGCGGGCCTCTCACTGTTGTGGCCGCTCCTGTTGTGGAGCACAGGCTCCGTACGCGCAGGCTCAGCAGCCATGGCTCACGGGCCTAGCCGCTCCGCGGCATGTGGGATCCTCCCGGACCGGGGCACGAACCCGCGTCCCTCGCATCGGCAGGCGGACTCTCAACCACTGCGCCACCAGGAAAGCCCTATCAAACTTTTTTTTTTTTGCGGTACGCGGGCCTCTCACCGTTGTGGCCTCTCCCGTTGTGGAGCACAGGCTCCCGACGCGCAGGCTCAGCGGCCATGGCTCACGGGCCCAGCCGCTCTGCGGCATGTGGGATCTTCCCGGACCGGGGCACGAACCCATGTTCCCTGCATCGGCAGGTGGACTCTCAACCACTGCGCCACCAGGGAAGCTCCTGTTTTGTCTTTTAAATATCTTTTAACTTGTAAGTTTTCTCTGTCTTTTTTCCCCCATTTGCAATTTATGATTGAAGAAGCAGAGCTATTTGTCTTATAAAATTGCCACAGACTAGATTCTGTTGATTGTATTCCCATGGCACAGTTTAACATGTTCCTCTGCATTTCCTATGAATTGGTAGGTGGAAATATGTCCCAGATTTTGTGCACCTTCAACCACCTGGTATGTAGTCACAAACCAAAAGTAACCCCCACCCTCCCAAAAAAGGAGGTTCGGTAGGGACTACATGCTGTATTGTATACATGAGCTATAGAGGCACCTTTAGTTTTTATTTAGATAATTGTAAATAATGCATGACTGAAGATTAAAATTTACAGTGACACTGGTTATAGCAAAATGAGACAAATGTTTGTATAGTAGATAGAAAAGAACTATCAAAAGCAACAGAAGGATTATTAAGGTAAAGTATCCTGGCCTCATTCACTTTAAGGATAGCCTATTCACTTAAAAACCTCTAATGATCCACTGTATATATGTACCACATCTTTATCCATTGCTCTGTTGATGGACATTTAGGTTGTTTCCATGTCCTGGCTATTGTAAATAGAGCTGCCGTGAACATTGGAGTGCATGTGTCTTTTTGAATTATGGTTTTCTCTGGATATATGCCCAGTAGTGCGATTGCTAGGTCATATGGTAGTTCTGTTTTTAGTTTTTTAAGGAACCTCCATACTCAGCCATAAAAATGAACAAAATTGGGTCATTTGTAGAGACGTGGATGGACCTAGACTGTCATACAAAGTGAAGTAAGTCAGAAAGAGAAAAACAAATATCGTATATTAACACATATATGTGGAATCTAGAAAAATGGTATAGATCTTATTTGCAAAGCAGAAATAGAGACACAGATGTAGAGAACAAATGTATAGATCCAAGGGGGAAGGCACGGGTGGGAGGAATTGGGAGACTGGGATTGACACATGTACACTATTGATGCTGTGTATAAAATAGATAACTAATGAGAATATACTGTATACCACAGGGAAACTCTACTTGATGCACTGTGCTGACCTAAATGGGAAGGAAATCCAAAAAAGAGGGGATATATGTATGTGTATAGCTGATTCATTTTGCTGTACAGTAGAAAATAACACAACATTGTAAAGCAACTATACTCCAATAAAAATTAATTAAAAATATTCATTTTTCTCTAAAAAAAACACCTCTAATGATATCACTGTTTTTAAAAACATACTGGCAGTGTAATATGCTCTCATAAAAATGACCTTGATTCATCAGGAAAGGTGAATTATATTTAATATGACTTATTTTGAAAGAATAACAACAACTAGAGAGTCGACAGTTTGGCACTTAAAGGATTGAAGAATTATATATCATAGCTGTAAAATATGGTGTGATTAGTCTGCAATTCTTGTTAATAATATATGTAAATATGTACATTTTAAAGATAGGAGTCATATATAAAAATTATAGAAGTTCTGCTTTATCAGTAATAACTGGGAAATAAGGTATACTGGTTAATCAAATATTCAGACTCATAGAAATTTACTGTGCAAGTTATATATAGATCACCAATTCTTTTAAAATAATTGATTTTTGATAAAATGCCCTTTACACTAAAACTAGAACATAATTTGATCTTTTTTTGATGATTCAGAAGCTTTTAAGGGGCTGTCTATAGCATCAGAATTATTATTAAGCTCGATTGTCATGATGTTGTAGCTGCATAGTAGAGTTGATTAATGCAGATTTCCAAAGTAACATTAACTCCCAGAGAATTATCACTGGATTAGGAAAGCCCAAATGGGCTTTGTGACTGTGGTGTTCATAGAGAGCCAAGCAAAGAGACTTATAGGAACCAGTATGCGTGGATATATGTGTGTGGCTGCAGACATAGATATATGTTTACATGTGTGCACATGTGCACATATTACTGTTAAATTTATAATGAATATTGTTAAACACATAACACATAGGTACTGACTTGTGACATGTGCAGCCATTACCAGTATTGAGGAAATTGCAAATTGAAGGAATTTGATCAAAATTTACCGAGAGGAAATTGGCTCTGAAGCATAATGATTTTGGCTAGAGAAGATAGTGATCCTGGCACAGTACACTCTCTATTTCCTTGTGAGGGCTCCAAGATGACAAGAATTAGCTACATAGAGGCAGATGCTTGGTAGTTTTCTGGAAGCACAATTATAAGGTTTATGAAAAACAGGAAGATCAACAGCTCATGCAGGTTTTTTGAACGGGGAACTGATTTAATGTGCTATTTTGTACCGCTTGGACCTTGTCTGTTGAGCCATGATAATTTGATTTTGTTTTTAATAATTTTTAAATTCTTATTTTAAGTGTGTTAGCTTTTGGAAAGATATGATATCTTAAAATGCTTTTAAGATAATATTTGTCAGACTGTTCAAACTTTTAATGATTGATGACTGTAATTAGTCGTATTGCAATATTGTATTTTCAGAATTGCTGTCCCATTTTCTTTTGTCTACTTCTGCCCTTAACCGCGGATTAGCTTGACTCCCAAAAGCCGGTATCTTTATTGACCCTGGAAAATTTTCGGATCCTTTAATATATTTAACTTAGTTTATGATGAATTGAATAGTAGTGATCATTCGTTTGGCAAATAATTTGAGTGCCCACGTTGAATAGCCTATGATGTCTAGTACATCCCTTGTGCAAAGATCAATAAGATACTGTCCCTGTTCTCAGACAGTTTATAGTCTAATAGAGGGAATATAATATGAAAGAACTGTATCACCCAGACAGTCATTCTTCGTGAACATTAGTGTGTGCATTGAATAGGAGAATTTTCTTTTTATCTTTAATTTTCAATGCCTGAGGAACTTTAGCCATTCGTTTTGCATTTTGCTTATGTGATGCCAATAAACACCTTATGTATCTACCACAAGTGAAGGAAGCAAGGAAGGAACTAAAAAATATCTTGGTAAATTCCCTAAAGTCTTAATTCAGGTGTTGCAAACTCAGATGCCTAAAGGAGCCAGCCAGGTAATACAAATGAGTGAAAAAGATCAGTGTATAGCACAGTGTATAGCAGGTCACAGTCACCACAATTGGTGGTGACTGTGACCTGCTGAAGTGTATATGTTTCGTCTAAAGATTTTCAAATAAAAATTTTGTGTGGGTCAGAGAAAACATGTCTGCAGGCTGAGGCTGCCAGTTTGCAACCCCTCTGTAATTCCTTAATATAAATGGAACCATCGTAAAAGCATTTGGGAGGAAAGATGTGATTTAAAATTAAACACAAATAAATACTCCCAATTTAAGAATGATGACACCATTTGGTAAGCTGTTCGGTGTTTTTTTTCTGGGGCATAGATGACATTGGATTAGGAATGATGGGATCCCAGGAGGAGCCGCCTGGAAGATATAGATCTAGGCAGATGAGGGGATCAAGTTTAGTAGATTCTACTACTGTAGGAGAAATAGGAATTCACAAGAGTGATCTTGGCTCTCCATCGTTGAAGATTTTTTTCTTTCAGGGTATGGATAGCCCTGGATTTCAGGTGTTAATTATTGTTAGAAGCAGGTCACAGGTCTGGAGACACATTCTGTTACTTCCTGGGAAATATGCAGGGAAACTTGAATGGAAAGTTCTAGTGGATGGAGTCTTTAGCCATCATTTAAACAGTGGATCTTATATGAAAGCCTAATGAGTTTATGTGAAATTATTTGGGTCTTTGATCATGATAAGAAAATTTGTCGGAAAGTTGATCAAACTTCTGGTGCTATCAGAATGTCTGAACATGACTCCAAAAATCACGAAACAGATTCTCTAGGGCCAAGGAGTGGGTATCACTCCAGGCTTACTGAATCAGTGTCTCAGTGTGTAAGATCTGAGAATCTGTCTTTTTGAAAGATACTCTTACAGTTATTCTGATGATAGACAGGATAGGAACTACAGCTGTAGGTAGAAAAGGTTTCATATACTTGCTGGAAGATATCAGGTTTCTTTGGTCAATGAAGATTGCATATTGACAGCCCTCTATTGAACAATTTTTTAAAAAGTGGTGTTTATTGATAGACAGAGCCCCATTCTGTTTGATAAAAGTGTGTTGATGGTAATAGATATTGGTGGCTTAGGGTGTAAGGGCATTGTTAAGGTTCTTGAGGCATTTCACTAGAGGGGTTTGTATCTGTGATTATTCACCCTGACTGAGACCCAGGGAAGATTGTGTGGGTGGCACAATTTGAAATAGATGCTTTTGTTTAGTTGACTGTGAGGAGCACCACAGCTTTGAAACAACTGATGAGAGGAATGGCTTTGGGGGCTAGAGAGGGAGGGTGAGTTTAAGGAAGTGAAAATTCATGAAACCGAGTAATCACTGTGTATTGCTAAGTCGACAAATGGTTTGAGGCCGTCACTGTGGCTGCTTTGTGGGGGCCTATTTTCACTCTCTCTAGAGAGAGAATTTGTGCAAAAGATATAAAGGTTTACTAGTCAAAGCTACACACTTCAAGCTTGGCATGGAGCCAGCATTGATAAGACACCATAGTACAGTTTGTCCATGCTGATTGTTTCACTCAAGTGGAGGAAAGGTAAAAATATCTCCTGTTTACAGGACCATGAAGCCAGTGAAGACCTCCTCTCTAAGCTCAGTGCTAATGAAGGGCTGGGCTGCGGCTTGTTGGTGCCTTCCCAAGACACGTGCCAGTAATCAAAATGTCCTTATCTGGACTGGAACCCTTGTTCACGTTTCTCCTTTGCATCCTTCAACGGGCCTATTGGCTTTTTCAGAAGTCTCGTTTTATTACCCACTGAATCAATTACCTTACTGGTGTTTGAAAAGCTCTGGGATGGGGAACATCTCAGATACCTATTTCAGATCCATTTTAACTAAAAGTGTATTGAATGAGTTGTAATATTAATATATAGGGCTGGACTCTTCCTTCCTCCCTCCCTCCCTTCCCTCCTTTTAATTTACTTCTTCCTTAAGAGAGATGATTTTAACCATTGTTGGGTTAGTGGAAATAGATTAATCCTCTGTAGATTTTCCTGCAGATAATGTAAGAAGCTGTCTAACTTTTTTCTCTAGCAGAAAATATAAGGACCCACGTCAAATCTATACTTTAGATTAAAGGGCTTTTAAATAGTTATGAGTTTATGCATGTCTCCCTCTATTCTGTGTCTTGTACTCTTTTTTTTTTTTGCGGTACGCGGGCCCCTCACTGTTGTGGCCTCTCCCATTGCGGAGCACAGGCTCCGGACGCGCAGGCTCAGCGGCCATGGCTCACGGGCCCAGCCGCTCCGCGGCATGTGGGATCCTCCCGGAC
Source organism: Tursiops truncatus (assembly GCF_011762595.2). Classification (NCBI taxonomy): domain Eukaryota; kingdom Metazoa; phylum Chordata; class Mammalia; order Artiodactyla; family Delphinidae; genus Tursiops; species Tursiops truncatus. The sequence goes on along the minus strand of NC_047047.1, from coordinate 67,169,190 downwards.
CGGGGCACGAACCCGTGTCCCCTGTATTGGCAGGCGTACTCTCAACCACTGCGCCACCAGGGAAACCCTAGTATTCTTTTATTTCTTCTTTCTTCTCCTTCTCCTCCTTACTCTTCTTCTGACAGAAAACGTGATTCAAACTGGCTTAAACAATAGAGGGAGTTCATTGGCTTACAGAACTTAAAAGACCAGAGGTGGGCTTCAGATAAGGCTTGGTCCAGTGGCTACAATCATGTCATTTAAGGACCTAGTTTCTATTTCTTTTCTTCTCTGCTCTACCTTCCACTGTGTTGACTTTATTCTCAGTCTCCATAACCACCCAGCGGCTCAAGTCTCTTCCTTTGTGAATATAAAATTGTTACTCCAATTCAGACTTTGTATTCTCCTATCATGGGAGGAAGGAACACTTATTTCTCAGAAGTCCCAGCTGACGTCTTTCATTTTTCTCATTGGGTTTGATTGGATATGTGCACGTAGCTGAATTTCCTAGGTGCGTAGGAAATGTTGATGGGCTTAGGCAGTCAGGACCTGTGGAGCTTGAAGTGGAGGTTCTTACTCAAAACCCATGCCTGAGAATGGGGAGGGGTGGTTTCCCAAAGGACATTTGAGATTGTGTTACCAGAAGAGAAATGGGTGTTGGAAATCAAACAATAGATGTCTACAAATGTGGGTTGAGACCAAGGACATTATATGGACCTAGGGTGAGGTAGAGTTTTTAGGGGGAAGGATAAAGACATTGAAAGCTCTTACTACCTAGTGTATTGCATTTAGCGGATGTCTTTTCCTTTAGTTCCCCTTTAGTTCCTTTAGTCTACATGGCTTTTCCCTCCTTACTCTTACAGCTGCCTGTGGCTGCGGCAACAAGAAGAGCTTGAGGCAGCCTCCTTTTCAGTTGGAGTTTCCCCTGATCATTCACACACAGACTGTATTACTAGGACACTGGTTGCTCTAAGCCCACTGGCCAGGAAGGCCCAGGACTGGGATTTTGGCTAAGAGGAAGACGGTCTGGCAAATACTGCAGGCCTAGAATTAAGTCCAGGGAGCTCAGCTAAGGTGAGGAGAAGCAGTTGTACAGTGTAAGTCATTGCAGCCCAGGGGCCAGGTCTAGCTAGGGAAGTCATCTAGGGCAGGGGTCAGAAACCAGGGGTCAGAGCTTGCAGGTGTTTGGTTAAAAAATAACAACTTGGTTGAAGCTGTTTGTTCTCTGTCTTGTTCCATACTGCTCATTCCTATAGGTCTTTTTGTGATTATCTTTGTGATTAGTTGGAAAGAAATGAGAATCTACCCTGAGGTCTGGTCCTGACTGAGGCAGAAAGAAGTTGTCTTGATAGGGGAGAATGGATAGGACTCCTGTGATGCTGTGACTCACCTATGGCTATAAAACACTCAATGCCAACAGAGGATCACTTCAATCATCTTTTGCCATGATTTAAATAATTTGCTCCAAGCTTAAAATCTGTGTGCAGATGGGATTCTTAATTTTCTAAGTTTAAAAGACTCCTGAAGACATTTTCTAATGAAAAGTGAAACCCTAACAAAGTGTTTGCTTTAACTAAATGATTGCAGTTAATTTCTTGTAAAGAAACACAGAAGCACACTTTAACTTAAAATAAGCTCACACTGTTGTTTCTTGTAGTACAGCCAGGAAAACCAGTAACAAGCTGTTTCCTTCAAAATCACATCCCTGGATGATATTCGAGCAACCTGGACAATTTAAATGCATCCCCAGGAAAAACAATTTGAATTAAGTTGGAAATCATATTTGCTAATTTCCTTTCTGCCATTGCAATGTTGCCTTTTATTCTCAGAGTCTGAGTAGCCTTGATTGAGAAGGTGTGTGGCATCAGTGTCTCAGGTAAATAGTAACTTTCATTTCAGAGCCACAGCCAATCTTAGGTCACAGAAGGATTTTTTTTTTTTTTAGTAATTGTTGGGGTCTTGGTAAACTGGATGCATGCACAACTTAAAGGAATTTAAATTTCTTTAAAACACTTTGTTGGCCAGACAGAAGGATTTCTAATGTTTAGGGTTCATTAATCAAATTTTAGTCTACACTGGCATTTTATCCAAAATTGAACTTAATAATATTATTTATTCGTACTTTTTTTTGAGAAACAGTAGGTATAAAACTTGAGCATTTTGGCCCCAAATATATTTGATTTTGTATTTGAAAGATAGCACCTTAAAGTTGTGTGGACGAAGACAACATCTTAGGGAAGAAATAGAGTGGATTTAGTTGTTATTAAATTCAGTGCTCAGTGATTTTAGTGTTTCCAGTCTTAGTTCTTTTATACACATTTTGGAAAAGATACCATCCCTATTCTCTAAGTGGTTGTACTGTTAAGAGAAGAAAGGCTAGTAAAGGCTCTGGGAAGGGTACTCTTTCAAGTATGTTTCACTTGGGGAGGTGGGTTTCAAGATAGAAAAGAATCTGCTCTTTACTCTCTTCTTCCTCTTAATAAACAAGGAAGGCTGGGTCAAGAGATGTGGTTTGAGATTCCTTTCTTCCTCTGCTCCCTCCCACCTCCCTCCTTGCTTCCGTCTCTCCACCCCTAATTCCAAAGAAAGAAACAGAACTTAGAAAATGTGCTGGGGTGATCCTAGAGACCTATTTGAAGTGGTAGTTCAGCATGTCGTGAGGCTGCATGCTGATCACTTTCTTTTTAGAGGAGCTGACAGGTGATCTGTAGAGCAACTTCTGATGGACAAGAAGGGATATTACAATTTTTTGAGTTTTTTAAATGGAGCCAAAGCTATAATTTTTAGATACTTTTGTATATTTAGATGAAAAGCATGGTTGACTGTGGAAGAAAGCGAACAAGTATGTCAGTTCCAATGAGTCTGTCACCCTAGCACAAAATTGGGATGGTAGAGAAATTCTGGTGTGATGCACCAGTAGGTCCTCTCTTGGTAGATATTTGAAGATTCCCCAGAATTCCTCTGTTAATTGGAAGTTTCGCTTACCTAGCAACTGTCGGTGAGGCTGCCTACTGAATGGCATTTCAAAAAATTCAGATTTAGAATTTTTTATTTTGCTTTTTCTTCCTTATGAGCCTGTTGGTTCTAATCATGTGGGAAAGTAATTTTTCATAAACTAAGCTATTTGTGTATTTTGATTGATTGTAAGCCAGGGAATGAACTGCTGTATTTTTTTCTTCCTGCAAGACAATAAAAAAGACTGTTTAGAAAAGCCTAGATCACAAAAAGGTTAAAAAAAAAAAAAGAAAAAAAAAAATCCCGGGAAGTTGGTTGAGAGGGAGATCAGAACCTTGGAGAGCGCTAGAGAAAGCAGGGGCAGAACCACAGCAAAAGCTGCCATGACTGGCCCCAAACAGACTAGATTTTTTTGAGAAGATGGCAGTTCCACTTTTGCTTATTGTCAAGATATGTATGATTTAAGGAGATAAATCCCTTTTACTCCAAGCATGAGCTGTATACATAGACTAATTTGGTGACTTGGGACTATAGTCTTAAAAACTAGAGAAAATACTTTTCTTCAGCACATCTTGAAGGTCCTCCAGGCCATTTTATAATTCTGGATTGCTCCTAGGAGGGCATCCATGGTCAAGATGAAGATGGTCACAAATAGGAAGGGTAAAAGAAGCATAAGATTTCAGAGAAGTATTCACTACTTTTTAGACTAGCCCCATTTTTCCAAAAAATAATTTTTTTTTTCTAAATGACATCTTAGGTAAAACTTCAACAAAACCCAAACCCAAACCCAACCCAACCCAACCCAACCCAACCAAAACCAAAAGCAGAATGGCAGAGGCGTCCTGGTTAAAACAGGTTAAGAGGTCGGAGTGCCTTCTACTCACATTACTTCAGTAGCAGCCACTGAACACAGGCTGCAAATTGCCACATTTTACCAGAATACATTCAGTTTACTGGTCAGACATAGTTCTTAAGTAAGTGTGAGAATTTAACTTAACTGTACTTTTAGTAATGCTTTTACTAGCCCGTATTAATCCCAGAAGTGGCCTTATATTGGTTGTCTTCTTAGCTATTCATTTGGATGTCACAGATTTGCATCTCTTTCTAATTAGCTTCTGTGCTTCCAAGAAGCCACTGAGTTTTCAAGACTGTAATTAACAACAACTTCAAAGAACATGGCAACATTCTCACATCTCAGACTCAATCAGCTCTGCTTACAAGAATGAAGAGAATTATTAGAATATTTGAAAATAAAGCCACTGAGGATTATAAAACTACCCTAATTAAATTTTTGCTGTACCAATATTTATTTCTGTGAGTACTCTACAAATTGTATTAGAGCAGAATACAACTATGATGTTCTTTCCCCTTCCACATGCCCCATTTTGTTTTTAATAGTTGACTCTTCTCAAATATAAAATGCCAAAACATTAACTACAAGTTAATTATAACTATAAGGGATATGATTGGGGGTGCTGTGTTGTCTTTTTTGTTAGCTACATGACTATAAATATATGAAGGGAAGTTATATGGAAAAGGAAATAGACTTGCTCTGTATAGTCCCAAAGTTAGTTTCTCTTAATCCAACTTTCCTCTCACCCACTCCCAAATTTATGTTATGTTAACTCTACTTGAAGAAGTTAAGAAGTTGGTATATTTTAAGAAAGTATGAAAAAATGTTTAAAGTAATTTCACTTAAGTTATTTCATATGCTATATTAGAGGAGTTATAAATACTCAACACTGTTCTAATGTATAGTATAGACATTCATTTCTGATAATACTTGGTTCTCTTAAAAACAGACCAAATAGAAAATTTATTATTTTTGTTATCTTTTGTATTCTCTGGATGAAGTGACATCTTAAAAATTCATGCTGTTCAGTTACAGTTCTGTTAGAAATGTAAGATGTCAATTGGTCATTTCCTGAGACTTTCCACTCCAGGAGTGTAATACAAAAGAGTTTTGGTTGAGAGAAGAATACATTCCTACAACTGTGACTGTTACATTATAGCATATTGCATTAGCTTTCTGGAAATGTTCTGTGAGGCTTGGAACTTAAGAAACACCAGGTTCAGGGTTACTTGAACAGTATTTATTTAGAAAGATTTATTCTCCAGAAGGCTGTGGAACTAACTTTTAGTTGATCAGAAGAGATGATTGAAGTCTCATAAAATATGTAGATGGCAAGTGAAATTTCTTGAACTTCGAGATTGAGAAGCAGGTTGAAACGAAATGTCTGAAGTATGCTATTTTATTTAAAATTTATCTTTTTTCCATTATGGTATATGCATGTTTTTGCATGTGCACATATACATACATATCTGTAGACACATACTCAGAAAATTTGGAAAATATAGAAAATTAGGAAGAAGGAAAAAGAAAAACTCTTCTAAAAAGCTCCCAACTATAGACATCAGTTGTTAACATTTTTTATAGTAATTTTTCTGTGGATAGATGGGTTTTGCTGTGGAGGGTTGGAGGGGTAGCGGTAGTCAAAAGTTGTGATCATAATGTATATATAGTTTTATATCTGTCTTCATTTAATATTTTAATGAAAGTATTTCCTATGCTGTTACATAGTATTTGTGAACATATTGGCTGTATATTATTCCTTTGAATGACTATAACAGTTTTTCAACTGTTTCTTATTATCAGGCTTTTTAGGTTATTTGCAATTTTATGATATTATAAATGACTGAAAGTATATTTTTTTGTCTATGAAGATTTTTTTCCCCTTATTTTTGTTGTTTTCTTAGATAGATTCCCAGAAATAGGATTTCTAAGGGTATTGAGATTTTGAGAATGAACATTTTTAAAACTCTTGATAAATAGGATTTCTAGGGGTAATTGAGGTTTTGAGAATGGACATATTTAAGATTCCTTTTTCTTTTTTTTAATTGGAGTATAGTTGCTTTGCAGTGTTACATTATTTTCTGCTGTACAATGAAGTGAATCAGCTATATGTATACATCTATCCCCTCCCTCTTGGGCCTCCCCTGACCCCATCCCACCCATTTAGGTCATCACAGAGCACTGAGCTGAGCTCTCTGTGCTATACAGCAGGTTCCCACTAGTTATCAGTTTTACACATGGTAGTGTGTGTGTGTGTGTGTGTGTGTGTGTGTGTGCGTGTGTGTGTATAGGAAAAAAATCTTCCTAAAAAAATCATATATATAAAATGCTTGTACCAGTCTGTGCTCTCATGTGTAAAGCTTCTGTTAAACTGCATCCTCACCAGCATTAGTTATTTGTTTACAGAAAGAACTTGGCTAATTTAAGATGTAAATTTTGTTTCTAATAATTATTGCTTGATTTTCTTCTCTTGTGGGGAATGCTGGGTGAGGGGCAGGCCAAATTAGTAAGTCCCAGGGGAACAAGAAACAACCTGTGGGACTGAGGCCCTGTCTTGGAGTAAAAGTCAGGCTAATGAGTTCAAACTAAGACCTGATCCAAGGGAGCCAGTTGAACCATGGGAAGCAGAACATGGAACTTCAAAGAGGAGAGGAGGAAGCTCTGAGTGAGCACAGCCAGAGCTCATATGTAGGAATACCCAAGAAGGGCCAAACATTGGTACTTTACGGAGTCCCAGTGTGGCTCCCTCTGGGGGATAAGAGTAGTCGTCTTGGAGAGTGGTGGAAGGAGATCTGATAGTATAGGTTGGGAGGGAGATTTACCTTTATTCTTTATACTCTTTTATGCTATTGGAAAAAAATGCTGTTACTTTTACCATGTATATATTTCTATTTCAATGAAATATTAGTTCATGAAAAAGAAGAAATCAGGAAAATCACATTTCTTTGCTTATTAATAAGGTTACATACTTTTCATATATTGTTTTTAAACTTTTTATTGAGATGTAATTGACATATAATATTGTATTAGTTTTAGGTATACATTTTGATTTGATATGTATATGAATTATGAAATGAATACCACAATAAATTTAACTTTCATCACCACACAGAGTTACAGCTTTCTTTTTCTTGTGATGAGAACTTTTAAGATTTACTATCTTAGCAACTTTCAATTTTACATGGTAAATTAACTGACTGTAAAAAAAATGTTCTTTCTAAATCCTTCTGCTGTCTTAACTCTTGGAGTGGTATAGGTAGAAGGCCTACTTAGTGCTATATAGTACAATATTCTGTGTTGTACACAATGCTAGAGAGTTGTGTGAAATTTTATAGTAAGAAGTTTCAGACAATTTTAAAGAAGTATTTCTAATTTATGCCTGTACTTTATCCTTTTATTGATTGAAATTTTTTATTAGAAGCTTTATTTTTTAAAAGAAAAATTTTTTCCCGTAGAAGTTTTTTTTCCCCTTCATTATTAGGCAGTGATGGTCCCAGGGCTCATTTGCTAATTTGCTTATTTCCCTTGTTCATCTCCCTAGCGCTGTGAACCTAGTACATTGTTTCCCAGCTTTTTTCGTATATTGGTGTCAGTGTGAATGAATTTGCTTCAGTATGGCTGAGAAGCCTTGTTTTGAATAAGTGAGATGTGATTTGCGGGTGAAGTGAGTTAGGCTTCTGAAAAAGTTATCCTTTGCTATGTTGCTCACGTAAGGAGCTGAGGATTGGTTGTGCTTTTTCAAATCTGCGGGGCCATTGATTTGGGAGTATAATGTGCGTGATGGAGTGTATTGATAAGAGAGATGTCGGAAGGTTGAGGGTCACATGAACAGGAACATCCCTCAAGTCAGGCAGCCTGGACAGGGAGCCAAAGTGAGGAATCAAGAATTATCGCTAGGGCTTCTCTGGTGGCGCAGTGGTTGAGAGTCCGCCTGCCGATGCAGGGGACACGGGTTCGTGCCCTGGTCCGGGAAGATCCCACATGCCGCGGAGTGGCTAGGCCGGTGAGCCACTGCCACTGAGCCTGCGCGTCCGGAGACTGTGCTCCACAACGGGAGAGGCCACAGCAGTGAGAGGCCCGTGTACTGAAACAAACAAACAAACAAACAAACAAAGGAATTATCGCTAGATGGGAGACAGGTTGTGACTACAAAGAGGCAGATGCCAATTCTTTGGTTAGAAACGGATATTTTAGTGACCTGAACGGGGGAAGGTTGTCAGGTTTACATTCTACACTCTCGGTTCTACACTTGAGTATCCTCAGAGTTATTAAACCTCTCTAGTTAACCAGTCTTGGAAAAAGCACAGCTGTGATAACCTTCCCTGAACTGCTTCATAGGTGTCTGGTGAGAATGAATAAAGTTTCATAATAGTAGTTAATTCTTTTGCTTTTCTCTCTTTTATCGTATTATATCACTTTCTCCTAATGCATTTTCATTACTCTTTTCTATGTTAGTATATTATGTGTCCTGTACCTATTCTTCTTGACCATCCACATTTCAGATTTCCTCTTTCATGTATTACCAAAAATAAGCAGAATAAGAACTTTGTGCACGGAGAGAGAAACTTATTTTTCTTCTTTTCATAAAGAGGCCTCTTAATTTATGCTCTCTCACCCTTTCCTTGAGGAAGCTTTGGGTATTTTTCTCTACCTCCTACTCAAGAGAGTGGAAAACCCCAATATCCTGCATTGTTAGACTTGTTTTTAAAATATGCTTTAGTCTTAGGAAGTGATCCCAAAAATCTTGTATATCTTCAGGGTTCTCGCCTTTTAGGCCAAGTAGTTCAAAGCACAAATTACTTAATATGTAAAAATGGTCAAGTAGCAGTAGTAGAGGAATTTTTATCACTGTAAGCATGTCTCTGCTTCCCTTGATGGGAATGTTTTTCAGCTAAATCATTTCCCAGTGAAGTCTGCATTGAATGGCCAAAGAGGTCAAATGCATTTGCATGTATTGGGAGGTTGTATTTAATGGAAAGGGACTGCTTGGCATGTCTTTACTATGCATTTAACAATTAGATTGAATCACTTGAAATGAATTCAAATTGGTAAGAGGTGTTTGCCAGCTTATATGCTTTCATAATTTAAAAAAAATTTGTGGATGTAAGCTTGTAACTTGTCAAATAGCTAAAGAGAAATGATAGAATTAAGAGTTTAAATTGAGGCAGCTAAAGCTTTTTCTTTTTGTACTGGAACAAGGACTTGAAAGGAATACTTGACCAGGAAATGGAAGATTGTGTATTTTTCCTATTTATCAGTGTTTAATGATGATCTCTGAAGGAAATGCATAGCCAGCTATATAATGATCACTTTAAGTTCTATACTGTGTTGTTATATCCTTCTTTGGTCTTGAGTAGCCCCAAAGGAGCTCAGGCTCTTGACGTCCAGAGGTTTGCCTGTGAGGACTTTGTACTCTTTCTGTCCAATCACTTCATAGCAAGGGCCCTCTGTCCTTCAATGTAGGATGCTGAAGCTCTTACTTTTTCCTCTGTTCATCAGTCTTCATTTGGATATCCCTTAAGACCTACCTTTCCTATAAGTTTAGTGGTGTCTCCATTGTCATTTAGTCCCTAAATCAACCCACGCAGTGGAGCAAAGTAATTACCATCCTTTTAAAGGATGCATTTCTTTACCTTTTGTTTGTTTTCTTTTGATAGAAGACTTTTCTGGTGAGATTGATCATGATATTAATGACTGTGTCAACATTTGGAAGATCTGTATAACTCAGTGAATCAGTATTTTCTAAATGATCAATGCATGATACAGAGTCATACACGAGTAAAAGCTTCATTTAAAGTATAGGATAGACATGGAATTTAGGGTAAGAGTATGAAGTGTTTATTAATATAGTTTTATCCTACTGTATAACACAGGGAACTACATTCAATATCCTGTAATAAACCATAATGGAAAAGAAAAAAAAGTAGTTTTAGATTCCACATTGCAACTAACCTTTAAGAAACTGCCACTTGTTGAGTTTTGGTGTAGTATCAAAGAAGAAGATCCAGAATTATTTGAAAAGGCTATTAAAATACTCCTCTTTTTTCAAAGTACATATTTGAATGAGGTTGGATTTTCTTCATATACTTCAGCCAAAACAACATATTGCAACACTGAATGTAAGAGCACATATGAGAATCCAGCTCTTTAATTAAACCAGACATTAAAGAGATTTGCAAGAATATGAAACAATGCCATGCGTTTCATGAGTTTTTGGGAAAATACAGTTTTTTCATTAAAAAATGTTTTTATGTTAACATGTACTAGGATTGTTATTTTAAAATGAATTAATAAATATTAAAAAGTTTCTCAGTTTTCATTTTTAATATAGTAAATGTAACCCATATAATTCATATATATAGAAGCTCCTTGGGGTCCTCAATACTTGTTAAGAGTGTAAAAGGTTCCTGAGACTAAAATGTGTAAGAACCTCTGCTGTGGTGCTTAGGCAGGGACTTGGAGTCAAATTGCTTAAGTCTGAAACCTAGTTTTATTGTTTAATACCTCTGTGACCTTGGATGAGATACCAAACTACTTTTGGCCTCAGTTTTCTCACCTATAAAATGGTATAATAATATAACATAGGTTGTCATAAGGATTAACTTGAATATATGAAAAGTTCTTAGAACTTCTATAGTACTCAGCAAGCTATATAATTACTACCTGTTGAACATTCGTAATGTATTGCTGTTTTCCTTTATAGGTGCTAAATTTCTAGATTGCTGGAGATTGGGTGTTTTGGGGTATTGGCCTGGTCTGTTATCAGTAAAGTCCCTGATATCCTTAACTTCTCTACCCCTTTTTCTTCTAAGTCAGTGGTTCTCAACCTTTGCTACATGTTGAATCGCCTGGGGAGCTTTAAAAAACAAACAAACAAACCCCATTACCCAAGATGTACTCCAGATTAACTCAGTTAAACCAGAGTCTGGAGGTGGGCGTAGGGCCCAAGCATTAGTATTTCTAGGTGATTCCAGTTTGAAGATTGATGACCACCACTCTAAAGCCTGAGCATTCAGACCCTCTACCCTGAGATTCTGTCTTTCCCTGCATGTTCTCAAGCGAATTGTAGCTGATTTTCTCTCTCACCTCTTGTATCACTGAACTTGGAGGGGTGGAAGGTGTTCATGCTCCTCAGTGCTGCTGCCAAGGAAACGTCATTCCCTTTTCCCTGACCCCACCCCCAGCCTTGAAACTCAGGCCCTCAGGCAATGGGACCCACCACGCCCTCCTTGTTGTTATCTAGAGACATTCTTTCAAGATTTTAGCACATGGCTCACTGTCATTTTCTCAGCACTATTGCTCTTGCCGTGATTCCAGGTGATTTAATATTCATACACATGCTCCTTCCAACACGCAGGCCTCTCAGTCCCTGACTTCCTTTCCTCTGGTGGTCTCGTCCTTCCTTCACCTCCTCAGCCAGGCACATGCTCGGCCAAGGCCTCATCAGTACCGCTGTAGATCACCTCCATCATCTCAGCTGCAAACATCCCATTCTCTGACCACGCCTCGTGTCTTTCCTCTTTTTAGAATCTCAACTCCAACAATTCTTCCAGCTCACCAGGACCATGGGTCCTACCACCTTTTCACTAACTCTCACTTCCCTTATGAACTTACTTTGCTTTTTCCTGGCTTAACGTCAGTGGTCCATAATTATGATCATTCTTTTGCAAACCCTCTAAGATCTCTTGCCCCTCTTTCTTTTGTACTTACCTGTCAAAATCCCAACCTTTGTTAAATCCAGATTCCTCCCACTCCACATTGCACCCAGGCAAGGGAATTTATGCTAATTGGTCTCACTTAAAACTCATACCTCTAGGGCTTCCCTGGTGGCGCAGTGGTTGGGAGTCCGCCTGCTGATGCAGGGGATGCGGGTTCGTGCCCCGGTTCGGGAAGGTCCCCCATGCCGCAGAGCGGCTGGGCCCGTGAGCCATGGCCGCTGAGCCTGCGTGTCCGGAGCCTGTGCTCCGCAACGGGAGGGGCCACAACAGTGAGAGGCCCGCGTACCGCAAAAAAAAAAAGTCATACCTCAAGCTCAGTGGGGCTTTTGGTGCTAATTGGAACGCCTCCTCCATTTCCCCAGTCCATTTATTCCTCCCCCATTTCCCCAGTTCATTTATTGTTTATTGCTCTAAATGACTATTTCACACCTTCTTCTTAAACTTCCCATATCCCCTCCTTCTTCCTCACTCTCAGCTGATGACCTTATTTTAAGGAGAAAACGTAAGCTCCCGGTAGAGAACCACCACGAGCTCTTATCAGCACTTAGGGCAGCCTGCCTGCATGTGTACTCCTAAGCTGCCCTCTTCTCCTGTACCTACGGATGGACTCCCTGTGCTCATTGCTAGGGCAACCCTCTTGGAGATCCCATCCCTACCTCCCTAATCGTCATCTTCTCTGGTGGAACCTTGCCCCACCTCCCTTTACATCAGCACGTTCCCCCCTCTATGGGGATATTCCATCAAGCTGTAAACATCTGAGCACAACTTTTTCTTAACCCCGCATCTGCCTCTGGTTACCAGTTTGAATTGTCTGTATTAGCTGTCTGCAGTTTCTTTCTACTCATCCTATCTTTAAACCTCCACAGTCAAGCTTCTGTTTCACCAAAGTAGCACTTGCTGAGCAAACTGTTGACCTGTGTCAATAGACCCAGCAGTCAATTGCCAAGCCTCATGTCACTCTCAACACCATTTGACCCAGCCGATCACTTCCCTTTTGAAGCCCTTCCTTCATCACTTTTCAGGGATGCATGCTTTATTTTTCTCGGTAGCATTTATTACCATCTGATATTGTTTGTTATTTATTTTGGCCCACAAAAATGTAAGCTCCTTTAGCAAGGACTTGGCTTGTTCCTGTCACTGCCTAGAACAGTGGCTGATACAGAATAGGTACTTGATAAGTATTTGTTGAATGAATGAGAGCTTAACAGCTACTATATACTTACCAGATCTTTCCCAGCTCCTTTCCTGGTCGTAAGCTATCAGAGCCATTCCCTTCTTCTTTTTCTTTGAACTTTGCATTTCCTAATTGTATTTTCCCTCATCTCTACTCCATTCCTATCTTTTTCAGGCTGAACCACCACCATTGTGCTTATATTTTTGTGGGGTGCTAATGTTTACAGAGCATTTATTTATGTCTGGAATTACAGATGCACATGGTCTGTGGATCTGAGTTGAATGACATTAGCTTTTATGCTGAATTTAGGTGCAGAGGGAAAAAATTAAAATTATGAAAGACTGTGAAACAAATTCAGTCTTCCAGAGCTAAAATGATGGTCTTCTAGGATGTTTAGGTTTCTTGTTTTGTTACTACTCTACTTTACACATTACTGTTTCTGCCTACCCACGGTGGAATTCTCCTTGATTTTCTGCAAGAATTTTTAGAAGGCGGGAAAAATCACCAAGCCCAAAAGACCCTTCTAACTTCAGCTCTGAGTTTATCATAAATTAAGAGTAGTCTGTTTCTCTATTAGACTGTTGGTGGGAATGCAAATTGGTTCAGCCACTATGGAAAACAGTATGGAGGTTCCTTAAAAACACTAAAAATAGAGTTGCCATATGATTCAGCAATCCCACACCTGGGCATATATCCAGAGAAAACTCTAATTTGAAAAGATAAATGCACCCCAGTGTTCATAGCAGCACTATTTACAATAGCCGAGACATGGAAGCAGCCTAAGTGTCTGTTGGCAGATGAATGGCTAAAGAAGATGTGGTACATATGTACAATGGAATACTACTCAGCCATAAAGGAGAATGAAATAATGCCATTTGCAGCTACATGGATGGACTTAGAGATTATCATACTAAGTGAAGTAAGTCAGAAAGAGAAAGACAAATACCATGTGATATCACATGTGGAATCTAAAATATGATACAAAGAAACTTATTTACAAAACAGAAACAGACTCACAAACATAGAAAACAAACTTATGGTTAACAAAGGGAGAAGGGGGTGGGAGAGGGATAAATTAGAAGTTTGGGATTAGCAGATATATATTTTATATATATATATATATATAATATATATATAAAATAGATAAGCAACAATCCTACTGTGTAGCACAGGGAACTATATTCAACATCCTGTAATAAACCATATGGAAAAGAATATGAAAAGATTATATATACATATATGTTTAGCTGAATTCCTTTGCTGTACAGCAGAAACTAACACAACATTGTAAATCAACTATACTTCAGTAAAAAAAAGAGTAGTCTGTTTCTCTTAGATTTTCATTATTCTTTTTCTCTATATTGATGTGCTAATATGATACTGGATTTGTGTGAAAATGCATTTGTTACTGGTCTTTTATTTTTGGCTTCTGCAGAACCTTGCCTCCTGGAATCCATCAAATCCTGAATGTCTCTTACTTGTGGTGAAGGAACTTGTGCAACAATATCACCAATTTCAATGCAGCCGCCTCCGTGAGAGTTCCCGCCTCATGTTTGAATACCAGACGTTACTGGAAGAGCCGCAGTATGGAGAGAACATGGAAATTTATGCCGGGAAAAAAAACAGCTGGGTAAGGTTTTTTGAGAATGGGAGAAAAAAGGTCACTTTATCTGTAATAGAATAAAATAATCAATTCAGACATTCATTAATAATAAATCCTGGCCATTTCCTTAGATAAACATGATTTAGGTTGCCCGTGTACTTTCTCAGTCTCACATCCGCAGCCCCTGACTTCTGAATATCTGCGGCTGTGGATGTGAGACTCCAAATTTTACAAACTTCCCGGGCGATATCCTTGAGAAACCAGATAAACATTAATGTCTTTTCAAAACTCTGAATTATGAGACAGTATATAGTATCCCAGTCAGATGAGAGGGGTCGGTAACTCCGGAGGTAGCCAGCTTATATGGATCCTTTTATAATTTCTTTACATTGTATGATCCTTTAAAAATGCAAGTCAGAGTGTATCACTCCTTTGCCCAGCGCTTTCATATCCCTCTCTTCTTCTCTCATAGTAAAAGCCGCAGTCTTTCTAGAGGTGTAAAAAAGCTCTACGTGATTCCTGTCACCACCATCCTCCATCCATCATTCCTCCTCTCTCTTCGTCTCCCACTTTCCTGTCTAAAAATCATCAGCGCCAGCCTCTCTAGCACCCTTGCTGTGCTGCAGACACACAAGATATGCTCCTGCCCTAGGGTCTTTGCATAGCTTTCCCGTTGTCTGGCATATTTCCCCTGGATATTCACAAGGCTAATATCCTTCCTCCTTAATGTTTTTACGCATGTGTTATGTTCTCAGCAATGCCTATATTAATACCCCCATTCTTTTTTTTTTTTTTTTTTTTTGCGGTATGTGGGCCTCTCACTGTTGTGGCCTCTCCTGTTGCAGAGCACAGGCTCAACGGCCATGGCTCATGGGCCCAGCCGCTCCGCGGCATGTGGGATCTTCCCGGACCGGGGCACGAACCCGTGTCCCCTGCATTGGCAGGCAGACTCGCAACCACTGCGCCACCAGGGAAGCCCCCCCCCCCCATTCTTTTTAAACAACTTTTTTTGGGTATAATTTTACCATAAAGTAACTGTTTTAAGTGTAAAGTTTAATGGTTTTTAATAAATTTGCCAAGTTGAGCAACCACCATCAATCCAGTTTTCGAGTGGTTCCATCACCCCAATAATATCCCTCATGCCCATTTATAGTTAATCCTATTCCCACCCCCAGCCTCAGGCAACCACTAAACTAGTTTCTGTCTGTATAGATTTTCTTTTCTGAACATTCATGCACAGGCATACTTGGGAAGTATTGCGGGTTTGGTTCCAGACCACTGCAAATAAGCAAATATCACAATAAAGTGAGTTACACGAATTTTTTGGTTTCCTAATGCATATAAAAGTTATGTTTACACTACACATAGTGTAGTCTATTAAGTGTGCAATAGCATTATTTCTATAAAAAACAATGTACATACCTTAATTAAAAAGTACTTTATTGCTTAAAAAATGCCAAATATTGTCTAACAACACAGAAGGTTTACAAACCTCCAATTTATAAAAAATGGAATATCTGAGAAGGACAGTAAAACGAAGCACAATAGAATGAGGTATACCTGTGGTGGAATCATACAATATGTGGTCTTTTATGACTGGCTTCTTGTACCTTACATAATGTGTGTGGGGTTCATCCATGTTGTAGCATGTGTCAGTACTTCATTTCTTTTTGTGGCTAAGTAATAGTCCATTTGATGGGCATACCACATATCCATTCACCAACTGATGGGCATTTGGGTTGTTTCTGCTTTTTGACTATTATGAATAATGCTGTATAAACATTCATGTGCAGGTTTTTCTAACATCTCTTCTTAAAATTGTAACTTGTACACCCTCCCCCGACCCTGACCCTGCTCTACATTTTTTTTTGCATCTCTTTTTAACAAACTATATAATCAACATGTTGTATTAGTTATATGTTGCCGCATAAAATAATCATACCAGAATTTAGTGGCTTAAAGCAATAGCATTTATTATCATAAATTTTGTTTGCCAGGAATCTGTGTAGTCCCTCTGTTTGAGGGTCTCTCACAGGCTGCACTCAAGGTACTGGCCAGGGCTGTAGTCACTCAAGGCTCAACTGGAGAGGGATCCATTCTAAGTTCATTCATGTATTTCTTGGTACCGTTCAGTTCCCTGTGGGCTGTTGACCTGAGGGTCTCAGTATAGTGCTGCCTGTTGGCTGGAGGCTGCCCTCAGTTCCTTGCCTCTTCTTAGGGCCTCTCCACAGGGCAGCTCATAAAATGGCAGCTGGCTTCACCAGAGCGAGTAAGCAGGAGTGAGTATGTGAGCAAGACAGAAGTCACAGTCTTCATAACCTAATCTCAGAAGTGACATCTCATCAATTTTGATGTATTCTGCTTGTTAAGTCCAGTCTACACGCAGGGGAGGCATTACATAAGAGTGTGAATACCAGAGATCGCTGGGAGCCTACCACACTTACTATGTTCATTGTTTGTTTGTCTCTCCCCAGCGGAATGTAAAATTCCACCAAGGCCAAGATCTTTGTTCCATTCACTGGAAATATAGTAAACGCCTAGAACAGTGCCTGCCATATTGTTTACATTCCGTAAACATTTGTTGAATGAATTAATTAATAAACTCTAGTTTATTTAAGCACAGAATAAGTTTAGGTTCCCTTCTCTGTGTTAATTCTTTTAGATTTCACTTAGTCTTTCTTTTCTGAGGTTAAATATACCTTTCCCCTTTTGTTCTTCAGCTCTTTCTCAAAGGCCATGTTTTCCAAGGTTTTATACATGGTTAATGCCTTTGAATTAGTAGGACTAAAATTAACCCTTGTTACAAATCATCCTGTGTTCGGTTCAAGGTTTTTTTGTTATTTTGTAAATTTATTTTGCTTATTTTACTGTGGTAAAAGACAAAATGAAATTTACCGTCAACCATCTGTAAGTACACAGTTTAGTAGTGTTAAGTATGTTCACGTTGTTGTGCAATAGATCTCTAGAGCTTTTGCATCTTGTAAAACTGAAACTCTACCAATTTAAATGCTAATTCCTCTTCCCTCCAGCCCTTGGCAGCTACCTTTCTACTTCCTGTTTCTATGATTTTTGACTCCTTTGGAGACCTCATGTAAGTGCAGTCGAACAGCATTTGTCTTTTTGCGATTGGCTTATTTCGCTTAGCATAATGTCTTTGAGGTTCATCGTTTCATCCATGTCGTAGCATGTGACAGGATTTCTGTCCTTTTTAAGACTGCCTGGTATTCCATTGCATGCATACGCCACATTTTGTTTATCCATTCATCCATCAGTGGACATTTGCATTGCTTTCACCTCTTGGCTATTGTGAATAATGCTGACTACACATGGGTATGTACAAAGATCTTGCTTTGAACTCTTTTGAATATATCCCCCAGAGTAGGATTGCTGGATCATATTGCTAATTCTATTTTTAATTTTTTTTGTGGAATCTCTGTACTGTTTTCCATAATGGCCTCACCATTTTACATTTCTACCAGTAGTGCAGAGTTCAAGGTTTTAAACTATTGTTTTGAAACTTTAATCTGTTCGTGTGGATAGTAAGGAAAACTTTATTAAACTTAGTGTATCCTCTAATCCCAACATTTTTCTTATTAAAAAATCAACTTAGTTGTCCTCTCAAAAGAGGTGTTAGGTTAATTTGACATGACTTCTTGGTGAACCTGTCTGTGTTGTCTTTAGTGCCGATAGATTCCTTTAAAGACATGATTGGAATCACTGTCAAGCTAATTGGTCTTTAGTTTTTAGGATTTTCCTTCCCTCCTAATTCCCCCTTTTAATATTAAGGCTGAATTTAGGTATATCCAGTTTTATGGTACCATTTCTGATCTAAGAATTTTAAAAATTATGTTCATTGGCTCAGCTAATACTTGAGATATAGTTCTTCTGAGTGTAGAAGTTTAAATTCATTTAAAATAGTTAGGTAGTTTGAATTTATAGTATATTTAAAACTTCTCATTTAATGCTATTGATTCTCCATTCTTTAAACCTACTGCTGCTACATTTGCCCCAGTTTATTTTGATATACTGTTAAGTAATTTGTAAGCATTAGGGCAATGATTATGGACTTAGGGGAAGTAAAGAAACTGAGAATCCTGTAACGAGGCAAGGTGGACAATTAGAGGTTAAGCTTGCAGCTGACCAGCCCTAGGGAGGGCCCAGTGGAAGCAGGAGCCGAGACTCTAGAAGTAAAAATATAGGCATGTGAGTTAGTTCCTGGTCTAGAAACAGGGCATAAAGGTGAGTCTTGCAGGATGAAACACATTTGAGCATGGCATGCTGGTTCAGGAATATGTTAAAGGACAGCTTGCTAATGGAAGACAAATCCAGACCAAGAATTTGGGTGACAAACACGGGACCCTAGCAGAAAGAAAGCAGTTTGGTTTTGAGCCAAGATTTTTTGAATCAGGGACTGTAATAGTTTCCTATTGCTGCTGTAACAAATTGCCACAAACTTGGTAGCTTAAAACAACACAAATTTATTATCTTACAGTTCTGGTGGTCAGAAGTCCGAAATGGGTCTCCCTGGACTAAAATCAAATTATCGTCCAGGCTGCGTTCCTTCTGGAGGCTCTAGCGGGGGACTGTTTCAGGGCACTGAAGAAACTGGCTGATGTGCTTCAGAGATGTTATCTTTGAGAAATTATGGGGAAGCAGAAAGGTCCTAGGGATTGTAGAAAGCAAAAACATACTGGAGATTTTTGAAAGAAATTACACTCAGGTCTTTAGGTGGATGATTTGCATACATTTAAATAAGAATGCAATAGTCAGTTGGAACAACAGCTGGGTAACTAAGAAACAGTCATGGCAAACTTACTTTATCCTTTTAAGGAAGGTGAATATTATTGACTTAGATTATCTAATTTTCAGTAAAACATTCAGTTGTTCTCCCTTAGTATTCTACTGACTGTGGGCTCCTTTCTTAGTTGTCTGAATCTATGGAAGAGCTCCACATAAAAGATTGGCTATACCTTTTGTCAGCCATCAGGTGTTTGTGGAATGTCACAGGGCTTCTCCTTTGACCCCGTTTCATTGTTTTATTAGGTTATTGAAAGGCATGCTTTTCAGTTTTTCTGATAACACAGAGCTTGAAAAGATAATTATTATGAAGAACTACAGAATCAATATTTAAAATTATTTTTATAGTTATATGCACTGGAATGCTGCACCATACCTATAAGATATAATTTAGTAGGGCTAAGCTGGTATAGGACTGATATGGAAAGTCTGCTATGCTAGTTGGAGTAAAAAAAAGCAGTCCTGGCTTTTGCTCTTGAAGGTGTTAGAATCCAGTTAAGTCTCAACACATATTTGTAAAAAATGAAATAGCAATGCTGAACAGATTATCTCGGATGGAATGGACTGCCTGTACATGAATTCAGAAGAAGAGCCAATCACTGAGAAACGGAGTGACTAAGGAAAGTCTTCACTGATGAGCCAGAACTGACCTAGGTCCTAAAGGAAGGTGGACGTAGACAGCACTATAGGAAGAGGAGGTCAGGGGGTTATATGGTTGCAGAAAAACTTAGAGGCATAGCATACGTGGGGGACAAGAATTATAAGCATACATATGACTGTTTTACTGATTAGTAAATCATATCTATTATGTCTTTTTGGACTATTGAAGCAAGAGGACATTTTAATATGAAAAAAAATGATATAGGAAATAAAATATGAACATTAATATATTCTCTAAATAAAATATTATGAGTCAATTTGTTCTTCCTGGGCTAAATGTGAATCCATGTATTTTGATTCTCCTGATTCCACTAGTCCATCTGATAAATATTTTCTGTAATGAATCCAAGACTGTGCATAATTATTGAATACCTTTGGATTACAACATCCTGTGTTCATTTGAGAGGATGGTGACTTTTTGTTTTCGTCTTTGCATCACCGAGTTTTTCTTTCTGGAACATGTGTTTACGTTCTTAACCTTCCATTTCTGCTCTAAAAGTAAGAGGCTTTTAAAAACCTGCTTTTAAAAAATGCCTCTTCCATTTTACTGTCAGCTGGCAAAAGGAAAAATTTAAAAACCATGTAGTAGAAAGAGGGAGAGGGCTCTGATCTCTTGTCAGCCTTCTGACAAGCATATTAATTTGAAATACAGTGCTGCCTCCACACCACTGCAGACACTCTTCTTTTTCCTCCTCAATTTCCAGTTAGAGGATTTCAGCAAGTGCACATTTGAAAGTAAACATTAAAAAAACAAACAAACAAAAAACCAACACAAACTCTTTATTAATTCTTTACCGTGGTCTTTTTATGAAGTCATCTCTCGTATTGCTTTGTCCATCTCCTTTAGTAAGTAGAGTTTTGAAGATTGTATTCTTAGTCTATGCTGGTTTTATAATTTTTAGTAAACACCAATTTTTTTTTTTTAGTTGAGAGAAAACAGATGATACATTGGGATGCAAGCTTACCTGTTCAGAATGAACAATTCTAATGTACCTGCATGATCAGAATCATTTTTAAAAGATATATTAAAATATTTAATTTTAAAAGATATATTAATTAGTTATAGATTCACAAGAAGTTGCAAAATAGTACAGAGAGGCCTTGTATACCCTAACCTGGTTTCTCCCAGTGGTTATTTTTTACATAACCAAGAGATTGACATTGGTACGATGTATGTGTATGCCATTTTATCACATGAGTAATTTCCTGTAACTACCACTGCAATCAAGATACAGATTACCACAAAGATCTTCCTCCTGCTACTTCTTTGAACAGAGTTATTAAGATTAGAATTTTAATTTCAATGAATGTCACAGTGTAAGCTATAGGTGTTAAAATTGTATATACTGTTTTGCTACAACATATCAAGATAAAGGTACATTATAAGTTTTCTCAATGGGTAAAACCTAAGGTCTCACTTTATATTGTATCTGTCAGCTGCCTTGTCAGCATTTCCTGCGTGTGTCTGTTATAGCTAAAGAACCACAGTCTGTTAATGGTAAGAGTGCAGTAAGCAAATTTGTGAATTTTTCTTTGGCCTTTTTTTTTTTTTGTGGTACGCGGGCCTCTCACTGTTGTGGCCTCTCCCGTTGCAGAGCACAGGCTCCGGATGCACAGGCCCAGCGGCCATGGCTCACGGGCCCAGCCACTCCGCGGCATGTGGGATCTTCCCGGACCGGGGCACGAACCCGTGTCCCCTGCATCGGCAGGCAGACTCTCAACCACTGTGCCACCAGGGAAGCCCCTGGCTTTTGTTTTAATTCCCAGAACTCAAAGTTAGTTTATCATCCCTAATATTTTGATTAAAGGCATTTGTCTTTCCTGTCGTGAAACGAAGGTTTTGAGATGTTCTAAAGCCACATATTTTACATATTAATGATCACCAGTGGGTGATCTGTGAGATAAAACGTTTTCTTAGAAACCGATTTTTTCCTTTTGTGGGCATTTTCTTAATAATGATAACATGTTGGAGAATGTGAAACAATTCCCCTTTTTTGTTGTACTTGACCACAAATCCCAGTAAGATTTTCAAAATTTATGGTTTATAAATTAAACTCTGGCAACATTTAAAAATATGAAAGGAGCCATTTCATGATAGCTCCTCATTTGAGTTAATGACTTGATGCTTCTGTCACCCCATCTTGCTGTGATATTACATTTGAAGGGAAAGTATATGAGCACTGTTAAAAGGTAAACTGAGACATATTAAAATTTTTAAGAGTTTATTTGAGCAAACACTGATGCAAGGTGGTTAGGAGCGTTCCACTGATAAGAGTTACAGGCAAGGTTTTTACAGAGAGGAGTTGGACGCAAAGCAAGGAAATTGATTGGCTAGAGCTGAAGTGGTTGCATTTTTTGGGAAAAACTAGTTGGCTGTTTGGGATTGGCTGTTCTTCTTAACCTTGAGCCATTTACAGGAATTGATTCTGGCTTAAGTTGGCTACCAAGGCATTAGAGCCGCCTCATTCTTATGGCCTCATTGCTTGATTACTTTTAGAGCAGTGTGCTTAGAGTGTAAGCTCTTCTAGGGCAGAGGCCATGTAGAAATGTGTTGGAGAGAGAAGTGATCTGGGAGGTGGGAGCTTTGGATTCTAATTCTATCATTAGTTGTATTTAAAAAATGTTTATTTATTTATTTTGGCCGTGCTGGGTCTTAGTTGCGGCATGCATGCGGGATCTAGTTCCCCAACCAGGGATCGAACCTGGGCCCCTTGCATTGGGAGTGCGGAGTCTTACCCACTGGACCACCAGGGAAGCCCCTGTCATTAGTTTTTGTGTGTGTGTGACTAAAGCTTTTCCCTGTGTCACTTTGCTGGAGATAACTACTCTGTCACCCCAACCTTGACACAAAGATTAAATTAGATCCCCTGTGTGTGAAGCAAACAAAATTAAGCAAACGGTGGAGTTATGTAATACAAAGTATTATTGTTATTATTATTAGCCTTCTTTTGTATATATATGAAGTAACTTATTATAGTAGTTGCTCAGTAAATGTAGTTCAGTGATTGTTCCTGTCTTATCTCTGAAACTGCTGTTAATCATAAAGTACCATATGTGGACCAGTAGAAGTTGACATCACCAAGGTGCAGATTAAGTATGGAAAACAAGGAGAAAGGGAGAGTTACTTTTTAAGAAGGAGAGTGTCGCTTATCTTTCCAGGAGTAGTTTTGGTGGGGTTCTGAGGTTGGGGGAACAGATTTCAGGGTATCAGCAAGGGAAGTGGTGAAGACAAAGTAAAGGCAGTAAGTTCAGATAGTATTTGGAGGAAGAAGGAAAAAACATATTAGCTGCAAGAGGCATGGGTCCCGTGTTCATTCCCACTAACCAGGTGACATTTACCAACCTTCCTGTCAGGAGTGTTCCAGGTTCATAGCATTTGGTAGCTCAGGTAGCTCTTCAGGTATTTGTGACAGGGAGTAACTAACTTAACATAGGAATTAATGTTAATGGAAAAGTATCTTGAACTGTGCTGTCCAAAACAGGAACCCCTGACTGTGCATAAGTGACTGTTGAACACTTGAAGTGTGGCTGGTCTGAACTGAGATGTATGCAAGTGTGAAATACACAGCAGCGTTCAAAGAATTGGCACAAAAAATGATCTTGTTAATAATTTTTAATGTTGATAACATGTGGAAATGATAATATTCTGGATATATTGGGACATATTATTAAAATTAATTTCAGCTGTTTTTCTTTATCTTTTTATTTTATTTTTTAAGAAGATTTATTTATTGTTTATTTAATGTTTACTTCTGGCTACATCGGGTCTTAGTTGTGGCACGCAGGATCTTCATTCAGGCGTGTGGGATCTTTCTTCATGGCACGCAGGTTTTCTCTCCTCTAGTTGTGGCGTGCAGGCTCCAGGGTACGTGCGCTCTGTAGTTCGCAGCACATAGGCTCTCTAGTTGTGGCACGTGAGCTCAGTAGTTGTGGCGTGCGGGCTTAGTTGGGATCTTATTTCCCTGACCAAGGATCGAGCCCAGGCCACTGCTGCATTGGAAGGCAGATCCTTTACCACTGGGCCACCAGGGAAGTCCCTCTTTATCTTTTTACATATGGCTGTTAGAAAATGTTAAATAATCTCCAATGGCGTATGTATATATGGCTCACATTTGTGTATTGCATTCCTTCTCTCTATCTCTCTGTCTCTTGGGCAGCACTGGTCTAGAATGGTGGGAGAGGAGGGCGAGAGTACTCAGAGAGGAATCAGAATAGCTGGAGGGGGTCTGGAAGTGGATGGCCTTTTCACCGCTGGCCACGAGGATGGAGTAGGTGTTCAGTGATGCCAGTCAGCCACAGGGAGCAGGAGATACAGGGGGCTTCTCATCATCCCCCTTTAATTTATGCTACTTGGGAGTTACGCTCTGATGGCATTTGACCTGTGGCAGGGATAAACTTGTGGCTCTCCTTTGGAAGGAGTGTAGCATGGTAGTCAAATCTATAATAGTCACTTCTTGGAACTGTCCAGATTTGTTTGTTTGTTTTTAACCACATGGAACTATTATGAGTTGAGCATTATTTAAAATAAATGATCCCATGGCAGAGGCTCTCACAATTTTATTGTTTGCGTAATGGAATTGGATTTTGACCTGTATGTCAGTAGGAGTACTTAGGATCTTGGTCACAGTAGTTTATACCTCAGTTTTTTAGTTTATTCACTAAAAGTAGTGTGTGTGTGTGTGTGTGTGTGTGTGTGTGTGTGTGTGCACCTAAATTGCTTTATATCTCCAGACATTTAAAGTAAACATGATAGCTTTTCCAATCTTACTGACTTTTAAAAGGACCTTTATTACTGTTTTTTTTAAAAAAATATAATACAAGCATCAGTAGAAAATTCAAGTTTCCTTTAGCAGCAGGGCCAGTCAAGTGGAAAAGACCTGGTTTTACGGAAACATTATGAAACACAGAGGGAATCCTTTGCCTGCACCTCGCACAGCAGCGTGTGAGGGAGGGCTGGAATGGTGCCGCTTACTTGCATTTGTGAAGCCACTTGTTTGTTCTGAGTCTTGGGTGCCCCATTTTCGATGGTATTTAGTTGTTGGGAGCACCCCTTGCACAATTTCCTCAGCGTGAGGAGAACCTACGAGTCTCTCCAAAGGACCAGCTGAGTCTACTTTTTAAAGCCTTCTCTCCACGTAGTGAAAGGAAAAAGATGAAGAATCTTGTATTTGATGTGTTCTGTAAGAAAGCCCCTCATACTTTTTTAGGACTTTTGGGAAATGTACATATAACTCAACCCTGCCTCCCCCGAAGAGTTTCCTAGTTTTTCAGTTATTTTCAATGAATTTATGCTAACATTAACTTTTTCACTGTAAAAACTGTGGAAATAGTGTTGATTAGATCAGGAGGCACCTAAGCCAAACAGAGTTCTTGCTTGGGATTTTGGAGTTAGTTCTGAGAGTGAGCTTGGTCTTGTTGTGGGTAGCTGGTCTGTAACATGTAACTCTAGGACCTTTTTTTTCTCATATTATTTAGTCAAAAGAATCAGAAAGTGGTAAATAGAAAGTAAGACGAAGCACAGAGAGAGCAGAGATAAGAGACAGAGAGAAAATTCTGGGGGCATTAGAGTCCTTTGGACTGAGGCTGGGCTGCTTCTTTTTTTTTTTAACATCTTTATTGGAGTATAATTGCTTTACACTGGTGTGTTAGTTTCTGCTGTATAACAAAGTGAATCAGCTGTATGTATACATACATCCCCACATCTCCTCCCTCTTGCTTCTCCCTCCCACCCTCCCTATCCCACCCCTCTAGGTGTGGGCTGCTTTTTTAATCTCAGATTCCCTGAGATACCGCATATCTTTTAAATAAATTCTCTTTTATTTGCTCAAGTTAGTTTGAATTAGAATTCTGTCACCTGAAACTAAGAGTCTTAACTTAGTTACCTCCGCATCCTGTAAATATCTCTCTCCAAACATCACACTGTAATATTTTGTTTGTCTAGTCAAGATAGACAGACTGTATTTTGTTGGTCTTAAGATCTCCATTACCCAGCCTGGGACTTGGCATGGTAGGTGCTCAATAAATGTTTGTTGAATAAATGAATGAGTGCATGAATTATGAGCATCTCATTATACACACTTTTAATTTTACTTTTCAAATCCCTTAAAATTTCTTTGAGTGGGTAATATGTTCATAGTGTTCAAAAATCAAAGTGTATTAAAAGATATATAGTGAAAAGTCTCCCTCCCGTCATTGCCTTGTGTCCACCCAAATCAAACCACCTTCCTTTGCTTCTCCCACCTCAGATAAGCACTGGTGTAGCTTTTACCTATTGTAGTTTTTCAGAGTTTCTTTATGCACATATAAGCAAATGGTAACATATAGTACATACTTTTTATGCAAATGGTAACATATATACTCTGTTCTGCACCTTACTTTTGACTTAATATAGCTCAGAGATTTTTTTCCATATAAGCGTTCCTTTAAAAAAATAATTGTATATTATTACACTGAATAATTGAACCATAATTTATTTAATTTGAATTCTGTTGTTGGGCATTAAAGTTGTTTTGAATCTTTCGCTGTTACAAGTAAGACTGGAATAAATAATCTTGTACATGTCACTTTGCAGGTGTTCCAGTATGTCTGTAAGATAAATAACTAGAAGTGGAATTGCTGGATCAAAGATTATGTGTGTTTATAATTTTATCACCAGAATGCCCTCATAATGTTTATACCAGTTTATTAACCCAGCAGCAATATATGAGAGTGGTTGTTTCTCCACAGCAGTGCCAATCATAAATCAAACATATTTGCAGGTTTCTGTCAGGTTCCACTTTGCATAATGACTGGGTAGCTCCTATTAGACTAATCCATCCACAGATATAAAGCCATGTGCCTCAGGGCACTGGAGAGTGATCAAAAGCAGCAGATACTAGATGGGGGTTGACACTTAGAAGGGAAAGCAGAGCTTATGGGACAAAATCCAAATGTTTAACATGCGTGAAAGAAAGCAGGAAAATATTTGATTAAATAATGCCCAGATATTTCCAAATACGGTGGAAGACATACATTTACAGATTCAAGAATCTCAGCAAACCCCAACCAAGACAAATGCAAGGAAAAAACAAGGCACATCATAGTCAAAATACTGAAAACCAAACATAAGGAGAAAATTTTAAGTGACCACAGAAAATAACACTTTATATGTAGGTGAAAATTATTTGTGTCACCACTAACTGTTCATCAAAAACAGTGGAGGTGAGAAGACAGTGCAGTGATACCTTTAAAATGCTGATAGATTTCTGCCAATCTGTTTGGTGGAAAATGATGTTCAATTTAGTTTGAATTTGTATATTTTTGATATGAATGAGGTTTAGAATATTTTCATATGTTTAAGAGTCATTTGTATTTCTTTTCTGTTTATCCTTTCCTGTTATTCTCTTGGGCTTTAAATCTCTTTTTCATTAAGAGCATTAGCTCTTTGTGGTGGAGTTGAAAATATACTTTCCTCAGTTTGCCAGTTGTCTTTTTTTTTTTTTTTTTTTTGCGGTATGTGGGCCTCTCACTGTTGTGGCCTCTCCCATTGCGGAGCACAGGCTCCGGACGCACAGGCTCAGCGGCCGTGGCTCACGGGCCCAGCCGCTCTGCGGCATGTGGGATCTTCCCGGACCGGGGCACGAACCTGTGTCCCCTGCATCGGCAGGCGGACTCTCAACCACTGCGCCACCAGGGAAGCCCCACCAGTTGTCTTTTAACATTGCTGGTGGTGTTTTTTTGCCATCCAGAAAATTTTTATGTTCAGGTAGTCAAGTTTATCTATCTTTTCCTTTGTGGCTTCTGAATTAGAAAGTCATTCTCCACTGCAAGGTTTTATAAAGACATTCATCAATGTTTGCTTCTTTACAGTTTTAGTTTTTACACTGAAATTCTTAATCCACTTGGACTTTTTCCTTAGATATGATGTGAAATATGGATCTAAGTTCTATTTAGGCCTTTATGGCTCCAGTGGTCCCACACTATCAATCACGCACTGAATCTTTTTGGGCTTATTTCTGGACTGACTTCCTGTTGCATTAGTCTGTCTGTTGATTTAACACCAGTACTATGCTGCTGTAATTACTGTGTGTTTATATGATGCTTTGTTATCTGGGGTAACTAGCCTCCTCTCATTGCTTTTCTTCTTCACAGTTTTCCTGGCTGGTATTAATTGTCTATTTTTCCACATGGTCTTTTGACTCGGCTTTTTAAAGTTCCCTCAAGTCATGAGCCCCAAAGCCTGAACAGGCCAGGTCTTCTTGAAAATGCTCTCAGAGCACTCTGCCCTTTCATGGGTAGTATTTTTCACAGGTTGTAATTTATAGGAGTGTTATTTTGGATTAATGTCTGACTCACTCACTAGACCGTAAGCTCCAGGAGGGAGGGCAGGGATCGCGTCTCTTTTACTCACTATATTTGCAGTGCCTCGTATAGGGCCTGGCAGATTTTAGGCTCTTAATCTACAGTAATGAATGGATGAATAAATTTTAAGTCTTAAGGTTGAGTTCTGACTCTTTATTACTCTCTCAATGACTGCAGGCAGGTTTCTTGACTAAGCCTCAGTTTTCTCATTTCTAAAATAGGTATAAATGAATTATATCTGCTGAACAGGGTTTGGGAATAATTAAATGATATATCTTAGAAAACATTTTTGTGAAGTGTGAGATGTTCTAATCAGACTAACTTTGGCTTTCCTTCTCACATGTGGTAGATAATTATGTGTTTAACAAGGAGCATCCTCCAGATTTAGGCTATTGGTTGTCAGAGTCTATTTAAAGAATCATCCCTACCAGGCTGTCCAGCTAAAGTTATAGCCACTGTTGAGTATTTCTTAGCTTTTAGCTACCTAAGCAGTAAGAGCAGTCAGTTTCAGATGACAGCTTGTTTGTTGACAGCGAACAGTCTCTAAGAAAGGAAATAAAATTTCCCTTTGCAGAGCAACCTGAGTTTGGAATCCATTCTGCACAAGATGTCTACCTGTCACTTCTGAAAGGAGAAGAGAACTATGCCACAGCTGCTATTACCAGAAGAAAAGCTGAGACTTAATAAATTGCCAAAACTCCATGTTGTTATTTTAAGTTACTTGCCAAGGTACTACAACTTGAAAAAGGAACGATGCACTTATTTATTGCTAATGCTGGGAAAATTGCCATTAAGGCAGTTGGCAGAACGGCTGACATTTTAACAGTCATAGGTCAGATAATCTTCCGCGTCTATCCAAGAGAAGATTTGACCAAGGATTGATAAAAAGAAAATCAAACGATTATGTTGACTTGGCTACATCTAAATGTCTCATTTTCGGCTTACAGGAAAGATTGCTATGGAAGCAATCTTTGACGTTGCAACAGAGTGGCAGTAAATTGCTTGAATAACTGTTGAAACTTCAAATATAAAAACAAAGGAAGGGTCACTGTCTGAGGGAGAACTCCAGGAGGATTTTTCACTTGTGTTTTGCTCCTCATATGATGTTTATGGCTCAAAATTTACATTAAGACATGTTTTAAATCACCATTTACTCAGTTTCACAAAAAAAGATTAGCTTATAGGTCACAAGGAAAATCAGTGGCAGAACTGAAAACTGAATTCTACAACGTTAGTCTCCAACATTTCCAACGCTGTTAGAAACAAGTACTAAGTTTTCTTTATTCTCTTAAAGGCAAAATAAAGAATGTATAGTAGGCTTGAAAGTTGGAGATGATAAAGCACTTTTTATGGTTTCCAGTAGACCAAATTCTTTTCACACTTAAGTTTCTTTTATTTTGAATTTAGTTGTGTAAATCAGCCCATTACTGATAAACACAAATTAATATTAGTCCTGAGATCAGCATTTCTCTTATTACAAATTTAGCTGTATAAATCAGTCTTTTGCCAATAAACATAAATTTATATTAGTTCTAGGATCAACATTTTGAGAAGGGATAAAGTAGGGATTGTCTGAGCATTTTTAAAAGAATGTTGGTCTAAAATAGCCAGTAGAATAAAAATACATTGTACAAACTAAAATAGGGCAAAAGAGCTACAGTGCAGTGCATGGACTAAAATAACTAGCAGTTCAAATGAGTCCAAGTGCTAAATATGTAATTATCTTTCCGACTACCTTATATGTACAAGAGCTGTTTTAATTTTTTAAATCTCACATTTCACTCCTTTTATTGTTGTTTTCAAAAATACACATTTTTTTGTGTATTTTTCACATCTTTGCTCAATTGTTACCTTGTCAGACTCCTCCGTGAAGGAGATAAATCCCTACCATTTGAGACTTTGAGCAAAGGAGGAGCATAATCTGATGAGTGTGTTGAAAAGACCTCTTGGCCTGTGGTGATGGGAATCAACTGCAAGTGAGCAAGGGCAGAAGCAGTTAGGGGTAGTTGCAGTCATCCAGGCTGGAGATAATAATGGCTCAGATCAGGTGGTTGTGGAGGGGCTGAGAAGTGGCTGGACTGAGGATAGAAATTGACAGTGGAGTCAGTAGGATTTGCTGCCATTTGGAATGTGGAAGCAAGAGGAAGATAGGAATCAAGGATGACGCTGAAGTTTGTGGCCTGAGAGACAGAAAGAATGAAATTGCCATTCACTGAAATGAGGAATAAATATCAAAGGAAAAGCACAAAATCAGGATTTTGGTTTTCATCGTGGTAGTTGGATAAATGAAACCCAAATTAGGAAGAGGTCTGGGATGGAGATAAAATAGTTGGGAATCATCAGCATATAAATGGTATTTCAAGTCAAGAACCTGGATGAGCTCACCTGGGGGAGTGTAGATAAAGAAAAGAGGTCTTGGGGTTAAGCGCTGTACACTACAGCGTTTAGAGGTTGGGGAGACCAGAGGGAGGGCCCGTGGAGAGGCAGAGAAGAGCCAAGAGAGACTGGGATCCTGGAAGTCAAGTAAAGAATGTTCCAGGAAAAAAGTGATCAGCTATGTCGGAATGCGGCTGATAGAACAGTAATAAGATGAGGACTGAGAAATGACCATTGGATTTGGCAATGGTGTGGTCATTGGTGACCTCGATGAGCTGTTTTGGTAGAGAGGTGTGGAGGAAAGGCTGACTGGGAGAGGGTTCTGGAGAGAATAATAAAAGAGGAAATGTAGACCTTGAATATAGACTAATTCTTTACAGGAGATTATTTTGTAAAGTAGAACAGAGAAATGAGATGGGACCTGAAGAGGGATATGAAGTCAAGAAAGACCTTTTTAATGATGTTTGCGTGCTGATGGGAGTGAGTGGGTAAACAGGAAAACATAGAGAATATAGGAGAAGGAATGGAGGCAGTTGTTGGGAACGTGTATTCTTTTGTGAGTGTTCCTCCCTCTATAGTACTGTATGCAGCACTAAAGGAAGACGTTTCTGTTCTTGTTCCCAAACTCCTGCTGAGCTAGATGCTCCTCTTTAAGTTCCCATATAACTCTGTTGCTCCTATACTTAACCCTTTCAAAGTATGACTTCTTGTACTTAGGGCCAAAGAATCACACTTCACAGGATATGTTAGTCCTCTAGGAGCTTAACATTACACTAAAACCACATCTTTCTAGCAATTTTGGACTATAACAGAAGGTAAGAATTTTATTAGGATCTTTCACAAACCTCCTCCCGTCCACGATGAGGAGCTGTTTATAGATCCTTAAGTAGCTCGTAACTCTTCTCTCAAGTGTTGAGTTGCAGGTAGCCTGCACGATTGGGGTTCCGTACTGTGTCAAGAATGATTCTGAGGTTTCTGGTCTGAGAGACTGAAAGAATGGAATTACCATTTACTGAAATGAGGAACAAATATCAAAGGAAGAGCAGAGCTGCTCAGCTCTGAGGAGTATCGCTGTTTCTCACCGTTGGCATTCCTGGCCACCCAGTGACTCCTGGGACCTCAGCTTTGATTCTGTCCATTTGGTTCTCTCTTTTCTGCCTTTTCTGGCATGGGGTTAGGCTTGTGGTGATGAAGAAGTGCTCTGTCCTTAGCCAGAGGTTGATGTAAGTTAAAAGATGTTGTAAGCAGTAAAACAACACACAACTATGCAGATTATATTTATCATTTTAATCTTTTGAGCTCAAGGTTTATATTTCTGTTTGCATTTTCAAGGTTTTAGGTCAGAGTTTTAAAACTAGGGCCAGGACCTTGAAGCCAGTTGCTTGGGTGTTTGTAGAAAGGGGTGGTGGCTCTTGTGGAATCTTCTGTAAGAGGTGTGCCTGCCTCCTTATGCGCGTTCATCCACCCATCCATAAAAACTGTTTGTAAATGCCTGCTATGTTTAAAGATGCGTTAGGGAGTTTAGGGTGCTCATTTTTTTAAGGGGGGTAGACAGTGGAGATTCAGGGAGCTGTCTAGTGGTCATAATATGAAAAAGGTGGAGACCCACTCTTTAGAGTAGCTCTAGATCATCTCCAGAGTTCTTTATTCAAACAGAATTTCATAATGAAACCCAAGATGTCAAAATCCCAAGCTGCACTGCAGGCTTGCTGTCAGAGAGGCTGGAAGACCCAGGACCCCACCAGCTCAGCACCCCTCTTTGTTGCCTTTGCAGAGGTTTCTTAGAACCCCTAGGTGTCTGCATAGCCCAGTTGGAAAAACCCCTCCTCTAGACTATGCCAAAGTTTTTAAAAAAAATGTGATTCCTTAGCCTTTCCCATCATAAAAAAGAAAAAAATATTATTATGATTTCCCATCGTCATAAATTGAGAGGGAAACTTTTTTCTTTTACATGAGTTTTCTCTCTTAGAAAAAAATAGAAGCTATTTTCTAAGCTTAGTTAAATGTTTTAAATCACCAAACCTCTGCACGTCTTTCCTATAGAGACTAGTTCATGGAAAGAATTACTGAAAAATTTTAGTTGATGATAATGATATTAGCAGATTGTCAAGTGATTAGAGTCTTTTTTGGGGTACCCACTAATGTACTGCTTCATATGCGTGGGTCAAAGTTTGACCTTTGTTTTTACTTCCAGACATACTATAAAGGATGGTGATTTATGTCATTAGCTTATGGGTTATAAATATCAGTGAAGTGGTCCGAATGCTTTAGTAAAGTCAGATGAATCGAATGGGCAGGTCTGTGCCTATTGTTTGGATTAAAAAAAAATCACACATTCATATATTCTTTTCATCCTTTTAAAAAACAAAAAGGTAATACTACTGCATTATAATTCTATTGCACATTTAAAATGCAGATTTAAAAAATTCTAATTGTGCTTTTTAGTAACTAATAATTTAATAGTGCTTTTTGATCCTCCCCTACTTTTTCAACCTTCTTTTCTTGCTTGATGTTAGGAAACCCAAATTGAAGATACCTGCAGTTCAAACAGGTTGAACTTGTGGCCTTGGCTATAATTGTCACTTCACAATCTGTTTTTTATTTTAATCTTATTATTAAACCTTTTTGTTCCCTGCAGACTGGTGAATTTTCAGCTCGTTTCCTTTTGAAGTTGCCAGTGGATTTCAGCAATATTCCCACATACCTGCTCAAGGTAAAAGTATATGATTATCAGTCTGAGAATGTAAATGAGCTTTTTAAGTCATTATTTAACTCTGAATATTTGCATGGTTTGCCAGCATTTTGTTCAGATGATGAATTCTATTAAAAAATATATTACCTGAAGCTCCACTGAGTTACTGTTACCTAAAAGCTAAAATAGTAGCCCTAAGAATCATTTCAAAATGGATTTTTCCTTATAAGACAAAATTAGTAAAAGCAAATTAAACATTGGAACAAAACCTGCCTTTGGTTAATAATCTTTTGGGGATGAAAGACTCTCTTAGAAATTATCTTAACATGCATTCTGTCTTTAAGTAGGATTGCATATTAACTGTGCTGTGCTAAAGGATGTTTCATTTTCTTTATTTATGTCGCAGTTGATCCCGGGCACCTTGAAAGTTGGACTGTCCTGGAGAGACCTAGAATTGAGTTAGGCCAGTGTATATGGCATTCTTTAAGATATGATGCAGGCGACTTGTGGCTTGGGTGCAGCTACTTTGGGAAGGGGTCTGCAAAATGCTTTGTAGAGGAAATCCAGATCCACACTAGCTGTGGTTAGTGTGAAAAAAGCCTAAATGGACCAGGGAACCAGCAAGTTCTGAACAGGAAGCCTTAAGACAAAGGCCTAAGTTTATCATAGATGTAGATTTGGGTCGTGATTTAAGGTATCGCCTCAGCCATCTTCAGCCTATGGTGATATAGCTTTGCTCTAATGTAAGAAAAATTTCTGCCTTCCAAATTTGATGTTGTTCAGAGAGTTAATGGTATTTATTACAGTGTAGTGAGAAGACAAAAATCCTTGTGCAAGTGTTCCTGCATATTATAGTAGTCATAAATAACATTAGATCTTAATCTTGATAACGACTGGAAATACAGTATAGTCTGGAATATAAACTATAGACCATAGGAAAGATTAGGGAACACTTTATTTTTTTTTATACATTCTATCCAAGGGACTTATTAGTTTCTTTTCCCCTAAGTAGAACATGGGATTTTTGTGCCTCATTAAACTTTCATTTTTAGTTTCTAGTTGACTGTTTTCCCACTGTGTATCCAAGAGTTGTGACCTGTGATTACCAAGCATAATTAATTTGGTTTTAGCAATTACTTTGCTCTATTAGAATAGCAAGCAGTCTCTTTGGAAACTCTCAGATCACAGACTCATTGACCTCTATATGTCCAGGTAAAACTCTATTTCTGCTCATTTAAAACAAAATTCAGTAGTATATTAGAGTATATTATTCATATAATCACTTTAATCCATAATTTACAGTTATAGTTCCTTTGTTTTGATCTGTTGGGCCTTTTCAGTTTGAATGGTTGTCCTGTTTGTTTGAACTTAGTGTTGTCTCTGCTCATGTTCTTGAAGGTCAAAGGAAAAAACATACTTCTTGGATCATAATCTATGTATTTTTTCCTCTTCAAAACCAAATTTCCGTATTTTCTATTCTAAGACTTCTAACTTGATTTCTATTCTAACTTCTAACTGTTTTGCCCTAACTTTCCTTGCCAGTCAGATAGGAAAAAGGTGGAACCTATTTGACAGAATTGGGAACCTCTTTGGCAGAATTGGAAAGCATTTTTCCCTTCTCAAAGTACAATGAAGTGATTTTTCTACTATAGATTAAATGCCTACCTTGCAGCACTAATGTCTTTCTGGATCTTTAGTTCCTGCAGAGAGTAAAAAATACAACAAGGATAAAAAAAGAGAAACTCTTATATAACACAAAACAACGGCAAAAAAATACC
This sequence comes from Tursiops truncatus, assembly GCF_011762595.2. Lineage (NCBI taxonomy): Eukaryota > Metazoa > Chordata > Mammalia > Artiodactyla > Delphinidae > Tursiops > Tursiops truncatus. Next base: position 67,134,265 of record NC_047047.1, on the reverse strand, counting down.
TACCTGCACACCAGAAGTAATCCAGAATACCTACTGAGAGTTTTAAGATCTACGTTCCTAAAGTTGTTGTATCATAATCTTGGGACATTTGGCTATATGCTTAAAACTAAGTTTGCATTAGGAACTGTTCTACATGTTATTTGCATTTGGATGCTCCTGATCTAATTACCTGCCTGCTGTCTGATAGTCTAAGTCCAAAAGTAACTTCCTCAAATTCCTAGGGTTAGGATACTCTTCACAACATCAATGTAGTTTTGCCTCACCATCTCAAAGAAATGAAAGGTAAAGTAGAACTTTTAAATATTGAAATATCATGGAGTTTGACTACATATCCTACCAATTTGCTACCGTGAAATTTTATCACCCTATGATGAAGCCATCATTCACTCATAAGTTTATATTTCCAAGTGTACATGTTTTATCCACTAATGAAATTTTTTGATGTCAGAATGAAAAAGCCATTAAGTATTCAGTGATATGATTTTGCTTTATACTATACTCCAAGCATATATGGTTCTTTTTTTTTTTTTTTTGGCTGCGTTGGGTCTTTGTTGCTGTGTGTGGGCTTTCTCTAGTTGTGGTGAGCGGGGACTGCTCTTCATTGTGGTGCAGGGGCTTCTCGTTTCGGTGGCTTCTCTTGTTACAGAGCACGGGCTCTAGACGTGCTGGCTTCAATAGTTGTGGCACGCGGGCTCACTAGTTGTGGCTCGCGGGCTCTAGAGCACAGGCTCAGTAGTTGTGGCACACGGGCTTAGTTGCTCCGCAGCATGTGGGATCTTCCCGGACCAGGGCTCGAACCCGTGTCCCCTGCATTGGCGGGCAAATTCTTAACCACTGTGCCACCACGGAAGTCCACGTATATGGTTGTTACATGGGATAGAATGAATTTATTCTGAAAATGAGTCCTGACTTTAGTGTCTGAGTTTTATTTTTAGTTGTGGTAAGTCAAAGGGTTAGATAAATCATTTACATAAAAACACAGTCAGTAAAAAAAAACAAACAAAAAACTTCTGTATTAATTAGGATTCTTTATTTCTGGGTGATAGGACTCCAGCACAAACTAGTATAAATGAAATGGGAAATGTGGTACAAATCCTCTGCTTCCATAGTCCATGTAGCAGGAAATAAATTACAGGTAGGCATAGACTGACTTTCCCATGTCTGTCCTACTTGGGCCCAGGGGTGCACCCCTGAACTTCTCAACTGAAGAGAATACGCTCCATCCATGTTGTTGCAAATGGCAAAATTTCATTTTTTTTTATGACTGAGTAATTTTCCATTGTATATAAGTACATCTTATTTATCCATTCATCTGTTGATGGACATTTAGGTTGCTTCCATATCTTGGGTATTATAAATAGTGCTGCTATGAACATGGGGGTGCATGTATCTTTTCGAACTAGTGTTTTTGTTTTCTTTGTGTAAATACCCAGGAGTGGAATTGCTGGATCATGTGGTAGTTCTATTTTTAGTTTTCTGAGGCACCTCCATACTGTTTTCCACAGTGGCTGCACCAATTTACATTCCCACCAACAGTGTACCAGGGTTCCCTTTTCTCTGCAGTTTTGCCAACATTTGTTGTTTGTGACCTTTTTTTTTTTTTTTTGAGGTACGCGGGCCTCTCACTGTTGTGGCCTCTCCCGTTGCGGAGCAACAGGCTCCGGACGCGCAGGCTCAGCAGCCATGGCTCACGGGCCCAGCCGCTCCACGGCATGTGGGATCTTCCCAGACCGGGGCACGAACCCGTGTCCCCTGCATCGGCAGGCGGACTCTCAACCACTGCGCCACCAGGGAAGCCCCGTGACCTTTTTTGATGATAGCCATTCTGACAGGTGTGAGGTGATATCTCATTGTGGTTTTGATTTGCATTTCTCTGATGATTATTGATGTTGAACATATTTTCACGTGCCTGTTGGCCAAAGGTATGTTTTTTTGTGTTTTGTTTTTTGGAAAATGTTTATTTTAATTCTGCCCATTTTTAAATCGGTTGTTTATTTATTTATTATTTTATTTTTTAAAAAAAAATTTTCATTGAAGTATAGTTGATTTACAATATTATATGTACAACAAAGTGATTCAGTTATACATACGTATATTCTTCTTCAGATTCTTTTCCATTGTAGGTTATTACAAGATACTGAATATAGTTTCCTGTACTATACAGTAGGTCCTTATTGTTTATTTTATGTATAGTAGTGTGTATCTGTTAATCCCAAACTGCTAATTTATTTCTGCCCCCCTCCCCCATTCCCCTTTGGTAACTATAAGTTTGTTTTCTATGTCTGTGAGTCTATATCTCTTTTGTAAATAAGTTCATTTTTATCATTTTTTTTTAGATTCCACATATAAGTGATATCATATGATATTTGTCTTTGTCTGACTTACTTCATTTAGTATGATAATCTCTAGGTCCATCCATGTTGCTGCAGATGGCATTATTTCATTCTTTTTTATGGCTGAGTAATTTCGAATTAGAGTTTTCAGCTTTTCCAGATATATGCCCCACAGTGGGATTGCTGAATCATATGGTAACTCTACTTTTAATTTTTTAAGGGACCTCCATAATGTTCTCCATAGTGGCTGTACCAATTTACATTCCCACCAACAGTGTAGGCAGGTTCTTTTTTCTCCACACTCTCTCCAGCATTTATTTTTTGTAGACTTTTTGATGATGGCCATTCTGACTGGTGTGAGGTGATACCTCATTGTAGTTTTGATTTATTTCTCTAATAATTAGCAATTTTGAGCATCTTTTCATGTGCCTATTGGCCATCTGTATGTCTTCTTTGGAGAAATGTCTATTTAGGTCTTCTGCCCACTTTTTGATTGGGTTGTTTGTTTTTTTGATATTGAGCTGTATGAGCTGTTTGTATATTTTGGATAGTAACCCCTTATTGGTCATAACATTTGCAAATATTTTCTCCCATTTGGTAGGTTGCCTTTTCATTTTGTCGATGATTTCCTTTGCTGTGCAAAAGCTTTTAAGTTTAATTAGGTCCTGTTTGTTTATTTTTCCTTTTGTTTTCTCTGCCTTAGGAGACAGATCTGAAAAATATTGCTGTGATTTATGTAAAAGAGTGTTCTGCCTATGTTTCCTTCTAGGAGTTTTATGGTTTCAGAACTTACATTCAGGTCTTTAACTCATTTTGAGCTTATTTTTGTATATGGTATGAGAAAATATTCATATTTCATTCTTTTACATGTAGCTGTCCAGTTTTCCCAGCACTGCTTATTGAAGAGATTGTCTTTTCTCCATTGTATATTCTTGCCTCCTTTGTCATAGATTATTTGACCATAGGTGTGTGGGTTTATTTCTGGGCTCTCTATTCTGTTCCATTGATCTATGTGTCTGTTTTTGTGCCAGTACCATACTGTTTTGATTACAGTAGCTCTGTGGCATAGTCTGAAGTCAGGGCATGTGATACCTCCAGCTTTGTTCTTCTTTCTCAAAATTCTTTTGGCTATTAGGGGTCTTTTGTGTTTCCATATGAATTTTAGAATTATTTGTTCTACTTCAGTGAAAAAATGCCATTGATATTTTGATAGGGGTTGTATTGAATCTGTAGCTTGCCTTGTGTTTTGTGCTCATTTTAACAATATTAATTCTTCCAATCTGTGAACATGTTATATCTTTCCATCTGTTGTGTCATCTTCAGTTCCTTTCATCAGTGTCTTATAGTTTTCTGAATACAGGTCTTTTACTTCCTTAGGTAAGTTTATACCTAGCTATTTTATTTTATTTTTTTGGAGGTGATTATAAATGGGATTGTTTCCTTAATTTCTCTTTCTAATAGTTCTTTGTTAATGTATAGAGATGCAACAGATTTCTGTATATGAGTTTTGTATCCTGCAACTTTACTGGATTTATTGATGAGCTCTAGTAGTTTTTTGGTGGCATCTTTAGGATTTTCTATGTATAGTATCATGTCATCTGCAAACAGTGACAGTTTTACTTCTTCCTTTCCAACTTGGATTCCTTTTATTTCTTTTTCTTGTCTGATTGCTATGGCTGGGACTTCCAGTACTATGTTGAATAAAAGTGGTGAGAGTGGGGCACTATCATTCTTTCATATAGTAGGGGAAAATAGGTAATAGCATGACTGTTGAAAACGTGTGTGTATGACAGTCACAAAATGTGACTTGTCATCAAAGATTGAGTTTTAGTAAATTTGCAGTTTTAAAATTCCTCAGTCTCCTCACCTTTCCTTAGGAACCGGGGAGGATTTTGCATTCTCTGCAGCCAGAAGAAGAGAATTAGACTGATTAATCTCCCTGGATTTTTTTTTTTTAACGAATTCTTGCATTGTTCTTTATTATTTGAAAGTCCATTTATCTTTACATATTTGCTAGGAAGGAAACTGATATCTTCCCCCAAATATTCTCTTTTTTAAAATATAGCAAGCTTGTTAGAGTGATATGTATTGATTATAGTTGTTTCTCAGCAAGCATAAGGTAGCAAACATTAAAAAGCCCTCTGATCCTGATAAATGAATATAAATTCAAAGACTATTCATTACAAAATTTTTTCTCTAAACCACACATTTTAAAAGATGCTTCAGAATTTGATACCTTTTAAAGGCAAGAATATACAATGGAGAAAAGACAGTCTCTTCAATAAATGGTGCTGGGAAAACTGGACAGCTACATGTAAAAGAATGAAATTAGAACACTCCCTAACACCATACACAAAAATAAGCTCAAAATGGATTAAAGACCTAAATGTAAGGCCAGACACTATAAAATTCTTAGAGGAAAACATAGGCAGAACACTCTATGACATAAATCACAGCAAGATCCTTTTTGACCCACCTCCTAGAAAAATGGAAATAAAAACAAAAATAAACAAATGGGACCTAATGAAACTTAAAAGCTTTTGCACAGCAAAGGAAACCATAAACAAGACGGAAAGACAGCCCTCAGAATGGGAGAAAATATTTGCAAACGAAGCAACTGACAAAGGATTAATCTCCAAAATTTACAAGCAACTCATGCAGCTCAATATCAAAAAAACAAACAACCCAATCCAAAAATGGGCAGAAGACCTAAATAGACATTTCTCCAAAGAAGATATACAGATTGCCAACAAACACATGACAGGATGCTCAACATCACTAATCATTAGAGAAATACAAATCAAAACTGCGATGAGGTATCACCTCACACCAGTCAGAATGGCCATCATCAAAAAATCTACAAACAATAAATGCTGGAGAGGGTGTGGAGAAAAGGGAACCCTCTTGCACTGTTGGTGGGAATGTAATTTGATACAGCCACTATGGAGAACATTATGGAGGTTCCTTAAAAAACTAAAAATAGCACTACCATACGACCCAGCAATCCCACTACTGAACATGTACCCTGAGAAAACGATAATTCAAAAGGAGTCATGTACCACAATGTTCACTGCAGAACTATTTGCAATAGCCAGAACATAGAAGCAACCTAAGTATCCATCAACAGATGAATGGATAAAGAAGATGTGGCACAATGCAATATTACTCAGCCATAAAAAGAAACGAAATTGAGTTATTTGTAGTGAGGTGGATGGACCTAGAGTCTGTCATACAGAGTGAAGTAAGTCAGAAAGAGAAGAACAAATACCATATGCTAACACGTATATATGGAATCTAAAAAAAAATGGTTCTGAAGGACCTAAGGGCAGGACAGGAATAAAGACACAGACGAAGAGAATGGACTTGAGGACACGGGGAGTGGAAAGGGCAAGCTGGGACGAAGTGAGAGAGTGGCATGGACATATGTACACTACCAGCTGTAAAATAGATAGCTAGTGGGAAGCAGCTGCGTAGCACCGGGAGATCAGCTCGGTGCTTTGTGACCACCTAGAGGGGTGGGATAGGGAGGGAGGGTGGGAAGGAGACACAAGGGGGAGGAGATATGGGGATATATATATATATATATCTGATTCACTTTGTTATAAAGCAGAAACTAACACACCATTGTAAAGCAATTATACTCCAATAAAGTTGTTAAAAAGAGAAAGACAGGAATTTGATACCTTTTAGTTTAGGGAATTTTTTGGATCCCATAAAGTCACACTTAATAAGCAGCTTTGAGAAATAAAGACTGCTTTAACTCAGTCTTGTGAAATCTGGTTTTAAACAAAACAGTTGTCTGGTGCTTGAAAGACCATAAAGAATTCACAGGAAACCCTCATCTTATCTAATCAAATAGGAGTAGGCATACTTTTATAAAAGTAGGAATATGTACCTGGAAGAACGTGCCATAAAAGTAGAGTGCTTTTAATTCCAGTAATAATTCTACTTTATCATTGCTAAAATGGAGCCAAAATCTGCATTTGAGGCTTAATCACAAGATAGTAAAGTTTTAGGCTTGTAGGCCATGTGGTCTCCATCACAGCTACTTAACTTTGCTGTCACAGCATGAAAGCAGCTACGGACAATATCTAAATCAATGATTGTGTCTGAATCCCAGTAAAACTTTATTTAAAAAAATAGACATTGGACTGGCTTTGGACTGCAGGCAATTGTTTGCTGGTCCCTTTCCTAAATTATGGGATGGAGGGTGGGGGAAATTCTTCACAAAGGCACCTGGGGCATCACAGAAAGATGAGAAAAAGGATTTGGTTCAGTGAGTTTAAGTGGATTTTAATACCATGGTCTCTTCGTTTTTATTTTACGCGCACCTTCAGCTTGGTTGAAGTCTCCCTCCCTCTTTTCTTCGCTCCTCTCTTCCTTTCCTTCCTTGTTTTCTTCCTTCCTTTATTCCATCTTCTCCCTTATTTTTAAATAATCTGTTAGCAGCATACAGTTTACTAAATTTTCTTCCAAGTCTTAGTTTCCCTAACTGTTAAAATGTGGTTAGGCTATAGCACAACACATTGGATTGTTGGGAATATCAATGAGATGATGAATATTATGGTCCTTAATACATTTCTGAGCTTGGAGTAAATGCAGAATAGAAATGGTTTTGATTTTATTTAGTCATTAATTTATATTCCAAAGTATTGAATTTATTGTGGTCTAGGAAGAAAGTAAGCATTTCATTGAAATTAAGATAGAGTTATGTTTACTACTTCTTTTTTCTTCTGTCCTGTTTTTCCCCCATCTAGAATTCAAAACCCAAATTTTCACTTGCCCCAAATTTTCAGATATAATTTATGGTAATTCTGACAGTAGTATTTTTCCCTACTGAAAATGAAGAATAGTCACAGGCAGCTTCTGTGAGCTTCCTCCTTTCAGTTTTCTTTTATTGTTTTCTTTTGCTTTTATTTTTTTATGGTGTACTTGTGTTTTTACCTTCTAAATTATAATTTTAGAATGGAGCTGTGTCTCAAATCACTATCAGTTGACCTGCTTTGCTACCCTGTCCCCATATATCTTGATAGTTCTTCAAGTGCAGTGTATTCTGTTACATACAATGCTTTAGTAACATGGATTAGTTCACACACAATTGATAAATAGTGGAAGTATGTCAGTATAAGGCAGAAGTTGCCATGGTTTAGTTAATAGTTTGACCACTGAATAACCGCAGCTGAATGCAAGTACACTAATGCAGATGAACTAACAAGCTGTGGAGGGTTTTTGTATGGCATACAATGTCCATTCACTCCATTCCTTTCACGTGGCTCAGTTTTGCTGTACACTCTGTATTTAAGTATTTGTCGCATGGTTTCTCCCCATCTTTGTGGAAAAGAAACAAACACAAGGCAATAAGCCAGAGCTTTCCCTCTCTGGCATCATTACATTTTGTCCAAAACCTGCTTCTCCGCTGTAACTTCTAATGATGATGTCCCTCTACTCTTTCCCATAACTCAGCAGTTTCAACCTTTCCTTGTAGCCCCTTTCATTGTTATCTTCAGCTTTTTCAAAGTCCTATATTTAGTATAATAATTCTTTGTTTATTACGAATATAGCATGTCATTTTAAGTATATTAGAGTTTTATTGGATTTACTTTGGTTTTTGTTAATGCTGTGGTTTCGAAGTTGTACAAGTGACTAACTGTAAAGTAAGGTCTAGCCTTGCCATATTTTTCTCATAAGCCTCTTACTCTTAATGTATAGTTTACTAAAATGCAATGTTTTAAAGGAATGCATTTTCACATTACAGCAAAAACAATTGTATTCAAACAACCAGAGATTCTGTTCTTTTATAGGCTAGGCAGCTTTAGTCCTTTATACTTACATGTCATAAGATTTTAAAACCTTCTCTGTCCTCATACTTCTCTTCAGGAGGTATTCCAGATTGCCAGCATCTCTCTTAAACTGTGGTGTCCAGAAATAAGCACAAAATTTCAGATAGGATTGATCAGTCAGTGTTCATTAGAACTTTGAACTTCACCATTTATTGAGTATTTATTGAGTTTGTAAAAAAACCCAGACTTCCTTGTTTTTCTAATCCTGTTTTATGCAGCTGGTTTTTTAAGGCAAAGTATAGACTAATCCCTTCATACTGTCCTTTTGAATTTACCCTTTTTGTTCAGCCTGTTTATGGGGGAGGTATTGCCGCCTATAATTCAGAAAGGGAAGTATGGCTTGGAACCAAGTAGCACAGTGAGGGTAACAGGAATTATGGGCTGTGATCATTACAGGTTTACCATTTTTTATTCGGAGCTGTTTTCTCAATGGTGACATTTCCTCTCCCCACATCATAAGGTTACCACCTGGCACATGACAGGGCTAGTGTCAGTTTATCAGTGTCATCTGTTACCATTAATCCATTTTCATCAATCAGCAGACCTACAATTCAAATAAAAGTAAAATCTGGTTTGGGGCATAAGATGATTGCATAGTCAATAGTAATGCAAGTCATAATAATTTCAGTACCATAAGAGAAGTACAAAGTTCTTTAATGGGTTGGTGAGAGATTACATCTAGTTAGAAAAGACCTTTATAAAGGAGGTGACATTTGAAATGGTCCTGAAAGACTCGTACTGATAGAGAGAAGCTAGGGACAATATGAGCTTGGTTTTAGGTGGCAATGAAAGAACATTTGGAGAACAGCAGAAATGTCTAGTTTGCCTAAATCACAGAACATGTATACAGACTAGTGGGAGATAAGAAAAGAAAGGCATTTTAAAGATATAATGATACAGACAGAGCCTTAAATATTCAACTAGGGAGTTTAGAGATTGTTTTGAGTAATTGCTTTGAGTAGTACTATGATTGGGATTGTATTTAGGAAGAGAAGTCTGCCAGGAGACATATATAAAATGATTGGAGAGAAGGAAGAGGGAAATGAGGCTGATAGTCAGGGTTCAAGGGATGTAAAACTGAATATTAAGGCTCTAGGTGACCACATTTCAGACTTGCTGAAGTTTTCATACCTGTTAGCTGACGTGCTTACTCACCTAACTCAATGATCAACCTGAGAAAATGAGAGAGAGGAAAGGGTGCAGTCAGAATGTTCTAGTCAGTGCTACCCAGAGTGTATGTTTTGGTTCATGGTGAGATAAGTACAGAATTGATAGTCTTTAGAAACATTTAAAGCAATTTAACAGAATAATCATGTCTGTTGACTGTAATGATAAAAATATTGGGTTTGCATTTTGATGTTTAAAATTTTTTTCTTTTTATAAGGATGAATTTTTAATGTATTTTATGAAGCCGTCAATCTGTGAAGGATTAGGAAATGCAGACATCCCTTGGTGTCCATACATTTGTTCTCTACATCTGTGTCTCAATTTCTGCCCTGCAAACCGGTTCATCTGTGCCATTTTTCTAGGTTCCACATATATGCGTTAATATACGATATTTGTTTTTCTCTTTTTGACTTACTTCACTCTGTATGACACTCTCTAGATCCATCCAAGTCTCAACAAATGACTCAGTTTCGTTCCTTTTGATGGCTGAGTAATATTCCATTGTATATATGTACCACATCTTCTTTATCCATTCAACTGTCAATGGGCATTTAGACTGCTTCCATGACCTGGCTATTGTAAATAGTGCTGCAATGAACACTGGGGTGCACGTGTCTTTTTGAATTATGCTTTTCTGTGGGTATATGCCCAGTAGTGGGATGCTGGGTCATATGGTAATTCTATTTTTAGTTTTTTAAGGAACCTCCATACTGTTCTCCATAGTGGCTGTATCAATTTCCATTCCCACCAACAGTGCAAGAAGGTTCCCTTTTCTCCATACCCTCTCCAGCATTTGTTGTTCATAGATTTGCTGATGATGCCCATTCTAACTGGTGTGAGGTGATACCTCATTGTAGTTTTGATTTGCATTTCTCTAATAATTAGTGATGTTGAGCAGCTTTTCATGTGTTTGTTGGCAGTCTGTATATCTTCTTTGGAGAAATGTCTATTTAGGTCTTCTGCCCACTTCTTGATTGGGTTGTTTGTTTTTTTGATATTGAGCTGCATGAGCTGTTTATATATTTTGGAGATTAATCCTTTGTCAGTTGCTTCATTTGCAAATATTTTCTCCCATTCTGAGGGTTGCCTTTTTGTCTTGTTTATGGTTTCCTTTGCTATGCAAAAGCTTTGAAGTTTCATTAGGTCCCATTTGTTTATTTTTGTTTTTATTTCCATTACTCTAGGAGGTGGATCAAAAAATACTTTGCTATGATTTATGTCAAAGAGTGTTCTCCCTATGTTTTCCTCTAAGAGTTTTATGGTGTCCAGTCTTACATTTAGGTCTCTAATCCATTTTGAGTTTATTTTTGTGTATGGTGTTAGGGAGTGTTCTAATTTCATTCTTTTACATGTAGCTGTCCAGTTTTCCCAGCACCACTTATTGAAGAGACTGTCTTTTCTTCATTGTATATCCTTGCCTCCTTTGTCATAGATTAGCTCACCATAAGTGCATGGGTTTATCTCTGGGCTTTCTATCCTGTTCCATTAATCTATATTTCTTTTTTTGTGCCAGTACCATATTGTCTTGATTACTGTAGCTTTGTAATATAGTCTGAAGTCAGGGAGTCTGATTCCCCCAGCTCCGCTTTTTTCCCTCAAGACTGCTTTGGCTATTCAGGATCTTTTGTGTCTTGATACAGATTTCAAGATTTTTTGTTCTAGTTTTGCAAAAAATGCCATTGGTAATTTGATAGGGATTGCATTGAATCTGTAGATTGCTTTGGGTAGTATAGTCATTTTCACAATGTTGATTCTTCCAATTCAAGAACATGGTATAGCTCTCCATCTGTTGGTATCATCTTTAATTGCTTTCATCAGTGTCTTATAGTTTTCTGCATACAGGTCTTTTGTCTCACTAGGTAGGTTTATTCCTAGATATTTTATTCTTTTTGTTGCAGTGATAAGTGGGAGTGTTTCCTTAATTTCTCTTTCAGATTTTTCATCATTAGTATATAGGAATGCAAGAGATTTCTGTGCATTAATTTTGTATCCTGCAACTTTACCAAATTCACTGATTAGCTCTAGTAGTTTTCTGGTGGCATCTTTACGATTCTCTATGTATAGTATCATGTCATCTGCAAACAGTGACAGTTTTACTTCTTTTCCAATTTGTATTCCTTTTATTTCTTTTTCTTCTCTGATTGCCATGGGTAGGACTTCCAAAACTATGTTGAATAATAGTGGTGAGAGTGGACATCCTTGTCTTGTTCCTGATGTTAGAGGAAATGCTTTCAGCTTTTCACCATTGAAAATGATGTTTACTCTGGGTTTGTCGTATATGACCTTTATTATGGTGAGGTAGGTTCCCTCTATGCTCACTTTCTGGAGAGTTTTTATCATAAATGGGTGTTGAATTTTGTCAAAAGCTTTTTCTGCATCTGTTGAGATGATCATATGGTTTTTATTCTTCAATTTGTTAATATGGTATGTCACATTGATTGATTTGAATATATTGAGGAATCTGTGAATGCCTGGGATAAACTTGATCATTTTGTATGATCGTTTTAATGTGTTGTTGGATTCTGTTTGCTAGTATTTTGTTGAGGGTTTTTGCATCTATATTCATCAGTGATATTGGTCTGTAATTTTCTTTTTTTGTAGTATCTTTCTCTGGTTTTGGTATCTGGGTGATGGTGGCCTCATAGAATGAGTTTGGGAGTGTTCCTTCCTCTGCAATTTTTTGGAAGAGTTTGAGAAGGGTGGGTGTTAGCTCTTCTTAAATGTTTGATAGAATTCACCTGTGAAGCTATGTGGTCCTGGACTTTTTTTGTTGGAAGATTTTTAATTACAGTTTCAATTTCATTACCTGTGATTGGTCTGTTCATATTTTCTGTTTCTTCCTGGTTCATTCTTGGAAGGTTATACCTTTCCAAGAATTTGTCCATTTTTTCCAGGTTGTCCATTTTATTGGCATAGAGTTGTTTGTAGTAGTCTCTTAGGATGCTTTCTATTTCTGCGGTGTCTGTTGTAACTTCTCCTTTTTCATTTTTAATTTTATTGATTTGAGTCCTCTCCCTCTTTTTCTTGATTAGTCTGGCTAATGGTTTATCAATTTTGTTTATCTTGTCAAAGAACTAGCTTTTAGTTTTATTGATCTTTGCTATTGTTTTCTTTGTTTCTATTTCATTTATTTCTGCTCTAATCTTTATGATTTCTTTCCTTCTACTAAGTTTGGTTTTGTTTGTTCCTTCTCTGTTTCCTTTAGGCGTAAGGTTAGATTGTTTATTTGAGATTTTTCTTGTTTCTTGAGGTAGGCTTGTATAGCTATAAACTTCCCTCTTAGAACTGCTTTTGCTGCATCCCATAGGTTTTGGATCGTCGTGTTTTCATTGTCATTTGTCTCTAGGCATTTTTTGATTTCCTCTTTGATTTCTTCAGTGATCTCTTGGTTATTTAGTAACGTATTGTTTAGCCTCCATGTGTTTGTGTTTTTTACGTTTTTTTCCCCTGTAATTCATTTCTAATCTCATAGCATTGTGGTCAGAAAAGGTGCTTGATATGATTTCAATTTTCTTAAATTTACTGAGGTTTGATTTGTGACCCATGATGTGATCTATCCTGGAGAATGTTCTGTGCGTACTTGAGACAACAGTGTAATCTGCTGTTTTTGGATGGAATGTCCTATAAGTATCAATTAAATCTATCTGGTCTATTGTGTCATTTAAAGCTTCTGTTTCCTTATTTATGTTCATTTCGGATGGCCTGTCCATTGGTGTAAATGAGGTGTTAAAGTACCGCACTATTATTGTGTTACTGTCGATTTCCTCTTTTATAGCTGTTAGCAGTTGCCTTATGTATTGAGGTGCTCCTATGTTGGGTGCATATATATTTTTAATTTTTATATCTTCTTCTTGGATTGATCCCTTGATCATTATGTAGTGTCCTTCCTTGTCTCTTGTAACATTCTTTATTTTAAAGTCTATTTTATCTGATATGAATATTGCCACTCCAGCTTTCTTTTGATTTCCATTTGCATGGAATATCTTTTTCCATCCCCTCACTTTCAGTCTGTATGTGTCCCTAGGTCTGAAGTGGGTCTCTTGTAGACAGCATATATATGGGTCTTGTTTTTGTATCCATTCAGCAAGCCTGTGTCTTTTGGTTGGATCATTTAATCCCTTCATGTTTAAGGTAATTATCGATATGTATGTTCCTATGACCTTTTTCTTAATTGTGTTGGGTTTGTTTTTGTAGGTCCTTTTCTTCTCTTGTGTTTCCTGCTTAGAGAAGTTCCTTTAGCATTTGTTGTAGAGCTGGTTTGGTGGTGCTGAATCCTCTTAGCTTTTGCCTGTCTGTAAAGCTTTTGATTTCTCCATCGAATCAGAATGAGATCCCTGCTAGATAGAGTAATCTTGGTTGTAGGTTCTTCCCTTTCATCACTTTAAATATGTCCTGCCACTCCCTTCTGGCTTTCAGAGTTTCTGCTGAAATATCAGCTGTTAACCTTACGGGGATTCCCTTGTATGTTATTTGTTGCTTTTCCCTTACCGCTTTTAATATTTTTTCTTTGTATTTAATTTTTGATAGCTGATTAGTATGTGTCTTGGTGTGTTTCTCTTTGGGTTTATCCTGTATGGTACTCTCTGTGCTTCCTGGACTTGATTGACTCTTTCTTTTCTCATGTTAGGGAAGTTTTAGAGTATAACCTCTTAAAGTATTTTCTCAGACCCTTTCTTTTTCTCTTCTTCTTCTCTGACCCCTCCAATTCAGATGTTGGTGTGTTTAATGTTTTCTCAGAGGTCTCTGAGACTGTCCTCAATTCTTTTCATTGTTTTTTCTTTATTCTGCTCCCTGGAAGTTAGTTCCACCATTGTATCTTCCAGCTCCTTTATCTGTTCTTCTGCCTCAGTTATTCTGCTATTGATTCCTTCTAGAGTATTTTTAATTTCAGTAATTGTGTTGTTCATCACTGTTTGCTCTCTAGAACCTTGTTGAATATTTCTTGTATTTTCTCCATTCTATTTCCGAGATTTTGGATCATCTGTACTATCATTACTCTGAATTCTTTTTGAGGTATGTTGCCTATTTCATCTTCATTTATTTGGTGTTGCAGGATTTTACCTTCCTCCTTTGTCTGTAACATATTTTTTTGTCATTTCTTTTCTTCTTTTGTTTTTTTTTGATGGGTGGTGCGCTATTCCTGTCTTACTGGTTGTTTGGCTGAGACGTGCAGCACTGGAGTTTCCAGGCAGTTGGATAGATCCAGGTCTTGGTGCTGAGATGAGGACCTCTGTGAGGCCTCACTCCAAGTGATATTCCGTGGGGTCCAAGGTTCTCTGTTAGTCCAGTGGTTTGGACTTGGAGATCCCACCACAGGAGCTCAGGCCTGACCTCCGGCCTGGGAACCAAGATCCCGCAAGGTTTGTGGCATGGTAAAAAAAAAAAAAAAAAAGTAAAAGAAAGAAAGAAAAAAAGCAGTACAATATCAAAGAATAAAAACAAAATAAAATTAGAAAGATATAATATATATTAGGAAAAATAAAACTATAATTGAGACAAATGCAACAAGGTAAATTAAAACCACAATGAAAAAAGAACAGGTGGGGGGCAAACCAGCTAAAAGGAGGGAACAATAGCATAGTATAAAGAATAAAATAAAATTAGAAAAATAAAAGCCTTATTAGGAAAAATAAAAATATAAAAGTATCAACAACAATGAATCAAGAAGGTAAAATAGAACCCTGATCTAAAAAAAGGAAAAAAGAAAAAAAAAAAAAAAATCCTTGGTATGGGGGTGGAGTTTAGGCAGGGGTGGAACCTAGGCAGCGGTGGCGTTTAGGGTGGGGCGGGACCTAGGCGGGTGTGGAGGGGTGATGTTTGAGTGTGTGGCGGGGCAAGGGCAGGGCCTAGGTGGGGCAATGGTTCAAGAGTGGGCGGGGCCTCTGCTTAGGACCAGAGCAGAAGGGGAGGCGCAGCACATTGAAAGGAGGGCCTCTGGAGTGTGGGGTTCCAGAGTTTGGAGGTAGGGCCCTGAGTGAGGGTGTGTGGGTGGGGTTTAGGCCCAGTCCATTGGAGGGGGTCTCAGTGTGTAGAGGTGAGGCTCTGGGTGGGGGTGTAGGGGCAGGCCTTGGGTTCTACAGGGCAGGAGGGAGGCTGTGAGGGCAGCGGATTAAGCCCAGGAGCCCAATAGGCTCCCCAGTGCCTAAGTGGACTGGGAAAGCACTGGCTGCATTCCCATCCATTCCTTCGCTTCCCTCCCCCACTGTCTCCCCCAGGGTCTCCTGTGTCACCACTGGACCCCTAACCTTGGGTGGGTCCCCCTGGAACCCTCCCCCTCCCCCAGCCACCCCTCAGGGGTGCCAGTCCCGGAGGTCTGGCCTTTACTTTTGCTCCCCCTTCCCTCCCTCCCACTCCCTCATGACTCGCACAGCTGGAGGAGTCCTAGGTGGGCAGAGGACCAGGCCCAGGATCTCAGCAGGGTCCTGGTGGCCCAAGTGGGCAGGGGAAACCTGGCCACACTCCGTTTTGATTCTCTGCCCTCTCAGTGGTTGCCCAATCTCCCCCTTCAGGTGTGGGATCCCTTCCTCTTCCCTAGCCGCCCCTCTGGGGCGCCTGTCTCGTCCCGCCTCCACTTCTCCTCCTCCTTAACTCCTCTCACACCCCATGTCCTACCCGGTCACAGGGGGTTCCTCCCGTCCCCTTAGGTGTCCTTGGTCCCCCACCGGTGCCTGGTAGGTGCCCTAGTTGTGAGGAGATGTGAATCCCATGTCCTTCTAATACTCCATCTTTACTCCACCCTGTATTCCATAGATTTTGTATCATTGTGTTTCCATTTTCATTTGTCTGCAGATATATTTTTATTTACTCTTTGATTTCTTCAGTGACCCAGCGGTTCTTTAGCAGCATATTGTAAGCCTCCTTGTGTTTGTGGTTTTTGCATTTTTTTTCCTTGTAATCGATTTCTAGTCTCCTACTGTTATGATCAGAAAAGATGCTTGATTTGATTTCATTCTTTTCACATTTATTAAGGTTTGTTTTGTGGTCTAGCATGTTATCTATTTTGGGGAATATTCCACATGCACTTGAAAAGAATGTGTATTCTGCTGCTTTTGGATGGAATGAATATACATATAAGTCCATTTGATCTAATGTGTCATTTAAAGCCAGTTTTTCCTTATTGATTTTCTGTCGGATGAACTGTCACTGATGTAAGTGGGGTTTAAAGTCCCCTGCTGTTACTGTGTTATTGTCAATTCCTCCCTTTAGTTTTGTATTAAATTTTTGTATTTAGGTGCTTCTGTGTTGAGTGCATTTAGATTTACAATTGTTACATCTTCTTGTCGGATTGATCCCTTGAGTGTTATGTAATGTCCTTTGTCTCTTGTAACAGTCTTTATTTTAAAGTCTATTTTGATATAAGTATTGGTACCCCAGCTCTTTTGTTTGTTTGTTTCCATTTGCATGGAAGATCTTTTTCCATTCCCTCACTTTCAATGTGTGTGTGCCTTTAGGTCTTAAGTGGGTCTATTATATGCAGCTTATATAGAGGTCTTTTTTTTTTTTTTTTTAACAATTCAGCCGTTTGGTGCATTTAGTTTGTTAACATTTAATGTAATTATTGATAGGTGTGTACTTACTGTCATTTTGTTAATTGTTTTCTGGTTGTTTTTGTAGTTTTTTGGTAGCACTGCCCAGTAGAAATATAATGCAAGTCACATATATGAGCTATGTATGTAATTTCTAGTTGCCACATAAAGAACTAAGAAGAAACAGGTGGAAATAGTTTTAATAATATATTTTATTTAATCCATCATTATTCAAAATATTATTTCAGTATATAATCAAAATGAAAATTATTAATGAGACATATTATATATATTCTTTGTACTAAGCCTTTTAAGCCTGGTATGTATGTTACTCTTTACCACCTCTTAGTTCAAACTAGTCATATTCCAAATGCTCAGTAGTCACATTTGGTTAATGGCTACTATATTGGACAGTACACCTCTACATAGTGGGAATGAAGAAAGCCAGTATGGAAAAAGAAGTACAGAGGAGAGAGAGAGAAACAGTACTGTCAGTGGTGAGGTTTTTGGTTTCATTCCTTGAGGTCTGAGGACCTGTTTTGGCTCTAACTCCTATGACAAGCTGTTGTTTGGAGTTTTTGAGCCTTTCCAATAGTTTTCCAATAAATAATCTTTTTTGCTTAAGTGAGTATCATTTGGGTTTCTGTCATTTATGATCAGAAAAAGTTTGACATGTCTCCATTTTTTTTAGATGAGGAAACTAAAGCTGAGAGAAGTTAACTGGGTTACGTGGGTTACCTTATCTGTATGTGGCAGGGCACAGGGTTTCAGTTCAGGTTTGTCTCACTTGAAAGCCCAGGCTCTTTCCACCACAAGAAATTATCATGGAAGCTAGCGGTAGAGCAGACCTGTTTCTTCACATAAAGGGGTGGAACTTTATTCTTACATATTCAAAGGTCACCAAGTTCTTTCTAGCCCCTTATAGTGGAATTATGAAAATACTTCTTTTTTTGACAGGGACTTTTTGGTGGGAACGTATTCCACCTCCACCCCTCTCTAAAAAGTTACTTCAGCAAGTCACTTGGCCGTGAATGGAACCTGCTTCAGTCCTCCGTGTCTTGTGGTCACATATGTGCTGCCTTGTGTACTGGTGGAGTCATCCAACCTTGTTTCATTTGAAAGCTATTACAGCCTCTCCAGGCAGCTTTATTAGCACCTCTAAACAATTACATCATTAAACAGCAAGACTTATGAGCCCTGTTAAGGCTGCGTAAGATCTGTTTTCCACCCTGAATATAGTTAAGCAAGATCTCACAGTAATTCTAGAATGATTCAGTCTTTTCTCGGTGCCATAACTGATGTTGCAAAAAACTGGAAATCAACATTAGGCTATTCTTTTTTGTTTTTCAGTCCAATACTCTGCTGTTCAGTTGATAGTTGATCCATTTTAGGAAATTGTCGTAATCCCATGTGTTGATAATTAACATGTACAGAGCTGGGGTTTTATGCTAGAACACTCAGGCAATCCGTAAACTCAGTAAAAGAAATTTATATCTGATGGCACAGAGCTAGAAATTCAACTTAATTTATTTACCTTGTTAGCACACTATCAGATGTTTCATTATTAGACAATAACATAACAGTTCAAGGCAGTTTAACTTTAGTGGATAATGTGACATAAAGCTCCCCAACATTAAAATCTACAAAGCAAGAGTGCTGTCATATTTACAAGTGTGACGTCTGAACCTGCTACCACCATCACATCTCTCATTCAGAAATTCCATCCATGCCTCTTTTATGCCATGTATTAAAATGTTAAGAAAAAAAGATAATACGTTCACATTAAGGGTCTTCCCATTCATGATCCTGTCATACAGCTCTTGCTTCACACCCACAGTTTCTACAGTTGGCAGCCAGTTCTTAGTGCTGTGGGAACTCTGCTCATGAGATCCTGGCCATGACGAGAGTCACCCCCTTGGATCTGGTTCTTCTTTCATCTCCTCTCTATTTTCTAAGCCTAAGTAGTCTGGTCCTTTCCTTTCTTAGTTGTAGGATGTAAGAAAGGAAACTACATCTGCACACACACTCAGTTTGGAGGGGCTCCTGGGGTAGCTGGCAAAGCTCTATTTCTTGACCTGGTTGGTTCTTTCGAGGGTGTTTGCCTTTTAGTAATTCACTAAGCTATAGATACTTTTTTGTGTCAGTTTCAGTATTTGTAGTTGTATTTTTCAATAAGAAGGTAAAATAATAAAAATAAAAACAATATATTGAATGTAGACAGTTTTTTTTTTTTTCATTTACGTATCCATGTTGTATTTTATTGCTTTGGCACAAAGACTATTGCAAAGTGCACAAGGAAAGATCAGCTATGATGTAATTTTCACTTAAAATGAGTTTCTGCTTATAACATAGACAATTTTCTGGAGGGCATTCAAAAAACAATTATCTGAGGCATATAAGAGCATTTGATTAACTTTTAAATTAACCAACATTGCCTTTTAAATAGCTAGTGAGAAATAAGAATGATACAATTTACATATATGTCAATGTCTACTGTAAGTAAATTGTATTTTTCTAGACTTGATATTTAGAGAATAATAATACTAACATCAGTATTTAATTATTGGGTGCCTGCTATGCCTTGAACTGTTGCAGATGATTTAAATATTTCATTTAAATAACATATCAGGTCTATTGCTAAGTAGTACTGTTAATGTCAGGGTCAAATAGTTTCAGGAAGATTAAAGCAGTTTCTCAAGGTCTCTAAAATGGTAAGCCAAAGAGGAACACTTTGGTCAGAGGTGAATGTAGACAGTTTTAAGGGATTATATTTTATCTCCATTTATCCTGCCTAGTCTTGTCTTTTGCTGAGAAACTCAGGGCTGTGAAATCTATTATATTGTAAGGAAATCTCCTTCAGAGCCATCCTTGGGAAGGGGTACATCCATTCAACAAATTGTTACTGTGCTAGGCACTGTACTTGATGCTGAGGATGTACATGGTGGAAAACACGATATATGTGATCTGTGTCCTCACTGTGCTTTCTAATCGTATGAGTGATACCACAGGTTAAAAGGCTATTTATTCTTTAGTTTACTGTTTGGGAATATTGTCATAAAGATTTATATTTATATCTGAAGTCATTCTTCTTGGTAGACATTTATCCCATAGGTAGCATAGCAGTTATTTACTATTGCATAAGAAATTATTCCAAAACGTAGTGCCTTGAACCAGTGAACATTCATTATGTCATAGCTTCTCTGGGCTAGGAATTTGGGAGTCACTTAGCTGTGAGTTTCCAGCTCAGAGTCTTTCATGTGGTTGCTGTCAGGATGTT
Source organism: Tursiops truncatus (assembly GCF_011762595.2). Classification (NCBI taxonomy): domain Eukaryota; kingdom Metazoa; phylum Chordata; class Mammalia; order Artiodactyla; family Delphinidae; genus Tursiops; species Tursiops truncatus. Next base: position 67,114,122 of record NC_047047.1, on the reverse strand, counting down.
GGCAGTGATGTAGTCATCTGAAGGTTTATCTGGGCCTGGAGCATCCACTTCCGAGACGGCTCACTCTCAGGGCTGTTGGTGGGAGGGCTTGATTCCTCATCACATGGGCCTCTCTATAGGCTGCTTGAGTGTCCTCACAACATGGCACCTTTCTCCAGGGTAAGCAATCTGAGAGAGTAAGGAAGAAACTTCGGACCTAGTGTCTGAAGTCACACAGTGTCACTTCCCTTCATTCACTTCGTTAGTAGTGGCTTAAGTCCAGCCCATAATTAAGAAAAAGACAATTAGGCTGTAATTCTTGAAGGCAGGAGTTTCAAGGAATTTGTGAACATATTTTAAAACCACCGCAGGAAGTAAGTAGGTAAATTGGGAAAGACAGATAAATACTAGGACCTGAAAGCTTATGAGCATTATGTTATCCCTGTATCCCTCTACTTACTTACGTCAATCTTACGTTCCAACCATACCAAGCAATTAGCTTGAATGTTTGTCACTCTTCCTTGGTTTTGTGTCTTCTTCAATCTGGAATCCTCTATGTTGCAGTTTCTACCTGTTGAAATCTTACCCATCAGTTGTGGCCTTATACCACTGTTACTTCTAGGAGGAGTGAAAGTTTGAGGAAAGGCCTAAAGGTAGACAAGTTTCAATTCCGTTCAAGGAAAAACAAGATTGTTGAGTGTGGAATGCCAGACTAAAGAGTTTGAACTTCATTTAGTACGTGCTCAAAAGTCAGTGGCAAGGTACAGTCAAGGTGGTGCCTTAAGATTTCACTGCGGATGGCACACGGAGGCAAGGAGCATGGGTTAGAGGAGACAGCAACAGTCTAGAAGGGAAGTGATACACTGGCAGTGGTACATAGGAAGGAAAGGATGACGTTTGTGAGTTTAAGCTCCTTATGGCAGACTTAGTCTAATTTACCTTTGTATTTCCCTTCATTTTGGTGTACCATCATGAACACACTATATACTCAGGAAGAATTTGCTTTTAAAGAAAAAAACACATATGTGTAGGCATACAGTATCTGTAGAATGATTTCATGGCAATGTAGATGAATATTCACTTGTATATTATTCAAGTGAACTCTCCCTTTTCTACTGATTTTTTAAAAAAGAAACATTATGATCCACATTATAGCAATTAAAATCTTAAATCTAAAGAAAACATGAAAAAGGAAATATAATTCTAGAACTCATTCTATTTTTATTTGGTATATATAGTTTACTTGGTGTGATGAGACTAGCCTAATAAAGGATAGAAACAGACTTCTGATTATGTAATAGCCTGCAATTATTTTTATGACTATTGCATTCCAGTCTTCTTATGCAATATTTACAATGTACATATGTGGCAAGGGCACAAAATACAAGTTCTAACAATGTTAACCATAAATCAGAATCAAGTCACGCAATGTAACGTTTGTGAACTTACTTGGCTGAGGCAGACAACCTTTGTTAAGAATGCATAAAATTCTAAGTTTACAACTCTGTGGTAGATTTGAGGTTTTAAGTTCTAAAATTTAATTACCCTTCCCACCCTATAATTAATTCTGCCAAGACATTTTGATATTGGTTTAATTGTGAAGATGGGGGAAAACTCGTATATTACATTTTGGAAAAAAAATGAAATGTTTTAAATATTGTATGCATGTGATGAGAATTTCAGCAGATTATGGCTACAAAAGATTATGATTCAGCCTGAAAACATAACCTATGGAAAATCATCAACTGTGCAGAATGAGCTCTTCCAGATGACAGATCTTACTAGGAAAACCTGCCAATAAAAGAGAGAATGCTAGAAGAAAAAGAATCCTGTTGACTTTCAACATATGGCCTCGACACTGACATTCTTATAGCTTTTAGTTTATAGCAACCCAAAATAACTGGGTTGATAAAAACCAAAAAAATGATGCATGAAAAAAAAAAACAACAACTCTGCTCTGATTTTTTTTTCTTTTATTTCAGAGGACTTTTTAAAAATCTTTTATTTTATATTGGAGTATAGTTGATTAAAAATGTTGCAGTAGTTTCAGGTGTACAGAAGAGTGAGTCACTTATACATATACGTGTATCTATTCTTTTTCAAATTCTTTTCCCATTTAGGTTATTAAAGAGTATTGAGCAGAGTTCCCTGTGCTATACAGTAGGTCCTTTTTTTTTTTTACACAGTAGGTCCTTGTTGGTTATCTGTTTTAAATGTAGCAGTGTGGGGACTTGCCTGGTGGGCCAGTGGTTAAGAATCCGCCTTCCAATTCAGTGGATGTGGGTTCGATCCCTGTTTGGAGAACTAAGACCCCACATGATGCAGGATCCTGCGTGCTGCAACTAAGACCTGATTCAGCCAAATAAATCAATAAATAAATTTTAAAAATCAATAGGTCTAATGCTTTAAATAAATAAATAAATAAATATAGCGATGTGTACGTGTCAATCCCAAACTCCCAATCTATCCCTTCCCCCACCCTTCCCCCCTGGTGACCACAAGTTTTTTCTCTAAGTCAGAGGATGTTTTTAATGGAGTAAGTATGTATGTGTCTGTGTATGACGGTGATGAAGGGGTCCATCTTCATTATATTTTCACCTTTCAGGATAATAGAGACTCCTAGCAAACTGAAAATAATGACAAATATCCATATAAATTTATGCGTTCGTGAGAAAACTTGAATCATTGCCTGCTATCCTCTTTATTGGTTCTCTCAGCTACATGCTCCCTGCATTGGTCCTTTTCTTCCCCTCTCTTCTTTCCAGGGATCTCGCTTTTTATCCCTTTCTTTAGTTCAACCTTTCGACACTGCTTAAAAAGAAAGGGGCCCCTTGAGATGATCGGTTTACTTCCTTGGTACTCTACAGATTATACAATATGTCTAAAAGTTCTGTGATTGTTAGCTCGTGTATTCGTTTTCACTTTCATTCAATATTGAGTACCTACTGTGTGCCGACCTCTGTAGTAGAGAAACCCATAGTTTATAGGATAAATCCTGTCTGATATTTCCAGATATCTTTGGAATATAATGGATCAAAGAGTTAGTTACAGAAAGTTAAAAGTATAGGTCAAGTCTACCTCCAATATTTCCTTCCCTGAAATGGAACAAACTCAGATAGTCATGCCTCTAAAGAGCTCTTAGTTTCTCCTAAGTTCCATTAAGTTTGCCCACCAGCATGGGGATTGCGGTGCTAATTTAGAGCAGGATTGGCCCAACAAGAAGATTAACTGCCAAGTAACTGCAAAGCAGTGGATAAATGCAAACGCACAAAAGTGTCAGTGTTCCAACTCTGCTGCTTACTAGCTGTTTGCCTTGGTACCTCCACAGTTACAACCTACTTCAGAGAGTGGCTCTGAAGATTAAATGAGTTGATACCTGTAACTGGTTAGTTCAGGGACCATCACAGAGCACTCTAGGCATGTTACTTATTATCATTCCTATTACTATGATTGTTACAGAAAAGAATTCTTAAAATAACAGGACAAATATTTACTAACTACTATGATTTACAAACAAATCCAAGCTTAGATGTTACAATAAATAAACTCAAAATAGACCTACTTTAAGGCACAGTTTCAAATAGCTTCATTAAACCTAACCGTAATCAAAGTACTTTTTCACTCTGTTTTCTTTAGGAAAATCTTTCTTTAAGAAAATCTTTTAATTAGCACAAAGCTTTCTCGTGTCTTTTTCTGCTTGCTCCGGGGTGCCACGAAAGCTTACGCCTTTGTTAGCTAACCTGAAAGTTTGTATTTACGGTAGCTTCTATTCTGATGCCCCACTCATGTCTCTTTTTTCCTATGGAGAGAAAATACTTTGTTATCTCTTACTTTCAATGCCCACACCTTGGCTGTCTTCAAAAATCCCTAGGGAATTATTAATTTTGACCAGTAAAAAAAGAAAACTAAAACATTAGATCACATAGGAAGCATCATCCTGTTTTATCCCCAGTTCCAGGAAAAACTCACTTACTACTGTAGTCTCTGAAGTACCTTCCTTATTAATCTTAAATTGTCAACAATTTAGCTTTGCACTGGCAAAGATATTTGCTTAAAGAGATTATGCATTCCTCTATCTTTATGGATATTAAGAAGCAAGTAGTGTTTTCAAATGTAAAGTTCATTGGACTTTACTCTCAAGTAAAAGTTACACTCAGTATGGGTGCACTTTAGTTTTTGTAAATTATACCTTGAAAATAAAAAAAAGGTGCTAAATCCAGGTAGGCCTTAGGCAAGAGCTCAAGCTTGTAGTCAGATGGCCTGTGTCGGAACTACGGCTACGCGCCCACCACTTACTGTGGAACCTTGGTGAATTACTCAGCCCCTTTAAGCTTCAGTTTCCTTAATTATAAAGTAGTAATATCTGTCGGAAGTGTCACCTATTAGAGCACTGTCCCGTGACTTCCTGTGCCCCATCCCAATCACACCTTCTTCCTCACTTCAAAAGTAAGCACTGCCCTGACTTTTTGGGAAGGAACCCTTGAGATTCCTTACGGTTTCATCACCCAAGTGTGTATCCCTCAACTATAGTTGTGTCTTACCTGTTGTTTTAAATTTGATGTGTCTTTTAAGTCTTTTTTTGTCTACAGGTTCCTCCTTTATTCTTTACTTTTTTTGTTGTTGTTGTCGTCAAGAACCCAGGTCACTTACTTGTAGAGTTTCCCACAGTCTAGATTTTGCTGATTGCAGACTCATTGTGCTGTGAACATGAAATACATGTTCCTATGTATTTCCTGCAAATCGGCAGCTGAATCGAAAGGCTTAATCAGATCTGGGTTTAATTCCTTTGGCAAGACTATAGGTGGTAGTGTGTTCTTTTATCAAGAGGCACATAAATGTCTGGTTGTCACTCTTTTTGTAAAGGTAGCAGCCATTGGTGCTTAACGCTTAGATCCATTAATTCATTGGGGGTTGCAAATGGTAATGCTATAATTTTATCATTCTATGTATTAGTTGGAATAATTGAATAAGGAGATGATTTCTCTCATCTACTATTTGGTTATCCAGTGATACAGTTCATATGGGAAAGGCAGGTTCAAAATCACTGAATTCCACCCCCCCCAATTTTGTTTCTATAATGCAGCTCTGTTCGTTTAAATTTAATTCTTAGTCTCTTCATACCAATTTACATAATGATTAAATTCCTGAGAAGTAGTTAAGATTTTCTCATGTTATGTTACAGTGGTTTGAGGGGGAAAACAGCTTGGGTTTAGTTCGTTTGGTAAAACTATAGGTGTTCTTGCCTTATTCTTTGAACAATGAAGAAAATTTGTGGGAAACAGACTATGTTGAAAACTTGTTGATGCAACACAGTGATTTACAGTGTTCAGTTTTGCTCACTCTCAACCTGACAGGTCTGTAAACTGGGCGGTGCTGTCTGGCTGTGTTGCGCCGACGCTCTCTCTCTGTGGAGCTGGCGGCAGCGCTGGTCACCCTCCCTTTGTCTTCAGTGCATCTGAGGACCCCCCCCCCCCCCACCCAGTTTTACTTAGTGGTGATGGCCCTTTGCTGCTTCCTATCTGGCCATGATTTCACTTAGGAGTTTAACACTCCCCCATCCACTAAACCACAAATGAATTCAAAGAGCATAATCCTGGAATTTTATTTCAGCTAGACAGTTGTGTATGTGGTGTTTCCATTGGAGCTGGAGCTGGTGAAGCTGATAGAGACCAGACCTTGAATGTTGTAGAGAGCAGACTGCGTTTCGTCAGTTTTACTTTTCAGAAATGTTTGAAGTGGTATGTAAAGAATTAAGAATTATCTGTTACCACAGCTTTACTCTTGTGACAAGAGCCATGACAACCAAGAGTCCTTCTCTGACCCTGAACTCAGCTCCTACCTAAGATTTAGGATTGCAAAAGCATTATCTAACAAAGAGTCAGTTATATGCTTAGGGAGATGCTTGAAGTGGGTGCCACTTGACCTTCAGATTTCTTCATTGCACTCATTTAGGAAAAGTTGAGAGTCTGCTGCGCTTCGAAGTCTCCCTTTGTCTCTGTTTATTCACGTGTAAGCTCAAGTTTAGAACTTCTTTTGGTTGTTCAGATTAACATCTCTTAGGGCCATATGGAGTTCTCTCTAATCTCTAGTCAGATATCAGCTGCCACTGGTACCATTTATATTCCTTTATTCAGCAGATGCAGAGCGCCTCATTTCTGAGAGAAGAGTCGAGGACCAACACTTACGGGACAAAATCCAAATTTAGCCCTTTGTAGATTTGTGTGTGTGTCTTTAAATAAAACAGGACTTTTACTTCCCTAACCCTTCCTAAGTGTCATTATACTACTGGTAAATCTCCAGTAGACCGATTTCCCTTTCTGTGGACTTGCACATTCACTCTTCCTTTCTGCCCTGCATGGCTTCAGCAGGGGTGAGGAAGGATGAAGTGTGGCGTATTTATTGCAGGGAATGGTCCCCCAAGCAGACAAGGGCCAGTGGGTGGTACTTGTTTACCATCCATAGACAGCCCATTGATTTGGATAAATTTGGATTTTCAAGCTCTTGTTTAAGATGTAACATTTCCTTGAGAATAGTGAACTTTATACTTTTAGTGTACATTTAACTAAATAAGGATTTGAGATCATGCTTCTGCCAAAAATTTTTGGGGAAAGGAGGTTTGGTATAGACCAGGAAAAGCAGGGCAGTTTTTTAAGACGTTCCCCTAGGGCATGCCTAAGATAGTCACAGATTTTCCCAGTTCATGGACCCTCGGGACCACATCTGTATGGAACCTTGAAGATTTTCCATACTACTTAGTTAAGAAGTCAGCTGTTGCCCTTGCCTGCTTCCAGTTTTAATACAAAGTACACCCAGTACAGCTAATACAAGTTCTGACAAGCAAGCTTTTTTCTTGATCACAATGGAAACTATTTGGATCTAGCAGAATATGCTGGGACACACAATTGTCTGGATTGGACCACACCTCTATTAAAAGCTGAGAGGGTTGCTTTTAAAAAAAAATTTTTTTTAAGCAGATTAACTTGGCCTTCAGGCTCCTAACAAGTTAGTGAGGGAGGTGTACAGCCTTGGGGCCCCACCTCTGCAGTAAACAGGGGCTTCCGAGTTCATATTGACACTCCCTTCTAGGCAAGGAAAATTTTTCCTTATTTAAGAAAGGATGGGGCTTCCCTGGTGGCGCAATGGTTGAGAATCTGCCTGCTAATGCAGGGGACACGGGTTCGAGCCCTGGTCTGGGAGGATCCCACATGCCGCGGAGCAGCTAGGCCTGTGAGCCACAACTACTGAGCCTGCGTGTCTGGAACCTGTGCTGCACAACAAGAGAGGCTGCGATAGTGAGAGGCCCGCGCACCGCGATGAAGAGTGGCCCCTGCTCGCCGCAACTAGAGAAAGCCCTCGCACAGAAACGAAGACCCAACACAGCAAAAATAAATAAATTAATTAATAAACGCCTACCCCCAACCTCTTCTTTAAAAAAAAAAAAAAAGAAAAGAAAAGAAAGGATGAAAGTGCAGTCATCCCTCAGAATCAGTGGCGAATTGGTTCCAGGACCCCTGAGGTGCTCAAATCCCTTATATAAAATAGCATAGTATTTGCATATAACCTATGCACCTCCTCTAGTATACTTTAAATCATCTCTAGAGTACTTATAATACCTAATTCAATGTAAATGTTATGCAAATTGTTGTAAATACAATGTAAACACTATGAAATTAGTTGCTGACGCTCAGCAAATTCAAGTTTTGCTTTTTGGAACTTTCTGGAATTGCTTTTCCTCAAATATTTTTGATCCGTGGTTGGTTGAATCTATGGATGCAGAACCCTTGGATACAAGGACCAATTCTAAGGTTAAGTTTGAAAAAGCATTACACCTTCCTATTACCATTTCAAATTAGGGTTACCATAAAAACAAAATGTGTGTGTGTGTGTGTGTGTGTGTGTGTGTGTGTGTGTGTGTGTGTGTGTGTATGCACGTAAAAGCCCAGGGTATCTTTTTTCAGGGTCGTCACCTGCTTTTGTCTACCATACAAGTCTTTGTGTTCTACAGTTTTTGACAGATATGGAAAGTCATTTTAACTAATTGTTCAAATGCAGTATACAGTATTTGCTGTTGTGTACTTCAGAAGTCACTGCAGTAGGCAGCTAACTCAAATTGAGTGTTCTTTGGCGTGTGATTCCTATAACTATAATACAATCATTATTTTCACTTCATTTGAATAAGACTCTCTACTTCCTCATTGTCTCATGGATTTTTCCTCATTTATTGTATACATGTTATATTTTATATCGTATAAATTATATATTATAGATTTTTAGATTTAATTAAAATCTTGAGGTAGCAAATTTCATCCCTGTTTTTATGAAAGTTTACATTTAAAACGTTTATGGAAGTAACTCCTGGTTTAGTAATTTAACATGCAGTTTAACTGAGGTTGTTTAAATCCTAGATGACCACTTAACATTTTTAATAAAGAATCTTATGATTTCATTTTTTTCATACCGTATTTCTGTACCATGAGCTCTTAAAAGGCAGACTCAGTGCCTCATTCGTCGTGTATCATCAGTACCTAATTTAGGTGATCAGCAGTGTTTTCCACCTCAACATATTCTTTCATTAATTGTAAATTGGCAGGGGAAGTAAATGACTTGGAAAATATATAAGAATTCTCTCAAATACTATCGTCCTTCATTTTCAGAAGCTGAGCAAACCTTTTAGCCTTGAGGTTTTGGAGACAAACACTAACATTGCCCAAAGCTTTGTCTACTTATTGACAGTAGAATTAAATATAATTAATGGGAGTGGAGAGACTAGTTATAAAAGTACATAAATGTTTGTAACAACAAAGCACAACTTTCTATATTTAAATATCTTCTTACAGCAGATATAAGTAAACTTTTTGCTCTTTAAGGACTAAAGTCTTAAGAGAAGACTGCAGCTCTTTGTTCCTATATGTTTTATGAATTTAAAATATTTTTATAGACTGTTTAAGATGCTATTAAAATTGTAGTAACTTTTGGCTTTTATGCTGTAGTATAATTATCCTTGATTACAGACTTCAGAAGAGGTAGTGTATGGAAGAGCTGTTCATCTCACAAAAAATTTCCCATAAGATTCTAAAACTTACATTCTAAGAACAAAGGCTCTTCTTTTTGAGGTAATTTAAACCCAAATAAATGTTATTTCAGAGAAAGATGAAGGTTTTTGTTTTTTTTTAGAGACAACTGTCTTGGGTTTTGAAGAACACATATTCTTTAGCATGGATTGTTGTGGACACCCAGAATGTTCCCAATACCTAGTTTGATCATATCGCTTCAATTCTTTTCCTAACCTCCCTCCCCCTCTCTCAATCCCACCCTAAAGAGAATGGCACCAGATCATGTTATCAGACTTCCTTTCTTTAGTTGACTAGAGCTTCAGTGTCTTGGGAAGGTAGGACAATGTTAATTGTAGTTTTCATGAATTCCATTATGTCAAGACAATTAACTACTAGCAGAGAGGAAGCAAAGATGACCACTAGGTTTCTGGCTTGGGTAACTGGGTAGATAGTGGTGCCATTTATTTAGATGGGGAGGATAGAGACAGGAGAGAGTACGAGTCTGGGGTGGGGTGAAGAGGTTGAAGGGTTGATTAAGAATTCCAGTTTGACATGTTAATTTGGAGTTGCCTAGTAGACGTCTAGGCGGAGATGTCCAGTAGATAGGATCTGTAAGTCTGGAGTTTGGAAGAGAGGTTGAGGTGGTGATATAAACTTGGAAGTATTTAGCATGGAGACATTGCTTAGACGCATTGGAATGCCTCTGGTCACCTGAAGAGAAAGTGTAGAGACAGAAGAGCCCAAGCCCTGAGGATTATCTAGAGGTCTTGTAGAGGAGAAACAGTCAATAAAGGAGACAGACAAGGGTGGTTACTGAAATGGTAGAAAAACGAGGAAAGAGTGGCATTGCAGAAGCCAAGAGAGGAGATGTTCCAGAAGAAAGCTTGGTCACCTGTGTCTAATGCTGCTGAGCACTGACTGAGAGGAAGCCAGTGTTAAAATATGTTGGCTAGATTGTTTGTTCTTCATTTATTCATTCACTCATTTGTTCACTTGTTATTCATTAAAGAAGTGATTCTCAACTCAGATCTTAAAGTTATTCATATTTGCAACTTGAACCAGTTTTTCATCTCTTATTTTTGTGTTAATCGAACATACAAATTAACATATACTCTCAAATAAATTGGGGACTATTGATCTCAACTTCTCTAGCAAATTACTTCCTAAGTAAGGGAAGTTTACAGAGGGAAAAATGACAATAAAAACCATTTCTCAGAAAGCCATCAGGTGTGCCAAAGTAGTCTCAAAATATTTCAGGGTGGTGGGTAATTGGGAAAGGTGATAGGGAAGGCTATGTGAAGAGGTAGGGAATACACAGGCACTTCTTTGGATTTCATGTGTTTCTTTACCTGCATGATGGGTAGATTGGCATTAATTATACCTGTCTGGACTATTTCATTAAAGGAAAAAAAGCTCTTGCACATATATCTAGAGAAAGTCTTCAGGATTTGATGACTCCAGTGACAGTGTTTCTTCATTTTCTTTTTGTTGTCATACAAATAAGGTAGGAATTAGAAAAGAAGGTAAATAGGAATTAGATAAAAAAGGTAAATAAAGGCTCTTTGCTTCCTTTATTAGGAAGTATAGCTTACTAAAGAAAAGTTTTATAGTTAATTATTGAATTGCAGTATTACTTTGTTTATGTGTCGTAAGTACATTATTTCACTGTTGATAAAGTATGACCATTGTATTTGTTTGTTTGTCATTTTAACAGGGTAACAGCACAAAAAATTCAATACATGTACATGGGAGAGACCCAGGAAAACTGAGTAACTCCCATTGTATATGTTTTTAGACAAACTTTTGAGCTCTAGGCCCTTGGTCAGGTATCCTTCCTTCATAATTCTTTTCATGGGAAATTCAGAGTTTAATTACATTATTTGGATTTACAGTGCTTATTAAGGAATATGATCCTCTGCAAATAAATGCACCACCTTTAATTTGAAGTAAAGGGGGGTGGATTTCATTTTATTGATTGAAACAGTGTCAAAGACATTAGAAGATTTACATTTTTGTTCTCAAATGGACCATTTTTGAAGAAGGCAGAATTATCCCAATGTTTTATTGATAGCATAAACAGTGAAAGTTATTTTATACTATTTTACAAATATGTTACCCAAAAATCAGTCATGAATCTGGGCTCATAGTTAACTTTCTACTATAGATATATTTCTACAGATTTAGTGTACATTTATTTTGCATAGTGAATTCTTAAAAAGGAACTACAGGAGCTCATTGTTTAAGGAACCCTTCAGCCAATCCTTTTATAAAATGAATAACTTTTTGTAAGTTCAAATTTTTAGATTAGATTTTTCAAAGTAGTTAACATTGGGTACCCTTTATCTTATTTGTCCTTAATTAATGGTGTGACTCTGGGGAAGTTAAGAAACCTCTCTGAGTTTCAGCCTTCTTATCTCTAATTCCAGAATTAGACTAGATAATCTCTGAGGTTCAGCCTTAAAATTCTGTGATGTCATTTTAAAAACAACTGTACCATACAGCATTTAAAAAATTGTTAAGAACCTGTGTATTCTTAAATGAAAGCAGTATTAGAACATTGAAAAAAAAAATGAGTTTGATCTCAGTAACGTAGATTTGTCTGTTGGGCAGACTACTTGGAAGAGACAGAAGAGTCCGTAAACTACCTGCCTCATCTAAGAGGAAAGAAATATCTCCAGAAATAACGGAAGAGATGGTACTGCTTTAGATGAGCTGTCTATCAGCTGATGGCTTTTTTTTTTTTTTACTGCAGTAAAATATATGTAAAAAAATTTACCATCTTAATTATTTTAGGTAGTATACAGTCCAGTGGTTTAAATACATTCATATTGTTGTGCAACTATCACCACCATCCATCATCATAACTCTTTTCAACTTGTAAAACTGAAACTGTGTGTCCACTGAACAATAACTTCAGTGGACAATCACACTTTCTGTCTGCATGATTTTGACTACTCCAAGTACCTTGTATAAGTGGAATCATATAATATTTGTCTTTTTGTAACTAGCTTATTTTACTGAGCATAATGTCCTTAAAGTTCATCTATGTTGTAGCATATTGCAGAATTTCCTTCCTTTTTTAAGGCTGAATAATATTGCTATATATATATATATATACACACACACATACATACATACCACATTTTGCTTATCCATTCATTTTTCAGTGGACACTTGGGTTGCTTCCATGTTTTCGCTATTGTGAATATTAAAATAGGTGTACAATTATCTCTTCAAGACCCTGCTTTCAGTTCTTTTGGGTATATATATCCAGAAGTGAAATTGCTGGATCATTTGGTATTTCTATGTTTAATTTTTTGAAGAACTATCATACTGTTTTCCACAGCAGCTTTACCATTTTACATTCCTACCAATGGTGCACAGAGTTTCAATTTCTCCACATCCTTGCCAACACTTGTTGTTTTCTGTTTTTTTGAGACTAGCTGTCCTAATGAGTGTGAGGTGGTGTCTCATTGGTTTGATTTACATTTCCATAATAATGAGTGATGTTGAGCATCTTTTCATGTGCTTACTGGTCATTCCTATATCTTCTTTGGAGAAATGTCTGTTTAAGTCCTTTGCCCATTTTTGAATTGGGTTGTTTTTTATTGTTGAGTTTTAGGCGTTCTCTATATATCCTAGACACTAATCCCTTATCAGATGTATGCTTTGTAAACATTTTCTCCCATTCTGTGGGTTGCGTTGTTATTCAGTTGATACTATCTTTTGATGCACAAAGTTTTTAAATTTTCATGAAGTCAAATTTATGTTATTTCTTTTGTTACCTGTGCCTTTGGTATCATATCCAAGAAATCATGGCCAAATCTAGTGTGAAACTTTTGTCCTGTGTTTTCTTCTAAGAGTTTTATTATTTTAGTTCTTACATTTAGGTTAATTTTTCACTTTGAGTTAATTTTTGTATATGGTGTTAGGTAAGGGTTCAACTTCATTGCTTTTCATGTGGATATTCAGTTTTCTCAGAACCTTCTGTGGTGATGGTTGTTGAAGAACAGTGAACAAAAAACAAGCGATCCTGTTATGAGAGACCAATTGTGCCCTTGGTTTTCAGTGCCCTGTAGACCACACTGTTCAGAGCATGGTTCAAATAGAAGAAAATTGCTTTTAAAACCACGTAAAATTACCTTGGCATTCTCATTTTTAGTAGCCCTCTACAAGCATATTAGTTTTATTATTTCATTGTACTCCCTGTTTGATTAACTGGTGACTTGATTTAGTATACATTTGTGAGGGTATGTCTTCCCTGGAGATATATTGAGCTTGGAGTATGTAAGGCATCTTTTCCTCTTCAAACAGTGTTAAGTTAGGAAAGTATTGTGGTAATATTATGAGTACAATTGTCTAAGAACATTAAGAACCTTAGTCTGGATCTTTATAACCATAAAAGGCAATGTGTCATGCTTTCCTGTTTTGCATGGATGAGAAGGGAGTAAAAAACACCAGAAGAATTTTTATTGCATAGAAATATTTCCTTCCTAGCAAGCAGTGTGTGAAGCAATAATGAGCCTAAAAAACAATCTTATATAGTAGGGGGAGAGGAAGGCAGAGAAACACAGTGCAGCCACACAGACTTGAGGGCTGGTCATGAAGCTGCTGATTGCAGCCAGAGTCCCTTCTCCTTTCCTGCACAGCTCTTTACTTTAACGTGGTTCTTCCCACAGCCCTCCAAGACAGGCTGGACAAGTTGTAGCTTCCTCTCTCTAGAAGAGGAACTTGTCAAAGTCTGTGGTACAGATAATTGGTGAAGACAGGCTAGAACCACACTTCCCTAATTGCCAGTCTATGGCTAAGATCAGGGACATATCCTGGTGTTAAGTTGTTTTCCATGAGGCAAATTACTCAGTGTAGAAAATGTCACTTTTAGTGCATCCAGTGGCAGCTTAGCCGTTGTAGACCATCACCGCTGAATACCATCAGCCCACCTGAACTGCAGGTTGGAGAGGAGCTTAAAGTGGTCATCACACTTCAACACACCTTCAGAGTGCACATTTTCCACCAGCCTGATTTACACTGGGCCCCTCTCACATCTTTAAGCCACGCTGCTCTCACTTCTTTTACTACCATTTCCTTCATTACATCCCTAAAAGAATTTAGGTTGCTGAGCAGAAATGACAATTTGTTTTCACACCAGATTAGAAGAGACCCATGTTTTCCTTAGTTTGCTTCCGACCCATTGCCTTTCAGTAGACCAAACCTGCTTCGTTCTCTTGGTGTGGAAATGAGACAGCTACCGAAAAGGCACAGGAATAAGTTCTGTCAGATGCTCTTCTAAAGATGTGTTTACATGCAGTTTATTTTTTAAACAATTCTGTACTATATATAAGAATTGAGGTAATAATACCTTAATATATATTCTTATAGATTATTATATAATAATAATATGTTCTATAACTTTTTAGTAATGAGTTAATAGTAACAAAGTGAAGACAACCTCAAGTTGTTTATTTTCTTTGGAGGTGAGGAAATAAATCCTTAGACTAAACAATCGGAGAGCTGCCTAACATTTCTTTGGTGTGACTCTGATGTGATTGTGGGACATTGTCGTGGGGGAGAAAAAAAAAAACCAAGCCATTCACTCTGATGCCAGTAATTTGAAAGTGAAGAGCAATTGTTCTTCAGCATAATGCATTTTTCTGTTTTAGGTTAGAAGTGTTGCCTTCCCGGGAAGACACTACAGTGCATTCTCAGTGCAGTGCAAATATGTGGTGTTAGTTCTCTGATGTGGTTGAGAATTGGCATTGCATAGCTTTAAAAGACATATTTTAAAGATGAAAGAATGAGGACCAGAAATATGGGACGAGGGAATACTTTATACCATCTGAATTCTGTTAGTGGTTAAAAACAGCAAAGGCTCAGTTACCCCTGGGTTCCAGTCCCAGCCTTATCACTGACTCTGACCATGGGCGAGTTATTTAGCTTTTTTATGCCTCTGTATCCTCCTCACTAAAATGAGTGTAGTACCTGTCTCATAGTCTCATTGTAAGGATGCAAGTAAATAATGCATGCCCACTTCATATAGTCTCTTGCATATAAATCCTCAGAAAATGATAGTAGTTGAGGTAGTTGTTATTTTTGTGGTACCTTAGTTCAAAGGCTTTCAGAGTATTTTACTAAGAGACTCTAAGCTTGATTAATCCAGTCAACATTACAGTGACTAGAAATGTTCTTTCACCTGGAGACATACCCCTTCATTCTTAGTCATTTCTCCTCTCCTTTCTGTACCTTCCCTCCTGCTCTAAGTGAAAATTGATTCTTCCCTCTTTTGTGGAGGCCTCATTTTTTCCCACTTATCCTGATTTGTTGAGAAAGTATTAAAATGTAATCATTTGTCCACCTGTACCATTCACCTCAAGTAATCATGCTGACTTTGTCCATCTAGGACTCATTCCCACCTTTTTAGGCAACCTCAGTACCTGGCTCATGTCTCTTTTCCATCCTCTGCCATCCTCCTTACCAACTTTGGTATGTGAGATGGTGGTGCATTCATCGTTCTTCAGCCTGCTAGACTCTTTACGCCTCCATCTCTGCTCCCCACCTCCCCTTTCTGCTGTACCTTGTACTCCATCATCACTGCTCCACTTCTGAGATCTCAGTTCTCTCCTCTGTTTGCAGAGTCCTCGGCTGCTGCCTCTTCCATCCAGGTCTGTGGAGCTGTATCCTTGCCTTGATCCATTCACTCCTAGATGCTGCTGATTCCCTGCCCACCCTTGTCCCAGAGACCTGCTGCTTCAGTAACACCTCTGTGGCCCTCCTAGCCACGTGCTTAGTCCACTGCGTTAGTCGCTGTGTGCGTTCCCCCTTTTTGCAATCTGATGGTAAAACATTATAGAAGAAATTCCCAGA
Organism: Tursiops truncatus; assembly: GCF_011762595.2. NCBI lineage: Eukaryota > Metazoa > Chordata > Mammalia > Artiodactyla > Delphinidae > Tursiops > Tursiops truncatus. Next base: position 67,098,229 of record NC_047047.1, on the reverse strand, counting down.
ACCATGCTGATTTGGTCCACTACAAATTTGTGATTCTAATTTCATTTTAGGCCCTTATTGTGGCTCGACAGTAATTTCTTATCAATTCTGTAGCACATTCTCTTCAGTGACTAAAATATATATATTCCATTCTCCCTGTGCTTCCAGTTCTAAACTAGCCCACCCTTCCTCTTGGGAGATGATCTTGCCTCTCACTTTACTGAGATTATTGATGTTTCTTGCTACTGTGCATGTACACTCATTGTTCCTGGGAGATTGATGACAAAATGTTACCTGGCAGCATTGTATCTCTGAAGTCTGATTGAACCTTTAAGTAAGCATGTATCTAACTCTCATCTTTGTCCCAGCTTTAGAAAGTGGCCATCTTTGAAATAGATGATGTTTCATTTATTTATTTATTTATTTATTTATTTATTTAGGGCTGTGTTGGGTCTTCGTTGTTGTGCGTGGGCTTTCTCTAGTTGCAGCGAGCAGGGGCTACACTTCGTTGCGCTGCGCGGGCGTCTCATTACAGTGGCTTCTCTTTGTTGTGGATCACGGGCTCTAGGTGCACGGGCTTCAGTAGTTTTGACATGGGCTCAGTAGTTGTGGCTCACGGGCTCTAGAGCGCAGGCTCAGTAGTTGTGGCGCACGGGCTTAGTTGCTCCGCGGCCTGTGGGATCTTCGCGGACCAGGGATCGAACCCGTGTCCCCTGCATTGGCAGGCGGATTCTCAACCACCGTGCCACCAGGGAAGCCCCTGATGATGTTTCTTTACTTGTATGTGTGTGTTCAGTTTATTCCGTGATCTGTATTTATTGAGTATAGTGTCCTGTGTTAGGTAGGTAGTAAGGAAAATTAGAAAGAGAGTAAAACACATAGCCCGCCCTCCGTTTCTCTGAATTGATAATGAGGGAGACATACCCACCTAATTTAAGTAAGTAAAACTTCATTATTATGCACTTGGTTCTAACCATGAATTTGGTTACCTAAAAACTGTCCTGCCCTTTCTTGTGGTGCAGGGTGGAGCAAGATGCCACTTGGTGGGTAGCATGGCTGTCTTTTCCTTCTGACTCCAGGACTGCGGCAGCTGTTAATATACACGTGAGCGATGGAGACATACCAGCAACCATACAGAGTTTTTAAAGTTGCGCTAAACACTTGGAGAGGGTCTAAAGTAGGAACTACCAAATTGATTAGAATAGTGGGTCTGAAACGGCCTTTCTATAGAGTGTGTGTTGGCTTTTTAAAATTTTTATTTATTTAATTTTTATTGGAGTATAGCTGCTTTACAATGTTGTGTTAGTTTCTGCTGTACAGAAAAGTGAATCAGTTATACATATACACATATCCACTCTTTTTTAGATTTCCTTCCCATTTAGGTCACCACAGATCACTGAGTAGAGTTCCCTGTGCTATACAGTAGGTTCTCATTAGTTATCTATTTTATACATAGTAGTGTGTATATGTCAATCCCAATCTCCCAATTTGTCCCATCTCCCCTTTCCCCCCTTGGTAACCATAAGTTTGTTCTCTACATCTGTGACTCTGTTTCTGCTTTGCAAATAAGTTCCTCTGTACCATTTTTCTAGATTCCACATATAAGCGATATTATATGATATTTTTCTCTTTCTGACCTACTTCACTCTGTATGACAATCTCTAGGTCCATCCACGTCTTTGCAAATGGCACTATTTCATTCCTTTTTATGGCTGAGTAATATTCCATTGTATATATGTGCCACATCTTCTTTATCCATTCATCTGTGGATGGACATTTAGGTTGCTTCCATGTCCTGGCTATTGTAAATAGTGCTGCAATGAACATCGGGGTGCATGTATCCTTTCAAATTGTGGTTTTCTCTGGATATATGCCTAAGAGTGGGATTGCTGGTTCATATGGTAGCTCTATTTTTAGTTTTTTAAGGAACCTCCATACTGTTCTCCATAGTGGCTGTACCAATTTACGTTCCCACCAACAGTGTAGGACGGTTCCCTTTTCTCCACACCTATAGGGTGTTTTGTTTTATGAGGGAAATTAGAGCTGGGCTTGGAAAGGAGATGTGTCGTTTGATGAGGTGGTGTGCAGAGGACATCTCAGGGATGTGAGTGGCAATCTTGGCTGGAACAGCCTGAGAGCAGGCCTTGACTCTGTTGAGAGATGTGCACAGATAGGGCATTTCTCTAGAGGACGATGTATACATAAACCATTGTAGAAGCTTATACATGGAATCTGCCCATCATTGTGTGTGTGTGTGTGTGTGTGTGTGTGTGTGTGTGTGTGTTGAATTATATTTGAAAGTAGAACTTGGGTGAGCTCTATAACCCAGGCAGTTCCTTTTCTCCTTTCTAGAGTTATAGGTCTTGAGGCAGCCAAGGGGTATGTGGAAAGAAAGATGTTTATTTTGCAAGTGCCCTTGGGTGTCTTCATTTTGGGTGGTTTCCTGAAGAGATAGTATCGATGCCTTTTCATGTGCTATTGACAGTTTAGTCTGTTGCTGGGGAGAGTAATCCTAGAGATTTGATCCATTGGAGGAATCCAAGGATTCTAAGTTGTGGACTCTGACAACTGGTCTAGGACAGTAGTTTAGGGGCTATGGTCTACGATCCATGAAAACGAGGCCCTTCTTTCTTCTCATAGTCTGTTAGGAAACCATGTTAAAGAAAGAAACCCAAGGTAACCTTAAGTGTCCCCATTTTTGACACTTTCCCAGTCCTGTGTAATTTATTTTAAATGATAGAATGTGTATTCAGGCACTCTCATTTTACTTAGTGTAGTGTTAGAAGCAAACCAAACTAATATCTTTTTTATTTTTGTTTAAAAAAATAAAAAGAAGATTGCTCTTACAGAATGAAGAGTAATAAATAGTACTAGGACTAATAAAAGGAAGGCATTACCAATCCATTTTTACAAGAAATAACACTTTTAACCTCTCTACTTTGTGCATTTCCTGAGTTGAATACTGCTCTTAAATGCCATTTATAATCAGATATAACATAGGGAATGTTTTAAATATCACATTTCCATTGGGGATGAATAGAACATTACTTGTATTGTGTTAACATATGTTGTTTTAAGGTGCATATTAAGCTTTATTGGGCAAAGAGATAAATATATTTTGTCTCTGTTAATGCTTAACTCAAGTAACAGTAAATCTCTCAAGTCTACCAAAACATGAAGCCATTGCACAATACATTGTACATTATAAATGTATTCTTCAGAAGTGATTTATGCATCTGACTTTTATGGCACTGAATTTCAAAACCTCATAAAGAAATCATTTTAGAGAAATGTCATGCTGACCTGTGTTGAGGGAGAGGTAAGATTTGCCTATGTGATCAGCTTCATACCAGCTTCATGTTCAGAATTACAGACGTAGTTGAAAAACTGCACATTGCAGATATTCAATAAATATTTGTTAAATGACTGAATTACTTGAGTTGTGTATTAATGATCCCTCTAAAATTTGAGATTTTTAGCCCCAATAACTGAAAGTTTATTTCTTGTGTATCATGTTATCATTCCTTCCTGTTGGGCAACCCAAAGAGAATCTTAGTGCTTCTGGGACGTTGCCTCAGGATCGTCACAAACTACTTGTATGTACTTTACAAATTCATATCATAGCATCTTTAATATATGGCAGTTTTAATATTTTGGCATCTCCTACACATTGACTTATCAGGGAAAATTTTGTCTTTATTTTACTTTAAATGAAGTACTGTTTTCAGAGATGATTTCCTTAAATCCATCTGCACTGAAAAAACGTAATTAATCTGACATTTTGTAAAGGTTTCATTGAATTATATTCTTGTCTTATGCTGTACAAGGATAAGTAAGTATACATTTTCAGCTAAGATTGGCTTTAGGATGTGTTAAGGAAAAAAGATAACAGTACGTATTTTATGATCAATATATTTTAATTAGTCAATTTTCAAATGAGCTTGTCCATCTGTAAATTGTAGATAGGATATGCCCTAGTGCAGAAAAAGGTATGATTAGAGCTTAGACAAATAGAAGAAAGAATTTTCAATATATCTGTGTAAAGCTCATATCCAAGAATAGGCTGGTTTGTATATGATCCAGTGTACTAACACATTGACACAGTCCCCAGTACAGGGAAAAACTTGACTTGGGCTTTAAAACACAAATACCCTTTGAGTTCATAAAACAGTTCTTTTTCTTTCTAACTAAATTAAGTTAATTTAATTACTTATTAACCACAGTGAGTTAATTTAGACCCCAAAGTAAACATGCCTCCATCTTGGAGAAGCTTACATTTTCACTTTACAGATAAACAGGTTTATCAGTGAATACTTGTTTAATGCATGCGGATACCTGTTTCAGGGTTAACAATTCTTTTTTTAAAGGTTAGCATGGCATACAGTTCCTTTTGTGATTGATTGAGGTATTTTTTTTGCCTCAGGAAGGAAGGAAGGCAAATGTTGAAATATGCTTTCAAGGGCCTTATCTATTTTTCTAGTCCTATGATTTTATAATTTAACTACTATAAAACTTCACTTAGAAATAGCAATCCAAGAACTTATTTAAGGTGTACTTTTCCCCTCTTCAGATTAATAATTTCAAAAAAGTTCATATGGTAAGCACAAAAGTGCTCCTGTAAGTCTCTAATAAATGTATCTTCCTTGTTTCCAACACGGTTTCTTAAATTGTCTCTAATGGCTTCATATATTGCAAAGTATCTACAGAGTCAACCTACTTTCCAAACTGGGAGAAAACAAATGTTTACCTTGACTTGGTTTTCCTCTGCTGTGCCACTACACTTTAGCAGCCTCTTGATATATTTTTATTTAAAGAATGCAAAATTAATTTTAAAATCAGTTTAAGCAAATCTTAATTAGCAGAGAAGCAACCCTGCTCTTTAAACAAATCAAAAAAAAAATCTACTCGTGTAATTCGTTATAGTATATCTGCCTGTTCATTTTTTTCCTTCCTTAATGTAGATAAACAAAAGGTGACTGTGTAGGCAGTTTGGACCCTTTCAGTGTGGAGACTCTTATCTTTCCGTTCTAGGAAATTATCTTATATTTTTCCTTTGAAAGTTTACTCCATTTCATTTTCTTTGTTCTCTTTCTCTCGAACTCCAGTTTGTTGGAAAGTAGACTCCTGGATTAGATTTCTTTCCTTTTGTTTTATTATGCCTCCCCTGGTTCTCTTTGCTTTTCTCATTCTACTTTCTGTCTTTATCTTAAGTTTTTCCATTGAATTTAAAATTTTGCTATCATATTTTTAGGATATTAATTCTGTGGGGTTTTTTAATTTCACTTTTTCTCTGAATTCCTTCTTTTTTATGTTGGAAGCTTTCCTTGAAAGCCTGGTGGTTCTTTTCTATTTAAGAATGAGATACTTAAATGGAATAAAGAGTACATATACTTGAAAAAAAAAAGAATGAGATACTAAAAGTCTAAATAGAAGCTCTGTGTGTATGTGTGTGTATGTGAGAGAGACAGAGAGGAAGAAGAGAGATTGATTGTGTATTTGTGGGTGTGTAGGGAGTGCCTGTTGATTGAGGGCTCAGCTATGGAAAAGATTCAGGCAGTGAGCTATCTTTTTCATTGGGAGATCCTCAAATGCCAGTGTCAGTAGGTATTTCTGGGGGGAATTTTTAACTTCTCCAGAGAGTAGATTTTTTGTCTCTTGCCTGGAGATGGAGGAGAGGTGTGAGAACGTAGAGGCCTGACTGCTGACATTCTAGGAGTGAATTTCCACTTTCAGCTCTGTGATGTAAAGAGCTAGAACAACCTAAGTCCCATCCTTACCACAAGAAAAAAAGCTGGACAGACAGATTTTCGTGAAACCATCACAGAGCTAAGGTCACAGAACAAATGACCATCCCAAAACCTGGAAGGAGACTGGGGCCTGCAGTAGATGCAGGACATAAGCATTCCCTTACCTGAGGTAGAAGTCACTGGATGCTTGTAGGATGATGAAACTAGAAATTTTGATGAATTGCTGGAAGCCAAGGCAGTTGAGAACCTGAAGTTTCTGGGGCCCGCAGTCATAGAACAGGTTCTCTTCCTTTTTTGCAATCTTATACACACCTTGAATCAATACCGCTCTTTTCAGCCCTGCCTCTGACCTCAGCTCCCACAGAACCTAGTACCTCTGTCCTGCCCTTTGGGACTTTCTCAGTGTGAAGAAACAAATGGGAATTTACTTCTCATCACCATGGGCTTCTGCAATTTAATCTGTCGTCTTAACTGGAAGTCTTCTTCACAATATATTGTTGACTGAAAACAGCCTGTTAACAAAAAAAGAGTGTACAGTATAAACCTCTTTTGTGGGTGATAGTTTTCTTCTATTTGTATTTTCTCTATAATGTTACAAATAAAAAATGTTTAACAGAATTTTCAGAAAGCAGAAATATACCTGTAATTATTCACTACTACTTAGAAGATTCTCTTTGTTTTCTTTCAGCTTGTTCTCATCTAGATGTTTAGAATAATAAATGACTAGTATTCTACTGAAACTTGCCATTTGGGTGCATAAGGTGGTGACTAGCATAGTTCTTTATAGCTGGACCCCAGTGATTGCCTTAAAGCTCACTGTTAGGATCCCCTCCCTGACCCGAGAGCTTTAAGTTGAACTGCTCTGGAGCTGCAGGCGTGGAAGGTTGGCGCATGGACTTCTGCAATTATTCTCTTCTCCCAGGTGAGGGAACTTTTATAGGACAAGGTGGCTGTTTAATTCCCAGGAAATTCTGAGCTGCTCGATGCCGGTGGTGCTCAACCTTGGCTATACCTGGAGAGTTTTCACAACTCCCAGTGCTTAGGTCTCATCCCAGACCAATTAAATCAGAATCTCTGGGGAGGCGACCCAGGCATCTATAGTTTGTAAAACTCTCCAGATGATTTCATAGTCACTGCTCTAAAGGACAAATTAAATGTTTTCATTTCTAAGTAGCCCTCTGGATCTTCAGGGACAATCTGGAAAAACAATCCCTGAACTCACTGTATCTCAATACGCACCTGGCAGGATTCGGTAGCCACTTCATACCCTTTGACTAACAGGCTGTGCTCATTGTGTGTGTGTGTGCGTGTGTGTATCTGCCTTGATGTGACAAATCTTTAGCAGTAAGAGGAAAGGCAGTCCCTTCTGTTTTTTATTGTATCCCGAGTGTCTAGAACAGTCCCTGTTCTAATAGGTTATCAAAGATATTTGCAAAATTAATGATTTCAGCTTTTTTTTTTTAATCTAAAAGGGGGCAAAGACTGTTTAAATGGTCAGAACATCATTACACATTCTTGATTTTCAAGGGCTCTACTAGCCCGGAGTGTGTGGGATTCAGTGAGAAAAGACCTCCTTTTCCTATAATGTGTGTATTGAATACCCATGGTTTGCACAGGGCTATGATGGCTATGATCAAACACACACCTCTGACATTGTGCCTAGGAAGAACTACAGCTCAGAGAGCCAAACCTTTGGAGAAATAACAAACATCTCAATACAAAAGTAAAAATCACTGAACCAGATTCATTTTTCCATTTAGCAACTATGTCTTGGCCATCTCTATCTTCTAGTCATTGTTCTAAATGCAGGAGGCCCTGAGGTGAGTTTAACAAATTTCCTGATATTGGTAAGTAATTTTAAAATATACCTTTAAGGCCTGATTTTCATTCTTTTCACAGTCAGATTTTGGGCCAGAGCCCAAATGATAGATTTCTGGGTATTATAATAGATGATGAAATTCATAATTACATTTGAAACTTACAGTAAACAACCTGATGAGAAAAAAATTAATAGTTATTTTTATTGTCCTTATTTTACAGAAGAGGAAATACTTTTCATGCGCTTTGAGTAACTTGCCCAGGTTCATAACAAGTAATAGCTCATTTGGGACTTCAATCTAGGTCCTCTATCTTCAAATCTTAAGAGTAAGAGGCTTAATATTCTACTTGTTACATTATGGCAGATTGGATTGACTTTGTACTTGGTGCAATGAAATTAAATATGGTTAAAAAATTTAGTCACCGTAAATAAGTTTCAATGCCATTGATATTTGTTTTGAAATTACCTAGTAGCTATCACTGTTAAGCTCTGTGGGGGTGTTTTGGCTTGTGTGCGTGCGTACATGTTTGTACGTGTGTGTGTGTGTGTGTGTGTGTGCGTGCGTGCATGCATGTGTTTAATGAGTTAGCATTATTTTACAGAAAGATGTGGGCATTCGAAGGTGCCCTCAGATGAGTTGGCAGAGCCACTCATTACACTTAGGCAGGGTTTTTCAGTCGCCAGTGTTCAGATAATCTTGGAACAATTTTCACCTGTCTTCGTTAACAGGGATTATATTTATAACTTCTTAACCCCTAATACATGAGTAAAAGGTAGTAATCAAGAGATGGCCAAATGACAGAGAGCTTGTATCTGGCACAAAGAACTTAGGTCATTGAGAAAAGTAAATTACCTCTTGTAGTTTCAATTCTAGCTGTTGTTTCACGTCCTCATTGTCTTTCCTGGAGGTATCACCTATCAGTCCTATTTTGGACTTGAAATAGATAGAAATGCTTCTAGCTCAGGGTCACTCCAAGGCGATCATACTTATTTAAGATCTCTATTCTTTACGATAGATTTATCTTCTGGTTTACTTCTGGAAGATATTCACGTGTAAATTATACATGTAGCCAAACAAAGGGCCCGTGGCCAAGTAGAGTGACTTTGTTTCTGGAATTAGAGGACAAGGGTTAAAGCCCAGACTTGCCGTTTGCTGTGAGTGTAGCCTTGAGCAAGTTGCTTAGCTTTCTGAACCTGTTTTCTCACCATGAAGATTAGGAAAGTACTATTTAGGTTTCTATTTTCCTGGGTTTTGGAAGAATCAAATGAGACGTGTAAAACACATTCTTAGCTACCAAGTGCTATGTAATAGATATCATTTAAAAAAATCTACCGTGGTGATAATGTGATTTTCCTCACTCCTTAGCCTTAATAATATATTTTCCCCTTGTAATACTAGCCTTATAAATTTAATTTTTCAATTTCACATTTCATATAAAGGTAGGAAAGTAGTCAATTTGTTTTCACATTAGCTCTGATCTCCATCAGAACCTCTTGGTTTTCCAGCCCTAAAACAATTAAAATGCATCCTAATGTCAATTAGGACCTTGTTTTGATTAAAAATGGTGTGACAGAAAAATACTAGGTCCTTTGGGAGTTTTTTAACTAAATAGATACATGATACTTGGGTGTTATTTGCTCAGAGTTGCAGTGTTTTCTGTTGAACTTGCATGGGAAAGTAGGGGTGCTCTTCCTGGGGGGGCGGGTCGGGGAGGGTGGCAGGGAGAGTAGAGTGTGTATTTGGATGACTGTAGGGATGGGATGGAGTAGCGTTCCATCTCTACCTATGGTGTGAATGGAGCAGTTTTCTTTCTCAGAGTCAGGGAAGTAAGTATAAAGATATAAACAGTAAATAAATACAAATCTCTGATGTTTAACGTCATCCCAAATAACCTCCTTGTCTCTGAAAGGTAAATTGTTAGAACCAGGGAATATGGAGTTAAAGTGAAATATGGCTTAGTTTTCTCCTTATGCTAACTTGGGGAAATAATTTTGTCAATAAATTGTGTATAGTATGCTTATATGATAATTTCTCTAATTGTCTTACACATAAAATTTAGCAACCATTCTCTGGGTCTGCCATTTTCAGTCTATGCATTGCTAAAATCAGCTGTAAGTTTCAGCCCATCAGTGTAGTTCAGTAGAACTGGTTATTATGAGGTCAGAGTAACTCTAATACCAAAACCTATCTAGGTTACTGCAAGAATAGTAAATTACAAACCATTATCCTTCATGTGTGAACATAGATACAGAAAGTTTTAACACAATATTAGCAAATAGAATTTAGTATTATGTTTAAAATAGTAATAATACATCACAACCAAATGGAGTTCCCCCTGGAATACAAGGTTGGTTTAACTTTCAAAAAGCAATGTAATTAACTGTATTAATAAAATAAAGAAGAAAAATCACATGATCACCTCAGTAGAAACTGGAAAAACATTTGACAAAATTCAACACCCATTCATAATGAAAGAAAAGAAAAACTCTCAGCAAACTATGAGTAGAAGGGAATGTCTTCAATCTGATTAAGGGCATCTGTAGTGAACCTGTAACTAATATCATACTTAATGATGAAATGTTGAATGTGTTCTCCCTAAGATCAGGAAAAAGGCAAGGATGTCTGCTCTCACTACTTGTATTCAGCATTGTACTGGATGTGCTAATCTGTGCAATAAGGCAAGAAAAATAAATAAAAGACATAATGATGGGAAAGGAAGAAGCAAAACTGTCTTTGCAGACTTTACAATTGTGTGTGTAGAAAATCCAATAAAATCTACAAAAAGGCTGCTAGAACAAAGGATGAATTTAGCAAGAGCACAGGATACCAGGTTAATATTAGAACTAGTTTATTATATATACTAAGAGAAAAACTAGAAAATGTAGTTACAAACAGTAACATTTAAAGTAGCATCAAAAACGTAAAATACTTAGGAATAAATTTAATCAAAGATGTGGAAGATATCTACACTGAAATCTACACAATATTACTGAGGTAAAATATAGACCTAAAAAAATGGAAAGATAAACCGTGGGTGGAGCCCAGGAATCTTCAAAATACCCTGGGATGCCTGGAAACAGGGGCCTGGGTAAAGAATAGGTTAGAATGGGTTCGTAAATCTCCCATAGTACTTTGTACCTAACCAGCCAATCTTAATCATTATATCCAATTTCCCTTTGCCTCCCTCCCTCCTTCCTTTCTTCCTTTTCACACACACACACTCACACACACACACACACACACACACACACCCATAGTACCCTGATCATTTGTACTTATTTCTGCCACTCTCAATGGACTGTGAGCCCTTATAGGTTCAGGACCATATCTTCTTTGTCTTCATATTCTCGACATCTGGCTTAGTCTCTCTCTGGCACACGTGCACTGAGTGAGCTGTGCAAAATACCTTTTGCTGGTATTATCTTCAGGCCATTCTCTGTGGTTTCCACTGAAGTATGAAATGGCAGCTTTTGAGGAACTTACAGTTTAGTTAAGATGCAATTTGTCCCTATTATATTTAGTCTTATTGAGTTTTAGTCATTAACAAGTCTTTGAGTTATTTTGACCCAGAGTGGAAGAGTATTCATTCTGTCCTTTAAGTCTGTATACCTTTACCATCACAAAACTCTCGTGAAGAGTGTTTTATGTGCTCATGCCAACAATTCCATGTGGTAGACAGGACAGATACTATTTTTTTCCATTCTCAGAGGAGGAAATTGAGTCAGAAAGGTTAAGCAACTTACACAGGGTTTCCTAGCTAGTAAGTAGTAATGCTGGGGCCTGAACCCATGTCTTTTTATTTTCTTTACTGCACCACACCACTCACCACCATCTGGGCTGAGACATTTGCCTCTCTTTTGCAGAAGACAGCATGTCATCTGCATAGCGTCAGCACTCTGCTGCCTTTATTCTCTGCATACCCATACCTTGCCTTTGGGGCCTAGAGCCAGCTACTATGTTTACTTGTAATGAGCATAAATATAGAACATTAATTTCCTTGTGGTTTTTTGGTTCCTTTTCCATTTTTAACTTATCCTTAATTTAGTTCTGTTGTTATTTAACCATTCCTTTGTTTGTTTACTTGTTCATTCTTTTATCCATCCAGCAAATGTTTATTGACCATCTACTAGGTATTTCAGGCACTGAATAAGACTGGGGCTGAGCCCTCAAAATGCTCATAGTGGGGGAGTGGATAAGAAATCAATTATTATAATAATTAAGAGAGAAGTGCAGATTATCTTGTGAAATATTTGAACCCAATATGAGAATCAAACACTAAAACTGTTGTGAGAGATTGGTGGCATGAATATATGGGAAACCAGAGGTCTGGAGGGGGCTAATTTATGAAATGATAACCAAATTCTTATCTGTCCTGAGCTAGGTTGAGGAACACATTAAAATAGCCAGGAGTATTTTCTAGCCTGTTCAGGGCAGGGCCAGGTTAGATTATCAGAACAATGAGCTGGCCCCTCCTCAAATTTAATTTAAAAGTTTTAAATTAGATTTGAGAAAGTTTTCCATAAAAAGATTAAAAACAACACAAATACCTATATGTGGAGAAAGAGATGACAAAATTATGTTTAAATTCAGTGTTAACATCTGTAATGAGGATGACTTCTGGTCAGTATAATAAATGCTTTATTAATTCAGAGACCTTTTTAGTCTTGTTCATGGCTGTGCCTGGCCCAGGGTAGGTACTCAATAAGTCTTTATTAAATTTCAATAAATTTAGAGGCATTAAAAACAATCTAAATATAGGTAGAAAGAGAAGATTGTGTTAGTCACAGAATACAGAGTTTGAAGATACTCCTCTTGGTCTGACCTAAGTATTCAATTTTTTTAAAATTATAAATTTCAGCATCCTTACTAATAAAGAATCTGATGAATATTTGGCTATATTATTACAAGTTAAATGTAGGTTAAGTCATATAATTATAGAATGTTAAGAGTAGAAGAGCTTTAGAAATCATCTAGTTCAGTCTTAAAATTAATGTAAATAAGTAGGTTTTCAGTCATTTATATGGCTCAGAAATTGAAATATATAAACGGGTATACATTGAAAAAACTCACTCCCATCCCATTTTCATGTGCTCCGTTCTGTTTCCAGTCCCCTATAGGTAATCACTTTTATTACTTATTCTTGTATATTCTTCCAGGATTTCTATATGCAAGTACATGTGTGTGTGTGTATATATATTCTTATTTATCCTCCTCCTTATACAGAAGGTGGCATACTACGTACACTACTCTGCATTTGGGTTTTTTTACTTAACAAATATATCTTGGCAATCTTTTCATGCTGCTATATAGCTCCCTCTTTTGTTTTTATTTTTTTCACAAATGCCTAGTAGTCTATTATGTGGACGTATCATGGATTCTTTAATCATCCTCTACAGACGTCCGGGTTGTTTCCAGACTTTGTCTATTATAAATAAAGCTGCAGGTGAGTAACCTTGTATATGCATTATTTCCTGTGTTTGCTGGTATATTTGTAGGCCAAATTCCCAGAAGTAGGAATGCCAGGTCAGAGGGTAATGCATTTGTAATTTTGATGTGGATTGGCAAGTTTCCTCCATAGCAGTCCTCTCGTTTTATAGGTGAGGAGTGATGGAGTGAGGACATTTCTCCAGGAGGCCTTTCTAGACCAAATTTGGGTCAGGTGCATGTCCTCCATGTTTCCATAATACCCTTTGCCTCCCCTAACAAAGCCTTTTTCACATGTACTGTAATTGTTGATTTACTTTCCTGTCTTCCTGACTACATGTTCATCACTATAGTTCTGATACCTAGCACAACACAGGGCCTGATGCAGAGTGGGTGCTCGATAAATATTTGTTGAGCGGATGAATGGAAACAAGTTAAGTCTTCTCATTCATAGTCCAGAGATCATTCTGTTCCATTTCTCACTCTAATACTCAACTTAAAAAACATGTTAGCTACACAGATAAATGCAAGATATAGGGAGATGTATTTAGAATTGTTCACGTGAAAAAGATTTAGGGTATTTAGGAGTCATATGAAAAGAATTGGGAATCAGCTGTTAAAATTCTCATGTAATATAAGACTTCATTAATGGAGGTGCCATTTCCAGAACGAAGGAGGTGATGGTTCCCAAAGCTGCCTCTGGGGTTTTAGGTAGTAGTATAATTCCGGGTGCTGCCTTCTGAGAGGCGTGTAGGTGAAGAAGAGGACCAACAGCGGAAGGTGATTAGGAGAGTGAGGATCTGGATTTCTACCAAGTATGTTAAAAGAACGAGGGCTATTTGTGTAGGAGAAGAGACAATTTAAGGAAGATGTTCTGCTTTTAGATATTTTGAAGGGCTTTACATAGAGTAGAAGATTTTTCTCTGTAGTTTCAGAGGGGCTAACTGGAACTCTTAAGTCAGATTTACAGATTTTAACTCAGTGTAATTGAACCCAGAAGTGAATGCATGGTCTCGTGAAATGTCATAAATGGTTTGGCTTTTTGGGTTCTCTTCACGAGGAAAACAAAGCAAGTGAAGACTTGTGCGGAGTAGGAACTAGCCCACCTAACACAAGTATCCCCCCCACCCCGCCCCAAGAGGGACCTCTTTTCCAGGGAGAGACCACTAGAGAAGTTGATTTCTGTGGAGTCCCTTCCAAGGGGTTGCAATGTCAGGAAGGAGTATCTGAGGAAACGCGAGAGACGTTGGAAATAGGGTCAGGTCCTGAGAGTGAGGAATTCAGCTCCCTCATCAAGTGACCTGAGGTTCAGAACTAAGTTTTAGTTTCGGTAGGTAACCAGCATGAGAACCAGTCTTGCTCTTAGCCACATATGCTAGAGGCTCCGTAGAGCGAGTGCAGTCTGACACCCGTGTGGGTAGTTCAAGGGCCACATCCGTATTGCACACTGGCTTGAACCTAGTAGTAGTCCTTACAGCTGAGTGAGCAGGGTAAGTGGGGCCTAACAGGAAGGAATTTAGGCAAAACAAAGGTTGAATGGTTGATATCTGTCAGAAGTGTTGTTCTAAAAATTGAAATGTACAAAGCTTGAAATGTGCAAAGCTTGGAAACCTATTGACATATGTTTAGACACTCATTTAGAAAAGGAGAGGTTGCAACAATTTGGGAGTATTATTGATTTGAAAAAAAATCAAGCTATGGTGGAAAAACTAAAGGAAAACTCTTTTTTCCTCAGTGGGGGTGGGGGGTGGGGGAAGGTACAGATAGAATACTAGATAGTCTAGGCTTTGGGGTGAGCACGGGAGTTCAGGCCAACAATTTCCCAGTCCTTTCATTTCCAGTGTCACTGAACCGTGCCCCAGCTATTTCCATGTATATATGGTTTACATAGTTACCATTTTTCAGTAGTTATAGAATTTTCCATTATGTTAATATTTCAGAGTATTATCAGCCATTCTCCTCATACCATTAGATACTTAAATTCTCTCTCCTTCCTCCCTCCTTCCCCTCCCTGCCTCCCTGCCTCCCTCCCTCCCTTCCTTCCTTCCTTCCTTCCTTCCTTCCTCTCTCCTCTTATTTCTAATAACACTGCCATGAACATCTTGTACTAATTCCTGCTATTTACTCTTGGATTATTTCCTTGGAATAATTCCCCCAAATACAATTATTGGGTCAAAGGATAAGCACAGTTTATTACACATTTCCAGGTTGAGTTCAGGAAAGATTACACCAGTTTATTCCCAACAATGTGAAAATTATCTCCGTGATTAATTAAAGCTCTGTTTTCTGTGGGATGCATCAGAGCCAGAACCTTGCCCTGGAAACTAAACCCATCCATTGGCGAGGATGGTCACTCTCGGAAGGTAACTAGATAAAGGCAAGGCATTCAAGCTGGCAGAAGGAGAGACCGTTTACAGTAATTGATATTTTATTTCGGTCTCTAAGAGCATGAACAGGAGCAAGGTGGGATATAGTTGTAGGAGATCTATGATGCCTGGCAGCCAAGCACCTAGGAACAGGAAAATAAGACCCAGATTCTTTTATTGGAATGCATAGAAAGTAAGTTTTTGGCCATATGTAATCAGGCTAGACCCATAAAGCATAACCAGAAAATCTGGGACTAGCTGGGGAGATGGCTGGGGAGGTGGGAGCCCGAGGCAGAGCTTTGTGTACTCCAACCCTGGCCTAATTGGATTTTTGTCATTTTAATTTATTTTGCTAAGTTAGTAGTTACAGTTATGACACCTTAAAGTGGTCTTTCGTTGCCTTATTAAGCTGTACATCTTTCCAGGGTTCATGTTTCTTGGACTGCTTTTTCAATTAAAGTCTGGTTATTGACTTCTTTTTTTTATGTGCTACGGATAGTAACCTTATATCACGTTTTTCACATTCCACTCTTCTGCTCTCTCTGTCCTTTAGCTATCTAATACTGTATTATATTGGTATGTTTGACATTTGATATATTTGGGGGAATAGAAATTTTTTTATAATTGAAAATATCTTGTCTGTGATAATATTTTGCTTTTGGGGAGCAGTTTTAAAGTTCTGTCTCTTCCACAGTTGGAGTAAATAATGCTGTTCTGGTATCTTCTACATATAATTTCACTCTTTAGCCTGCACGTATGGTATGAGCTTAAGGCTCTAAGTTAGTTCTTTGCATTTCTGTTCACTTCTTAGTTGCTCACTAGCACCTTTTCCTCTAATAGGATTGCTTCTGGTTGATCATGTACTAACCCTTTATATTTATTTATGAATACTATTTTGAGTTTTTTCTACTTCGACTAATACCCTGTCTTTCTTAAAAAGATAATAGTTTTTCTCTTGTAACAGTTTAAAATTTGATAGTTTGAAACCACTATCATAACTTCAGTGTTTTTCCTTTGGTATTTTTCCTACTTTTCAAACACATGTGTTTTAGTACTAATATCAAGTTCTGTAAAATCAGTATTTTATTTAATCTACATAATAATTTAGGGAATGTTGTCATCTTTACTATATTTAGTTTTCCCAGCATGGAGCAAATTATATTTCTCCATTTATCCATCTTTATTTCTGCCTTCAGACTTCATGTCATCTTTGATTAAGATGTCTCCAATTTTCTGATTTAAATTAATACACACTTACTGAATTTTTTTGTCAGCATTATAAATGGGGTCTCTTCCACTGCATTTTCTAGCTGTGGCCCATGATACATAGGCCTGTAGTAGTTTCAAATGGCTTTTTATCCTGCAACTTTGCTGAAGTCGTTATTTTAAATAATGACTTAGTTATTTTAAATGACTGGTTATTTCAAATTGACTTTATTGAGTTATATAATCATATAACTTTATAACTTGATGATACTGAATTATGTCATATATAAAACGTATTTTTTCTTACCTTTCTGTGTTTATACTTTTAAATCCTTTTCTTCTCTAATACCTAATGGCCCATTCAGTGAAGTAACTACCTTTTTGCTTCCCTAAGAACTAGGAAGTAGGGGAATCAAATTACCCCATGAAAGTTGCAGCCAGCACATAAATGGATAAAGATATTAACATGTGATATTCTCTCTGGGAGATGAAATGGATCCCAGGTGAACAATATTAGACCTGTTTGAATGTGATCATGTACCTGGAGGAAGAACGTATCAAACAAAAACTAAGGAAAGAACAGGAAATAAAGATTGTTATAGAGTCAGTTTGGCAGTAACTGCTCCAGTGTTATCCAGAATAAAGGATGGGTGAATTTTGAATAATCTGAAAGTAGAGTTGGATACAGGAGGATGTAACTCACAGACTAAGCACTCCTAGTGTCCCATTGGCCCCACTGACAAGGTTATTCCTAGGGTGAGATTGATGTATCAGGCTTTATTAAAATGCAGTTCCTCTATCTCACCTGGCTCATCTAGCAACCCACATGGGTCTTCCTCATAGGAAGAGAATGCACTGATACAGGGACTTGAAATATTCCATTCCCTGTGACTGTGATTTATCATTACAAAACAATGGGCTGACATAATGGGGAAAGAACGCACTTACCATATGAACTTAGAATTATTTTAGTACCTAATTTCCCATGGTAAACTAACAAGCTAGCATTCTGGCTGTATGTCACCTACCCCTGAGCGATGGCTCTGCAGTTGGTGTGCAAACAGAATCGAGTTTCTGAGCCCAGAAGGCTCACTCAGAATATAAATTTGCTCCTGAGGCCTCTTGGAGAGAGCCCGACAACCCGGTTGTGGTGTTTGCATTGGCAAAAGGCTGAGAATGGGTATTTTAGTTTTCTACGGGCACTTACTGCAATGATGCTATGATTCTTACTACTTTCCTCTCTTCATGTGACAAATTACATTATTTTCCTTGTGTCCAGTCATGCAGTCCAAGTATAAACTTTGCTTGTTCATAATGGAAAGTTATTTTAATGTGGTCTTGTATTTTATTTATTAGTTATTAGAGCCATACTCATAAAAAACCGTTGTGAATATCTTGTCTGTTTATTGAGAATAAAACTATTTTTGTCTTCATCTCATAATGTATATAAACGTTGAATCACTATGTTGTGAAACTAATGTAATGTATGTCAGTTAAAAAAAAACTATATTTGCCTTGTGAAGTAGATTGAAAAGCATAACATTCTTATCTATTTTTTGGAAAATTTAGAAACATTCTTACCAAACTCATTGGCCGTAGGCATTTTTAAAATGGTAATTTCTAATAACTTTTTTTTTTGTTGTAAATTGTGTGTTCCAGTTTGCTGTTTCTGGATATCTCCTTTTTGTTCTCTTGTTATTTTGAATTTTTATCCATTCCCATTTAATTACTAAATTTATTACCAGGTAACTAAAATTTTATATTGCCCTAATTTTTATTTTTATTTATTTATTAAAAGATTTTTTTTTTGGACATGGACCATTTCCAAAGTCTTCATTGAATTAGCTACAACATTGCTTCTCTTCCATGCCTTGGTGTTTGGTTTTTTTGTTTTTTTTTGGCCACAAGGCATGTGGAATCCCAGGTCCCTGACTCCCCAACCAGGGATCGAACCTGCACCCCCTACACTGGAAGACAAAGTCTCAACCACTGGACCGCCATGGAAGTCCCGTGCCCTAATTTTTTTTAAAAAAGTATTTTCTAACTAGTAATCTTGATTTGATACTATGAATTTTTCTCTGGATTAATGTTATGTTTTGTTTGTTATGTTTTTTCTGCTTTTGATATCACTTCTTTTCTCTTTTCCTAAATTCTTTTAGATAGATTCTTAATTGTTTTTATTTCTTTCCTTAGTAATCTAGACAGTTGGAAAATCTTTTGTTTAAGAGGCCTGGTATTCCTTAAGATGGCTGCCTGACTTGTAAAAGTCCTGTTAGTTGAAATGCTCTCTTTATGCATATATGTGTGTAGCCATGAGTAGCTCATTTGAGAACTGTCTTCTAATCTTCACACTCAAGTGATTTTATTGCATTTTATTTGAATAGTGATAGGAAGCACAAAGAAGACGACACTGGAAAGGAGGCTATGACTGAAAGAGAGAAATTATTGGCTGTTGAGGGTTTTTTTGTGTGTCAACAGAGAGAAAACAGCCAGGAAGTGAGCTGCCAAATGAAAAGGCAGGTGAAAGCTGCTGGTCCTTGAGGTGTAACCCTGAATTCAAAGTCAGGGGGCTGTCTGTAGGCCAAGCCAAGCAAGTGGCTTTAGTATGATCATTTGTGGTGCCACTCATTTATTATGGTCAGGAGGGACCAAACAAGAAAGTGATTCTGCACAGATAGGCCAGGGTTTGCCAACAAAGAGTTTACACACACTGAAGGCAACCGACAGGTATCGTTTCCAGGGACATAGGCCAGGCTCAGTGTGCATGGATAGCAAGGAACAGGTGGGTCAGGTATTCCAAGGTGACCTGGGGTAACAGTGACAATGATGGTGGCCGTAGTGCTGGCTACCCTTTACCGATGTTGTTATTGATATAATAGTTTTATAACTCTTCCCATTTTACAGTTGAGGAAACAGAGGCTCGTCCAGGTTTTAAATAACTTATCCAGCCAAGTTGACAGAGTGAGTAAGCTGTGGAGCCATGATTCTCACTAGCCTGTCTAATCCCGAAGGCTGTGCTCTTTCTACTGTATCACATGGCCTGGCATCTAGCATGCACGGAAGCATTCACACATGATTCAGACGGCTGACACAACTGGGTTACAGCTGCTGAACCTAGGATGGAGGTTATATGTTTTTCAAGTCTGCTTTTCCATACTTAGTTTATGTCAACAAGAGCTGGCAGGTTATGTGTTGGCAGGTAGAGTGAAGCAAGGTCTCCTAAATTCCTGCCACTGAGATTATAGTTCTAATGCTTCTCTGCCTCCTTCTCTCACCTGTGCCAGAAGTGATACTTGTGTAAGTTTGTGGAGCAGAGTGAGGGCTGAGGTAGAGTCTGTCTTCCCAGGCTGTGAATCAAAGGGCTTCACCTCTGGTTGCCCCGCTCCCCAGTCTGCGAGAGGAACCTGCAGGCCTCGTGGGGTGCCCCACCTTGTAAGCTAAAGCCTGTGCAGGCAGCCACCCAGGTTGGGGGAAAATATTTGTTCATATTTATTTTGATCTCACCTTCCTAGAATTTCTGCTGTTTTTGCATGTTTTATGATGTTCATAGTGTATTGGCACAATGGTTCATGTATATAGCTTACAAGTAAATACATATAAGACATATTGATGTGGAGCCCAAACATTTTTTACTGACAGCTTATGATTTTAAATGTTTGGAGGTCAGTACTCTAGGGCAATAGACCCCAAACCTGGTTGGGCAGTTCAGTCCCTTGGTAAATCAAAAATAAAAGTCCAAATTTCCTTGGCCCAAACACACTTACTGAATCATATTTGCCAGGGGTAGGGTCCAGGAATGTGTTTTTAAACAGGGACCAGAATTGAAACCACTGCTCTAGGGTATGGTCCCTAAAAACTATCTTACTGCTTACAGTTGCTGGAAAAAAATCTTAGTGCCAATGGTAACGAATATGCTATTGGAAACCTGTAGTGCTTTCAAGACTGTTTAGGAATAGGCTTACTTGTTTATTATTTGTTAACCCCTGTTGAAAGGTAAGCTCCAAGAGGTGGGCCGTTACCTAGCCTATTCCTCTCTTGTTCCTAGAATAGTGCCTGACACATAGAAGTGTTCAGTAAATATTCGTTGAATGAATGAATAAATAATGAAACCGTTTCCCCACTGCGTTTCGGTAATACGTGTCCCTTCTTTCTTCAAATACCGAAGAAAGAATTGGTTTCAGCTGGGCTGCTGTCAATTTGAATGATTTGGTAAAGTCCTTGGTTATTCCACTGAGCTGATTGTAATTTTTTAATGGTCAAAAATTATGTTAATTCTCATATTTTATTGTATTTTTAATGCCACCAAAGAAAATAGTGGAGGTTGGAAGGTGATGTAGAGGTCTGCTTTTATTTCATTTCTCATTTCAGATCCCTGTGTCTTTAAGGAAAGGGCTAAGCTACAGCTTGGTCATTCTCCAGATCCAAGAGGAAATGGATTGTAGCAGTTGTGCCTTTGTAGAGCAGATGTTTTGGTTGGAAAAGCTGTCAACCATCTGACTCATAATAAATCCTCCATTCCAGTAAATTCCCAGTTTTCAGTTACAGTAGGTAGGATGCAAGAAAACAATGTCTTCCACTTTGGGATCTTTGAACTTGTTTCACATATTAGCACTGCTCCCTGTGCGTTGCTGTGTGTGAAAGGACGAAATACTAGGGGAGGTTAGAGCAATTCCAGGAATAGACTCAATCAGTTGGTGTTTGTAAGGGAGACCGCTGGAGTTGAACCAAAGCCACTGACTTGCCTGACATAGTACTAATGATGAGAAGTGTAACAGCATTGAGTTTTCTTACATGTTCCCCTGTTAAAATCATTTCTAAATTATGTTAATTTGAATAATCTATAAACAAGCTTATAGTTTTCTGTTGTTTTCTGTTTTATGGTATCCTTCCTTTTTTCTCCATAAAACTTTGAAAGTAATTATATGTTTCCCTACATGATAGCTTGAATTTTAGAGAATTTGTTTTATGGGGAAATCTGCTCAATACATATCAGCTTCTCAGAATTCTACCAAGACTTATATCCAGTGTTCCATATGGATAAATCAGGATTAGATAAATAATATTAAACATATCAGATTTTGTATTATGAGCTTGGTGGAGGGAATTCATTATTGATGTAGTAACGTGCCATCTCATTGTCCTCCCTCTGCTTTTATCGAGCAGGAAGTTTCTTTGTAACCATCACTGAAGTGAGAAGAATACCATAATCTTCACAGAGATAACTGACGATTTCAAGGTCCCATTGCTTCTTCATAGAGCGGCAGTCCCATTGCTCTAGTCAGAGGCCTGGCTTTGACTTCTGAGAGCTTCTTAGGTGACCTCTTCTACTAAATGAAACATTAAAATTTGGGAGTAAGCAGTTCATTTGTCCAGAACTCCTGACATTTCCTGGGTTGGTCTTTGGCTTTCTTATCCAGCATCAAATTGTTCAGAAGTAATACTATTTTCTTTACACTCCTTCTGTATCATTTTGTTCTTTCCAGTTTTAGCTGATTAAGTGGTCATTATATACTCAGAAAAACTCAGTTAACACAGTACATTTAGAGAGCATTTTTTGGCCTTTATATTCTAAGGCACGTTTGTACATCTTCAGAATTGCTGTTGCATCTCTTCAGTGATGGAAAAGGTAGATAAAACTGTGTCTCTGCATTCACCCACTGATAAAAACTGGTATGTGGGTGAGTCATACCTGGCAAGAGGTAAGAGGCAGACGATTCTGACTACAGCATAAAGGGGAGAAAGCAAAAGTGGTCAGTTCCATGAGAACATGTCTTATTCACCTTGTCTCTCCCGTGGTGAATAGCATGTGATGCCTTGCACGTAACAAGCCTACTGGATTGTAGTGGGAAGGGCATGTGCTCTGAGTTAGAGAAGACTGAATTTATTTCCTGATGCTCCACTTACTAGTAGAAGATTTGGGATATTTTGCTTAATCTCTTTGAGAAATTTTTAAATCTGCAAATTAGAGATGACTGTATCTATCTTACAGGGTTTTTGGTGATATAAGTTTAGGTGTGATGTATGGTACCCAGACAGAAATCAGCCTTATTAAGTGATTTTCTATAAGAAGCACAGCTAACCCAGGTTTGACTACTTTAGGCATCAAATCTTGACTCCAGGATCAGGTGGAGGTCAGCCATTCCACATAGATAGCTATAACCAAACCTGGCAAGGTTCCTTATTTTGGGCAAAAATGGCAATATTTGGGGAGATTACTTAACCTGTGTTATGATTTGAGAATTATACATATTTTATTATGCAATTAAGCATAAATATGTACCGTAAAACTTTGAAGCATGTGTATATAATGGGTTTCTGATTTAAGATTCCAACTTCTCTCTTCCTTTTTGTTTGCTTTTTGTTGTTGTTGTTTTATGGCTCTTTCCACATTCTCCTCCTTTTTCTTCCTAAGAGAACAGTGTCTTTGTATGGCCTGGTCTGGATTTTATCATCTTTTAATTCTTTTCTTTTTTTATATTTGGAGGAATCTCAAACTTATAATAGAAATGGAAGAACAGTACAGAGCATTTGTTTTTGTTTAACCATTTGAGAGTAAGTTGTTATGTGATGCCCTTTTTACTTTCATGTACTTTAGCCATTTCTTATAAATAAGTACAGTCTCCTACACAATCACAGTATAATCATAAAAATCAGGAAATTAACACTGATGCAATACAACCATCCAAATCTAAGACTTCATTCAAATTTCACCAATTATCCCAATGATTTCCTAATAGCAGAAGAATTCCGTTTAGAATCATGGATTATATTAAGTTGACATGTCTCTTCAATCTGTAATAGTTCCTCAGTTTTTCCTTGACATTCACAACCTTTCTGAAGATTATAGACCAGTTTTTAAAAATGTCTCTCCACGATGACCCAAAATCTATGGGATGCAGCAAAAGCAGTTCTAAGAGGGAAGTTTATAGCAACACAATCCTACCTCAAGAAACAGGAAACATCTCAAATAAACAACCTAACCTTGCACCTAAAGCAATTAGAGAAAGAAGAACAAAGAACCCCAAAGTTAGCAGAAGGAAAGAAGTCATAAAAATCAGATCAGAAATAAATGAAAAAGAAATGAAGGAAACGATAGCAAAGATCAATAAAACTAAAAGCTGGTTCTTTGAGAAGATAAACAAAATTGATAAACCATTAGCCAGACTCATCAAGCAAAAAAGGGAGAAGACTCAAATCAATAGACTTAGAAATGAAAAAGGAGAAGTAACAACTGACACTGCAGAAATACAAAAGATCATAAGAGATTACTACAAGCAACTCTATGCCAATAAAATGGACAACCTGGAAGAAATGGACAAATTCTTAGAAATGCAGAACCTGCAAAGACTGAATCAGGAAGAAATAGAAAATATGAACAGGCCAATCACAAGCACTGAAATTGAAACTGTGATTAAAAATCTTCCAACAAACAAAAGCCCAGGACCAGATGGCTTCACAGGCGAATTCTATCAAACATTTAGAGAAGAGCTAACACTTATCCTTCTCAAACTCTTCCAAAATATAGCAGAGGGAGGAACACTCCCAAACTCTTTCTATGAGGCCACCATCACCCTGATACCAAAACCAGACAAGGACGTCACAAAGAAAGAAAACTACAGGCCAATATCACTGATGAACATAGATGCAAAAATTCTCAACAAAATACTAGCAAACAGAATCCAACAGCACATTAAATGGATCATACACCATGATCAAGTGGGGTTTATTCCAGGAATGCAAGGATTCTTCAGTATACGCAAATCAATCAACATGATACAACATATCAACAAACTGAAGGAGAAAAACCATATGATCATCTCAATAGATGCGGAAAAAGCTTTCGACAAAATTCAACACCTGTTTATGATAAAAACCCTGCAGAAATTAGGCATAGAGGGAACTTTCCTCAACATAATAAAGGCCATATATGACAAACCCACAGCTAACATCGTCCTCAATGGTGAAAAACTGAAATCATTTCAACTAAGATCAGGAACAAGACAAGGTTGCCCACTCTCACCACTCTTATTCAACATAGTTTTGGAAGTTTTAGCCACAGCAATCAGTGAAGAAAAAGAAATAAAAGGGATCCAAATCAGAAAAGAAGAAGTAAAGCTGTCACTGTTTGCAGATGACATGATACTATACATAGAGAATCCTAAAGATGCTACCAGAAAACTACTAGAGCTAATCAATGAATTTGGTAAAGTAGCAGGATACAAAATTAATGCACAGAAATCTCTGGCATTCCTATACACTAATGATGGAAAATCTGAAAGTGAAATAAAGAAAACACTCCCATTTACCATTGCAACAAAAAGAATAAAGTACCTAGGAATAAACTTACCTAAGGAGACAAAAGACCTGTATGCAGAAAACTATAAGACACTGATGAAAGAAATTAAAGATGATACAAATAGATGGAGAGCTATACCACGTTCTTGGATTGGAAGTGTCAACATTGTGAAAATGACTCTACTACCCAAAGCAATCTACAGATTCAATGCAATCCCTATCAAACTACCACTGGCATTTTTCACAGAACTAGAACAAAAAATTTCACAATTTGTATGGAAACACAAAAGACCCCAAATAGGCAAAGCAATCTTGAGAACGAAAATGGAGCTGGAGGAATCAGCCTCCCTGACTTCAGACTATACTACAAAGCTACAGTGCTCAAGACCGTATGGTACTGGCACAAAAACAGAAAGATAGATCAATGGAACAGGATAGAAAGCCCAGAGATAAACGCATGCACATAGGGTCACCTTATCTTTGATAAAGGAGGCAGGAATGTACAGTGGAGAAAGGACAGCCTCTTCAATAAGTGGTGCTGGGAAAACTGGGCAGGTACATGTAAAAGTATGAGATTAGATCACTCCCTAACACCATACACAAAAATAAACTCAAAATGGATTAAAGACCTAAATGTAAGGCCAGAAACTATCAAACTCTTAGAGGAGAACATAGGCAGGACACTCTATGACATAAATCACAGCAAGATCCTTTTTGACCCACCTCCTAGAGAAGTGGAAATAAAAACAAAAATAAACAAATGGGCCCTAATGAAACTTCAAAGCTTTTGCACAGCAAAAGAAGCCATAAACAAGACGAAAAGACAACCCTCAGAATGGGAGAAAATATTTGCAAATGAAGCAACTGACAAAGGATTAATCTCCAAAATTTATAAGCAGCTCATGCAGCTTAATAACAAAAAAACAACCCAATCCAAAAATGGGCAGAAGACCTAAATAGACATTTCTCCAAAGAAGATATACAGACTGCCAACAAACACATGAAAGAATGCTCAACATCATTAATCATTAGGGAAATGCAAATCAAAACTACAATGAGATATCATCTCACACCAGTCAGAATGGCCATCATCAAAAAATCTAGAAACAATAAATGCTGGAGAGGGTGTGGAGAAAAGGGAACCCTCTTGCACTGTTGGTGGGAATGTAAATTGATACAGCCACTGTGGAGAACAGTATGGAGGTTCCTTAAAAAACTACAAATAGAACTGCCGTATGACCCAGCAATCCCACTACTGGGCATATACCCTGAGAAAACCATAATTCAAAGTCATGTACCAAAATGTTCATTGCAGCTCTATTTACCATAGCCCGGCGATGGAAACAACCTAAGTGTCCATCATTGGATGAATGGATAAAGAAGATGTGGCACATATATACAATGGAATATTACTCAGCCATAAAAAGAAATGAAATTGAGCTATTTGTAATGAGGTGGATAGACCTAGAGTCTGTCATACAGAGTGAAGTAAGTCAGAAAGAGAGAGACAAATACCGTATGCTAACACATATATATGGAATTTAAGAAAAAAAAAACTGTCATGAAGAACCTAGGGGTAATACAGGAATAAAGACTGTGTCCTACTAGACCTACTAGAGAATGGACTTGAGGATATGGGGAGGGGGAAGGGTAAGGTGTGACAAAGCGAGAGAGAGGCATGGACATATGTACACTACCAAATGTAAGGTAGATAGCTAGTGGGAAGCAGCCGCATAGCACAGGGAGATCAGCTTGGTGCTTTGTGACCGCCTGGAGGGGTGGGATAGGGAGGGTGGGAGGGAGGGAGACACAAGAGGGAAGAGATATGGGAACATATGTATATGTATAATTGATTCACTTTGTTATAAAGCAGAAACTAACACACCATTGTAAAGCAATTATACTCCAATAAAGATGTTAAAAAAAAAAAAAAAAAGGAAAGGAGTGATACACTTTCTTCACTTGGCTTTCCAAGAAAAAAGTCTCTCAATTTGGGTTGTCTGATGTTCCATCATGATTGGATTCTGTTTATGCGTCTGTAGCAGGAATATCACAGAAGTGGTGCTGTGTTCTTCTCACTGCCCTCTCTCACGTGGCACACCCTATCTGTTTGACCCATTACCAATGTTGTGTTCACCTTCATGACTTGTTTGTTTAAAGTGCTGTCTGTAAGGCTCTCCCCTGCAAAGTTACTTTTTCTCTTTTGTAATTGGTAAGTGTTTTGTGGGGAGGGCCTTTGAAACCATACAAATGTCTCATTTTTCATGAAACTTTATTTATAGCAGTATGGACTCATGATTTCCCATTTGATTTAATGGATTATAGTTAGTTACCATCATCGTTCATTTAGTTATTTATTTTTTTAACATCTTTATTGGAGTATAATTGCTTTACAATGGTGTGTTAGTTTCTGCTTTATAACAAAGTGAATTAGTTATACATATACATATGTTCCCATATCTCTTCCCTCTTGCGTCTCCCTCCCTCCCACCCTCCGTATCCCACCCCTCTAGGTGGTCACAAAGCGCCGAGCTGATCTCCCTGTGCTGTGCGGCTGCTTCCCACTAGCTATCTATTTTACGTTTGGTAGTATATATATGTCCTTGCCACTCTCTCACTTTGTCCCAGCTTACCCTTCCCCCTCCCCGTATCCTCAAGTCCATTCTCTAGTAGGTCTGTATCTTTATTCCCGTCTTGCCCCTAGGTTCTTCTGACCATTTTTTTTCTTTTTTTTAGATTCCATATATATCTGTTAGCATACGGTATTTTTCTCTTTCTGACTTACATCATTGTTTATTTTGATGCTCAATATTATTTCTATATCTATCCGTGTATATTAAACAACTATGTTCATACGGATACCTCCAATACCAATTTAATATGCTGGATTTGTTCTGTTTCCTTCCTCTTTGTATGTATTTGTAACTTTCTTCTTTGAAAGTGATAAATCCAGTTCCCATTCTCCATAATATAATTTGGATATATTACCCAGCGATAAATCCTATTCCCGTTCTCCATAATATATTATGGATATATTACCCAGCGATAAATCCCGTTCCCATTCTCCGTAATATATTGTGGATATATTACCCAGCGATAAATCCCGTTCCCATTCTCTATAATATATTATGGATATATTCCATTAGTTACACAGCCCCCACCCCCGCATGTGACCAGCCTCCCATTGTTGCTGCTGTCTCTCCCTCGTGTGGGCACCCTCTGCACTCTGCTTGGGCTCCAACACCCTACACCAAGTTGCCTTTCTATGGGGACATCCTTCTCGTTCTGCTCTGGACCACTGTAGAGCTCCCGCCCTCACCCCACATTCAGCCTTGCTCTCTAGTCCATCTTTCCCAAGCTGTTAGAATACTCTTTCTAAAGCAATCTGATCATTTCACTACCTTGTTTGTAATCCCTTTTTGTGTTGCCCTTAAAAAAACAAACTCCTGGCTGAAATGCATCAGGGTTGTTTACGGTCGGTCCCTTAAACTTGTCCAGCTTCATGTGTCACCCCTCCTTACTAGTGTCCTCTGTTTCAGCCTTCCTGAACGCTGCCCTGAATGTGCCATGTACCTCTGTACCCCCGTGTCTTTCTATGCACTGTTCTCTCTTTGTTTCACTCCCTTATACTTTTTATTCCTTTAGAGCACTGAGATTCCTTCCAATTAAAAATGTTATCTCCTTGAAAAGCCGTATGTGACAGCCAGTTTTGCCCTTTCTTTAACACCTCTCCTTCTTCCTGCCATAGATTCACACCTCTCTTATAATATACCTTTATTCTAACAGTTTTAATCAGGTGGTCAGTTATTATTATTTTTATTGTTTATTTAGTTTTCCTACTTGTGTGTAAAGGCTTTGAGGGCATGTGTCTCTAGCACCTTCTAGGTAGTGCCTAACACAGAATAGGGTATTAATACATGTTCGTAGAATGAATGAATGAATGAATGAATCCTGAGGTCAGTCCCAAAGGTATACTCTGTATAGAAGGAGAATGGAAATAATTGAAGACAGAAGAAGATAAAAGAAATCTGCAATATATTTTGCCCAGGATGCATAGACTTAGTAGGTCCAGCCATGGTTCATCTGGGGGAAAAGCCCTTTTGAGTTTGCTGAGGCATTGGGAAGGTTTTCTGCCCGTGTATTTTTTTTTTAACGTGGTTTGCTTGTTTGTTTTTTGACATAGTCTGTGAAACCTGTTTTGGATTGTTGTGCAGATTTTCATGTACACTTAGCAACATTTGATTCAGTAAGTAACAGACCCAAGAGACCCAAGAGCTAAAGGGTTCAACCTAGTCTGCTATCTTAATTGCATTCTTTCATGCTTATTTGATACAAACTTTTATCAGTAAGTTGAATCCACATTCTAATGTGAACAAGAAATGTTAAGCTGTTAGTAGCTTCCCTGGAGAATTGCAACTTGCTAGGACGCTTCAGTACTTTCATCATCATTGATGTATCATGAAATGTCACAGTTTCTGTTCATAAGCACAGAACTGCAAATGTTCGTCAATTGGTCTATCTTAAACCTGTTATTAGCTTAGAAATTAAAGAAATATTCTTTACCAACCCAAGCCAAGGATAAAGTCTAACTCAATTTATAGTTCTTCTAAATCTGGTCATCAGCACCTCTATAATTAGTAAAGTTCTAAATAACAAAGCCACCTACTCAATAGTTAATGTATGCTAAGTCCAACATTTAGAGTTTTTCATTTTGGGAACTTTTTAGTATAATATGTTCTTCATATGAAAATTTCTACTCTTAGTAAATTTCCTCCTGTTTGGGGGGGTCTTACATTTCCTTTTTGATTCACACAGACCTCATTTAGTAAGCGACATAGAGTTTTCAAAGAAGATTTGTATACAGTAGATTGACGTAGTGAAAAAAAGCATTGATGCAGGAGTCAGCAGTCATGGGTTTTGGTTTCAGCCCTGTGACTGATCAACTCTGCACATTAGACAAATCACTTCCCTTATCTCGGTTTCTCCATCTGTAAATCTATGAAGTGTGGGTATTGAATCAATGACTACAAACTTTATTTTTAATATAATAGAAACCTTTTTACAAATGAAATCTTTCTCCCAGTGCCTGGTATACAAAATGCCCGGTATATGTCTTAAGACATATACTCTCAGGTACACATGATCCCAAGTTTTCCCCAGAACACAGGGCCTCTCACTGTTATGGTCTCTCCCGTTGCGGAGCAGAGGCTCCGGATAAGCAGGCTCAGCGGCCATGGCTCACGGGCCCAGCCGCTCCGCGGCCCGTGGGATCTTCCCGGACCGGGGCACGAACCCGCATCCCCTGCATCGGCAGGCGGACTCTCAACCACTGCGCCACCAGGGAAGCCCTCTTTTTTACTTTTAACGTTCTCTGATTTTATTTACCCTTTGCTCCTGTCATTTCACCTTTGGCACATTTCCAACGTCATTGACCTGAAGGGGATAGTGTTCACAGTGCCAGCTCTCTTGACCTGGTCCCTTTCTCTGGCTCCTCCATAGCTTATGGACGTGGCCGGTTAGAAGAATATTTGAAGAGTACCTTACTGTACTTTTCCGCTTCTACCACGATTCTTTCCTCCATTTAACTCTGAGGTTTTGGAATATACCACAGATACTTATTTTTAAATCCTAAACTTTGTCTCAGATACCTTCCACAGTCTTCCACAGCCCCGTTCAACATCACAGTTCATCTGTGTTCTCCTCCTGTTTAATCACAGGATGGATATCTTAGTCCATTGCTTTTCAGTTCTCTATTTTTGGACCTATTTTCTCTCCCTTAAGTGTCAGTTCTCTAAGCCGGTGCTTCTCAAACTTTGATGTTCTACAGATCATCTAGGCATTTGTTAAGTATCCCCCAGGTGAAGCTGGTGCTGCTAGTCTGATTCGCAAGGCTCCATCCACACAGGCTTCATTCAGCTGCCGGCTGTTCACAAATGTGATGCCACGTCTGCATTTGGGGTCTGTTACTGGGCCCCTGTCTCTACACATTTTGAGCTAGATAGTCTGGAGTAAGGAAGTGGTAGGACTGTCGTCACTGAAAAACGTCCAAAGCTTACTGTTTAATGTCATGCAGGCTGGGAAAGTCAGAGCTTCCTTTCGCTGCCTTCTACCACCTCTAGAAGCTTTGCTTGTTTCCTCTTAGGATGCCCATTACTCTCCTGCTTTATCTCCTCTCTTATAAAAGTCTAATGCCAGGAAGGAGTCTGATGAATTCACTCTCAATACGTAGAAAAAACTGATGCGTTTTCAGCCTTACCTTTTAAGAATTAATCATGTCCTATCTTATCGGATCTCTTATTGAAGAAGCAAAAAGGAACATTTCTCATCTTCATGTGTTTACATCCGCCTCTTTAAGTTGGGAGATGGATTCTTGCAATTCTTTTTTTCCTTATTGTTTCCATCAAAATGTCTCGCCCATGGTAGGTAAATCATAAATGAGTATTGACTTAGCGATAGCACATGGTGTGTTGTTTGGAAGTCGATTAGAAATGGCAAAAAGATTGCTCTTGCCTTTTTGTCTTATAGGGTTTGCTCTCTCAGTCAAGTGTTTGAACTTGAATTTTCCTCTTATTCTAGGGGGTGACCTGAACCCAAGGGATAATGGCTCATTCTGCCCCAAATTACACCTACTGATTTATATTAGAAAGTCAAGTTAATAAGGTACATAGACCTCTGCTGTTTCTGCTAGGGATGTCTGCTTGTGGAACCCATTTTTGGATCAGCAGATTACTGGAAAGCATATGTGGTCATTCTTTCATACACATATTCACACATTTGTTCATCAAATACTTATTGGGTACCTATTTTTGTAGTAGGCACCATTCTAGGCAGTGGGAGCACGACAGTGAATGAAACACTGCCCTTTAAGGAACTCAGCCAGATACATGATAAGAGCACATATCTAAGTAACTTTAAAATGCAGATGAAACAATAAAATGTTACCATATGAAGGGTGTAGCTAAATACCTGTAGGATTTCAGAGGAGAAACCATTACCTCAGAGGGCGGGATCAGGAAGTCTTGTGAGAGGATATGGCATCTGTTAAAGAACAGATAGAATTGGGAGGTTTGGGGAAGAAGGCATTTAGGATTGAGTGGCAGGATGGAGTTCGGACAGCTGCTGCAGTTAGGGTGTGTCAGCGGCAGAGTGGGAAAATGAGGCTGGAAGGATACCTTGGAGGGGCTGGAATGCCAGGCCACTGTAGAGCCAGGGTGCACTTTTGAATCTGAGAGAAATGCAGTATTTACTTCTCAGAGCTCATTTTCTGCTCTGGAATCATTCCTCCAGCCAGTTCCAGAGGGATATGGCTCTAAGCCTCTAGTTCTTTTCAGAGCTCCTATCTGCCCTTTAGGTTCTGCAGATAACATCAATATGCAAATCGAAAGGTCTCTGATTACTTCAAGGAGAGAGTGTCTAGTAGGCTCCGTTCTCTGTTTTAACACCTGTGGCTTGTGACTGTCGCCAATTAATGAGGGTGCGGTACCGGGTGGCTGAAACAGCGTGGAAGTAACCAGTTGCCTAGTTGCCATGGGCACCAGACTGTTTGAGCCAAATGATTCGCTGGGTGGGTAGGTGCAAAGGTATTATGCACTTCTAGGGTGCCGTTCCCTTCTGTCCTCACACACACAACCACCCAGGAAGAATCTCTAAACCCTATAACTCAAAGCTACCTAGCATGGAAAGGATAGGGTGGAGCTTTAATAGTAGAAAGAATAACATGGTAATGGAAATGATGTCAGACCAAGAGTCGGGGAGGAAGGAGTAAGAGAAATGAAACTTAACATTTACCGGGCACATTCTTCATGCCTGGTTCTGTGCTTGGCTACTTTCATATACATTTGCCAAAGCCTTGCAAACCTGTTGCTTTCCATAATGCCCACATTTAGCATGTCATGTGGAAAAAATATAAAAACATGCAAACTCTTAGCAAAATTTTTTATTTCTGTAGCTAAAAGATCCCCATTTCTATGCAGTTGTTAAATTGTATGATGAACTTGCAAAACGTTTGTGTTCAAACGGCTTGCTGCTGCGGCTTGTCCGCCTTTAGCGTTGGCACCTCCAATACCTTTTCATTCACTGGGTGAGGTTTAGGGTGGCTAGAGAGCGGGGAGTGCAGGCTCTTCCATCCAAGGCCCGGGATGGCTTACTGTGCTGTTTCAGGTCCACCAGGGCGAGAAGCAGTAAGTGCAGGAAAATAGCCTCGCTGCAGCCGGAGCCCGATGCTGCGGCCGATGCTCTAGCAAAGCTTTCTTCTGGCACGTGCGGAGGCGTGCCGCTCACCTCTGTCCTAAAAGCCCCTTCTAGGCTCTGATTAGGGCCTGGCACTCCACAGCACGTAACAAGTATTCAGATAACTCAGGAAGTCTCTTCTTAGCACTTAGTTCTGTAAATTTCAATTTGCCGTGGTTATCATCTATATTAGTTAGTTTAACAATTTACAAGAGAAAATGCTGGTTATAAGTGAAGGGAAACCACTTCAAACCAGCATAAAGCACGTAGGGCAATTTACTGGCTTTCCAAAGCTGGGAGAAGGTTGAAAAGCCAAACAACAGTAGGGGCAGGACGCAGCCGGACGAAGCACCACGGGAACTCGGTGCGAGTGCTGCCCGGGACGCTCTTCTCTCTCAGCTCTGCGTCTCTAGGGTGCAGGCTTTATTCTCTCACCCTACAGCCTGGCCTCTTCCATGAATGGGAAATATGGCTACTGACAGTTTCTTTTGCCTGTGCAAAAGGACTGGGCTCTTCCAGGACCCATCAGCTGTTCTCAGGGGGTTGGAACTGGCATCTCTGCCATGAGCTGTAAGGATCGGGGCTTACGGGTGGGAACTAGAAGAGAGAGGGGCTTCCCAGGAGAAGAGAAGGTGTCAGGCAGGTAGCGTCACAGATAGCCACTGTATCAGCTCCCCTTTCAAATGTCTTTTTCTATCCCTTACAAAGAGCTGTATGAACTACTTACATAAAAGCTTTATCTACCTTTTCCTTAAGTTATGGAACCATACTGGGGATGTGGTAAATGGTGTCGTATTTGTTCCATATGCGCTTAAAGAAAACTCACTATTGTTTTAACTTGTTTTGTTGGGCTCCTGGATGACAGTCTGGCACAAGGTTTGTATCTGTAGGTGTGCATAAAATCACAACTCAGATGCCTGAGGATGTGGTTTAGTTTGATTTGTAAAACACTTACCAAAACTGATGCTTATATAAATAAGCTTAGCTTCCTATCAGACTCATTAAGAACACATTGTTAGGGTAATAGGGGAAACCCCGCACTCCAGATTCTTTCTCTAGAAACATTGGTGAGTAGAGAAGGTGGTGGAAGCCAGGAAACATCCTGTGCTTCCAATGAGGACCCTGGCTGTACTGCAACCCCCGCCCCCCCCCCCCCCACACCACAACCTCTAACCCTCTGGAGAGAAGGCTCCATTTTACACACCTTGTAGTCAATGCTGTGATTATTCAAAGAAAGTTGGTGGTTCTCAAGGCTATGTCTATTAGGTATAATAACGGTTGGGACAGTAGTTGACCAATGAAATCTTGATCATCATTATTTTAAAAGAGCCAGGAATTTTTTTCCCCAAAGTTGTTTGCACAACATGTGTTTCAATTTAGTTTTATAAACAGAAGCTATAACCAACATATTAAGGTTAAGTACAGCTTCACAAGCAGATTCCTGCATAAATGAGAGCAGTGAAATGGTTTTTGTTTATGAAACTAATAAGCAAGATATATATAAAAAAAAACCCTAACCCCATACTGTATCGTGACATCTCATAGTAATGAACTCAAGATGTCACTTTTAGAAAACACGGGTAGGTGACAGCAGCTCTTTCCTGGTATCCTGGACTCCCCTTCTAAGAGCTGGCTGTTTCAAGAACATCGTAGTTATCCTTTCCCGACCCAACAATCAGCTCTTCCTATTTCCACTGAGTACAGTTAGTTAATCATAGAGTGTGCCTAATTGTACAGAATTGAAGGAAGATTGATGTTATGGCTTAGAACTCCACAACCCTCATCAGTGTTCTTGGGGAAGCCATCCTCTTTCCTTCACTGAGTCTGTGTGAAGATGTCAAACAAATACATTTTATTTGGCATGGTGGCCTTTATAGCTTTTAGTCTTCATACTCTTAAAATTTTAAATTTCTTGCTCCACCGTTTCTAAAAGTAAACATTAAAACACATAAAGCATGTACTCCTCAATTAGTTTTGAATACCCATTGGTGCAGGCAGGATAGTCTATTTGGGGTAAAAAGGGAATAAGAAATGGCTGCTTAAGTTGCTCATGGTCGTTTGGAGCACACAGGATTTAGACACTAAGTGGAGGACAAGTACGTGTTTAGTAAATCTCTGCTATCTTTTCTGCATGTGGGTTTCCAAGTTTTTTATATCTTTCTTTGAGCACTGATACTGAGTCTTTTCTTTGTGCCCAACAGCATGCCAGTGGGTATAGCATCGTGGCTAAGAGTCCAGGTTCTGAGTCAGCATACATGGGTTCAAAATTCATTTTCACCATTTAATCACTTTCAAGCCTCAGTTTCTTCATCTGCAAATGTACAATAATAGTACCTACCTTATAAGGCTGTTATGGCAATTGTATGAGATAATGCATAGAAAGCACTAAGGAAAGTGACTATTGAATAAACACTGAATAAACGTCAGCTGTTGTTATTAGACATAATAGGAAGTAGGAGATCTCTACCCTGCCCTCAAGAAATTCACAGTCTGTTTGGAATTTAAAATATACACTGCTTAAACGGCATGGGGAATTCATGAGGCAACATGTAAAAACTACCAAGGGTAGACATAGATCACACTGCAGTTGAAAGGAATCTTAATGGAGCAAGTGAATTTACAATCAGAGTTAAAGAAATTAAAGTCACTGGGACTTCCCTGGCGGTCCAGTGGTTAAGATGTCACCTTCCAATGCAGGGGGTGCGGGTTCGATCCCTGGTCGGGGAGCTAAGATCCCACATGCCTCACGGCCAAAAAACCAAAACATAAAACAGAAGCAATATTGTAACAAATTCAATAAAGCCTTTAAAAAATGGACCACACTTAAAAAAAATCTTTAAAAAGACAAATGAAATTAAAGTCACACCAATTAAGAAAAGGAGAGAAAGAGCATTTTTAAATTGTGTTTTATTTTTTAATTGAAATATAGTTGATGTACAATATTATGTTACCTTCAAGTGTACTACATAGTGACTTGACATCTGCATACATTATGAAATGATCACTACAATATTATTGACCATATTCCTTATTCTGTATCTTATATCCCTGTGGCTTATTTATTTTATAACTGGAGGTTTGTACCTCTTAATCCCCTTCACCTATTCTGCCCTTCCCAGCCCCCTCAAGAGAAAGAGCTTTTTGATAAGGGAAGTGGCAAGCGCAAAAGTGTTAGTCAAGATCTAGTAAAATACATGGGGAGTGGCCCAGTTTGTCTGGACTAAGCAGAGGGAATCTTTTTACTCCCATTTCTATTTGGAGAAACCAAATCAGACGTAACTCTCTTAAAGGCTACCTTCACAAGATATATCAATATATCAAAGTAGTTTTTAGGCAAGAACTCAGTATGTGGTGAGATAAGCAGTAACTAGGCCTTCAGAACCCCAACCCCAGTGCAGCAACCCCTGCTGCATGGAAAGGAGGGGCCCAGGGCAAAAGGGCCCGACAGGACGCGACGCCCATTGATTCCTTACTCTTGTATCCATTTTGCTTTCCGACTACACTGCCTTTCCTTGCACTTGTATATTTCCCAGCACTTTGATGAAGAGGAAATGACCTGATTTCAAAAAAAATGACCAGTGTCTTTATTGGACAGAGACCCCTTAGCAGTGAGACCAAGGTCTTCTGTCAGGTACATCGTTTTCCTCGTTCTTGCATATTTCTTTTGCTTAGATTTAATTCAGTTCCCTAGCATGTTCATTGTCATGTCTTAATGCTAGTAGAATACAAATTCGAATGTTGACGGGGACTACTTATGCTGATATATAGCGCAGTGAGTCAAGAGGACTTTTCATCCTAAATCTCCTGTCGCAAGTAATGAGAGGCCACTGCTGAGTCTCCACAAGCTGTCTTGGAACAAACGCTCTCTTGAAACTCCCATTCCCTCCTCACTCCTTGCCCCCTTCCCCTGCTTTCATTTTTCTCCGTAATATTTGTAACATATTACCTATTTTCCTTACTTTGTTAAATGTTTGTTAAATGAACGGTAGCATCATGAGAGTCTTATTCTCTTACTTGAAAAAACCTGACTTTGAAAAATCTAAATTTATGTAATTTGATGACGAATCTGTAATAGCAAAATACTGGGCCTCTAAAGTACAAACCTCACTTAGTATATTTTAAAATAAGTTTCTGTTTTGGGGATTTTTAATTTGCTTACATCTTTTCAAAAGCTCATAGCTTTTGTATAATGAGGTGCTTACTCAGACCTAGTTTCTTCGCCCTAGGAATCATGATTAATCCTGGGTCTTGTTTAATATCATTTTAAATGTAACTCTAAATGGTTCTTACTCTATTTTTCACAGACAGTATAATAGCTTCCTTATAGTCTTTATGTCCACAAACTGGTTTTGCTAGTAATGGTTATAGCTTTGTTGTAAGCCTTTTCGAATTGAGAAATACAGTGGCTTTTTTAGTCTTCCTATGTGACATGTGGTTTGTAATATATATTGTCCAGCTAATGTCTATCACCAATTAGTTAATTGATAGTTTGTTCCTGTATTGACACTCAACATATAGGGGCTTGTTTAATGGCTGCTTTCCTCACTTGGAAAATTAGCATATCAGAAAGGTACAACATAATGATAAATTGTACTTGTGTTTGCTTTCATTTCCAAGGCTAATTGTTGTCTTTTCTACACCCTTTGGATATTTGCAATGAGCGGCGATTGAGAATAGGTGTATAGATAAACCATTATGACCTAAGCAGAATGTTAACTTTTATTAGTCGGTATACCCTTTGCTTACCTATGGTTCAGCTTTGAGTTTTCTTTGATAAAATCTTAAGTAGTCATAGATTTAAGGAACTAGAGAGATAAATATTGAGAAACTTTCTAGCAAAAAGCATTTTCTGTTTTACTCCGTTATTTCCTCATTCTTACAGTCATTCCTGCATTAATTCAGTTTTTTTTCAACCAATTTGCTATATATTTACTATGTTCCAGACACAGGGGATACAAAAATGAACAGGAAAAACTCCCAGCCTGCAAGGAACTCACCATCTAGTGACTATTCACTGCAAGCCGTAGGAACCCCTTTGTGCTACAGCCAAGTGCCGAGCCAAATCCATAGTTAGTTTTCAGCAAAATATCATGGCCATTATTGCCTCACCCTGTGTATATCAGTGCCCGACATGCTTTTATAAAGGTAGGAGTCAGTATTTTTTTTTTTTTTTAGCTTCATGTTCGGCGTCTTTCCCCCATTTTAGCTTGTTGCAGTTTCAAATGGCGCAGATAGAAAGCCCTGAAAATGTATACTTATACATTTTTAAATGTCCCCTACTACACTGTAACCACCCCCTGTTTTCTAAATGCTGCCATTAGTGGTTACAATAATCATCTGTAATGTTAGCTTCTAAGAGCCATGGTACAAGAGCTTCTTTTATAATTTCCCAGATGGAAAGGAACACATGTACAATCCTGTTAGAGTTGCAGAAACTGGAAACAGCTCTGTGTGGATTTGTATTTTTGGAACTCTTTGGGCTTATTTAAGCTCTCAAAGTCAAACTTACATATCCATTAGGAATCAAATACCAACTCGGGGAAAACTCACGTGCCACACCAAGGGGAATAAATCATATTAAAGTAGTTCGTAAAGGAACTCCTGGAAACAACTATTTTCATATTCAGAGTAATGTTTCGTGTACTTTTTGCAGGATGCCAGATAATAAACGTTGATTATATAAACCAGGGTCATTCCGGTTGTTTGGAGGACTGTCTCTGAGCATTTCTGTTCTTTGCTTAAATGGTAGTGAAATGAGAAGTTAAAAAGCAGGAAAGGGAAATAATTATAAATTATCCATAGGCATATGGAATGAAGCTGTTAATTAAAAGGGTTTTTAGTGGGCCCAAGTTTTGCAGTGTTTTTTTTGTTTTTACAGAGTTTTGTGACTTGAGGTCAGAGCCTTGACCTTTAACAAGGAAACTTAGTCATTGGAGAAAGGTATCTGAAAGTCAGTTCAATGTTAGTTCTTTTTTTATTGTCTCTCTTAAGATGACCAGCCTAACTCGAAAGGGGGACTACTTCTACACTTAGATTATAAAATGAATTTGTCCCGGGACTTCCCTGATGGCACAGTGGTTAAGAATCCGCCTGCCAATGCAGGGGACACCGGTTCAAGCCCTGATCCGGGAAGATCCCACATGCCGTGGAGCAGCTAAGCCCGTGAGCCACAACTACTGAGCCTGCACTCTAGAGCCCGCAAGCCACAACTACTGAGCCTGTGCACCACAACTACTGAACCCTGCGTGCTCTAGGGCCTGTGCTCTGCAACGAGAGAAGCCACCGCAGTAAGAAGCCCATGCACTGCAACGAAGAGTGGCCCCCTCTCGCTCTAGCTAGAGAAAGCCCACACACAGCAACGAAGACCCAATGCAGACAAAAATAAATAAGTAAAGTAAATAAATTTATAAAAAAAAATAAAATAAAATAAATTTGTCCCTCTGAATGTGAATTTTTTCAAGCTTAGCTTCAACCTTATTTTAGATATTTTATGAGTTTTAGAGTCATATAATTACATAGTTTCTATTTGTTGAGACTATAAGTATTTTTAAAATTTTCCATCCTTACTTTGCAGAAAGGAATATTCAAGGTTGGACTCTTTATCATCTATAAAAGAGCAAAAAGTGATAGATAAACTCAGACTCCCAATCTTGGCTTTCCTTTTAAAACCACTAGTTCTAGGGACCTTGGTGTACCTGAGGGGGTGTGTGTGTGGGGGGAGGACAGGAGCAAGGAGCCAGTACTTAGTTTCCAGACATCACTGGTGACAGCAACTTTTGTAAAGCAGGTTGCTGAAAATCACTAGGAGTGGAGAAAAACAGTTAGGAATTAACGTTAAATTGTTTATTGATTTATCCATTCAGCAGACATTGAGTGGTTTCTGTGTTCCAGGCACTGTACTAAAATCATCCTTGTACGTACTTCCTGTGTCATACCACCTAAAAATATATTCCAGATATACATGTGTATTGCAAATCTACATGTAAAAATAAAATTGTAACAATGTTAGATGAAAAACTAGGAAAATGGTTAAATAACCCCTGAGTTATTAACCAGATTTAACTCTATAGCAATCTAAATTTTCTTCTGATGTCAGAAGAGCCCCTAGACAAAGTCAGAAGTCAAAAAGAGAAAATATGTATAATACACATGATAGACAAGGGTTAGTAAATCTAATACACGGCAATAACAAAAAAGTCTAAGAACCTTTAAGCAAAATGGGTAAAGGATTTGTTG
This sequence comes from Tursiops truncatus, assembly GCF_011762595.2. Lineage (NCBI taxonomy): Eukaryota > Metazoa > Chordata > Mammalia > Artiodactyla > Delphinidae > Tursiops > Tursiops truncatus. The sequence continues at coordinate 67,057,927 of NC_047047.1, read as the reverse complement.
GGAAAATTTACAGGAGAAATGTAAATGACCAGTAAACAAGTGAAAAACATTGCCCAGCTTCATTCATTGAGTCTAAATTGAGATACCATTTTCCAGCTATCAGATGGCCAACATTAAATTAAAGAGTGACAACAGCCAGTGTTATCCAGTGACTCAGGATGAACGGAAAGAGGCTCTCTCTCATACTGATGCAAACTCATGGGTCCAAATGTGAACTGCTGCACGATCAAGTAGCTAAGAACTACAAACAACCTGAATGTCTGTTGCTAGGGGAATGGTTAAATAGAAAATAAATCCATGCCGTGGAATATTATGTGGCTATTTAGAAAGCAGTTGGTAGAGTCCTGTGTATAATATGACTCCATTAGGGAAAACAAGACACAGGGTTAAAGAGTTATTTATATGCAAGTGTGTGTGTGTGTGTTTATGATCATAGAAAAAGCTGTTTAAGCCCATGTAACGGTTACTATTGGTTACCTTGAAAAGTGAGGGTGGAAATGCTTTTTCTTTTAAAAACTTCTGTATCATTTGACTAGTTACAACAAGGCTAAATGTAATGTAAAATGAAAAATCAGTTGAGAAGTTATAAAAGAGAGAATGAAAAGGGAAGGGTAAGTGGCCAAGAGACAGAAGAAGACCAGGAGAGTATAGTTTCTTAGAAGCAAGAAAGAGAATTTCCCGAGGAGAGAGATTTCCATGTCAAATACTGTTTAGAGATCAAGTAAGGTAAGGACCGAGAGGCATTTGCTGTGTTTAGTGGCTGCCTGTGGGAAGAAGTAAGGTCAGAAGGCTACTCTAGTGGGCTAAGGGGAGGCTAAGAGGAGGGGAGGGAGTGAGGCAGGGAGTGTGGACCACTCTTTCAGCAGTCTGTGCAGGGGAGGAGAGAGAGAACCCAGGGAACTAGGTAGAGACCAGCATGATTCGTTTCTTTCTTTTTAAAATTTTTATATTTTAAGATGGGAGAGACTTCCAGTCCTTGTCCCTATGTATACTTGCCACACTTGTGCATCCTATAGACACAATAGAAGGCAGAGCAAGGACACTGAAGATGCTAGAGGTGAGCAGGTGAGCATGATGTCCAGCTTCCTAGGATGCAGGAGAAACAGGGCTGAGGTTAGTTTTAGATCAAAGGAAGGACTTCATATCTGAGATTCTCACAGCTCACGGGCAGTGATTCTTAAAGTCTGGGTTGGGACCCTCCTAGGATGGCTGCTGAGCCCTCCTGAGGACCTGTGAACTGATTCGGAAATGTGGGTCAGTTCTTACCTGTCCTTTGGGGTGAAAGATGCACAATGCTATCAAGTTTTTTAAAAAACCTGCATTTGACTTGGAGCCACTATCAACCAGAAATAAATTATTAAGGGTTTTTAGAATTTGCTCTTCACAAATTGAAATCAACATGCAATGAGAATTTATTCTAATTTGGTATTTTCTTCTGGCAGCCTGGCAAATACTCAGGGCTTGGCAGCAATCATAAAGCACATGCACATAGTTGTAAATCCCACAATTTTAATTCAGGACAATTCAGTGTATCATCCGTGTTGGTTTGGGTTGGTTATGACATTCGATTGTTGCTATTCTTGCTTTTTAATTATAAATTACAGTAAGTTTAGCTTTATCATTACCAGTCTAGTTTATTGTGGGTTGTTTGGTTAACCTCTCAATGTTTCTTGATACATATCTGGATCAACAATGTTTTTGTCATAATATTCTTATAACTAGTCTTTTAAGATACGTATGTCTTGTGGTTCACATATGAATCATCCATAATCATTTTGCTAAAGCAGATATATACATCAACACCCTGCCATTTGCATGTACAGTGGAATACTTCACAGTGATATGCTTCTTGGTAATGTTTGCCATTTAAATAACTTATATTATCAAGGTAGATATAATAAAATTACTGGGTATTTTAAGATTTTGTTGTTGTCTAGTGATATAAATCATGTTTATAATGCATCTTCATCCCAGAAAAAGTAAATTTTAAGCCATTTGTATGTATTATGTAAATTATAAGCCATTATATATCTTGCTAGCAGCATGATTACTGTAATTTGTTAACTATGTTTTTGTCTAATTCTTTGTTATCACCAGATTCACTTTTCCCCTCTTGGAATGTGGGGACAAGTGAAATTGGTGGCAGGCTTTTTCTCACTGTGGTAGGCTTTGGTCAGAAAGTTTGAAAGCTATCACTCTAAAAGAGTGACTAGGTAGGTGGCAAAGGATGTGTGGCGTCTTGAATCCAGGTAGCTCACACCTCTGGTCTCATTGCTAGTGGGCTGTAAGCTGGTCACCAGAAAGATGTCATGAGAGAAGGAACTGATGGCATTGTGTTTTTCACTAACTGTTTAAGGATGTGAATGAAGACCCTGGAGAAGATGTGGCCCTCCTTTCTGTCAGTTTTGAGGACACTGAAGCCACTCAGGTGTATCCTAAGCTGTACTTGTCACCCCGAATTGAACAGTAAGTATCCGTGTCATTTATGTTATGTAGCCTGATGCTTCTCCTTGTTAATCAAACATGCTTGCTACTTCTTTTGCCACTCTTAAGCTCTTAAAATGACTTCTCTTTATTGACTTTTGTTTTCTTAAAAATGAATTCTATTCAGAGTTTAGATTTCAGAGTAAATGCAGTTGGTATTTGCAACTGTGATCTTTGGATGAGACTTAGCTGTGCAGTTTGTGATGTGAATACTGTGCCTGGTAGACTGGATTCACAATTGTGACTCCTTCCAAATGCCCCTGAGTATGTATGGTTACCCGAAAGAGGACTGCTGAACAACATCCTATGCAATTTCTTGTGTATTTGTAATACTTACAGTTGTTTGCAAAAATGTAACCAGTATCCTGACAGTATTAACTTATCCAGATTAGTGAAGGGAATAGAATAAGCAGATAGCTTAAAACGATGACATGTTCGAATTATTTTTCTGTGTTGAAATAGTTCTATATAACTTTACACAACATTCAGGCTACATGGTACAAGTAGTTTATTTTATTTTATTTTTTTAACATCTTTATTGGAGTATAATTGCTTTAGAATTATGTTGTGTTAGTTTCTGCTGTATAACAAAGTGAATCAGCTATATGTATACATATATCCCCATATCCCCTCCCTCTTGTGTCTCCCTCCCACCCTCCCTATCCCACCCCTCTAGGTGGTCACAAAGCACCGAGCTGATCTCCCTGTGCTATTTGGCTGCTTCCCACTAGCTATCTGTTTTACATTTGATAGTGTATATATGTCAATGCCACTCTCTCACTTCGTCCCAGCTTACCCTTCCCCCTCCCCGTGTCCTCAAGTCCATTGTCTCCATCTGCATCTTTGTTCCTGTCCTGCTCCTAGGTTCTTCAGAACCTTTTTTTGTTTTTTGATTGCATATATATGTGTTAGCATACAGTATTTGTTTTTCCCTTTCTGACTTATTTCACTTAGTATGACAGACTCGAGGTCCATCCACCTCACTACAAATAACTCAATTTCGTTTCTTTTTATGGCTGAGTAATATTCCATTGTATATATGAGCCACAGCTTCTTTATCCGTTCATCTGTCAGTGGACACTTAGGTTGCTTCCATGTCCTGGCTACTGTAAATAGAGCTGCAATGAACATTGTGGTACATGACTCTTTTTGAATTATGGTTTTCTCAGGGTATATGCCCAGTAGTGGGATTGCTGGGTCGTATGGTAGTTCTATTTTTAGTTTCTTAAGGAACCTCCATACTGTTCTCCATAGTGGCTGTACCAATTTACATTCCCACCAACAGTGCAAGAGGGGTCCCTCTTCTCCACACCCTCTCCAGCATTTATTGTTTCTAGATTTTTTGATGCTGGCCATTCTGGCTGGTGTGAGGTGATACCTCATTGTAGTTTGATTTGCATTTCTCTAATGATTAGTGATGTTGAGCATCCTTTCATGTGTTTGTTGGCAATCTGTATATCATTTTTGGAGAAATGTCTATTTAGGTCTTCTGCCCATTTTTGGATTGGGTTGTTTGTTTTTTTGATATTGAGCTGCATGAGCTGCTTGTATATTTTGGAGATTAATCCTTTGTCAGTTGCTTCATTTGCAAATATTTTCTCCCATTCTGAGGGTTTTGTTTTCGTCTTGTTTATGGCTTCTTTTGCTGTGCAAAACCTTTTAAGTTTCATTAGGTCCCATTTGTTTTTATTTCCATTTCTCTAGGAGGTGGGTCAAAAAGGATCGTGCTGTGATTTATGTCATAGAGTGTTCTGCCTATGTTTTCCTCTAAGAGTTTTATAGTGTCTGGCCTTACGTTTAGGTCTTTAATGCATTTTGAGTTTTTTTTTGTGTATGGTGTTAGGGAGTGTTCTAATTTCATTCTTTTACATGTAGCTGTCCAGTTTTCCCAGCACCACTTATTGAAGAGGCTGTCTGTTCTCCATTGTATATTCTTACCTCCTTTATCAAAGATAAGGTGACCATATGTGTGTGGGTTTAACTCTGGACTTTCTATCCTGTTCCATTGATCTGTGTTTCTGTTTTTGTGCCAGTACCATATGGTCTTGAGCACTGTAGCTTTGTAGTATAGTCTGAAGTCAGGGAGCCTGATTGCTCCAGCTCCGTTTTTCTTTCTCAAGATTGCTTTGGCTATTTGGGGTCTTTTGTGTTTCCATACAAATCTTGCAATTTTTTGTTCTACTTCTGTGAAAAATGCCATTGACAGTTTGATAGAGATTGCATTGAATCGGTAGATTGCTTTGAGCAGTGTAGTCATTCTCACAGTGTTGATTCCTCCAATCCAAGAACATGGTATATCTTGCCATCTGTTTGTATTATGTTTCATTTCTTTCATCAGTGTCTTATAGTTTTCTGCATACAGGTCTTTTGTCTCCTTAGGTAAGTTTATTCCTAGGTATTTTATTCTTTTTGTTGCAGTGGTAAGTGGGAGTGTTTCCTTAATTTCTCTTTCAGATTTTTCATCATTAGTGTATAGGAATGCAAGAGATTTCTGTGCATTAATTTTGTATCCTGCTACTTTACCAAAAGCATTGATTAGCTCTAGTAGTTTTCTGGTAGCATCTTTAGGATTCTCTATGTATAGTATCATGTCATCTGCAAACAGTGACAGTTTTACTTCTTTTCTGATTTGGATCCCTTTTATTTCTTTTTCTTCTCTGATTGCTGTGGCTAAAACTTCCAAAACTATGTTGAATAAGAGCGGTGAGAGTGGGCAACCTTGTCTTCTTCCTGATCTTAGTGGAAATTGTTTCAGTTTTTCACCATTGAGAATGACGTTGCCTGTGGGTTTGTCATATATAGCCTTAATTATGTTGAGGTAAGTTCCCTCTATGCCTACTTTCAGGAGGGTGTTTATCATAAATGGGTGTTGAATTATCTTATGGATTTTATCCTTCAATTCGTTAATATGGTGTATCACATTGATTGATTTGCCTATATTGAAGAATCATTGCATTCCTGGGAAAAACCCCACTTGATCATGGTGTATGACCCTTTTAATGTGCTGTTGGATTCCATTTGCTAGTATATTGTTGAGGATTTTTGCATCTATGTTCATCAGTGATATTGGCCTGCAGTTTTCTTTTTTTGTGACATTTTGTCTGGTTTTGGTATCAGGGTGATGGTGGCCTCGTAGAATGAGTTTGGGAGTGTTCCTCCATCTGCTATATTTTGGAAGAGTTTGAGAAGGATAGGTGTTAGTTCTCTAGATGTTTGATAGAATTCGCCCGTGAAGCCATCTGGTCCTGGGCTTTTGTTGGTTGGAAGATTTTTAATCACAGTGTCAATTTCAATGCTTGTGATTGGTCAGTTCATATTTTCTGTTTCTTCCTGGTTCAGTCTTGGAAGGTAGTGCTTTTCTAAGAATTTGTCCATTTCTTCCAGGTTGTCCATTTTATTGGTGTATAGCTGCTTGTAGTAATCTCTCATGATCCTTTGTATTTCTGCAGTGTTGGGTGTTACTTCTCCTTTTTCACTTCTCATTCTGTTGATTTGAGTCTTCTCCCTTTTTTTCTTGATGAGTCTGGCTAATGTTTTATCAATTTTGTTTATCTTCTCAAAGAACCAGCGTTCAGTTTTACTGATCTTTGCTATCGTTTCCTTCATTTCTTTTTCATTTATTTCTGATCTGTTCTTTATGATTTCTTTCCTTCTGCTAACTTTGGGGTTTTTTTGTTCTTCTTCCTCTAATTGCTTTAGGTGTAGGGTTGGGTTGTTGGAGATTTTTCTTGTGTCTTGAGGTAGGATTGTATTGCTATACACTTTCCTCTTAGAACTGCTTTCGCTGCATCCCATAGGTTTTGGGTCATCATGTTTTCATTGTCATTTGTTTCTAGGTATTTTTTGATTTGCTCTTTGATTTCTTCAGTGATTTCTTGGTTATTTAATAGTGTATTGTTTAGCCTCCATGTGTTTGTATTTTTTACAGTTTTTTTCCTGTAATTGATATTTAGTCTCATAGTGTTGTGGTAAGAAAAGATACTTGATACGATTTCAATTTTTTAAAATTTACCAAGGCTTTATTTGTGACCGAATATATGGTCTATTCTGGCAAATGTTCCATGAGCACTTGAGAAGCAAGTGTATTCTGTTTTTTTTGGATGGAATGTCCTATCAATATCAATTAAGTCCATCTTGTTTAACGTATCATTTAAAGCTTGTGTTTCCTTATTTTCATTTCGGATGATCAGTCCATTGGTGAAAGTGGGGTGTTAAAATCCCCTACTATTATTGTGTTACTGTTGATTTCCCCTTTTATGGCTGTTATCATTTGCCTTATGTATTGAGGTGCCCCATGTTGGGTGCATAAATATTTACTATTTTTATATCTTCTTCTTGGATTGATCCCTTGATCATTATGTAGTGTCCTTCTTTGTCTCTTGTAATAGTCTTTATTTTAAAGTCTATTTTGTCTGATATGAGAATTGCTACTCCAGCTTTCTTTTGATATCCATTTACATGGAATATCTTTTTCCATCGCCTCACTTTCAGTAGTATGTGTCCCTAGGTCTGAAGTGGGTCTCCTGTGGACAGCATATATACAGGTCTTGTTTTTGTATCCATTAAGCCAGTTTGTGTCTTTTGGTGGGAGCATTTAATCCATTTACATTTAAGGTAATTATCGATATGTATATTCCTATTACCATTTTCTTAATTGTTTTGAGTTTGTTATTGTAAGTCTTTTCCTTCTATTGTGTTTCCTGCCTAGAGAAGTTCCTTTAGCATTTGTTGTAAAGCTGGTCTGGTGGTGCTGAATTCTCTTCACTTTTGCTTGTCTGTAAAGGTTTTAATTTCTCTGTCTAATCTGAATGAGATCCTTGCTGGGTAGAGTCATCTTGGTTGTAGGTTTTTCCCTTTCATCACTTTCAATAGGTCCTGCTACTCCCTTCTGGCTTGCAGAGTTCCTGCTGAAAGATCAGCTGTTAACCTTATGGGGATTCCCTTGTATGTTAATTGTTGTTTTCCCCTTGCTGCTTTTAATATTTTTTCTTTGCATTTAATTTTTGATAGCTTGATTAATATGTGTCCTGGCGTGTTTCTCCTTGGATTTATCCTGTATGGGACTCTCTGCGCTTCCATACTTGATTGACTGTTTCCTTTCCCATATTAGGGAAGTCTTCAACTATAATCTCTTCAAATACTTTCTCAGTCCCTCTCTTTTTCTCTTCTTCTTCTTCTGGAACCCCTATAATTCGACTCTTGGTGCGTTTAACGTTGTCCCAGAGGTCTCTGGGACTGTCCTCAATTGTTTTCATTCTATTTTCTTTATTCTGCTATGTGGTAGTTATTTCTACTATTTTATCTTCCTGGTCACTTATCCGTTCTTTGCCTCAGTTATTCTGCTATTGATTCCTTCTAGAGAATTTTTAATTTCATTTGTTTTGTTGTTCATCATTGTTTGTTTGCTCTTTAGTTCTTCTAGGTCCTTTTTAAACGTTTCTTGTAATTTCTCCATTCTATTTCCAAGCTTCTCGATCATCTTTACTCTCATTACTCTGAATATTTTTTCAGGTAGGCTGCCTATTTCCTCTTCATTTGTTTGGTCTGGTGGGTGTTTACTTTGCTTCTTCATCTGCTGTGTGTTTCTCTGTCTTCTCATTTTGCTTAACTTACTGTGTTTAGGGTCTTCTTTTCACAGGCTGCAGGTTCGTAGTTCCTGTTGTTTTGGTGTCTGCCCCCAGTGGGTGAGGTTGTGTCAGTGGGTTGTGTAGGCTTTCTGGTGGAGGGGACTGGTTCCTGTGTTCTGGTGGATGAGGCTGGATCTTGTCTTTCTGGTGGGCAGGACTGCGTCTGGTAGTGTGTTTTGGGGTGTCTGTGAACTTAGTATGATTTTAGGCAGCCTCTCTGCTAATGGTGGGGTTGTATTCCTGTCTTGCTAGCTGTTTGACATGGGGTGACCAGCACTGGAGCTTGTTGGTCGTTGAGTGGCTCTGGTTCTTAGTGTTGAGACGGAGGTCTCTGTGGGAGTTCTCGCTGCTTTATATTACATGGGGCTGAGAGGTCTCTGGTGGCCCAATGTCCTGAACTCGGCTCTCCCACCTCAGAGTCTCAGGCCTGACACCCGGCCGGAGTGCCAAGACCCTGTCCGTCACGTGGCTGAGAAGAAAAGGGAGGAAAAAAAGAAAGAAAGAAAAATAAATAAATAAAATAAAAAATAATTAAAATAAAAAATAAAGAAATATTATTACAAAATTTTTTTAATTAAAAAAAATTTTTTAAGTAAGATAAAAAAGGAAGAGAGCAACCAAACCAATAAACAAATCCACCAATGATAACAAGTGCTAAGAACTATACTGAGATAAACATAAGAATCAGAAACTAGTCAGTTGCACACAGCAAACCCCAAGTCTACAGTTTCTCCCAAAGTTCACCGCCTCAGTTTTGGGTTGATTTGTTATCTATTCAGGTATTCTACAGTTGCAGGGTACACCCAGCTGATTGTGGAGACTTAATCCCTTGTTTCTGAGGCTGCTGGGAGAAATTTCCCTTTCTCTTCTTTGTTCGCACAGCTCCTGGGGTTCAGCCTTGGATATGGCCCTGCCTCTGCATGTAGATCAACCTCTGACATCTGTTCTTCGCCCAGACAGGAGGGGGTTATGGGGCGGCTGAATAGGGGGCTCTGGCTCACTCAGGCCAGGGAGAGGGAGGGGTACGGAATGCGGGGTGAGCCTGTGGCCGCAGAGGCCAGTGTGACGTTGCACCAGCCTGAGGCACACCGTGTGTTCTCCCGGGGAAGTTGTCCCTGGATCACGGGACCCTGGCAGTGGCGGGCTGCACAGGCTCCTGGGAGGGGAAGTGTGGCTAGTGACCTGTGCTTGCACACAGGATTCTTGGTGGCTGCAGCAGCAGCCTTAGTGTTTCATGCCCGTCTCTGGTGTCTACACTGATAGACACGGCTCACGCCCATCGCTGCAGCTCGTTTAGGCAGTGCTCGGAATCCCCTCTCCTCACGCACCCTGAAACAATTGTCTCTTGCCTCTTAGGTAGTTCCAAACTTTTTCCCAGACTCCCTCCTGCTAGCTGTGGCACACCAGCCCCCTTCAGGCTGTGTTCACACAGCCAACCCCAGTTCTCTCCCTAGGATCTGACCTCTGAAGCCCGAGCCTCAGCTCCCAGCCCCCGCCCGCCCCGGCGGGTGAGCAGAGAAGCCTCTCAGGCTGGTGAGTGCTGGTCGGCACTGCTCCTCTGTGCGGGAATCTCTCTGCTTTGCCCTCCGCACGCCTGTTGCTGCACTTTCCTCTGTGGCTCCGAAGCTCCCCCCTCTGCCACCCGCAGTCTCCACCCGCGAAGGGCCTTCCTAGTGTGTGAAAACCTTGCCTCCTTCACAGCTCCCTCCCACTGGTGCAGGTCCCGTCCCTATGCTTTTGTCTCTAATTTTTCTGTTTTCTTTTACCCTCCCCAGGTACGTGGGGAGTTTCTTGCCTTTGGGAGGTGTGAGGTCTTCTGCCAGCGTTCAGTAGGTGTTCTGTAGGAGCTGTTCCACATGTAGATGTATTTTTGATCTATTTGTGGGGAGGAAGGTGATCTCCATGTCTTAGTCCTCTGCCATCTTGAAGGCCCTGTGGTACAAGTAGTTTAATATCACGTTTGTGTTTTAACTCAATAACTTTATTCATCAGTAATGAATCTTATAAGGACTAGCTTCGCAACGTGCTTATTGTTGGCTAAAATGCTTTACTAGCTTATTCTACTTCAAAGGAAGTTGAGGTTCATCGAAAATGGATTGTAAGCAGATTTGGTTGGGAACTTTTGACAGGACAGATTTTTCATCAGCAGAGAGAGTTTTTACAGACCAATTGAAATGTATTATTAAAATTCTCTGTAAGTCATTTAGTCAGGGTTGGCTGATTTCTGTCTGAGATGTGGTCACCATCCACATTCATGTACTAAGCTATTTTCACCCCCTCTGTCCTTAGTTGCGCTAATTTATGAATCATGGACATACCGTCTTACACGCTGATAAAAGACATGGCTGTTTATCCTCAAATATGGGAGATTATGAGCATTAATAACCCACAGGCATTCTCTCCTCTATTTATATACATGACAGCACCTAGAACAGGATCTTACAGTAACAGGCACTCAATGAATGTTTTCATTTATAACTGAAAATACTGACCCATAGCAGTAAGAGGCCAAAGGGTGTTGACGGCAGTACAGTGAAGTGGTAACAGGCAAGGGTTCCAGGGTTAAGCATATCTGGTTTAAACCTGGGTTCTGTCACTTAGCAGCTGGCAAAATAGGTAACATCTTTGAACTTGTTTCCTCATCCGTAAAATAGGGGTAATAATACCTATTTCATAGTGTTGTTTTGAGCATTCTATTAAATACTGTTCATAAAGCATTAACTGCAGTGCCTGGCACTATAGCAAGGAGTAGCTATTAATGTTATTATCACTGATATAGTTTACAGGAGAAGAGTGAGGGACTGAGTGAGTGGGTTAGTGGTTAGTAGGACAAGTCGGGACAGAAAAGGAGAGGATGAGCGAACAAGTGAGTGAATACTAGTTCCGGAGTAGCCACTCAGGACATACATAATGAGCGAAATTAAGAAGGTATTTTGGTGATGACAAAAAAGAGTTATCAATAAAACATCACAAGATGTGGGTAATAAGAACGTATCGGTTAAGCTGCAGCCGAGAACTTGCCAGCTGAGGAAAGCAGTGTTGCCAGCGTCCACGCTACTGTTCTTTGAAGTGATCGCACCTACTTTGCACGTGAACTTGCTAATAAAATATTTCTCACTCTAAAAGTCAAAGATATGAGGGGGAAAATTGTTGGTGAAGGGAATATTTTAAAAGCGATTTCCTATTTCTAAAATCTGACTTTCTACATTTACCCCCCTCTTTTTATGTTAAGAACTGGCCACAGCTTACTTTTCCAGATCAGTTTCCAGTCATTTCCCCTTCTGTAGCCTGTGCTTCACTTGACGTTTTCTTAATTCGCATGTACTCTCTTGCCTCCATGCCTTTGCTAAAGCTGTTACCTCCATGTAAAATCCCTTCTCTAATGCCCTCTTTGCATTGAAATATTATACATTTTCTAAGGCCTTAATCAAACGCCGTCTACCACCCATTTTCCCTGAGCACAATTAGTCTAGCCTTCCCCTGAGTTCTTATAACACTGAATGTATATCACTCTTATACTCTGCCCACCATAGATTTAGTTAGTGGTGTGCGTTTTTGTTTTTTTTTTTCATCTTTTAACTATGAAGCAACTCAAGGGCAAGGAACACGTCTTTTCATTCCTTTAATGCTTTTACGAATGCAGTACATAGTAACTAATAGCAAATAATAGTCAATAATTGTCAGTGTTCTAGGTCAGTAAGTAATTCTCACAAGAAAATGTGAAGATGCTGCACTGAGAAGTTGTACAGTTTTCCTGGTTGACACAAGTTCACTTAGTAGAGCTGCACTTGTAATACCAAAGAAAAACGAACAAAAGTTATGCCCTTCAGTAGAAGTTGTAAAAATGAGGTTTTAGAGAAAGGTGAAAATGGAAAGTGGCCAAATTGTGGTATGACCTTCTAAGGGCTTACCTAGTTGCTAAAGTTATTAATATCTTTGGTTAACTCTTGCAGAGTTCAGAGCCTAGAAAAGAAGTAATGTCATTTCATTAAGGCCAAGGTCATAGGATAGACTCTAGGAACTGAGTGAAGAGAGGTTGGTACTATCTTTGATATTGCGTTAAGCTCTCATTTGTTTTCTGTGTTTCATGCTATCCTGTCAACTTTTAACTATCGAGGCATTGATTATAGAGTCAGACTTGGAGAGTTCTTTCAGGAGTCATGGGAAAAGCATCCCATGTGGGCCCGCCCGAAGCTGATGCCAGAAGCTTGCCCTAGCCGAGGCTTGTACTCTCTTTGGCTTCTGCTGTGGCTCTTTCTAGGAAGTTCCAAGTCCCATGCAGTGTATTTGACAGGCAGAGGCCCAGGAGACCAATAGCCTGATCCACATTAGGTAAAAATTGTCAAGAAAAGACTCTCCATGAGCGTGGAAGGATATCTTGAGCTCGGGAGATACCCCACGTCAGTCTGGCTGGTATATCTCTGCCCCGGCTTGTCTGTGCAGCAGGCAAGTGCTCACGTTAACTAGTCTCAGACATAGGAGAAGGCTACTTTGGGGTCTTGTCATCAGGTGTGAGGAAGGGGATCATTTACTGTACCCTAAAGATTTCTAGGGACATGGATACCAACTGCCCCCAAATTAGAGACTGCCACAAAAGGGAACATCTGTCAGAGACATTGGGTAGAAAACTCCCAAGTGTATTATAATTTATGGAGCTCTGCGATGCAATCTCACTTCAGAAGTCTGTCCTGGAATTTTTGTCTGGCGTTTCTGGCAGCGCTGGAAAGCATGACTGACTGGTCGCCTTTATAGCGTTTAGATGCGTGTTGTTTCCTGGTCTCCCACTGTGTGCGTACATGGCTTGCAAAGTAAACGCTGCTGAGAACTTTGTGTTCTTCTCCAACAAGGGACATTTATGAAATGCACATATTTCAGGGTCCATACATTTGTTTTCCAAGGAACCAAAACCAGTCAGTTGAATTAGACACAAAGGACTGTTCATTAAATTAAAAAAAGTTAGTGGTAAAGTATGCAAAAAAAGCTAGTGGTAAGTTATGAAAATTAAATTTTGGTTGAATAATAGGAGTGGGGGGGGGAACTAGATTCCAAACCAGTTGGCTTTTTTTCCTGGCATAAAAGCTGGAATCGTAGGATAACGTCATCAGAGCTGGCACTAAACCTGCTCTACCTTCCCCTCCTCCCCAGACTGCTGGCAGTTCTGGTGGTGACACTGGAGGTTAAATGGGCAGCAGAGAATGCACAGTTCTCTTCCCCAAAAGGTGTGGGCCCTTTCCTTGGCTTGAGCTGGTTTGTGGGAGTAGTTTGAAGAAAACCAACTCGTCACTCCCTGTGCTGTTCCCACTCTGTGCATAAAAAGAGGACTTCAGCCCCTGAGGCGCACCAGGTGGCATCTTTCACAAGTACAGAATTTGTTTTTAGAACTTTGTGTTGTTGAGTTCCAGCCCCGCCTTGGAAATAAATACTCAAAGCTTACCAGCCCACAGACACCATTAGTGAGGCCTGTGCGCCTGCAAATATCCATGCATTCATTCTTCCAGGCAAAAAAATGCAGTGAAAAGTGACCAAGTGTAAGGCCCTTTGCTAGATGCTTCAAAATGAGATATGGCTTATGCCCGTAGTTTGCTTACAATCAGTAAGGGAGGTAAGAACAAATATGACACGTTCCAACTTGTATATAGAAAAAGCACGATTAGATTTGGCATTAGAAGCCCTCTGCTCCTCCACTTGCGAGCTGGCAGTCTTGCTCAAGATACTTAACCTTTTTGAGCCTCATTTCATCTTCTGTAAAGGGGGATACATCTTAGGCTGCAGTTTCATCCACTCCAAGGTGGGATATATATGAAAGTGCCTACTGTAGTGTGTGACTCATGGTTGATGTTCAGTTAGTGCTTCTTGAGTTGTATAAACACCTAAGAAAAGACATTAACTACTGAAAGACTTCAAGGGAAGAGGAGGAGATCACATTTCCAATCAATTTGTGAGGAGGGGACTTTGGAAAACTTTGGAAGTGTGGCACTTCCAATGCAGTGTGGCTTTTCTAGAGATTAAACATGTAATACTGTAACAATAAAAATGTATTTGTTTTGTGCTTTGAAATGTTCAAATTGCTTTAAGATTTAGCATCCCATCTGATCTTCATGATAATATTCCTAGCATGAGGTTTTTTTTTTTTAATTGAAGTATAGTTGATTTACAATGTTGTGTTAATTTCTGCTGTACAGCAAAGTGACTCAGTTATACATATATATACATTCTTTTTTTATATTATTTTCTATTATGGTTTATCATAGGATATTGAATATAGTTTCCTGTGCTATACAGTAGGTCCTTGTTGTTTATCCATTCTGTACATAAAAGCTCACATCTGCTAACCCCCAACCTCCCATTCCATCCCTCCTCCAACCCCCTCCCCCTTGGCAACCACAAGTCTGTTCTCTATGTCCGTGAGTCTGTTTCTGTTTTGTAGATAGGTGCATTTGTGTCATATTCTAGATTCCACATATAAGTGATATCATATGGTATTTGTCTTTCTCCTTCTGACTTACTTCACTTAGTATGATAATCTCTAGGTCCATCCATGTTGCTGCAAATGGCCTTATTTCATTCCTTTTTATTGCTGAGTAGTATTCCATTGTATATATGTACGACAATTTCTTTATCCATTCATCTGTCGATGAACATTTAGGTTGTTTCCATGTCTTGGCTGTTGTGAATAGTCTAGCATGAGTTTTATAATACATCTTTTTCCCTCTAAAACCTGGAATTCTTAGACCCTTCCTAGCATCCTTCACTGCCTTTACTTCCTTTTCCAATCCATTAAATTATACTAAATTATGTTTCCCTGATTCCACCCCTAGGCCTCTTTTATGGCCTCGCCTCTTTGTGGATGACCCTCAAATCCCTATTTCTAATCCCAGCTTTTCTCCCTGTTTACAGATCTGCTTTTCTAGCCACTTGATAGATACATCCTTTTGTGCGTTCAGTTGACACCTCAGATTCAGAGTGTCTAAAACCAAACTCATCATTCCTCCAGTAGATGAGTGTTTTCTGCTTCACGGCCTTCTTTCTGTTCACAGCACTTGCATGGTCTTCAGTGCCCAGGTGCTGCATCTCAAGGGCAATAGCCAGCCCGCTGTTTTATACTAGAAACCCTGTCTCCACAATGTCTCTACTTTTGTCATTCCTCCTGTCATTTCACTTCAGTCCTTCAATTGCCATGTCTCCTGATGGCCTTGTAACTTTTCCTCCTATTTCAGTTTATTTTGCACAAAACTCTCACTATCTTCTTGAAGTAAGTTCCGGTCATGTAGTGTCCTTTCCTTGCTCCACACCACCAGTGTCTCCCTGTTACCAACTGAATTAAGCACAGCTCTCTCACCATCCAAAGTATTCTCTGTTTTAGTCCCAGCTTGCCTTTCCACCCTGATCTGGCTTCTATATGTTTCCTGTTGTTCAGCCAAGCTGGTTTTTTGTGTGTGATTTCCTGTGAACACCCTTTGTACTTTTTTCATTGTTGTATCTTTGCTTGGACTGCTTCTTATACTAGGACATTGAATTTATTTTCCTCTCCTATAGGGTCTGTCCTCTTTATTCTTCTCCATCGCCACCTTCTCCGTGGAACTTTTCTGCCCACCACCACCTGCCTCTCCAGCATGACTGCACTCTCCCCTCCTGTGTTTGTGCCTCTATTATCATCCTGTTTCCCTGGACTCTAAACTCTATAAGGGCGGGCTTCTTTTTCCAGCAACTGAGGGTTGGTGAGCCACAGCCCACCTCCTGCCAAGCTGACCCTGCCCTCGGGTCCCACGTGAGCTCAGCCACAGTCGCCACATATTGGACTCCCTGGTGGGGCAGAAAGCTTTGGACCTGTTGGATCCCTGTGCCTGCAAAGGCAAGTGGTTTCCATTGTTGTTTCTTGTTGCTGTGCTTTGTGGCGAGCCAGGAGGCTTGTTTCCCTGTGAACCCTGGCCTTGTTTCTGAGAGGTGGAGCTTTATTTTGTAGGAGTGGCTTATCAGCTGAATCCTGGAAGTGGTACATATGCTTCTGATCTAATGTGACCTGTCATCTACTCCTGCTGTGGCCTTTCCAGCCTCTCTTTCCCTGCCTTTACCCCCACAGTGTGTCTGGCCACAGACATGGTCACTTGGAACATTTGGATAGCCTGTAATCCACAAAGACTGGGATAAGCGGAAATTTGACTAAAGGGCCTAGAGAAGGGGGGTGGGGAGAACTGAATATTAAAGTAATACTTAGAATTATGGGTGAGATTATGGATATTAAATTCAGATAAATCAGAGAAAATAAGTTTTTTTAAAGCAATGAGCAAATTCAATATTTTGTGATTTTATTTAAATTTGATACTGAATGCAACATCTTTTTTTTTTTTTAACATCTTTATTGGGGTATAATTGTGTTACAATGGTGTGTTAGTTTCTGCTTTACAACAAAATGAATCAATTATATATATACATATGTTCCCATATCTCTTCCCTCTTGCGTCTCCCTCCCTCCCACCCTCCCTATCCCACCCCTCCAGGCGGTCACAAAGCACTGAGCTGATATCCCTGTGCTATGCGGCTGCTTCCCACTAGCTGTCTACCTTACGTTTGGTAGTGTATATATGTCCATGCCTCTCTCTCGCTTTGTCACAGCTCACCCTTCCCCCTCCCACAACATCTTAAGAGGATGGGGAATTTTCATTTTAGATGCTCAAAAGATTTTTTAGAATAATTAAAGAAATTGTGCAACTAAACACAGGTAGATTTAAAAGAAAAGTAAATCTTGCCTTTTATTTTTAAAGCTGTATCAACTGTCTCAAGAAATGAGACCCCAGATCTCTTGGGATGATTTTGTGTCAGGATTTAAGTAATAGAACATCATAGTAAACATGGTTTAATTTAGCCTTACTTACGTTTGCTTGAGTCACTGAGATAATCCTATAATAAATATTGTGCTCCTGGAGTGGGTTTTTTTTTCTCTTTGATAAATATATAGTCCAGAGTATGCTAAGACAACCAGCTGTCAGGAGAGATGTGTATTTGGTTTTAGTGGAGTGAGCTATCTTAGTCTCTAGGGACTTGAGATGTTCATTTTACTAGTCCGGGAGCAGGGCCAGAAGGGTTCTTCGTGACTTAGAATGGAATTCTGAAGAGTAAGTTCAGCAAGTTTTCATTAGTGAGTTTGGCCTTTTGTCTTGCCTGTGCCTCCCAAAAGATCAAGAGCTCAGCCTGCACTTGGAAACATTATAAAAAAGACCAGAATGGAATTTAGTTCAGGGAAAAAAATCGATCAGTCCCCAAATACCATATTTTTGGAAACATTCTGGTGCAGAACTCCTGTCCCCCCCAGCTGCCTAAGTTAGTGATAGATTAATGTTTTTATCTAGCTTTCTTTTTAGGCAGACAATAGACAATTAGAAAGAAGATGTATATAAGTCTGTGATACCTTAAATCTCCCTGCTACATGTTTCTTAAACTTGTTGGACCCCTAAGCTCTGTGTTAGATTTATTTTGTGTCTTTGGGCAGTTCTGTGTCTTGTTTCTTTCAAATGCTGTTCTCTCTATAGCATAATGATTAGCTTAAAGCTGTAAGATATAATGTGTCCTCATTTAAAAGCTGAGGCCTAGCACCTTTCTACTAAACATCTCAAGGATTTTGTGCAGAGTTTTTTTCTGTAATGAAGACGAGAACCTTATGATTTTCAATTTAACAGTACATCTCAACAGCGAAGCTCTGAGCACTGATCATTACATGCAGTCAGTGTTCATTTATATTTATTCACAAGTAGGAAAATATTCCTCAGTGAAAGGTCTGAGATAAAGAGTGGGTAGTTCATGAAAACATTAAGCTGTGTTATAGGCGGGAACAGAGAAATAAGAAAGCGGAAGAGAAAATAGTCTAGAGTGTTCCAGAACTGATGGAAGGCGCCAAATAGAAGAAGTACAAGGAATCTCAAACAGGCTAAATAAAAAGAAATTGACACCTAGATACATCATCTGAACAGCAAAGAGGAAAAGTATCTGAAATTGACACATTATGTGTAAAGGAATAGCAGATTGACACCAACCTCGTTGACAATCTTGGAGAGTCACGGACTTTACCCCAGAAAAATGTACAGACACAGAAAGTTTAAATAAAGTTCTGAAAGTAACACACCTGCCCCTGAAGCCAATTTATAAACTTCATTTAAGGATCCTTGTTCTAGATTTCATTTCTTCATTGTTAATTACCTTCTATACTATCTCATGCTGAAACAATCATGGAAGCTTCAGATTTAATATCTAAAGTGCAAATTATCATCTAACATTGCCCATCTCCCCTTCCTCAAAATCTCCTCTTCTCCTATGTTCTTATTTTCATTAATGACTTAACTGTCCTTCTACTGAGCACAGCCATGAAACCTATTTTTGACCTTCCTCCTGCCATTGTTTCCTGTATCTAAACTGCCACTTGATGTTGCCTCGATGGTGTCTCTCACATTTATCTCCTCACCCTTCCTCCCAGCCCTGTTTCAAGCCTCTATGTTCCTAACTCTTTGCAGATTAATCTTTCAAAAGCAGAACTCCATCCATGTCACTGCCTTGCTTAAACACTCTTAGTATCTCTTTACTGAACAGGCGAGAAAACTGCCTGCTACATTGTCCTGTGTGAGGAGCTCAGCACCCACCATACCCCCAGCCCCTGTGTACCACATATCCCAGACACGTGAACCACAGGCGATGCAACCAGGGACAGGTACTTCTGGGGATTCTCCTTAATTTTTTTTATAAGTGTAGCTGTATTTGTTTAAAACTTTTTTTTTTTTTTTTTTTTTTTTTTTTTTTTTTTTGTGGTATGCGGGCCTCTCACGGTTGTGGCCTCTCCTGTTGCGGAGCACAGGCTCTGGACATGCAGGCTCAGCGGCCATGGCTCACAGGCCCAGCTGCTCCGCGGCATGTGGGATCTTCCTGGACCGGGGCACGAACCCGTGTCTCTGGCATCGGCAGGCAGACTCTCAACCACTGCGCCACCAGGGAAGCCCTGTTTAAAACTTTATATCCAACATTTTTAGGTGTGTTGTAGCAAGAGGACTCTAGGTTATCTAGGTGGCCATATTGCCAAGATGTTCTTCTGCCAAGTGTCTTGATTGTTCTGGTTTCCACAGGGTCGACTATGATTGTAGATGTGCTCTGAATGATATTCCACTGATATTCTGCTGTGTAGCTGTTGAAACTCTTTCCTGTTTTTCTTTACTTCTTGTGTTTTTTAGTAAACCTCTATCCTTTCAGATAACTTAGCTGAGCCATTGTCATCTCTCCATCAGACTATTGAAATACTGTTCTAAGTGGTCTCCTGCACCCACTCCTTCCCCTTTTCCATCTAGTTGCCACGCTGCAGGCGGAGTGGACTTCCAAGAACAAGTCTGCTCTCATCATCCTCTTGCTTAAAAGCCAAGTTCATCCCCTTCCCTCATAAATGATCACTCACCAGCTTTATCCAACTTGTTGCTTTTCCCCATATCTCCCAGGCATATGCCTTTTTTTTTTAACTACCTACCTAATCTAGTATATCCTCAAGTTCTAGCATTTTTTTCTTCATACTGTCTTGAAGTCTGAACTCCTCCAAGTCTATTTCTTCCTATCTTGTTGTTTCAGTTAACTTCCTTTTTAATCCTTTTTGTCAGTAACTGGGTGGAAGTAGAAACTAGTGTGTAAAAAATGAAATTATGAAAAAGATGGTCATCTGTGCTATGAGGCACTTATCCCCATTCCTTCCAAGTGTGAAGAACGATCTTTAATGTCAAAACCTTTTACATGAGGGTGGAAGGAAGGCTTGACTACAAGGAGTCAGCACAGGAGAATTTTTTAGGGTGATGGACTTGTTCTGTATCATGATTGTGGTGGTGGATATACAAATCTATGCATTTGTCAAAACTCATAGAACTGTGCATCACAAAGACTGAATTTTACTGTGAGTAGAAAATAAACTAAAAAAACATTTCACAGACCTATGCAGATAGAAGTAATACTTTTAGCATTTCATGTTAATAAGTGATGAATTAAATGCCTTTTAAATGAACTTATATTTTTTTAATCACAACAGGTTATATATATATTTGAACAATGGATACATATATACACTTGTATATGCTGTATATTTGTGGATATATATGTATATATATGCATGTAGGTGTGTGTATACATATATGTATATACACATACATATTTTTATGTATGTGATATCTCTCTCTCATACACACACACACACACACACACACACACACACACACACACAGCATTTATTTGGTCCTCAGATGCTTGGTGTCCAATAAATTAGTAAACCTGTAAGTCTAAGGCCCTATAGTGTCATGAAGACAACAGATTGGGAACGTTCGCTATAAGGGGTATATAATGAATGACCATTTTTCTAAGAATTCTTTTGTTCTTGTTGATTGATATTTGCTTCAGTAAGAGCACATTTTAACTGCTTTCTTGCTCTCAAAATAGCTAACATATCATTATGTTAGGAAGCACCTTTTAACCTTATTATTTTGGCTCACAGTGGAATGACTGATTCGTGAAGACCCTGCCATTTGCACTCCTGTCTACCCAACACAAACATCTAGGTTTCTTAGTTTAGCTCACGGTGGGGACAGAGGTACTCCAGGAGCAAGGATCCAGGGTACTGAGCCCTGACACTTGGGAGCTTTCCTCTTGTGTTTAGGCCTTGACCTCCATGAAGTTCATGTGGTTCATAGCACTTCTGTCCCAGTGCTTCTAGCTCTCAGACATTCCACTGGTTCTCATGTTTCTCAATATGTTTCTATCTCCATGATCTGTGAATTGGTCTATTACATTAATATATCTTTTACTTAGTTTACAGAGCAGAGTGTGGGTGTCGATAGGGGGATAAGTCAGTTGGGTTTTAAAAATAAAGTCATTCTATCTCGTCTTCTCCCTGAAAATGTGTATGGTTTGTTATATCCACAACATGATTTCAAAGCGTAATTATTTAGTACCAAAAAGTAATGGCATGGTTCTTGATTACAAGTGTTTGGCATGAGTAGGTAATGACTAAGGTTCTTAGTGTATAAAATTTATATATAAAGTGGAACCTCTTATACTGTTGTTGGAAGAAAGGTCTAACACCACGTTTCAGATTTTACTATGTGACATTTTATTAAAGAGCATGTGATTTGATCCTGGTATGTCTGATTTTGAATCCCATAATTCAGGGCTAATAATTTTACTGGATTGTTTCTGGACTTATTAAAATTCAGACATGCTGTCTTTCACTAGCAGCACTATTAACTTTAATGAATGGAGAAGCCTTTAGTTTTAAACAAAACAAATGATGAGTTAACATAATATCGTAAATAGGACCGTAACAGGGAATGGACATCTTCTCTGTGAACATTATCTTTTATAGAGGGCTTCAACAAAATAGAGGTCATTCTTTTTTTTTTTTTAACAGTTTTATTGGAGTATAATTGCTTTACAGTGGTGAGTTACTTTCTGCTTTATAACAAAGTGAAAACAAAGTGAATCAGCTATACATATACATATATCCCCATATCCACTCCCTCTTGCATCTCCCTCCCACCCTCCCTATCCCACCCCTCTAGGTGGTCACAAAGCACTGAGCTGATCTCCCTATGCTATGTGGCTGCTTCCCACTAGCTATCTGTTTTACATTGGGTAGTGTATATACGTCCATGCCACTCTCTCACTTTGTCCCAGCTTACCCTTCCACCTCCCCGTGTCCTCAAGTCCATTTGCTACTTCTGTGCTTTTATTCCTGTCCTGCCCCTAGGTTCTTCAGAACCATTTTTTTTCTTTTTTCTTGTTTTTAGGTTCCATATATATGTGTTAGCATACAGTATTTGTTCTTCTCTTTCTGACTTACTTCAATCTATAGGACAGACTGTAAGTCCATCCACCTCGCTACAAATAACTCAATTTTGTTTCTTTTTATGGCTGAGTAATATTCCATTGTATATATGTGCCACATCTTCTTTATCCATTCATCTGTGGATGGACACTTAGGTTGCTTCCATGTCCTGGCTATTGTAAATAGTGCTGCAAGAACATTGTGGTACATGACTCTTTTTGAATTATGGTTTTCTCAGGGTATATGCCCAGTAGTGGGATTGCTGGGTCATATGGTAGTTCTATTTTTAGTTTTTTAAGGAAACTCCATACTGTTCTCCATAGTGGCTGTGTCAATTTACATTCCCACCAACAGTGCAAGAGGGTTCCCTTTTCTCCACACCCTCTCCAGCATTTATTGTTTGTAGATTTTTTGATGATGGCCATTCTGACCGTGTGAGGTGATACCTCATTGTAGTTTTGATTTGCATTTCTCTAATGATTAATGATGTTGAGCATCCTTTCTTGTGTTTGTTGGCAATCTGTATATCTTCTTTGGAGAAATGTCTATTTAGGCCTTCTGCCCATTTTTGGACTGGGTTGTTTGTTTTCTTGATATTGAGCTACTTGAATATTTTGGAGATTAATCCTTTGTCAGTTGCTTCGTTTGCAAATATTTTCTCCCATTCTGAGGGTTGTCTTTTCGTCTTGTTTATGGCTTCTTTTGCTGTGCAAAATCTTTTAAGTTTCATTAGGTCCCATATGTTTATTTTTGTTTTTATTTACATTTCTCTAGAAGGTGGGTCAAAGAGGTTCATGCTGTGATTTATGTCATGGAGTGTTCTGCCTTTGTTTTCCTCTAAGAGTTTGATAGTGTCTGGCCTTACATTTAGGTCTTTAATGCACTTTGAGTTTATTTTTGTGTATGGTGTTAGGGACTGTTCTAATTTCATTCTTTTACATGTAGCTGTCCAGTTTTCCCAGCACCACTTATTGAAGAGGCTGTCTTTTCTCCATTGTATATTCTTGGCTCCTTTATCAAAGATAAGGTGACCATATGTGCGTGGGTTTATCTCTGGGCTTTCTATCTTGTTCCATTTATCTATATTTCTGTTTTTGTGCCAGTACCATACTGTCTTGATTACTGTAGCTTTGTAGTACTGTCTGAAGTCTGGGAGCCTGATTCCTCCAGCTCCATTTTTCTTTCTCAAGATTGCTTTGGCTTCGAGGTCTTTCGTGTTTCCATACAAATCGTGCAAGTTTTTGTTCTAGTTCTCTGAAAAATGCCATTGGTAGTTTGATAGGGATTGCATTGAATCTGTAGATTGCTTTGGGTATAGTATAGTCATTTTCACAATGTTGATTCTTCCAATCCAAGAATGTGCTATATCTCTCCATCTGTTTGTATCATATGTCATTTCTTTCATCAGTGTCTTATAGTTTTCTGTATACAAGTTTTTTGTCTCCTTAGGTAGGTTTATTCCTAGGCATTTTATTCTTTTTGTTGCAGTGGTAAATGGGAGTGTTTCCTTAATTTCTCTTTCAGATTTTTCATCATTAATATATAGGAATGCCAGAGATTTCTGTGCATTAATTATGTGTCCTGCTACTTTATCAAATGCATTGATTAGCTCTAGTAGTTTTCTGGTAGCATCTTCAGGATTCTGTATGTATAGTATCATGTCATCTGCAAACAGTGACAGCTTTACTTCTTCTTTTCCAATTTAGATTCCTTTTATTTCTTTTTCTTCTCTGATTGCTGTGGCTAAAACTTCCAAAACTATGTTGAATAATAGTGGTGAGAGTGGGCAACCTTGTCTTGTTCCTGATCTTAGTGGAAATGACTTCAGTTTTTCACCTTTGAGAACGACGTTGGCTGTGGGTTTGTCATATATGGCCTTTATTATGTTGAGGTAAGTTCCCTCTTTGCCTACTTTCAGGAGGGTTTTTATCATAAATGGGTGTTGAAGTTTGTCAAAAGCTTTTTCTGTATCTATTGAGATGATCATATGGTTTTTCTCCTTCAATTTGTTAATATGGTGTGTCACATTGATTGAGTTGCATATATTGAAGAATCCTTGCATTCCTGGGATAAATCCAACTTGATCATGGTGTATGAGCCTTTTAATGTTTTGTTGGATTCTGTTTGCTAGTATTTTGCTGAGGATTTTTGCATCTATGTTCATCAGTGATATTGGCCTTTAGTTTTCTTTCTTCGTGACATCTTGGTCTGGTTTTGGTATCAGGGTGATGGTGGTCCTGTAAAAGGAGTTTGGGAGTGTTTCTCCCTCTGCTGTGTTTTGGAAGAGTTTGTGAAGGATAGGTGGTAGCTCTTCTCTAAATGTTTGATAAAATTCACCTGTGAAGCCATGTGGTCCTGGGCTTTTGTTTGTTGGAAGATTTTTAATCACAGTTTCAATTTCACTGCTTCTGATTGGCCTGTTTATGTTTCCTATTTCTTCCTGGTTCAGTCTCAGAAGATTGTGCTTTTCTAAGAATTTGTCCATTTCTTTCAGGTTGTCCATTTTATTGGCGTATAGCTGCTTGTAGTAATCTCTCATGATCCTTTGTATTTCTGCAGTGTCAGTTGTTACTTCTCCTTTCTCAATTCTATTTCTATTGATTTGAGTCTTCTCCCTTTTTTTCTTGATGAGTCTGGCTAATAGTTTATCAATTTTGTTTATCTTCTCAAAGAACCAGCTTTTAGTTTTATTGATCTTTGCTATCATTTCCTTCATTTCTTTTTCATTTATTTCTGATCTGATCTTTATGATTTCTTTCCTTCTGCTAACTTTGGGGATTTTTTGTTCTTCTTTCTCTAATTGCTTTAGGTGTAAACTTAGGATGTTTATTTGAGATGTTTGTTGTTTCTTGAGGTAGGATTGTATTGCTATACACTTCCCTCTTAGAACTGCTTTTGCTGCATCCCATAGGTTTTGGGTCATCGTGTTTTCATTGTCATTTCTTTCTTGGTATTTTTTGATTTCCTCTTTGATTTCTTCAGTGATCTCTTGGTTATTTAATAGTGTATTGTTTAGCCTCCATGTGTTTGTATTTTTTACAGTTTTTTCCTGTAATTGATATCTAGTCTCATAGCGTTTTGTTTGGAATAGATACTTGATATGATTTCAGTTTTCTTAAATTTACCAAGGCTTGATTTGTGACCCAAGATATGATCTATCCTGGAGAATGTTCCATGAGCCCTTGACAAGAAAGTGTTATCTGCTGTTTGTGGATGGAATGTCCCATAAATACCAGTTAAGTCCATCTTGTTCAATGTGTCATTTAAAGCTTATGTTTCCTTATTTATTTTCATTTTGGTTGATCTGTCCATTGGTGAAAGTAGGGTGTTAAAATCCCCTACTATTATTGTGTTACTGTCGATTTCCCCTTTTATGGCTGTTAGCATTTGCCTTATGTATTGAGGTGCCCCTATGTTGGGTGCATAAATATTTACAATTTTTGTATCTTCTTCTTGGATTGATCCCTTGATCATTATGTAGTGTCCTTCTTTGTCTCTTGTAATAGTCTTTATTTTAAAGTCTATTTTGTCTGATATGAGAATTGCTACCCCAGCTTTCTTTTGATATCCATTTACATGGAATGTCTTTTTCCATCCCCTCACTTTCATTCTGTATGTGTCCCTAGGTGTGAAGTGGGTCTCTCGTAGACAGCATACGTACGGGTCTTGTTTTTGTATCCATTCAGCCATGTCTTTTGGTTGGAGCATTTAATCTGTTTACATTTAAGGTAGTTATCGATATGTATGTTCCTATTACCATTTTCTTAATTGTTTTGGGTTTGTTATTGTAAGTCTTTTCTTTTTCTTGTGTTTTCTGCCTAGAGTAGTTCCTTTAGCATTTGTTGTAAAGTTGGTTTGGTGGTGCTGAATTCTCTTCGCTTTTGCTTGTCTGTAAAGGTTTTAATTTCTCTGTCAACTCTGGATGAGATCCTTGCTGGGTAGAATCATCCTGGTTGTAAGTTTTTCCCTTTC
Source organism: Tursiops truncatus (assembly GCF_011762595.2). Taxonomy (NCBI): domain Eukaryota; kingdom Metazoa; phylum Chordata; class Mammalia; order Artiodactyla; family Delphinidae; genus Tursiops; species Tursiops truncatus. The sequence goes on along the minus strand of NC_047047.1, from coordinate 67,032,013 downwards.
ATCACTTTCAGTATGTCCTGCCACTCCCTTCTGGCTTGCAGAGTTTCTGCTGAAAGATCAGCTGTTAACCTTATGGGGATTCCCTTGTGTGTTAATTGTTGCTTTTCCCTTGCTGCTTTTAATATTTTTTCTTTGCATTTAATTTTTGATAGTTTGATTAATATGTGTCTTGGCATGTTTCTCCTTGGATTTATCCTTTATGAGACTCTCTGCGTTTCCATACTTGATTGACTATTTCCTTTCACATATTAGGGCAGTTTTCAATGATAATATGTTCAGATATTTTCTCAGTTCCTTTTTTGTTCTCTTCTTCTTCTGGGACCCCTATAATTCAGATGTTGGTGCATTTAATGGTGTCCTAGAGGTCTCTTAGATTGTCCTCTATTCTTTTCATTCTGTTTTCTTTATTCTGCTCTGCGGTAGTTATTTCCACTATTTTATCTTCCAGGTCACTTATCCATTCTTCTGCCTCAGTTATTCTGCTATTGATTCCTTCTAGAGAATTTTAATTTAATTGATTGTGTTGTTCATCATTGTTTGCTCTTTAGTTCTTCTTGGTCCTTGTTAAACGTTTCTTGTACTTTCTCCATTCTATTTCCAAGATTTTGGATCATCTTTTTTTTTTTTAACATCTTTATTGGAGTATAATTGCTTTACAATGGTGTGTTAGTTTCTGCTTTATAACAAAGTGAATCAGTTATACATATACATATGTCCCCATATCTCTTCCTTCTTGCATCTCCCTCCCTCCCATCCTCCCTATCCCACCCCTCTTGGTGGTCACATAGCACCGAGCTGATCTCCCTGTGCTATGTGGCTGCTTCCCACTCAGTAGCTATCTATTTTACATTTGGTAGTATATATAAGTCCATGCCACTCTCTCACTCTGTCCCAGTTTACCCTTTCCCCTCCCCATATCCTCAAGTCCTTTGTCTAGTAGGTCTGCATCTTTATTACCGTCCTGCCCCTAGGTTCTTCTGACCATTTTTTTCCCTAGATTCTATATATATATGTGTGTTAACATATGGTATTTGTTTTTCTCTTTCTGACTTACTTCACTCTGTATGACAGACTCGAGGTCCATCCACCTCACTACTCAGTTTCATTCTGTTTTATGGCTGAGTAATAACTCAGTTTCATTCTGTTTTATGGCTGAGTAATATTCCATTGTATATATGTGCCACATCTTCTTTATCCATTCATCTGTGGACGGACACTTAGGCTGATTCCATGTCCTGGCATTGTAAATAGAGCTGCAATGAACATTGTGGTACATGACTTTTTGAATAATGGTTTTCTCAGGGTATATGCCCAGTAGTGGGATTGCTGGGTCATATGGTAGTTCTATTTTTAGTTTTTTAAGGAAACTCCATACTGTTCTCCATAGTGGCTGTGTCAATTTACATTCCCACCAACAGTGCAAGAGGGTTCCCTTTTCTTCACACCCTCTCCAGCATTTATTGTTTGTAGATTTTTTGATGATGGCCATTCTGACAGGTGTGAGAAGATATCTCATTGTAGTTTTGATTTGCATTTCTCTAATGATTAATGATGTTGAGCATTCTTTCATGTGTTTGTTGGCAATCTGAATATCTTCTTTGGAGAAATGTCTGTTTATGTCTTCTACCCATTTTTCGATTGGGTTGTTTGTTTTTTTGATATTGAGCTGCATGAGTTGCTTGTATGTTTTGGAGATAAATCCTTTGTCAGTTGCTTCATTTGCAAATATTTTCTCCCATTCTGAGGGGTGTCTTTTCGTCTTGTTTATGGTTTCCTTTGCTGTGCAAAAGCTTTTAAGTTTCATTAGGTCCCATTTGTTTATTTTTGGTTTTAATTCCATTTCTCTAGAAGGTGGGTCCAAAAGGATCTTGCTGTGATTTATGTCATGGAGTGTTCTGTCTGTGTTTTCCTCTAAGAGTTTTATAGTGTCTGGCCTTGCCTTTAGGTCCTTAATCCATTTGAGTTTATTTTTGTGTATGGTGTTAGGGACTGTTCTAATTTCATTCTTTTACATGTAGCTGTCCAGTTTTCCCAGCACCACTTATTGAAGAGGCTGTCTTCTCTCCACTGTATGGATCATCTTTACTAGCATTACTCTGAATTCTTTTTCAGGTTGAATGCCTATTTTCTCTTCCCTTTTTTGGTCTGGTGGGTTTTTACCTTGCTCCTTCATCTGCTGTGTATTTCTCTGTCTTCTCATTTTGCTTAAGTTACTGTGTTTGGGGTCTCCTTTTCACAGGCTGTAGGTTCATAGTTCCCGTTGTTTTTGGTGTCTGCTCCCAGTGGGTAAGGTTGGTTCAGTGGGTTGTGTAGGCTTCCTGGTGGAGGGGACTGGTGCCTGTGTTCTGGCTGAGGAAGCTGGATCTTGTCTTTCTGGTGGGCAGGAACACGTCCGGTGGTATGTTTTGGGGTGTCTGTGACCTTATTATGATTTTAAGCAGACTCTCTGCTAATGGGTAGGGTTGTGTTCCTGTCTTGCTAGTTGTTTGGCATAGTGTGTCCAGCACTGTAGCTTGCTGGTCGTTGAGTGGAGCTGGTTCTTAGCTTTGAGATTGAGATCTGTGGGAGAGCTTTCCCCATGTGATATTACTTGGGGCTGAGAGGTCTCTCGTGGACCAATGTCCTGAACTTGGCTCTCCCACCTCAGAGGCTCAAGCCTGACACCTGGCCAGAGCACCAAGACCCTGTCAGCCACACGGCTTTTGGGAAGTCTGAGGTCTTCTGCCAGCATTCAGTAGGTGTTCTGTAGGAGTTGTTCCACATGTAGATGTAGTTTTGATGTATTTGTGGGGAAGAAGGTGATCTCCATGTCTTTTTCCTCCACCATCTTGAAGGCGCCTCCCCATTCCTGAAAAAGACTAAAATCTGTTACCTTGCTAAATTTCAGCTAAACCAAACCATTCATTTAAAGAAGTTGTACATCAGTGGAAAGTTTATTTTACCGACAACGCTTTTCTTTCCTACATGCAAAGAGCTTTTCCCTCCCACTTTTTAATCCTTCCTTTCCCTACTTCACCCCAATCTTTAAAAAGGATGATGTAAGATTGGGTTGTTTTGTGCCAGGTTTTCATCCTGGAACACATTTTTATAGCCGTGTTTCTCTGAGAAAAGTTTATGAAAAAACGGTGATAATACTTCCACGTTTCCATTTCCTCCTCTCACCTAGTGCTTTTTTCTTAACTTCGATTCTTTCAGAGTTTGACGTGACCAATATAATACGTGTGCTAAAGCCAAAGAAAATTATTTTGAAAGCTTTTGAGGATTTATTAATTATGCTATCATCTAGGATTCCTTGGGAAATAAACAAATTGTAGAGCGTATTATTATTTTTTAATCTTAGATTTTTCTGTTCGTACAATAAGGAAACCCTTCAAAATATTTGTTGGTAGGTATCATTTGTTATGGTGATTGGCTTTTGTTATTTCTACTCTGTTAGTGACTGTTCATTTGCTTTTTGCACACTCTTTCTTAAGGGTGCAGATAAACTTGGCCCTGTTTGTTCTCGCTCAGTGGAGAATTTAACATTAAGGGTCCAAACGATAGAAACGGCTGAAATGGTCAACAGTAGGGAAGTGACTTAAAATACTTTGGCATAGAATGAAGCAGTAAAGGACTAGGTAGATTTCTATTTGCTCACGGGGAAAGTTTTCTGAGTTGAAAAAAAAGAGCAAATATCAGAAAGATGAGCAGAATCATACACTTTTATGTTAAAAAAAACCTAAACATGAAAATCATAGTGTATGTTCTCTACAAGTGAGTGTGTGTGTATATGGGTGTGTGTGTGTCCTGGATACTAATGATAGCTGATGCTTAATGAGTACTTATGTCACAAGTTTTTAGTATGCTATACCCATTAACTCATTTGGTCCTTACAACATCCCTGTAAAGTTGGCTACTACTGTTGTCCCCATCTTCTAGATGATGAAACTGGAATTCAGAGAGGGTCAGAACCTTGCTGAGTCACCTGCCTAGCAAGTGGTGGGACTGTGGTTTGAGACTAGGCAGTTTGACTCTAACAGGACTGAGGGTACAGATCAAAGGGAACTTTAGACTGTTGGTAACGCTTTAATTTTCTTCAGGGTGAATCTAAGCATTTCAATTATGAAATTAAAATTAATTTTTAAAAAAGTGGAAAAGAATCACATTGGAAGAAATCTACCATATATTTGATGATTTATGTACTTTTTGGGGGAGCCTGTGTTCTGCATATAATAAGTGCTACTTTTGTTGGGCTCTGAACATTTGGTAGTTGTCTGAAGTACTTTGCTTTATCTCTCTCATCTTCTAGAGTTTCCAAACCTTATCACTGTTGACATTTGGAGCTGGATAATTCTTTTCTGTGAGGGGCTTTCCTGTTCAATGAAAGATGTTTAGCAGCATCCCTGACCTCTACACAGTCGATGTCAGTAGCTCCCACCAATCCCCCAGTCATGACATCAATAATGTCTATAGTGTCCCCTGGGTGAGGGACGGCAGGAGATGCCAAATCACTCCCAGTTGAGAACCACCAGTCTACTGTTATCCTTCAGGAACCTTCAAGAGTCTATTTGTACCTGTGCTAAGCCTTAGAAATATCTTTTATTCACAGTATTGAACTGTTTTCCTTTATTATATATTGATATGAAGGTTGTGACGCCTAGGTCATGCACAGTGGGTAGAAACTGAAATAAACTCTTGGACCCTATAGTACTCTCCAGTTATTACCCTTTTTATGTCTTATTCACAACCTCTAGTATTTACATGCCATGGGTGCTGTACAGCCAGCTCGCTTTCAGAGTCTCTCCAGTTCACCGTCTGTCTACTTCCTGTCCTCCCGTACTCTCAGGAAAAAAGACCACGGTCTCCACTTGATACCATATTTAAATTGTGTTTCTCCTTTTGTAGCTTTTTCCTACTTTCCATTCCACAGACACATATTTCCTAGTCAGTCTTCAGTCTCCTCACAGACTTTGTTGAGCAGAGCAGTTTTGCATGTTTACATTTCTGGGCTGATTTTTATAGCCTTTTTTGGAAGGGTCCCCCAACAGTTTAGTTCCAAGGACTAACGTAGCTCGAAGACCAACAGGGCCCAAGGTCTGATTCTGCCTTTTGCCCCACTTCTCAATTCTTGGGAGATAAATGTAGTTGAGTCAAAAACAGAATCTTCCCCTCTGCTCTCCATAGCTACTTTACCTCTCTTCTGGCCACCTACCTCTCCCATCGGGATTAAGTCTCTAGTGAAATATAAAGGCAGGCCCTGGTTAAGAGCACTGCTTCACGATAAGACAGATTTGGGTTTGCTGCCTGACTGCGACTCTCTGGTTATGTGAACTAGTGTAAATTATTTCTCTGTAACTCGGTTTCTTCATCTGTAATCCTCATAGAATTTTTGTCAGGATTGAATGAGAGAATGTATATAAAGGGTTTATTTAGCATAGCGCACACTAGATACGTAGTAAATTCCTGTTTTATTATTACTGTCATCCCAGTCAGCATCATCACGTGGTTCCTCCTCTTGAAATGTTTGGAGACCCCAGTGTTTGAAAATTCCACTCCAGATACTATCCACCAGAACCATAGGTAATATCAGTCTCCTGAATTCATGTAGGGTAAGCTAGTGGGGGAAATATAAGAATAGACATGATGATGACTATGACAGCCATTCCCGTCAGTGGACCACCTTAGACTCCTGACAGGCTAGAACTATTGAGTGACTCTGAATGCTGCTCAGCCTGTGAGATCTTAAGGCTGAACTGGGCTTTTGATTGGAACTAGGCTGGGAAGTCTTCAGCCCTCTAGTGAATTCATTCTGATCCTAGCTTGGGTCTTAATCTTAAGAACTCTTATATGGATCAGATTCCCAGAACTTCTAGGAATTTTAAGAAAAGCCAATACGGGCTTTTCAGTTCAGTCCAGACTTAAAGGTGTCCAGGATTCCCAAAGGGAGTCCTGGAACTAAGGGAGTCTTCTGATTTCAGCAGATTGTCTTGGGCCTGAAATTGGACTAGTTGCAGAATGAAGTAGGGTCTGCCCATCGTTTGAAGCCTTTCTGGAGATCTGAAAGGAGGATTTTGCCCTTAATCACTGTTCTTCTCCATAATCACTATTGCTTGCTTACCAGACAACTAGAGATTTTCAGTTAGTTGCAGAGTGAAGAGACGGCCTATATAGACCCTGACCTTGGGCTGAAGGGTTCTGAACTCAAAGATTACAACAGGCCCCAGGGCAGCTTTACCCTACCAAGCCTGGCATGGAGCCTCTATTCCCACCAGCTTTTTGGAGCCCTGTCCTTTCTTAGAAATTAAAGCTGCTTACTTCTTCATTTTAACGAGTCATTTTTACCTTTCTTTTACATCATTTGCTTAAGTTCACATCTCTGTGATATATAACACCCTCATCAAACAGATTAAGAACTTCAAAAATATTATTTAGATTTGCCCCCTCCCTTTTTATCTTTTGGTTTTTTGTTTCTTCTTTTTTTTTGCCATACGCGGGCCTCTCACTGTTGTGGCCCCTCTCATTGCGGAGCACAGGCTTTGGACATGCAGGCCCAGCGGCCATGGCTCACGGGCCCAGCTGCTCCGCGGCATGTGGGATCTTCCCAGACCAGGGCACGAACCCGCGTCCCCTGCCTCGGTAGGCGGACTCTCAACCACTGCGCCACCAGGAAAGCCCATTATCTTTTGTTTTTAAAGAAGAAAAGACAAGTGGTAAGAAATTGATCATTTTTCCCATCAGGAAATTCTTTTGGGAACAGGACACATTTTCTAATGTGGATCTTATACTCGTTTTGTTTTATGGTCCTGTCCTGTGCAGGGCAAGACATTTAGCAACCTTAGCCCTGCCTGCTGCATGAATAACCCCTCAGATATTGAGACCACTTAATATGTCCCCATATATTTCCATATGCCCCCTAAGGGGGTGCTGTCACCCCAGTTGAGAAGGAAAGTAAGAACCTTTTCCTTTGAGTTCCAGATTATAAAATGAACACTTTGTTAGATTGCTTATTTGAGACTCTTATTCCTGTTCTTAGCAGAGATTTCCAGGAGTCCCAGAAGTACTTTACTCTCATTCTGTGGTTGTCTAGCCTGTTACTTTCAGATCAGGATCTCGTCTCTTGGGACGTAGCATCCACAGAGACAATGTCACATAGCTCATGCTGGCCCATTCTAGTCTGGCTTTCCCCTTCCCTGACACTGTGCCCTTCAAGTCAGGCTGCACAGAGACGTCTGCTTTGGTGCCACAGTGAGGTCATCACGACTGGTTTTCAAGCTTACTAATTTTTCAAGTGTGGGAAGCCCCCCAGTTAGAAGTTACCTTTCAAATTGTATGCATATGTTGATTATTTGGACTCTGTTTTGCCATAGAAACCATTCAATACATAGTTAGGTTACCAAGGAAACTGGATGTGCTCAAGCCATAGTGCCTGCCGTGTACAGTGCCACATTTTGAGGGATAGAACCCAATCCTCTTCTTTCTCTTCCGTGGCTGTCACTTGTGCAGCTTGCCTTGCTGGGCGATGGCAGGGAGCCAGCAGTGATCCAGTCACAGCAGATTGTGCAGGCTCAGTTCAGCCAACAGAAGTCCATACACCAAGGGGCCTCCAGAGCTCAGTCGTATCTGCTCTCTGCAACGTATAAATGCAGGGCACACAGCAGCTGAGCTGTCACTCCATTCTGGATTGTTATCTGGAATAGTAGGAAGCGACTTTCCTTTATTGCTTGTGCAACCCCTCCACATCCCGGAGCCTGGGGAACTGGAGCCAGAAAGAACGCAGAGCGGATGGAGTACTTTCTTTTCTTCCTTATGTTATCAAATGTCCTTGCAATAAATGACTGTCTCTGTAAGTCGTCCATGTGGACCCTGTGTCACCCAGAGAAAGCCAACCAGCTCAAACCAGACAGGGGGGCCTCTCCACAAAAGCTTATCACCCCGTAGTCTAGGTTCTTGAGTATGAATCACATTTCCCTGTCATTTGTCTCTTATTACAGTAAAGATAGGAACTGAACAACCTCTAGACCCATTGTACTGTTCTAAAGACAGGAATGGTAAGAGTATTACTGTTGTCGTGTTTTTATTGCCTTTTTTGAAATTAAGCTGAATTTGGGCTTAAAGGTTTCTGGTGCCTATTTGTCACCTGCCCTGTCCCCTGGCGTGGTGGGTTACAGTCGACCTGCCAAGCACGGGGCACACAGTGCTCAGCCCCTCCGTGTTAATTCCTTAGCATGTTCACTTGGTGTCCTCTAGTCAGGGCGATCTGTCTTGTCATCACCCTCGGGGCTTCCTTTTTTTAGTCTTTTATTTCCTGTCTTTGTATGCTGGCTTCGTAACAGTGTTTTCACTTTACGTGTGTATTGCACTTCCGACTTTAGAAGTGTATTCTCCGTTGTTATCTTTGCAGGCTAGATAGGACAGGTATGGCCATCTCCAGTTTCTAAAGTGAAAGTCAATACTCAGATACCTTAAAGGACTTGCCCAACTCTCACACCCTCTCCCGGCAGGTCTGGAGCCAGAACTCAGGGCTTCTGGGGCCCAGGCTTCTCGTGCTCTTCCCACTACGACACTGTATGCCTGTGCTGTTGCTGTTTCCTGTAGCTCTGCTTATTCCTTGCTGTTTTCCTTCTTTGGATCTTTACTTTGGCACTAACCATTCCTACTAGAAAACTAAGCTTCCTTCTCTAGCTGCTCTAGTCAGTGTTCTTGGCACTTTGGCCCTGGCATCCTCTTACTTCAGCAAATTGGCACCCTAGGACAGGCTCCTGCCATAGCATATTTATTAGTGAATTGGTACCTTTGCGCATTTTATAAAGTGAATGAATGCCTTCAGGTATTCATCTTGATGGTTAATAATCATATTTTGTTTTATATAGTCTTTTCTTCAGAAGCATATATTATCTTCCATTAGGTAGGGGAGGTTAACCAGTTAAATTACTTGTCTAAAATCTTAATAATAAGAGCAGAAGAGGGGAGAAGGGAACTCATTTCTTTGAGGAGCTCATGTGAACCAGACACCTAACTAGGAGCTTCAAGTATGGGATCTCATTTCGTCCTTGCAAAAGCCCTATGATGTTTTATATTTTACAGGTGAAGAAACTGTAGGTCAGACAAGCTAAGTAACTTACACTGCAAGGAAAAAGTAGAGGGAATATTAAAACCTAGACTTCTCTGTTCTGAGGCTCATGTTCTGTCTACTCTGCCACGTACCTTCCTCTTGGGCAAAGGGCGCCGTTTGCAGGGCTTATAGTAACAAACAAAAGAATGCCCTGGACACAGGGTGACACAGCAGGGAGGGAGGGAAGCTGGAGGACAGCTATTTCTTTTTCCTGACGACCCCCAGAAGGGAGCGAACTCATTCCGTTCTCTCTCCTCTAAGGATCATAGATCTATTGATAAATGCTCCAATGTATGAGCTTGTTGCTTAGTTGAACTAAGGTAAACTAACCAAGAGCAATGTGTCAGTGTTTTAGTAGCTGTTCAAGGCGGGCCCGATCAAAGACACTACCCATGCTGAGCAGTTAGAGAGCTGCTTGGGAAGAGCGCTTTTTCTCTCTCAGAAAGGCAGTGAGACCTGGGGAAGGAGGACCAGCCCGGAAGGCAGGAGTACCGTGCTGTAGCTGTGTGACCCTAGGTTAGTAAGTCACGTCACCTGGCTGGGTTCCAGTTCCCTTACCTGTAAAACATGGGAACTGAACTGGACGGCCCTCCCAGCAACTGCAGTTTTCTTGCTACTCAAGCCCTTGCCAATTACAGTTTTTTGTAGTGTTAATAGCTCCTAGGGGTCTGACTTTTCTAAAGAAAATAGGGGGCCACAGGAGGTAGTGCTCCTATCAAACTTGTGGGTAAGATAGTTACTGATTAGTGAATGACCGGAGAATAGCATTTAGGGTCTTTAAAGATACCTGTGATTTGGGGTTTTGCTTTATAGGTTTTAAAGAAAACATATCTGAGGTTTTAAAATTTCTCTTGGACACTGTGTTTGCAACTCTTCTCACTGACTTCAGATGACTTGTGATGCCTTGTTTATGCGTACGTGCTCCAGGCAGATAGGCTGCTCTTGAGGTGTGGAATAACTAAGAAAGGAGGATAATGGCATACCTTTTCACTGGACAGTCAGATTTTTCTACAATAATTCTTAAATAGTGAGCTAAAACTAATAGCTAATTACTAATACTTATGTAATAAATATGAAGAACACTATAATTTAGAGCAAGATAGTTAAAAATACTTTTGTACAATTTGGTCTCTTCCTTAATAAACTAAACATTTTAACATTTGCTGTTTAAACTACCTCTGGCTTTCCCTAATTAGGAAATTCAGTTCAAATCCTTTCTTGGAGAGGACAATTTCCAGAGCTTTCTTGGGTCGTCAGACCCCTTTTGGTGTCAGTGGTCTTCCTCACTTCTCACAGCATGAATACTCACCAGAGGGTGGGCGGGTTTGCACGGTAAGACAACCAGATTACTGACTGCCGCTGCACCGTGAGAGATAACCTAATCCTTCCAGGCGCCGTTTTTATTTTAAAGGAATGATTTTTAAAGGAGTAATCCAGATGAATATATCATGGAATAAGTAAGAGAAAACTTACTGGGTCGTTATGTTTTCCTGAGGCATTTTGGCTACAGTAAATGGCCCACAGCATCACTCTTCCGCATGCTCAAAAAGCCACGCTTATGTTTAGCAACACGTCTCTTTTTAAAGGTTTGAAACTCTTGCTTTAAAAAAATTCAGAATGAAGATCCACGGACCCCTAAGGGGTTGGGCCTCGGCCCTCTGCTCTGGCATCCTAGAATTGCAGCAGAGCTTTGGAGCTTTCTTGCCACGTTTCAGATGCTTTCCCAGGTCAGGCTTTCAGGACATGGGGCAGCTTCTCAGCTCTGGCCCATGGCCTCAATACAGCTTTGATTTCTCTCTAGGCCACCCTTCCCCAGGGAAGAGGTGCCTCAACTTCAGGAGATCTTCCCCCTTCCCCAAGTCTAGTGTGGGCCTTTTTTTTTTTTTTTTTTTTGGTTTTGGCGAGGAGAAAGGACCTTGCAGGAGCTGAGTGGTAAGGAGAAGCTGGGAGGCTTCCCTGCTTTACTGTGAAGGTGTCTGGGGTGAGTGGTTGGCCGGGAAGGACTGGGGACGGGAAGCATTGGAGAGAACCAGCAATTGGAAAAAGCCCAGGACAAACGAAGCTGCCTACCCATTATGAATTCATGCTCTAACACCAACAGAAATATCAGTATTTTGGTTTGTAAAAATAGAGTGATACCAAAATACCGAAAACCAGCATGGTAATCACTAGTAAATTTCTCTTGCTGGGGTAAGGAAGGGAAGGCTTCACAGAAGAGGTGTGATTTGAGCTGAATCTTAAAGGACAGTCACCAGCTACTAGGCATTGAGCCCTAATTACAGATCAGTTGATTTGGCTGGTGACTATACCAAGAGTTTCATGTAAAGTGACACAATGCTGTTCCTTGCCAGTAGTTCAGTCTGCAGTTTAGTTGGGGGGAGGGGGGAGGGGGGTGTAGACAGTTCTCCTGTTGTTCTTCAAAGCCACCCTCTGCTTCATTCAGCCGTGTCTCTTCTACCTCTTCTCATCTTTGTAATAAAAGCTTCCAGTAATCACTTGAGCAGTTTTGTGTGTTATTCTTAGTGGGTAACACTTTGATACATTAACACCTCATAACATTTCACATAGAGTTGTTTTTTTCTCCCCCATGACTTTAGCATTTAAGAATGTAAAGACACGTTAGGATTTTGGATCCCGTTTCCTGGATGCTCCTCTTTTCAGAGGCTTATTCACAAATGGCTTTTTTTTTTTTTTTTGGACATACTTTTTCTTTAATGGGCGTTAAATTGGCCCATTGTTTGTCACACCTGTTCTCTGAGCTGCTAGTTGGTGTATTTGAAAATGCAAACCGTGTAACAATCACTTTTTCTATCTAAAAGGCTTTTTTCTTCTGCTTTATTCTGTTCGTATACGTGTGGATTTCTTGATACTGCATTTTTGGAATTCAGCTTCTTTTTGGTCAAGACTTTGGAAATACTAGTGCAAATCTTAGCCACTTAAGTTGCTGTTTAGTTGAAACTATGTTAAAAAGTAATTAATTCATTTCACTTGGTTTTGCTGTCTTTGAGATCTCTGTCTTTGCTGAACGTGTTGAATCAGGATTTTGCTGTTTTATTAGACGGCTTTCTGGAACCCCAAAGCAGTGCTTCTCAAGAGCGTGATGAGGAGACCACTTGTTTATAGTATAGATTACTTGAATTCATCCCAGACCTACCAAATCAGAATTTTGAGGGCTCAGAAATCTGGATTTTTAAAAGCTTCATAGGTGGTAGTGTGCACATAAAGTTTGGGAAGTTCTGCCTTGAGCATTTATTTATTTGGGATTTATTACCTAATTTTCTCCAGGACATGCATGAGTGAGTTTGGGTCTTTCTTTCTGTGGACTCTCTTTGATTTGAATTATGTGAAGCATACTCCTCAGAAAGAGTAGGGTCATACTTTCCCTGGTATTCAATAGTGTTACAGAGAAAATTAAGCTCCAACAGTATTATCTAAACCCAAGTCACTGGACCCTCTTGGGTCTCTTGTTTGTGTGGCGCTTTAGAAATATACAAGGGCAGCAGACCTACACGTGATGCTTGGAAATCACCTGCCTGGGTCACAGAGGACTACATAGTACATTAGACATCAGAATATAGCTAGTCTAAGGTCTGGAGCCTTATAATAATAGTAATTAACATAATGATACTTTGTATTTCTCAAGTGTCTTTAAGCCAAGGCCTTCAAGTGCCACATTAAACATGGTATGCAACGCCCTGGTAAGAGAGGTCAGTGTTACGTTTCTCATTTTATAGATTTAGAACCTGAAGCTGAATAAGAAAGTTAAGCTTCAACACTTTTCTGGGATAAATGACACATTCAACTTAAAGAAACGGGATTATTTCAAAGGAAACGTTTGTGATTTGTGGGGAGTTGGGAGAGTGGTAGTGGTAGGGTATTTTGGAATTCCAGAGTGAATATATATCCTGAGTGAAAACAACCATTTTTGGTTACTTTAATTAATGCCTTTAGTAACTAGAGGTGTTTACCTGGGAAACACCATCATTTTATTAGAATTTCTGTGCATTTTATAAATCTCATTCCCTCAGACTCCTTCATCTGCCTTTCCTTTACTGGGCCTTCTTTATTTTTCAATCATTTATAGAGTCAGAGAATATTAAAAATAAAACCTTAAAGATCATATCATCAGGCCCCTCTGTTTTACAGGACAAGGTACTTGGGACTAGAAAGATTAAGTAAAAGACTCACCCAAAATGGCCCACAAAGTTTGGGTATGAGAGATATGAACGTTTAAATTGTAGTCTTAGCAAATTTCAATCCTGCACTACAGTGTTATCAGCTGTCACCATGTTTTACATTAGACCCTCAGACCTTATTCTCTTACAGCTGAAAGTTTGTATCCTTTTACCAGCTTCTCCCTAATCCCCCTACCTCCAGATCCTGGCAACCACTTTTCTGCTCTGTTTCCAGAGTTGTTGTTGTTTTTTTTTTAATAGATGTTTTTTGGAGTACAATTGCTTCACAATGCTGTGTGGTTTCAGTTGCACAACCAAGAGAACCAGCCATATGGATACACATGTCCCCATATCCCCTCCCTCTTGAGCCTCCCTCCCACCCTCCCTATCCCACCCCTCTAATGTTTTATTATATATCTTTTCTCAAATGAGCTAGAATATGTATTAAATGAATACAGTTTAATGTTGAGAATCAGTTCAGGTCCTTCAGAGACAGTGTGTAGTTATCACCATATTTTCTTCCCCTTTTTCTTTCTTTAATATTCTTTTTTTTAACTTTAACTTTTGAGCCTACAGTATTTCCTTGCTATTACTACCTTTTAAATTTTCTCCCACTTGCTTTTCCTGTATTCTTCCTATCATCTCCCTTCTCTCTCTTCTGCTTTTATAAACTAATACTATTCATCCTAAGTAATTAAATATCCCAGGAAAAATAAGATTGAATAAGTTTTTTTAAATTCTGAAGATCTTTAGGATTTAGAAAAAGCAGACTTAAAGAAAAAATAAAAAGTACTTGGAGACTTCTGGAATATTTGAGTGTTTTTTTTTTTAAGCACTTCAACAGCTGTGGAAATAAATCATTCTTTATTATTATCTCAATCTTCAGCCTCCATTAGCTCAGCTGCAAGTGTATACACAACTAGCACTGATCTTATGGGTGATTTCTGGTGACTTTTGCCTTACAAATAAAAGGAAGAACAGTTTCTAAGATAACAGATTAAGAATTTGAAGAGAAGAAGATAGGAAATTTATTCATTTATTCATCAAATAATTGATTGATAGGGATCATCTCCTCATAGAGTACATTGTATTTTAATGCAAGCCGATGAGAATCCTGGTGATTTATGCAACAGAGTTCTTCATCTTCATACCAAGATAACTGAGCTAAACATACACAGTAAAAGTACTTGGGAAAAAATGGAAAGGGCCATACAAAAGCCTTGAATTAGGGACTTCTTATTTGAAACAGTTCAGCTCTGTAAATATTTATTGGGAATCTAAAAAATAAATATTAATGTACTAAAGGCCAGGTGCTGGAGATACTGAGCTATAGGGAGAAAAGTAGGAACAGTGAGGGAACATAGTGTTTATTCTTCCCTCTGGGGAAGTAAAACAGAGGGACAGAAATACTAACCACGTAGTTCCCAATCCTGACCACCAGATGGGGCTGTCAACCATAGGCAGCTCAGTTGCTGTTCCATCAGGCTTCCAATTGGATAGCGAGGAGGTGGAAGAAGTGTGGAACTAGTTGTGGTATACGTGGATAATTCATAACATGAGATACGTGTATATTAGGCACAGTATTTACCTGAATTCTCTAGATCAGTTTACTGTTTTTACCTCCTCTCTTTAGGAAGAAAATTAGAGTAATCTGATGTGATTTGTTTATGAAATAATGCTAGTTATTATTAGCTCTTCCTTTTCTGATGTTTACAAATTTATTTTGGGTGCAAGTACAGATAGCTTTTTCTAAGTATATGTACCCACACTTAAGAGACAGCATGAGAAAACTTATTTCCTACTTTTTCTGCCTGTAATCTTGCATTCCTAGTTAGTTTTTACTCTTTCTTCAAGATTCAGATCAAATGTCACCTCCTCGCCAAAACCTTTCTTGGCACTATTCTACCAGACAGAGTTAAGAGTGCTCTCTTTCATACTCCTACATGACTGTTTATGCTCTATAATAGCTTTTATCTCATTGAATTAAAATTTTTTTCAATTTATCTATCTTTGTCACTAATTGGAAGATTCTAGAGGCCATATAGTATTTATATTTCTATACGCACTGCTGAGTACAAAACCAAATACAAAACCTGGTGAGTATCCATCACAGAATAAGTAAGTTTTAAATATTTGTGAATTATAGTTCTTCATAGACTATTTAAAGAAGATTATGTTATTAGTTGTTATGGTATGGAGTCTTTCCCAGGATTATAAATAAGCTATCAGGAGTCATCTTACAAAATAACTGATTTTAGAAGACTTTTAGAAAGAAGCATTTATCTTAAAAGGGGAAGGGTTATAGGATTCGTTCCAAGGACCATGCCATATATGTGGCTTAACTTTTCTTACCATATATGTGGTTTGCTCCCATGCAGCCGACTTATGGAATTTTAAGACTTATTTGGAATTTTCATTTTACGACTTATTTGGAATACATTTTTTATGACTTTGATTGAAGAGAAATAAATATTTTCTTTAAATGAGTTTAAGTAGTCTAGGGACATCTTTGAGTAGTAGGCCAAAATTGATTCAATATTATGAACTTTTAAGTGGAACTTAATAAGAAAATGTGATTCACTCCATTCAACTCAATTGATAGAAATCTTTTTCATAGCCAACTTTTCTTTAAAGTGAATTACGTGTTTCTGTTTAGAAAACAAACGCATTTGTCTATAAGTTTTAGACTTCTGTGAGGATGAAAATAGTAAGCTCTTTAACTTAAAGAAAATTGTAAGACTTTTTTTTTCTTATAAAAATGACATCCCAGTTATTTCCCTGTGTATGGAAAATTTCTGTTTCTCTAATCTTTTTTTGTTTGTTTGTTTTGCTGTATGCGGGCCTCTCACTGTTGTGGCCTCTCCCGTTGCGGAGCACAGGCTCCGGACGCTCAGGCTCAGCGGCCATGGCTCACGGGCCCAGCCGCTCCGCGGCATGTGGGATCTTCCCAGACCGGGGCACGAACCCACGTCCCCTGCATCGGCAGGCGGACTCTCAACCACTGCGCCACCGGGGAAGCCCCTGTTTCTCTAATCTTGACTGGAAAAGTTTCTTCTGGGCAATTAGGACTCTAAAGAAAAGTATTTCATCATCTTCAATGAATATTTATCAGGTGATTGCTATGGGAAGGTCATATTACAGTCCCTTGGAAAAAACCCACTTATCCAAAGGTGAGACTCCTGGCAACCCCCTGGAAAAGAGCCTGGACTCAGAGAAGGGGACTTGATCCCTGGACTCAGAGAAGGGGAGCTTGAGTACTGAAGAGCCTGTTTTAAAGACACACTCTGATTTTGTTTTATACTGACCCGGCAAACTTGCTTAGCCTATTTTTACACCCATAGCATATATGAAGCAACGTATAAGAAGGCAGGTCGGCTGCTCTGAGTATACTTTCGGTAGCAGGAGAAAATACAGCTTTAAAAAGCAGCAAGAAAACCCACCTCAAATAACAGTATATTAACTGACATCTGCAGTGTTGGCTCCGTATCATCGATAGAGTTTAATAGAGTAAAATTCATTAATTCTGTTCAGCAAGTTATTTAAGGACGTGAGCTGGGGGATCAGATAGGCCTGGGTTCTAATCTCACATACACTACCTACTAATGAGAAAACCATGAGTGATTTACCCAACCATTCAAGCTGAACTTTTCTTCTATGTCAGGAATATGATGAAAACAATTTAAAAACAAACCAGAAAGTTATCTACCACAAATATAACAAAAGTTAACATCACTTCTGTATAAATTGATCAGAACACTTAAGATCTCTTTGTAAAAGGACAAAGAATAATGTCCTTCAGTTTACAAAAGAATAAGACAACTAACAAATATGGAACCATGTTCACTGGCACCTCATAATCCAAAAATTCAAAATAAAACAGCACAATACTTGCAGCAGGTTTAAGTCAGCAGGACAGTAAAACTATACAAATAAACTCAAAATGAAGAAGCGAACATAGGGAGAAAAAGTAGAGATCCAAAGGAAAAACAACAGTGTCTGCTTATATAACGTTCTTTGTAACAGAAAAGTTAAAAAATGCTGATATGCACGCTGTTCCCTTAATAAGGTAGCTCCCACTTTATGCCTCACTTTGTGGTCCTAAAACTATCAGTAGCAAAGGTAGTTTTGGTAAGGGACTCCCTGTCCCCACTCTGGATCTCTGTGCTATTACTGTTTGACCCCGCTAAGAGGGTTCATCTCTTAGGACCGGCAATATTCACACTTCCATTTGCATTTTCCATTCCTTAGACCTTCCTGCTCTGTCTTCTTCGTTATTTGGAAGCCAAATTCTTAACCTTTCAACAGTATAAAAAGGCAGCGTAACACAGCTTGAGACTCCTACCTTACTTCTTGATCCTACTTGCCTAATGCAGCTTCTTCCTGCATTATTTTTATTTATTATTGCATGACTGACACTTTGACTTTTTAGATAGGGATTGTGGGAGGTTTTTTAAATAGAAAAGAAGTTAAAGTTGGCAGAGTAGGAGACTTTTGTTTATTCTCATTAAGGCCTTTGTCCGTCCTTTCTCTGTTTCAAGTTATCACCTGCGGTTTAAGCTATCTGGCGGCCTCAATTCTGCTTTAGTTCATGCCTGGAAATTTTCCTGGTATGGAAAGCATATTTTGGAGCTTTAGTATCATCAACAACATTCTCTTTTCGTTTGAGTGGGTGAGGGAGAAAACATTTGATCTGAAATTCCTACGTTCTGAATGAATTGATTTATGTCAAAGCATTTCAGGGGTTTGTTTGTTTGTAGAAACGAAAAGTAGAGTCCTCTATTCATTCAACCAGTTTTTTGAAGTGCCTGTCACATGCTAGACACTCTACTAACGCTGTTTGGGTGGGGGTAGGGAGTTGTGGAATAAAGATGAAGATGTCACAGCCTCAAGAGTAACAGCCTACTGGTGGAGGGGAG
Organism: Tursiops truncatus; assembly: GCF_011762595.2. Taxonomy (NCBI): domain Eukaryota; kingdom Metazoa; phylum Chordata; class Mammalia; order Artiodactyla; family Delphinidae; genus Tursiops; species Tursiops truncatus. The sequence goes on along the minus strand of NC_047047.1, from coordinate 67,013,831 downwards.
CACAGCAGTAACCAGCTGGTACACTGTAGCAGTCCTGTACTGGAGGTGGGCACACAGAACCACAGGAGCCTAGCCAAGAGAGCATTGAGCTCGGTCTGCTGGAGGCCCCAGGACTCCGGAAGGGGTGGCTCCTGACTAGGACACTGGAGGAAGAATAACATCTTTCCCGGAGGGGAAGGAGAGGAAGAGCATTCCAGACAGAAGGGACTTGTGAACTAGGCCCAGAGGTGAGAGTGTCCCTGCCATTTTGGGGCACTGTGAGGGGACCAGTACAAGCGTTTAGTCATATGTCATCCTAGCTGTAGCTCAGTCATGTGCCAGGTACCTAACTAAAAGGTAATGATCCAGTAGGGTTCCACATCCTCGAAAACAACTGCAAAATTATTGTTGTTTAGAATGTTCTTTTTGGCTGGGTCCTATGCCCATAGCTTACCGATGTGTTCAGGCTGGAGCCGATGTCCCTTCAGGTCCCTCAGCTGCCTAGCCTGCTGGGTTAGTGTCTCTCTTCACACATAATGTTGACGGCATTTCCCTCATTCACTCGGCCACAGTGCTGGGCTGGAGAAGCAGCAATTTAAAGGAGGCCACACACGTGCCCCTACGCATAAGCACCACACACACAGTCACACAAATAGGCTTTTTTGTATTCCCTCCCATTATTCCTAGTAAAAATTTGAGTTCCCAGGAGGTGCTTTCTAAATGTTTGGGGGCTTTTTTTTTGGAGGGGGGCACAGGCACTAGCATCTAGCACATGCAAATATCACATAGATTTATCCGGAGAACTGAGTTAAGTGAACTGGAAAGGGACACAACAAATTGTTTTAAAAAAAAAAACAGTGGTAGGTGGGACTTTATAATGAATGGTGAGTGTGGGCAAATGAGCAAAGGATGTGATTTGGTGGGTGTTAGTGACAGTAGTGAATAGGAGAGTTTGGAAAGTACAGAAACTTGTGGTCTAAGCATTGTCAGAATCTGGTACATGAAAGATTTCTACTAGTCATGTTTTTCTTTTCTTTTAATTCAATGCTATTTAGTCAAATTTCTGGAGACTACTACAAGGTTAAAACTATTAGGTGTGGTTTTCTGTGAGTTTATTAGTGGTGGTTTGTAATCGTGGTGATCCCATTTTTCAATTGTGAAGAGTCAGCTTTCCAACAGATTCCCATTAGAGGAAAGGCTCGTAACTGAGGAATCATTTGAACCTGTCAGACATCTTCAGGGAATTATGGGTAAGCAGTTTTCTTTTCAAGTGGCTTATAAAGCATTTGAAAAATGACATTGTGGGGCAAAGAGCACATGTCCAACCATTGCCCTTTTTGGGAGAGGAACACTAGTTGGCACGTTCTCGTCTTGAGTTGCCTGAACCCCAGGGCTACTTTGTGACCCCTAGGGCTCTTGGGGGTGGCTCCAGAGCTTGGGGCTGGCGCTGGAGGAAGCCGACGATCCGCCCAGGGCTTGAGCAGGTCTCAGTAGTGCAAATGGCCCCAGAGCTTGTCGTGGGCGTGGGGACAAGAGCTGGGCTCGGAGTAGGTGGAAAGCGGAAATGAGATATAGATTAGATGAGGATATGCCAATTTATTTTCCCCATTTTCAAAGAGTGTCTGTTTTGGTCCAACCTCTTAATGTCTCAGAGCTAGCTGTTTCTTCCTTTTATTCTGGAACTACTCAGAACCCAAACTCTCCTTCCACTTTTCAAACAAGGGGCAGCCAGAGCTCTGCAGCAGACCTGTCCCGGATATTATCCTGAAACCCCTTAAGCAATGCTGAGCCCTGCATTCATAATGTAAAAGGAAACACAAGTGGGTGTGTCCTTTCTGGCACTTGTCCCCCTCCAGTTTGTTCTCTTGCGGTCAAAAAATCTTGCACAGCAGTTACTCAATGCCAGGCTGGCACAGCTGCAGCTAATTTAACCACTCATCTGTTGGGTTAGGTGCTATTTCCATTTTGCAGTTGTGGTAAACTGAGGGATGAGATAGTTAATTGTTTAATTTAAAGCCAAGGATAGACTCTGGTGGATCTAGGACCAAACATTTGGACATCCTTCTGTTGCTTTCAATTTCAAACATAATTCACTAGATTATACTGTTTGCTATGCCTTAATTAGTGTAAGTTTAAAGTTTAACTATTGTAACCATCTCTTCACATCAAATACTCATTCGTAAACTGAATACCAGTGGTTTCACATGAAGCCTTTTGAATTTATGCTCAGGTGGCTAGGGCTTGGCAGTTGTTTAGACAGAAAGTTTAGGAATTTGAAATGTTGTACTTTTATCGTTCACATGCTGCTTCCAGTAGGTGTTTAGCTCAAGCTGAAGAAGGTACCATCTTTGAGCGCAGGGCTCACACCTGGGCAGTAAAGATAAAGGGCACTTGAAACGTCTACCACTTTCTGCAGAAGGACACTGTGAGAAGCTAGAACTTGCATAATGGTTAAAGTACAGACTCTGGAGTCAGACCAGGGTTTGAATCCCACCTTCAGTACTTACTAGCTGGGTAATACTGGACTAGTTTCTTATGAGTCATTTTTGTCGCCTGTGAACTGGGCATAAGGACAGTTGTGGGGATTGAGTAGAACATGTAAAGCACTGAGAGTGGCGTCTGGCATCCACAGCCACACCCAGGAAGCACCCTGCAGGAGAGCTCTCACCGGCGTGGCCTCCTTTGTGCCAGGCTCCTTACTAAGTGCTGTTACGCTCATTAGCTCATTTCATTTCCCACATCAGCCACCCAGGTAATCCTCTTCCTTCCACAGCTAGAACAGTGTTAGTTGAACATTTGCATTTTGAAGCATCTTGACTGAATATGACACTGCATTGGTGACATTTTGATAGTTGTCACTGCATGGTTTAGTTCCAACATCTTTCAGCACATTCAGAAGCATCAACCTTTACATGTTGGGGCGTCTCCAGCAGCAATTATAGCCACAAATGAAGAAAAGCTATACATGTTCCCATAAAATATCGAGATTTGTGTCACAGGCCTCTGGTGACAAAGACTTGTTGAACTGCTAGATGTCAGCTTTTTTTTTTCCCCTTCAGATAAAATTAAACTGTGGAGTACCCATCCAATCCATCAGAATAAATTGGTTTTTCAATCACAATTCTATAGAAAATCAAAACTGGTACCAAACATCTTTACGTATAAGCATTTTTTATTGTATATGGACGGATAGAGTGGGGTGCCCCAAAGCAAAGCTGTTGGAATTGTGTCTGGGGGCTGGCTTCTGGCATTTCCCCCCGTGAGAGCCTTGCTCTTCCCACACGCCTTTCCAGCCTGCAGCTACTCTGCTTTCTCCATGACCTTCTTCTGAATGTGAAGCTCTGAGTGCTGGTACTTGTTCCAGCCAACTCAGTAGGTGGACTCTGGTAAGTTTTATAATTAGTTTCCTTAACAGCCCCAACTGGCTACTTTCAAAGTATTTCCGTTAAATGTGGCCTCTTGTGTTATATGGGGGTAAGTCAGTAGCTGGCTCTACTGGGAGGCTTTAGAGATGTAGAGAGCTATATGCCTATGGGAAAAAAGCCGTTTTTTTTCTGGACTTGAGGCAGGTCACAAAAAATGGATATCTGAAAAAAAATCCCATATGACTTAGATGATCAGGGCACCACGGTTATCACAACTTAAACTCCTTATGTAAATAACATAGAGCTAGGAGCAAAGGTCTAGGAAGGAAGCGTAAGGCAGTCACCACTGCCTGGTACTTAATAAAATGCCAGATTTAGACATGGATGCCATAATGTAAGAGAATCATGAAAAAGCTGTGCTTACCAGGCCTTAGAAAGAGAAAAGGGAAATAAATAGAAAGCAAGAGAAGTTTTGACTACAGCCAGAAAGAAAGATGAAGGGTGAGGCAAAGCCTGTCCCCACCTTGACACTGCGTACTCCTAAGAGTGAAACTTGTGTAAGATGGGCTGGGCTGATGGTACTGGGTCAGAGGGCACAGAAGTGGACCCACGTGGCCCAAGACTCTAAGTTGAGGTCATCTAGCGTCATGAGAATGGGAATTAAGGCCACCCACCCTTGGGGGAATGTTTCCCTGAGGGCGCTGCCCACTGCAAACTGCTAGAGTGTTCCCGTCTGGGTTCACCTCTAGGCCCACAGCTACTCACCTCTACTCAGTTGGGGAGGCAGAAACTAACAGGTGATCTTGGAGACTGGAGAAGAATTTTCCTATGGACCTTTCTTTCTTCTAACAGACACTCCCAGCCTCGGTGACTGATTGCAAGGGGCACAAGGAAACACTCTTTCAACTTATTGTACTTAATATCTTCATGCCAGGGACCATAGAGATGGAAAACAAATGCTTATCCCTCTAAATGTGACATGTCTGGTCACTTTAATGCAAGCAGTAAAAATGTAGTGTCGGTGGAAACCTGTACAAATAGAGCACGGCAGTTCCGCACGTACATACGATTGGTATTTGCTCTTCCCTTCTCTGTGGTTTTTGTCGTGTCAGACACAACTGAGTGGGAGGTCCCCCCGCCCCCCAGCCCTAGCTGGAGTTAGTGGAGTGTGTCCTGGCCTGGAATAGGCCTCTTGCTAGGCTGTCTGAGCAGAGGGAGCGCAAATATAAACCTCGGGCACATAAGGACACACACAGGCCACAGAGTCTGTGAAGGGCTCTGTCATGTTCCCAATGGACAGATGTTTATCCCACAGCATTCTTCTTGGGGTTTGTCCAGTGCATTAAAACAACAACAACAACAAAAAAGAAACTGTTTAATTATTCCCTTTTGCTGCCTTTGCTTGTTTTGTTTTGCTCTTTTCTTTTCCATACATTAAGAACTATTCGTGTGAGGAAATTCTGCCCAGCTGCTTTCTGGAACAGACCCTTCCCATAGCTTAAACCAGGAACCCTTTGTTCTTGGATCGGAGTGGAGCTCAGATTGCCTTGTCGCATGTATCTTGGCGCTTCTTCCCTGAAGTTTATAAGCTTTTTAAAATCCATTTCCTTTTTACCCCAAAGACGATCAGCTTTCATAACTTTTCTTAAAGTGAATTAATCCAGAGCCCTTCATTGTTGCAGGTTTTCTTCTATGGAAGTATTTCAGTATTTTAGTCAGCAATCATGTATTAAGCACGTACTAAGTCTGGTGACTACCGCACCACTATACTAGGTATCAAAAGAGAAATTCAGCCCTTTTCTCAATCATTGGTTGTTCATATTTTCATTTACTTACTCATTTCCTTCATTCAAGAAGTACTTTTTTAGCTTCTAGTGTCCACCAGGTCTGCGCTGGGTGCAGAAGAATCAGTAATGAGCAAAACCAGATGTGGTCCTTGCCTTCAAGGAATTCCCAGTATAGTGGTGGAAAAAGACATGGAAAGAATTAATTGCAGTTCAGGGTGATACATGCGATAATAGCAGGGTGTTCAAGATTCTTTGAGGAGCGGGAAGAATGTAATGGGCTCTGCCTCAGGCATCAAAAATAACTTCACAGAGTACCTAACATGGGAGAGTATTCTAGACAGAACAGTATAGCCAGAGACAAGGAGGTATGAAAGAGTACATTTGGAAAATGATCATTGGTTCAGTGGGGTCAGTATCTAGGGTACAAAACCAGGAGATACAGGAGATGAAGCTGGAAAAGTAAGATAGGCAGCCAGGTTGGTAAGGTCATTTTACATGCCAAGTTTAAAAACCTAGGGTATGTTGTATAGAAAATGCGGCAGCGGCGGGGGGGACGGTAAAGGCTCTTAAGCAGAGAAAATACATACTCAGTGTTACGCGGTGAATTGTGTTCTCCCAAAATTCGTATGTCGAAGCCCTAAACACCACCACCGAGTATGTCAAAATGTGACTACATTTGGAAATAGGGTTTTTAAAGAGGTAATTAAGTTAAAATGAGGTCATTAGTGTGGGCCCTAATCCATATGGCTGGTGTCTTTATAAAAAGAGGAGAGTAGGGCACAGACACGTACAGAGGGAAGACCATGTGAAGACACAGGGAGAAGACCCTCTACAAGTCAGGGAAAGAAGCCTCAGAAAAAAACCCAACCCTGCCAACACCTTAATCTTGGACCTCTAGTCTCTAGAACTGTGAGAAAATAAAGTTCTGTCGTTTAAGACAATGACTAGTGAAACCCTTTCAAAGAGAATATTTAAGTAGCTTAACAAAGGAAAACATTTTTGAGAATCCTTAAGGATTTCAGAAATATATTTATTTGTAAGTACCGTTGGCCCTCCATATCCACAGGTTCTGCATCTGTGGATTCAACCAACCAGGGATTGGAATATTCAGGGAAAAAATTCCAGTAAGTTCCGAAAAGCAAAACTTGAATCTGCTGTGCTCAGGCAACTATTTGCATTGTATTTAAACTATTTACATAGCATTTACATTACATTAGGTATTATAAGTCATCTAGAGATGATTTAAAGTATTTGGGAGGATGTATGTAGGTTATACGCAAATACCACACCATTTTATATAAGGGACTTGAGCATCCGTGGATTTGGGTATCTGCTGGGGTCCTGGAACCAACCTCTGATGATTACTGAGGGACAACTATAATCCGTGTATTTAACGACAGGTCATTTTAATCTATTTGTTAAAGCAGTGTAAGTCCGTTTAGTAGACAACACTTTGTTGGCTGAGATTTAGTTACTCTATATATTCCAAAGTAGTTAATCTATGGTACCTATAAAATCGAGAAGATAATAATGTTCAGACGCTAATTGTTTTTCCCATGCTGTCTTATTTAATCTGCATTTCTACCCCATGAGGTGGATACCATTAATATCTTTCTTATTACTGATGATGAAACAAAGTCTTAGAGAAGTTAGTAATTTTCCCAAGACCACACCACTAGTATATGTCAGAACCAAATTCTTCTATTTATCTGACTAAATGAGGGTTTTCAGTAATACTTGGAAAGACTTTCTTGGACCCCATCCAAGTGCTTTTTGTTACAGAAGAACTCAAGGAACCCAGTGTAATGCACTTTCACATAAAAGGTGTTCCTGTGGGCTAGACTTGGAAAATACTTTTAAAGAAGGTCCAGGACAGAGATGAACCATTTTATCATAAAGGGCCAGAATTTCCTGTGTTGGATGGATAACAAAATACATCTTTTCTATATTTGGCTATTATAAAAGTTTTATCCTTTGTACCAAATTTAAAAATTTCGCCAGAATCTGATTTTCTCGGAAGGTCGTCACTCATAGCCTTGCATACTATAATCAGAGTATGTTTGTGACTTTTATAAGCCATGGCCTGCTACTTCTGGAAGTCTTTTTGTGGCCTGGTGTGGTATCATGGGGGCTCGCCAGTCTGCTTTGTATGGGCAGTAATCACTCCTAGTGGCTATGACTTTTCTCCTTTCTTTTATTCCAAATTCTCCCCCCATTTTGTGGTTTTGGAAGGTGGGGGCATGCCAAAAAATGAAATGGGTTGGTTTTATGACCCAAGGTCCTTTGAACCTTTTCTGTCCAATGCATTGTTGAAAGTTATCAGTGTGTTTATAATTCTCGGAGGACAGGAAGATTAGTTCTGAGCAAGGTTCTAATCTCTGAAACTTGTCTCTTAAATGGATTTGAAGGACCTGCCTGAAAGTTGAATGGCTTCAAGTCAGACTTGAAATGCAGATAAGAAGATATTAGTATCTTCACATTTTTTTCCTTTGTGTCCTATCTGGGCACAGATCTGGTAACTTCCCCTGTGGTGCAAGATAGTTTAGTCTCACTTCTCCCCAACTCAGTTAATTCAACCAAACTTTCAGAAAGACAGAGACACTGTAAGTAAGGGCTCTGTCTTATTACTCAGTCAATTATTGGTTTGACACTAATACCCCTTTTTTCTTCCTCATGGTGTGGTAGGGCTTCTGAGCAAACTGATGAATGATGTAGCTTACCTCCAGTATGTGGGCTTCACACTGAAGACCCGATAACTGAATTTTATTACGGGTTTATTTAGACCTTTACTTCTTTTTAAACCCCAGTAAAGGACTATGGGTCAGTTTTTAAGAGCCGTTTTGAGCCCTGTATTGGAATTTTATTTCAAGCTGTGGTAACAAAGCTTGAAACATATTACTTTAATTATTGTTGTAGGTGTCTTTGGTTAAGGGGGAAAAAAATCACTTATATTTTAAAAACATGTTTATTTTACTCTAAGTATGTCCAATATTGATGCCATGGTTGCTTATTACCCATTCTGGACGATAATTTGACAATATGTGTTAAAAACTTTTAAAAGGTTCATATCAATTTTTCCAGTATCTCAGTATGTTGATATAATTCTAACCTGGGTCTAATCTAACCTAACCTGAGGCCTTTTTAGCTGACATCTTTATGTTCTTTGTGACCTCTTCAAAGACACAATGTAAATATCCAGTAATAAGGGGTTGGCTAAGTATATTGTGACATATCAGTATACCAGAATCCTGTCAGCCATTTCAAAAATAATTAGTGGCATGAAAATATATTTATAATACAGGGCATTCCAAAAGCCTTAAGTGCAGTTTTAAGTTTTAGTAACTTCAGAAGTATAAATGCTTCAAATTTTCAAAAAACATTCTTTGAAAGTTTATTTAAATTTATTTTCCACTTATTTCACTTTGTGAATTTTGAGTCATTTAAAGTTTTGTGTTTCAGGTAACATTTGTCAGAGAGACTAAAACAAAAAATTAAAATCAAAAATTTATCTGTTTGAAATTTTACAAGTAATGCACATTTTATAATCTTAAGCACTAAAACTATAAAACAAAAGATAAGTAGAGGTGATAATTTATTAAAGTAGACTTTTTAAACAATATGTGCAGCTTGATTCCAATTATGTAAAAAATATATTCTTGCATGCACTGGAAATTAAAAGGGAAAGCTATTTCCCTGGGGTAATAGGATAATGAATTGTTTAATTTTCCTCTGTGCTTTTCTCTATTTTTGAAGTTTTCTACAATGAACATGCACTACTTTTTTTATTCAGAAAAATATTATTTAAATACTTTAAGGAATAGAACTAATATTTTGACTTCTCTGAAACCCAAAGATCACAAGTAGTGTGGGTAAAAAGCTAGGAATATTAACTCCATCCACCAATTGCCATTAAAGTAATTAACTTAGCTATTAACTCTGAAAATACAGAACAATTATAAAGTATAAGAAAGATTCCTCCCTAAAATAGCTAAAAGCTATGTTACATATCTTTATGTTTGATTGAAAGTATCACATTTTTAAAAGTTACTTTTAGATGTTTGTGAACTACAACAGAATCGTACAACTGTAAGAGGGAGATTAGAGGGCATTTCGGTTATTGCTTTGTATTTTATGGTTCTAAGAGATTATACAAAGATAAATGGGTAGAAGCTATAAAGGAAAAGAATTTAACTTTGCAAGAAATTAATTTCTCTCTCACATTTTAAAACATTTTTAAAAGAAAAATCAAACAGTATATCCATAAAAGGATATACAAATTTTAAAAAATTTTAAGTGAAGAAATGATATACAATGCAAGGTACATTTCCTCCATTCCCAGACCCCCTAGGCTTCCAGTTCCTCTCCCCCAAGATAGCCAGTTACAAGTCTGTGCATTCTTCATGAGTATAAAAGTGTTTATGAATGTACCTTTTCTGTCACTTGTATGATATTGAACTATACAAAGTATGCTGCAGCCTTTTTTTTTTCTTCTTTTTTTTAACTTCAAAGTATATCACGGAGATTGTTCTATATTAAGCCAGGTGGGTCCATTGGATGTTTTTAACATAATTCATTTAATCAAATCCTCGTTGATGGGCATATGAGTTTTTGTTTTCATTTTTTAGTCTGTTGCTACTATCACTAACAATGAATATCTTTATATATACCCTGTGGAGTACTGTTATAACAGTCACATCTATCAAATGATGAGAGATGGTGGTGATATTCTCATATCCCTATAGCACTTGATAGTTTTGAAGGCTTTTCCCCTATATCTCCTTATTTGCCTCATTTGTTTGCCTTCTGAAATGGTTAGCTCTCCACTGCTGGAAGCGGGCTACCATCAGGTGCATTTCCAAGGTTGCTATGGAGAGAGGATCATTCATTTAATGGTTGGGGGGGGTGCCCTCTGGTTAGGGAGTCAAGAAATGAGGCAATCCATTCTTGTTTTCCTGTCCAATAGATCTTCCCAAAATAAAGGCTTTTTTTTTTTAGCAGTTGGTGTTTCCTTACTAATACCAACTGAAGACAGGGGAAACAAGGAGGGCGATCTTGTTGTGCTCTAATTGTTTTTCATGTTTAGTGCCCTGTGCTCATTTTTTGTTTTTTTGGGTTTTTTTTTTTTTTTTTTTTTTTTTTTTTGGGGTACGCGGGCCTCTCACTGTTGTGGCCTCTTCCGTTGTGGAGCACAGGCTCCCGACGCGCAGGCTCAGCGGCCATGGCTCACGGGCCCAGCTGCTCCGCGGCATGTGGGATCCTCCCGGACCCGGGCACGAACCCACATCCGCTGCATCGGCAGGCGGTCTCTCAACCACTGCGCCACCAAGGAAGCCCCTTGTGCTCATTTTTAATTGGACTGCTGTGGGTGAGAATTTCATTTACCCCTTGCTTGAGGTACCACTTAATTCAGTATTACTTAATAAATTATGTCATTGATACCAGGGCCGGCTCTTCCAGGGTATGTGTAACACCTGGAATGTTTAGTGACTTGTAAGAGACATGTCAAAGAAGGTTATAGATTTGGACCTTATTTTCTTCAGATTTGAAAATTAATGTCATTTCCTTCTGTTCAGCTAACTTAGAAACAATGGCTACTTGATTCCTTTGTGTATACATTTTAGAACAAAGGACTTTCTTATCAGGGTATAAGTTCTTCAGAGTTTAGTTCAGGGATATGATTAAAAGGGACCAAAAAAGTCAGAGGAACTTGGGAAATGTAACTGTGCTGAAGATTACCTACCTCTGTTGTGTTTTGTTTTCTTCTGAGGGGTGCATGTGTGTGTTTACATTATTCAACATACCATCCTTAATAGAAATGACCTGTCCTTTTTTTCTGGCATCTGATAGCATGATCAGATGAGTGCATTTGTTCAGGGCTTTGAAGAACCACATCTACAATAATATGCATGGGTTTGTCTCCCTATTTCTAATTGTTGGACATTCATTGTGTTAATTTTTCCTATCGAAAAGGCAAGAACAGGTTATTGTAAGCCTTTGGAGAATCTCTGCTGAATGGTTACAGAGCAGGGAAGATGCTGAAACACATGACCTGTGTTTCATGCCCCGCTACATTTAGCCCCAGTACACCTACCCTGCATGCATTTGCTTCCCTGTTCCGATTCTGGCTCCTTTGGACAAGAAGAGCACTGCAAGGGGAGGGGGCCAGAAGCCCAGGGCTGTGGGACTCTGCCTTGACATGTCTTTTTTTTCCCCTGGACATTCTGGAAATGTTCTTTCTATCAGCTTATAGCTCCCTGCACAGAAGACTTGTCTCAGCAAGATGTGGCTGATCTCAGAGTAGTGTGTGTGTGAGATAAGTAAGGACAAAAGTATTCCTGTATTCTCTTGTTGAATAGAAAAAGAAAAAGAAATCAAATTTAGAGTATCGTCAACAGAGCATTCCAAATATGCTTTCTGGGACTTGGCAATTTAAAACAACTTTTAAAATCTAAAACCTTGTGAATTAGTCAGCTCAGGCTACCATAACAAAACACCATAGACTGGGTGACTCAAACAACAGAATTCCATTCCTCACAGTTCTGGAGGCTGGGAAGTCTAAGTTCAAGGTGCCAGTCTGGTCAATTTCTGGTGAGGGCTCTATTCCTGGCTTGCAGAGAGCTGCCTTCTCACTTCTTCACATGGCAGAGAGAGCAAGCCCTCTAGGTCTCCTCTTATAAGGGCACTAATCCCATTGGACCAGGGCCTTACCCTCATGACTTCATCTCACCGAATTACCTCCCAAAAGCCCCATCTCTAAATACCATCACATTGAGAGTTGGAGCTTCAATATATGAATTTGAGGAGGGCACAGACATTCAGTCCTTGCCTGAGTTAGTCTCGTGGGGGGTGCCCTGGTACAGGTTACCATCTACTTTTGACAAGACCCTAATTGAGCAAAAACTGACTAATGATATATAAATAAGTGACTCTATTTACTTTTTCCCCCTTTAGTATGCACAGTTCACAGTGCAGCCCAAGCCTCTAGGCCTCGTAAGACTTCAGGCAAGGACCAAGTAGGCTGCCAGATCCCTCAGACCCACACAGGCCCAGGAAGGGGTGAGGAGGGTTTTCTTTTTTAATTAGCTATCTGGGATGTCCTAGGGTTCAGAGCACCAGGAGGCTGTACTTGAAGTCATTAAAAGCGGCTACAGTGACCCAAGCCAGCTCCAGTGATCTGGCTCCCGGGTTTCGGAGTGCAGCAAGGGCGAGACTTTGGATCACGCTGAGTGTGGCTTTAATGTGTGCAGACTGCCTTCATGCCAGGATCACAGTGTCCCGGATTTTTCCGTGCTGTTTTTAGATTTTTAACTCAGTCAAGTCCAGTTGTTGGATTAACGTGATGTTGCCATTTCTTTTTGATTTATCAGTGCATCACTTAATGATGTGCTGCCAGGAAATCAATGACAGCTCTGTATCGCCAGTGAAAGTTTCTGGCAGCTGAAAGCATTCTGTGGTACAGGTTGATACATGACCTCTGGGTTTGCAAGCCTTGGATATAATCCAGGAGAAAATGTAAAATGAAGATGAGATTGAGAAATCGGATTTACAAAGTTTAAGAGAATTAGGAGGATGAAGAGAAAATAAAGATTAACCGAAAACTCCTTTAGTATACAGATATTTGAGTAAAAAACAAATTATTAAGGGGCAGGATCCCTTGCTTTAGAGTAGAATGGTACTTTCCAGCCACTTTATCTGTGAAGCATCTTTCACTGAGGAGTTTTAATTTTCCCATTCATCTTCGTAATAAAATCAGAAATGTCGTTTTTAGTAGGACTGTGCTGTAAACCCTTGGGATGGCCTATTTGCCCATTCATTCACTCATTAAACCAGTATTTATTGGGTACTTACTATGTACCCGGCAGTGTTCCAGGCACCTGGGGGTACAGCAGTGAGCAGAACGGACAAAAATTCCTGCCCTCGTGAAGATTATGCTGTAGCTGGTAGAGACAGACAATAAAATAAACAAGAAATATGCAGAAAAATAAAGCAGGGAAAGGGGGTAGGGTGTGTGGGTGGGGGTAGGGGTGAGAGATGAAGTTGGTCGGGGGAAAAGCCTCCCTGGGAAAGCGACATTTGAGCAGAAGGAAGTACAGGAGCCAGCCATGCGTAGATCTGGGGGAAGGAGAATCAGCACAAAGGCCTGAGATGGGAGGTTACTGACAGTGATCAAGGATCAGCAAGGATCCCAGTGTGGCAGGAGCACAGCGTGGCAGTGGGGAAGATGAATGATGTGATCTGTCGTTTTATCAAGATCACTCTGACTGCTGTCATGTGAATGGATGAAAGGGACAAGGGTAGAAGTCAGGAGACCAATTAAGAGGCTTCTGCAAGAATCCAGGAGAGAGGTGACGGTAGCTTTGAGTAGAATGATAGCAGCAGAAGCGATGACGAGTGGCAGGTTTCTGAATATACTGAGACAGTTGAGGATTTGCTGATAGACCGGATGTGGAGTGAGAGTGGAATTAGGGGTAATTCCAGGGTTTTTGTTTGGTTGGTTAGTTTTTTATTGGTTTAACCTGAAGAATTGAATTGCCCTTTACTGAAATCAGAAACACTGTGGGTAAAGCAGGTTTTCAGGAGAAGATCAGGAGTTGAGTTTTGGATGCATTAAGCTTGAGATGTCTGTTAGATCTCTAAGTGGATGTGTCACTTAGACAGCTGGGTATGTGAATCTGGAGCTCAGGGGAGAAGTCTGGCCTGGAGATACGTATTTGAGAGTTGTTGATAGATAGGTGGTATTTAAAGTCTTGAAACTGGATGAGCTCGTGTAACAAGCAAGGGTAAGATGGAGGAGAGAAGACTGAGTCTGAGCCCTGGAGCTCCAGCATGAACCAGCCCAGGGCAAAGGTGAAAGTCTAAGTCCATGTCAGCAGACTTTTCCTGGAAAGGGCCATAGAGTAAAGAGTTTATGCTTTGTGGGCCAACAATTCAACTCTGCCAATGTATCACAAAAGCAACCATAGACAATATGTAAAGTAAGGAACAAGGCAGTGTTCAATAAAACTTTACGAAAACAGGCAGCAGCCTGGATTTGGCCCATGGACCATAATTTGTACCATAATTTGTACATCCCCGCACTTGTCTCTATGCCAGGAGTTTCCCTTCTTCTTTCTTTCTTAGACTCTGGGACTTTCTTTTATTCCAGGAGTCCCTTTTGATTAGATAGCCATAGTGTGTAATAGAGCCAAGAGAAGTCCTAAATTCAAGATTTTACTTTAAGTTCTCTGCCTTATTATTTTTTAATTCACTTATATGAGGAGAATTACATAAAAACTACTGATGATGAGATGATGGATAATCAATAGAGGTCAGTTACAGAGAGGGAGGCAAATTTGCAGCAGGAAATATTTAGGCTGTATATAAGTAAAAACTTTTTGATGGTAAAGGTTGTTAAATATTTTACCCAATACAGTTTATGGGATAACTGTCTTAAAAGTTGTTAGTTTTCTTTTGATTTTGTTTTTTAATGTTATTTCTACAATTTGGAGTAATCTGTGTACATTTCATAGCCTGAGGACAAAGGTGTAAATGCATGGCATTGAGTTTTCTTTTTGACCATTGGTAGTAATTATCTGTTCAGTTAGTAATGTGTGTTTAAGGTTCCTTCATGTCTTTTTATGGCATGATAGGTCATTTCTTTTTAGTGCTGAATAATATTCCACTGTCTGGATTTACCATTCATCTACTGAATGACATCTGGGTTGCTTCCAAGTTTTGGACATTATGAATCAAGCTACTATAAACATCCATGTGCAGGTTTTCGTGTAGACATAAGTTTTCAACTCTTTTGGCTAAATACTAAGGAGCACAATGGCTGAATTATATGGTAAGAGTATGTTTAGTTTTGTAAGAAACCGCCAAACTCTCTCCCAAAGTGGCTGCACCATTTTGCATTCCTACCAGCAATGAATGAGAGTCCCTGTTGCTCCACATTCCTCACCAGCATTTGATGATGTCAGTGTTCTAGATTTGGGGCATTCTGATAGGTGTGTAGTGGTATCTCTTTCCCTGATGACATGTGACGTGGAACATCTTTTCATATGCTTATTTTCCATCTGCATATCTTCTTTGGTGTGGTGTCTGTTAAGGTCTTGGGCCCATTTTTTATTTTAGTTGTTTGTGTAATTATCCATTCATGGGTCTTGTTGATTGGTTGGCTGGCTGAGGAGGCGGAATTAAAAGTGTACTGCCAAAGAATTGTCACTGATGTGTAAACGGTCCTTATAACCATCTAAAGAAACTAGGACTATGAAGAGTCAGCGTCAGAAAGGATTTGGAGTGTTTGTGCTGTAGTTCAGGGTTCTCAGCCTTTAAACAGAAGACCAAGTTGGGGTGGGGGGAATCTGCTGTGGAATTATTGCAAAGACTGCAAATTCATATGTACACCAACTGTTGTTTGCAGACTAAATAAATAATGTCTAACATCTGTATACGATTCCTTTACAAATGAATACAGACTCTGCTGTGATTAATGACTTGGAATTTTATTTTCAACTGTCACTGCATTGAAAGTCTCTTTTTATCATTATTTATTTTCTAATTGCACAGATTCTTGAAGTATAACTGCTGCCATTCGATTAGTCCAAGAGGGGTTTTGATGTGTTAAAATGTCCCTCATCCCTGAAAAGTTTGGGAAACGCGTATCTAGTCCAACCGCCCAACTTACTTTACAGGCCGGGACACTGAAATCCAGAGGAGTTACCTGACAGCCTTGGGGTGGTGGAGACTGTAAGTAATAAAGTAGGGACTAGATCCTAGTTCTTTTGGATCCAGAAGTGAATTTTTTTTTAAGTATGTCATTTATGGTTCCCATTAGTCCACAGCATCCGTTTGAATCAGGAAAATTTACAAAAATACACTTCTTCCCTCAATATAAGTGAAGGCCATATAATAATAAGGCATGAAGTAAGCAAGCCATAGCAACACAGTGTGACACATGATGGTACCTGGGTTCACTTGGGAAAAGGCGGAACATTTCTTCAGCCCAGCAGCCACCTTACCGTGGAGCCGGTCACCAGTACAGACAACATCTAAACAAGCCTGGCAGCTGTTCGCTCTGTTACCATTCTTACGCAGATTCTGCAGACACACTGTCAAACCAGCCACACAGCTTTGCACTTTGCTTTTGGATAGAAGATGCTACACAAAAATAAAGTGCATTGATCTGTTTGTGAGAGCTGAGGGCAGACACCAACATCTGGTAACCAAATGGCGATGGTGTACAAAATGCATCTTCTGTTTATGTTTGTGTGTGTTTTTCTTTTTTATAGTTTTTTTTTTTTTAAAGAAAGGATTTATTTCTCTTGGGAAATCTTCATATCAGAGAGCCACAAGGTAGTTATTTGCTCACAAAGATACATACTTAACCCTTTCCTTTGGGCTCTTATTCACACAAAACTTAACTCCTAGTCTGTTGAGCAATAAAGTTTGCATTTGGGCACAGGAGATAAGTGTATACTTGCTCAGTTGTGTCAGCAACTCCTTTACTATTGTTAGCTTTCTTTTGTAAGTGAAATAAATCTCAGGCTTTCTGTGAACCTTAACCAAAGATCAGGGCTGTGACTTGAGAAGATTATTTGCACTGTCTTCTATTCAATTCTCTCTCTCTCTCTCCAAGTAGTTTTACAACTCATGAAAACAGTTACTGTATACTGCCTTACATATAGGAGATATTTCATATTAAATGCGTCATTGGATGACATGCACACACTACTTTGTGAGGTGGCTTTAATTAAGTCACTTATTTTCTTAAGACTTTATCTTGATAATTTTCTCTCTTGGTTCATAATAAGATGGAAAAGAGTTCTGCCTCCACCGTTCTGAGATTTTGTGCTCCTCTCTCATGTTTACTGAGGCTGAAAAGAATAAATAAGGCTATTTAAATCATGGGTGACTGTAACCCATTTATGTTGAGAAACTGGGTCTTTGAGTAGGTTAAAAAGAACGTAAAGGCAGGTATAGAAGGTGCTCGTCAGCTGAAAAGACCCACCCAGTTTGGAGTAGTATTAATGTATCAAAACCTCATTTCATATCAGAACACAATTATATTTAGAACAGACTCCAGAGATAAATTCATCTGCCTGCAGACAGAGCCATACACCTGAACCCCTGGTGAGTGTTTGTGTTTGGGTGTGTTTCTAGGTAGAATGATCTCATGTTCTGCCCTTACCGCAGAATTGTGCAACCCTGACACACACCTGTGTTTTGATCTTTAAAATCTATTGTGGTTACATATCAAGCAATTTAAAAAACCTTCATGGATGATCCAGAATGCACACCTGCCAGAAACATCACTGGGCACAGTTTTGGAACTGGCTTGGACTCCTGTAATGTTAAACTTCAGTTATATTGAAAATAAATTAGGTCTCAAGTTCCAGTCTTCAGCCTGAGACTCTTGTCTGAATACATATTGGTCCACAGGTGATCCCCAGGGCAGGGGTCAGTGTGTGAAAGCTTTCCAGTTTACTATTAAAGAAGAGTGGGGGGCTTCCCTGGTGGCGCAGTGGTTGAGAGTCCGCCTGCCGATGCAGGGGACATGGGTTCGTGCCCCGGTCCGGAGCACCCACATGCCGCAGAGCGGCTGGGTCCGTGAGCCATGGCCGCTGAACCTGCACGTCCGGAGCCTGTGCTCCGCAACGGGAGAGGCCACGACAGTGAGAGTCCCGCGTACCGCAAAAAAAAAAAAAAAAAAAAAAAAAAAAAAAAAGAGTGGGGACAAACTACCTAGAAAGTAAAGCAGATTACCTTGATCACCACCTTTCTTTCATTTTCATTATTTATCTTAAACACTTAAGGTATTTTTTTGTCCTTTTAAATACATCTTTTTCTTAAAAGTTATCATTTATTTATTTATTTTTGGCTGTGTTGGGTCTTCGTTGCTGCATGCGGGCTTTCTCTAGTTGTGGCGAGCGGGGGCTCCTCTTCATTGTGGTGCGCGGGCTAAAAGTTATTTTTAAATGTGACAAAGCACTTCCTAAAAGAGTTGGTCTTATGTGGAATATCACTGATCTCTTTCTGTAAAAGCTGGTGAATACCCAAAGGTAGGATTTAGTGTGGGAAATGGTAAAGAAGAGAGAGAGAGAGCTGAAAACAGGACTTCCTTATTTAAAAGAGAATGGCTCATGAATACAGATTAATGCATTTCTGTTATGTCTGCAAATCCATGGTTAAGTCCTACCTTAACATACCACCATATTTTCAGGGCAAAATGTTGATGTTGGTAAGTTTTTTTAAAATTATTTAATTTTAACTTTTTATGGGCCATTCCAAAAGTATACAAAAGTAGAATAGTATAATGAACCTCAGGTAACCATCACCGTCCTTCCTTTATCTGTGGTCAGTGTTGTACCCCACTCACTTCCCAGTCCCAGCTGCCCCCCACACACATACACACATACACTGGATTGTTTTTGAAACAAATCCAAAAATGCGTGGTAAGAATTTTCACCCTTATGGGGAAATTTTAGAGGACATTACTGTCAAAAGGGAGGTGAGAAGTATGGTCTAAAGGGGAAAACAGGAGAAGAGAGGCAAGTGAAATTGGACAATACTGAGGAAGGGCTGTAGCCTAGCTCATTATTCTGTACTATTTATTGTAACACTGTGGGTCATAAGGAATTCAACATTTTTAATAATGGAGAAATAGGTTTTTGATTGTACCCGTTACTGGCTCTGTGGTATGTGAACCTTGGTTGCTGACTTTTTTCTGTCGCATGCAGTCACCTCTCTCTCCTGAGCACCTCTGTAACTCAGCCCAGGTCTTGCCTAGGAAAGTGACAGTAGCAAGATATTGAGCTCCTAGAGACCTGTAGAGAAAAGCCACTAGACTGAGCATCTTGAGGGCAGGAGCCATGTCTGTTTTGTGTCTGTTTTGTTGTGGCTTCCACAGTGACTGGCAAATATTTGTTCAATAAGTGTATTCTTCCATCTCTAAAGCTCTCACTTGAGTAAGTGGAAGAGGAATTGCAGAGGCCTTTTTGCCTACAGTTCTGCTCTACAGTGCTTTAAAGACAAAGCAGAGTCATAGGAACAGTTCAGGGGATTCTTTGTACTTTGAGTCTTTTAATCTAAAATTTTATCTGTTCTGTCAATTTATCTGTATATTTGAAATCTAAAGAAAAATCTTGATAATGGCCTCTGGCTTTTACTAACAGAATTGAAACAAACACACACACATATACACACATAATATTGTTATTACTGTTCTTCTATAAGAGGCCCCTTGGGATTACTTTTTAAAGATGCTTCTTTACTACTTTTGTAATTTACAACGGAATGCTTCCCCTTATCCCACCCCCAGTCCAGGCAGTAGATATGAAGGAATTCTCTGGGATTGAACCTGAGGGTTGCTGGGCATCAGAAATACAAGGCAAATCCACCATTGATTGTTAATGTCTTTGGGTCCATAAATACCAGCAAATTTTATATGAGGCATGGTGGATTTTGAACTAATGTTTCTTAATTAACTGTGCTATGATGACACTGTTTATTTTCCCCAAATACACCTGTCCCTTACAAATTATTCCTGGTTTTGTTTTTAAGAGAATACTGGGTGGGGGACCCTTAGCACTCTCTGTAGTGAGTTTGGGTTAAGCAGCTACCTGTTAAACACAGCATTACATATGACTCTCACAGCCATTCGCTTACAAAGTCTCTGTTATCTATAGCCTGCAACGTGGATTGAGATGGTTGACATGGAGGGACTCAGAAAAGTTGAGACTTGCATAAGATGATAAATTGCAAACATAGGCTAGATCCTAAGTATCTTATTTGCAAGTTTGATGTTTTAAGCTCTAGACTAGGTAAACCCTGAGACACTGCCGCCATATGATCTGCAACACAATGCCAGCCTCATATATCTGCTCCTGATGCCTCTCGTGCTCTCCTTTCTGGGCATGTATCACTTTCTCCATCCTACCTACACATTCACCTATGTGACGATGGCATAACCTCCCAACCGTCTAACTCGCTTGCCACTTAACAAACTCTGTTGATGACTTCCTTAAACTTTGTGGTGAATAAGCTTGAAACTGATTTATTATGTGGGTCAGGGGGACCCTACAGTTCAAGGGCTTGAAAACAAGTTGGTTACAGTCTTGAACTATGCTGAGAAATAGTTAGGGCTAGAATTCAGAATCCAGTAATGGGCCTGAAATCACTGAAAATAATTCTTGGATATCAAAGGGTAGAATTTGGCCTGTGTCTTATAAACAACTGCCTGTATCTTGTAAACAGACTCAATCAGATAGTAACAGGTATTTGTCAGAACTGCATATACCAGAGACTGAAATGGAAAAGTGGAAAGAAGCCATGATGAAACTAGGTTTCCCCCAACAACAGGCCTTGGGGCCCTCTTAGAACTGCTGCCTAGGTATGTAGTGGGATGGTCTTTGCCGTCTAGGTGTGCAGTGGGATGCTTTCCTTCCTTGTGAGCTCCCTAAGGACAGGAAGGCAAATCCACACTTCCTTGAACCCCTTAGTCTCTAGGCTACAGTTAAATACAGCAAACACATATTTAATATTTGGGTTCTTTATCTGCTTAATTGTAAGTTAGTACTGAATACAGATAGACTAGAGTTTTAGACAAGGTTTGCTGATTTTAGGAGTCCCTTCATTTAAAAAAAGATTTATTTCCTGTTGCCTATCAATATTCCAAGCATTGTAGATTTATAATTAAGTATAAAGTATAGTTTTACTCCCAAGGGGCTTTCAATTTCGTTGGGCAGAGAAGACATACACAAGAAACAATAAAGAACATAACAGTATACACCCACTGTAATGGCTAAAATTACAAACAGCGACCAAACCAAGTGTTGGCAAGGATATAGAGAAAGTGGAACCTTCATGGGAATATAAAATAGCACATCTGCTTTGAAAAGCAGTCTGGCAGTTTCTTACAAAGTTAAACATATACCTGCCAAGTGACCCACTCATTCTACCCCCAGGTATTTAGCAGAAGAAATAAGAGCATTGTCCACACAACTATTTGCAGCTGAATTTTCATAGCAGCTTTCTTTATAATAGCTAAAAGGTGGAAACAGCTCAAATGTCCATCAGCAGGTGATTGGATGAACACATTGTGGTATACCTATACAGTGGAATATTACTCAGCAGTAAAAAAAAATGAATGTACTATCGAAACATCCAACAATGGATAAATCTCAAAATAATCATTCTGAGTGGGGAAAAAAAACTAGACAAAGAAGAGTACATACCGTATGATTCCATTTATATAAAATTCTAGAGAATGTGAACAAGTCTACAGTGACAGAAAGCCGATCGGTGGTTGTCTGGGGGTAGAAGTGATATAGTTGCAGAAGGGAGAGATTACAAAGTGCAAGAAACTCTGAGGGATGATGAAGCTGTTCATTATCTTGATAGTGATGATAGTTTCTCGGGTGTAGTGTATACATATGTGAAAAGTCACTAACATTGTATGCTTTGAAAATGTGCAGTTTATTTTATGTCAGTTTTTCCTCAAAACTGTAGGAAAAAAAAATATTGATTGCTTAATATGATCATTTTCATTTAATTGATGACATCAATCAAAGAGATGTTTCCGACAGGAGCTCAGCGTCCTACTGATGTTGGCAGGAGATTATACATGAAGCCGGGTAGAAAAGCTAAAGCAATCACAATTTGTGGGTCTCTGTCAACTGGACTGGGTTTCTAGCGCCTGTTCTTAGCTTGTGTTTGCATTTGTTTCAAAGAAACTGTTCTTGAGCAGTAGTTCTGTAGCTATGAAGAATAAATCAGGCACATTATAAAATTACATTTTGGTTAGACTTTAATTTGTTCGAGTTAGAGGCTGATAATTCTGCACTCCTGAGCCCTTCCTCCTCGGGTATTAGGCAAGACGCTAGATGTATGCACTGCACTGAGTGAACCCAAGTCAACCCTCAGCGAGGAGTCTGAAGGCCTGGTCTCTGGCTGTGTCTGTGCCACTTAGTAAACACTTGACATTGGCAAGTCATGTCACACAGTCCCAGTTTCCTCATGTGTAAAATGAGAGTAATAATAATACCCATCCTGCCTGCCTCCCAGAATTGATATGAGAGTCATATGACCATTCTTTAAAAACTGTAAAATGGCATAAAAATGCAAGGGGTTATTGCCACTTCTATCGTTATCATTGCCTGCTTGTTCGTTGCTCAAGAAAACCCAAGGTAGGTAGTCTTCGCAGCTTACAAGAAGGAAAAGAAGTCTATGTCATGAAACTTCTATGTAGAAACAGATGATGTCACTAAAACTTACGACATTATTGCCATGGACACCCCCCGCTGCTCCTTCAAAAGCAGTTCTCTCTTCCCTTTTTTCTCTTCCCTTCTCTGCTTCCTCATTTTGCTTCATTCACTTAGTCAGCAGATATTCCCTGAGCACCTGCCAGGTGTCAGGTCCTGTAGGCAATAGAAATAAAACAAGGAAGAAAACAGATGAGTCACTGCCTTTGAGAAGCTGCCCTTAAAGTGGGGGAAGGGGGGCGGGGGTAAGGTGGGGTGTGGTACAGTTTGATAAGCGTTATGAGGGGGAAAGGAGGAGGTGCTCTGGAGCACTTGGACCCCCTAACCCAGATGTGGGGAGTCAGGCGAAGGAGACTTTTAAACTGAGATCTGAGGATAAGGAAGGGTTAGCCACGCAAAGCATGGGAGCGAGCGTTCCACTCAGAAGAAACAGCCCATGCAAAGGCTGAGAGGAGAGCTTAGTATGACCAGAGGTTACAGTGGAAGGCAGGTGGGCGAGAGACAGACGAGGATGTTTTCTGGGGACAGATCATGTTGGGGCTCGTGGTAAGAGCAGGGGAAACCATGGGTCAGTTTGTCAGCTCCCTGTCTCTGCAGTAGGTTTTCTGCTCACAGCTCCCAAAGTTCCTTGTGAAGTCCTGTTGGCGGTCCTCAAGATTAAGAAGGTTGCTAGGCAAGATTTTCTTGGATGGAGCTAAGCTTATAGTGACCAAACTGACTTTGTTTACATTGTTTTTCTGCCAAGAAAACAGAAACCTCTCCAAATAAACAGTGACTGTCACTTATGCTGGTTAGTAAAACCGTACTTTTCAGTGTTTCCCTCACAACTTGTTGTATAGTTGCAACATAGGCATTTTAAATGGGAATCCTACACCAGAGAGAAAAATTGTGCTCTAGGAGGGAAGACCAGAAAGATTTGAGTACAGGGGAAGCTCTCTGAGGTTAAATGCAATGAGTTTTTTTTTAATAGTAGGATAATTAATTTCTGTTTCCGCTTTTCCCAAATGTCACATTGGTGTTTTTAAACACCTTGGGGAAGGTATGCTAACTTTTGCAAGTTGCAAGAATGCTGTTAAGAACACATCTGCAGTTTTTGCTTATTTGTACTTGTGTTGGTCTTCCCTTTATCTTTCTATTTTATAGCTTTAGATGTGTTTGGACAGGGTTTCTTCTATACTTTTCAGATTTCTTAGTCTCTTGTAGATAGTAATACGATAACCTTTACAGAATTTTCCCCAGGTGTCAGGATAGTTTATTGTTTATTTGTTTTTATACCCAGATTTCTATCCGGGAAAAAAAATTCCTATGACATGAGAATTCCAAAGGGCGGAGGGCATGGACCCCATGGAGCAAACTCCTGGATTCATACTTCAGCAACCGAGGGAACACAGTTTCCTTCCTTTTAAGTGGGGGGTGTCTTAGAAGGCCAGAGTCTCTGGGTACACTAGTGAATCATTATTGAACAAAAAAAAACGTGTTGTCTGTTCACATTACATATGTGTGTGTGAACAACCTGTGTGTGTAAAAAGTGACTCGCATCGGACATAAGGTCTCAGTCAGTGTATTTGACCCAGGCCATTAGTCAACTTACCAGCAGAAATGAGTGTGCCAGTTTGAACATAACACATTTTCCACACAAAATAGTTAAAAATTCAAGTCTGTCTAATACAGAAGTAGCTTTGGGCAAGTCTAACACACACATAAAGTATTAATTTGAGCAAAGCAAAGACAGAATCCCATCCCAGAGGCACTGGGGCTGTGACTAGTGCCAACAGGTTGGCAGGTATCGCACTGTGAGCCGCCATACTTCAGAAGCACCAGCTTCCACCATGGCGAGCATCGTGCCTCTCACAATGGTGCGTAATTAATCCAAAGTTACAGACTTTGCTCTCACAATAGTGCGTAATTAATCCAAAGTTAAAGACTTCTTTCAGAATTTTTTTTATTGTTTTTTTAAGCTAAGCTTGGTGTTTGGAACCAGGGACTCAGCAAACAGTGTCCACTCTGCCATTCACTTGGCCTGTGTCTGTGCGCTTGTCACTGATCTTTTTTTTTTAACCTCAGTTTCTTCATCTCTGAATGGACACACCAGTTTACCAATGAAAATGTCAGCTCCAGGAGGACATGAGCCTTTCTTTTCTACTGAGGAACAACATTATGGGTAGAGGGAAAATACGTTCTTTTGAGTCACACCGACTCTTGGTTCAAAGCTTCAGCGCATGTGTGTCCTTGACCAATTTATTTAGCCTCTCTGAGCTTCCTCCTCTCTCTGTAAAGCAGCAGCTCATAATACTTAACTTACTAGGCTGAAAGAAGAAGTGAAAAGAAATAGTGTATGTGAAATCACAAAACAGAGGACTTCTGTGCTTTGTGAGCGCTCAGAATGTGCTTTTCTCCCATTTATAAGTACCACAAACACTCGCTATGGAAAATGGGCTGGCGTTATTAGCTTAGAGCGTTTCCTCTTTACAATTATCTACGTGTCCTACCCTTAAACCTAGATGGAAGATGAAGACGGTAAAAGAGATTAGCTAGATAACGGCTATTTTTGTTCGAAGGAATCAGGAAATTATGTCTACTACAGCTACGCTTTCGAGCCCTAGTAACCACACCTGAATCATCGGAATCATCTGGGGAACTTTCTGACAAAATATACGTCCCAGCTTCTGTTTCTCCCCGTAAGTAAGATTAAGTACCTGACAACTCTCTGACTAAAAGCTCTGGAAATGAAATAGCATAAAATAAAAAGTGAAAGAAAGTAACATAACCTCAAAAGCCAGAAATAATGTTTAAGCAGGAATCCAGCAGTGTAGTTTAGTACTCAAGTCCGCTTTCACCCAGAGACATCTATCTACCTGACCATGATGCCCTTGGACATGGTTCCGATAACTTGTTGGATGTAGGGGACAGGAGCCAAATCCAAGGTTTTGCCCAAGGTGAGGAGTCTAATAGGAGGGACCCATATAAAATTGGGGCCCCAAAGTGCAATACCCTGCATGTAAAGATAAATGAAAAAAAGGAATCTGTAATACAGAAGGGGACAGCAAGGAAACATGCGGGCCATGACCTTGGTATTAGATAGAAGGGAGCAAAAGCTCTTTCCTGGGGATTCACAACTACAGGCGGCCTTCAAGCAAGTTTGCAGCCTGCGTTTATACTGTCAGAGGGTCTGAAAACCTTTAACCAAAGACTTTGCTTTAACATAGTTTTGGGTTGTTGGTACCCAAGCTGCCTTCCTGCTTTACATTCAAAGCACCTGCCCCCTCCTTGCCTTTAGCTCCAGTGACTGAATACCGGGAGACTGGGTCTTCTTCCAATCTTCAGATATTAGACCTTTTACTTGGCTGCAGTATTCTTCGTTAATATCAGTCTTAGCTCAGGCCTTTGGGTAAGCAGAGACCTCCTGTGATATCCATAATCTTGGGCCATGACCTGCACGATGCAAGTGGGAGGGCGGAAGAAGAGAGAAGAGAAGAGAGCTTTTTAACTATGCCCTAACTATATGAAAAGTCAGTTCTGACCTTAATAACCCTCCCCAAATAAACAACCCTAAAGCAGGCTCTTTGTGGGCTTTAGGGATGGAGGCCAGGGGGTGTGGATTAACAGTGCGGTCATTTTGGCAGCAGGACAGAGAGGGGAGCATTCTGACCAGAGCAAGACCCCCTAGGGCAGCCAAAGAAGGAGAAAGTGGGTGACTGGGCCTTAGGGCCCCTAGGGCCGCTCCCACTAAGCAGCCTGGGAAGGCAGGATGAGGAGTGGCCGCTGTTTAGGTGCGATTATTAAAAGCTAGAATTTGGGGTTTGTTGGCTCGAATTTGTGTACCTGTTCCCATGGTTCTGTCCCAGCATACCTTTTCGTGCCTTCCTTGTCTTTGCAGTTCTTGGACTCGTTCTTATAATCCAATGCTAATCCCTTTGCTGGGTCAGCATTGAGGACAGACAATTGATTTTGGAAGCATCGTGCCAGTTGGTGTAATCCCAGAAGCAAGGTGGCATTTGTTACGTTGCATGCTGAATTGACTTCTTGGCCGCCTCACAGCCTCTGCTCTTTCATTACCTGAGTGTAGCAAGTGGCGTGTTTCACGTGCATATTCTTGGCTAGGCCGGCACAGGTTAGTGCCACCCAGCTCTTCCTATTCCTAGCCTGCATGTGCTGCTCAGGCGGCTGTGGGCTCTTCTAGCAGATTACAGTCTTTGTTTCTCAACGTAAAATTTTCACAAATGACTTTGTTCCCTACCGTACACCCAACTCCTAGAACTGTGCTTGGCAAATAGTGAGTGCTCAATAAATTCTCTGAATGAATTCTTATTTTGTATAGACTGAAGTTAAAGTCCAGAGGATAAAACTTAGAGTAGGTATTAGCTAAGGAGATGAGGAACTAGTGTCCAAGGCAAGACTGGAGAAGAGCTCAGGAGTTGTGTTCTCCCTTAATTCGGCAGTAAAGCAGGTGAGGAGTAGAGAGCCAGCTAGTGTGCCGGGTCAAGGTTGGCAGACTGGGTTCGAGGAAGGTAGCAGCACGCAGCAACTGAAGTTTCAAGAGCCTATAACCCTTGAGTTTCTGGCCAAAATTGGGGAACCACAGTCAGGTATAGAACGAAAAACCCTGGACAGTAAGACAAAGTGCGTGCTCCGTAATTGACAGTAAAGCAGGGCATGCATGGGTAGAGCTAGGCAGTCCCCAATACCCTGTTATTTTGTGAAGTAAATATTAGGAAACCCCTCTTCATTCTGTACATGTTAATAAAAATGAACTGCTAATCACAGTTAGCACTGCTGTCTTCTCCACTAAATGTATGAAATGTGCCTTTTAGGGAAATAACACATTTTACTCTTGTTTACCTTCTTCATGGTTGATTTAGAACCTACTTTCTGAACAACCCTTCCTATCTATTAGGCTATTGACAGCACACAACACTAAAAGGAGAAGTCAGGACGAAAGGTTGAGCCTTTGCACTAAATTCCTTTCCCTCATCAGTCACTGTTGAGTCTTCTGTGTTCATTTTTCACGGATCATCATTCACCATTTGCCTCTCACTAGGTCCAAGTGCCTCTCTGCTGAATATTCTTGTACATTATTACCATCTACTAATGGAAGGCTGCAAAAGCTAATAATTTGTTAGAGAAGTGAATGAAATATAATGTTATCTATAGATACTAACCCTCTTCTTCACTCCCTGTTAATAAAAGGAGTGTATCATTTCAGATGGAAAAAAGGACCACGAACTACCCATCTGTAACCATCCTGTGCACACACTCAATTAGCCACAGGGGTCAAGCGCATATTAGTAGGCAGCTGGGAGTTTGCTGAAGCAATTAATTGGCCTCGTCATCTAGAAATAATAGTTTAAGTAACTTCCTCCTCTTGCTTACTTGACTGAAACAGCCAATCAAATTCAAACAATAGGTAGCATCATTGACCTTTCCAAAAATAGACTAGAACTACAAGGTTTGGCTTTTGTAATGAAAAACTCTAGGCCATTTATGAGTTTACCAAGCTTTTTTTTTTTTTATGGGGTGGGGGGTGGGGTGGTAAATTTCACTAATAACCAAAGAGTTATAACCTGTGTAGAAAACAAACTTATGGTTACCAAAGGGGAAAGGGGGTGAGGGTGGAGGAGAGAGGGATAAATGAGGAGTATGGGATTAACAGAGACACACCACTGTATATAAAACAAACAACAAGGACCTACTGTATAGCACAGGGAACTATATTCAATATCCTATAATAAACCATAATGGAAAAGAATGTGAAAAAGAATATATATATATGTAACTGAATCACTTTGCTGTACACCTGAAACTAACACAATATTGTAAATCAACTACAGTTCATTTTTTTTTTTAAGTAGGGAAAAATGTAGAAAAAAAAGAGTGATGTCCTGTGTTTCATTAAAAAAAACCAGTATGCTATTCTATATTAAAATGTCTTTTTTGTTGTTGTTTTTAAGGATTTAACTATAAGGAAAGAAGGAATCCTAGTATTATACAATGAGGATAGCAGAAATAAACAAGACGCCAGATTTTAGAGATGAATCTGAATTTCATATTCTTTGGTCCTAATGTCACATAATGATTGTTTTTACCCAAAAATACCATGTGGCTAACGTGGACCCTCAATCTCCTCAACATTTGTTTGCTGCTTTACGCACACATTTTCATTTATGTTTATTTTTTATATATGGGGCTTCGAGTAGGATGCCAAGAGAGATGATATTTTTGAGGAAGCCAGTGCCCACTCAAAGAGGCTGTGATGTTGGCCAAGGTGCCACATGGCACTCTAAGTCTCCACGTGCGTAAGGAACACCCTTTGGCTTGTGGCTTTAGTTGACACCAAGAGACAGACCACTGTTAATTTTGCTTAAAAGCTCTTCTGTTGTGTTTAAGTGGGTTTTTAATATGAAGGGAAGGAAAGAAAAAAATCAAGAACAAGCGTGGCCAAACTCTTAGGACTTGGCTGCATCAGGAGTTTCATCTCCATTTTGTAGCCTCATCTAATCCTCCACAGCTTCTTGCCAGGGATTTCTTAAGTCTTGAGACTTAACAAAGATGCTGGCAAGAAACTGCAGTGCATCAGCAGGAACAGGTTGCAAAATGAAGACAAAGCCTCTGGCAAGACGCAAGGACTGGTAGAGGCCTGGCCACAAAGCAGAGCTGAAGCTCCGGATGGTGAAAGATCACCGTGGTCACAGTACAGATGCAAAGACGGGATGTTCCTCCCACAGGAGAGTCATGTGGGGTGAGCCACGGGGATGGTTGGCCAGGGGAGCAATTGGGAACGGCAGGCCAGGGGCATCCTTTACCAGAGGAAGTTAAAAGCTTCAGAACTGAGAGTGCTCCGAGGTCTCAGAACGATCTCTGGAGGCAGTTCACTCCTCCACTCTGATAAAGGAGCGTGCGACCAGCTGGAAAAGCACTGCTGGGTCAGAGAAGGAAAATAAACCCTAGGGAAGATACCAGAAAGGTTTGGTTAAATACTGCTTAATGGAGGACAACTCGTGACCGGGGTGCTTACTGTGTTCCCAGTATTGGATTACTTTACCTTGCTCTGTTAGTTGTCCTCAGCTTTGACCTTCCTCTCCCCCTCCCTGGCTCCTCCCCCACCCCACCTGTCCCCTGCTTCCTGTTGCCTCCCCTCCCTCCTTCCTTCCCTTCTCCTTTGGTGCCCTTTCCCTCCCTTTCTTTCTCTGTCCTTATCCCCCTTCCCTTCTCCCCCTCAGATTTAAGAATTGACTTTTCTGTCAGTAGCTTTATCAAGGACTGCTTGTATTCTTATCATGTTAAGAAGCTCCTCAGGACTTCCCTGGTGGCACAGTGGTTGGGAATCTGCCTGCCAGTGCGGGGAACACGGGTTCAAGCCCTGGTCCGGGAAGATCCCACATGCCACAGAGCAACTGAGCCCGTGTGCCACGACTACTGAGCCTGCCCGTGCTCCGCAACAAGAGAAGCCACCACAATGAGAAGCCCCTGCACCGCAATGAAGAGTAGCCCCCGCTCGCTGCAACTAGAGAAAGCCCACGCGCAGCTGTGAAGACCCAACGCAGCCAAAAAATAAATAAATAAATAAAATTTAAAAAAAAACAAAAAACAGTTCCTCAAAGGATAGAAAATTCTACTTTAATTCCAGCATCTAGTTGTTTCAGAAACAGCAGGGTGAATTGGACTTGACAAAGCTGAACTTAGTATTATTGCTCTAGGTTATGTGTTGGGAACATGTTAGCTGGGGCTTTTGTTAACTTAACACGTGCAGCTGGGGGAAGAGTAGGTCATGGCATTATTTAACTTGTCCATAACATTATCTTTAAATATCCAAAGAAAAAATTGAACCTATGAGTACAAATAATCAGAACTCTCATCTTTTCTTTAGATGTACTGAAAAAGAGAGAGAGAAAATAAAAGCAAAAAGGAAAAGAGACTTAAATATAATAAAAATTTTCAACAGGTAGTAGAAAATAAAGCCTGTAAAACACAATACCAATGTGTGCCTTTAGTGCTTCAGAAATGATCTGCATACCTCAGTCAGTAATTTTAGGGAGAACTTCATGGATAACTATCAACTAATTCCTGCCCATGATTTTCTACTTTTTCTGTGTGGGTATGAGTGTCTGTGGAACCTCAGGGTGGAGAGTTGAATTTGTCCTGCTGGCACACTATCATGACCACCAGTCTGTTCAAGGGCTGTTTATTTTCTTTCATTACTTCTTAACCCTCATCTCCATTCGATTCCCATTCCCATTAACAATGTTTCTGATATGCCCTTAAAATAGGTATAGTGTAGTTTTGTGGACTTTACATAAGTGATGCTTTTCATTTACATAGGTGATACACTCAAGTTCTCGTTCTGTTTCTTACATTCGCTAGGCTTTATGCTTTTAAGATCTTTCCTTTTATATGTAGGTTGTTGAACCTGATTGCCACGTGGGGTTCCATACCAGGCATCCACCACACGTTGCTTTTCATCTCCGTAGTGACAAACAGCTAAGCTGTCTCAGCGTGCTGCAGGGAACATTCGTACAGCAGGGCCAGATTGCCCTTCCGGAAGGGCTGTGCCGATTTCCAGTCTCAGCAGCCCTGGAGGATGCTCGTGCTCCCACATCCTCGCCCACACTTTGTAGTCTATGAATTTATAATTTTTGCCAATCTTTATGGCATCTTGCTTTAATTTTTATTTCTCTGATTACTAGGAGACTGATCATCACTTTGCTTTTACCCATTTAAGTTTCCCCGTCTGTGAATTGCCTATTCATATTCTTTGCCCATTTTTACATTATTTCATGTTGATTCCCTGGAGTTCCTTACATATTTTAGTTATTAATCCCTTGTTTCAGTCTTTGCCGTTATCTTCTCCCTGTATGTTACCTATCTGTTCATTTTGTCTGTTAACGTCCATCTTTGAACAGATGTCATTATTTATCCTATTTAAATTTTTGTAGCTTTCCAGGAAAAATATAACTTTTTAAATAAATTTATTTATTTTATTTATTTATTTTTGGCCGTATTGGGTCTTCATTGCTCACATGGGCTTTCTCTAGTTGAGGCGAGCACGGGCTACTCTTTGTTGCGCTGTGTGGTCTTCTCTTTGCGGTGGCTTCTCTTGTTGCGGGACGTAGGCTCCAGGCGTGTGGGCTTCAGTAGTTGTGGTGCGAGGGCTTCAGTAGTTGTGGCACACAGGCTCAGTAGTTGTGGCTCGCGGGCTCTAGAGCGCAGGCTCAGTAGTTGTGGCGCACGGGCTTAGTTGCTCCTCGGCATGTGGGATCTTCCTGGACCAGGGATCGAACCTGTGTCCCCTGCATTGGCAGGCAGATTCTTAACCACTGCGCCACCAGGGAAATCCAGAAGTATAATTTTGTATTTGCATTGAACTAGAGATTGGCAGTAGATGGTATGAAAATTATGATTGTTATTAGGCCATGACCTTAGAGAATTTAAGAAGCAGCCTGGTCTGAGACAGAAGCAGCATGCAGAATGTTACCTAGGAACTTTTAGGGACGCAGAAGCACAGAGGCCCTACAGTTACGTGCAGTGTGAACCAGTGCTTGAGTCACCTGTGGGGCTTGTACTGGCTCTCTGGAATATCTTTTCTCAGTCTCTATAGAAATAGGGTCACTGCGACAGTGCCACTTCCACGCTGGGTTGGTAAAAAGCCTCTTTTACTAGATTCTCTAGTCACTGTCTTCTTCAGCCAGCCTGGATCACTGAGCCATTGAATCGAGGACAGCTGCCCAGGACAGTCGCTCGTGCATGCAGCTGACTTTCCACGAGCTTTTGCTGTGATAAGACACTGATGTGTGGGGAGTTATTTGTTACTGCAGCATTGCCTAACCTATCCTAACTAATAAAGGAGGTGCTGTTATCATCCCCCACTTTACAGATGAAGAAGGCACGGAGAGATTAACTTGCCCAGGTTTCTGACTTTCTGTCTCCAGGGTCCACCATTTTAGCTTCAATGCAGTTTTTCCTGTGAAATTAATGAGATCTAAAATTTCAGCTGGCTTAGGTCCCAGCTCTTTTGTAGAGTATGGATTGAAGCTAAGTAACTTACTTTGCTTGTTTTAATTAAATAGACATTACCAATCTGTGGCATTTATATGTACCTGACTTATAGCTATAATGGATGAATATAAATTTATTCCTCCCAAAGGGCACTAGAGTAGTTTGGCTACTTCTAGAGGAGTATATAATTTTACCAATACTTCAGCTTTTAAAATTAAAAAATTACATTGCTGACTTTCTTTTCAGATTGGGCAGTTTTTTCTGATTATTCCATGGAAAATGTATTAGGACTCAGGGAAGCTTTCGTGTAGAACGGAGATGGGAGGAAAGATAAAATTTTGAAGGCTGGGAGGGTTTCCAGGTGAAAGGGTCTGAAATGAGCAAATGTATTTATTTTCCAGTATTTGTTGAGCACCCACTCTGCTGGGGGCTACATATTTGAGCAATAGGCAAAAATCTATGTCCTCATGGTACTTATATTCTAGCAAAAGGTAGGAAAGAATAAGGCAGGTATTCACAAAGCGTCCAGGTTATAAAGCTCAGAGGCAGATAGGGAACTTTGAATGCCAGCCTTAGGAATGTGTATGTAATTCAGCCAGAAGGAGAGAGGGCCAAGAGTCTCCCATCAGGATGACCTGATCAGAGCTATAGACCAAGACTCCATTAGACAGGTGGAATTCGGGAATATTAGAAAGATCAGCAATGGAGAGTAAACAGAACTGTTGACATCTTTTCTGAGTCTTCATTTTTCTTCTGGGTTCTTCATGATGATGATGATGATTTTACTGATCCATGGGATGGTGATTGGGGCCTGAAATCCCACCTGTGTTCCACTTGCACAGCTGCTCTTGTTAGCAAGCCCGTGCCCTTTGTCATGTGCCTCAATCCAGAGGAAGGGGCATCTTTTTGTCATTTATCTTTGGGGGAGGGGTATATCTTTTTATAAAGATTCCTTATATGCCTACAGCAGCCCTGATTAAGTGACAGTGCTAGGATTCGACCGCAGCCCTACCTAACTACAAACTCTGTGTGATTTTGCCACTATTTACCACTATGACAACTACCCCTATTACTACTGCTACTACGACTACTACGATTACTACTACTGCTACAAGAGGGAGGAGAGGGAGAGGATAGCATCTGATATTTCTTGAGTGCTTGCCCTACGCCAAGCACAGCATTCAGTGATGTACACGCGTTATTTCATTTGATCTTCACAGTCTCCCTGTGAGGTGAGTACTGACACTAGCTGTCTAAGTGGCAGAATGGGGATTGAAGCCAATCTTTCTGACTCCAAATCTGAGGGCTTACCCACTATAGTAGTAGCTCCCCTGAATACTTAAGGATGAAGTATCTCAGAAAACAGAATTGCTGCACTATTAGAAATCAAATAAAAAACAATAACAATTTTTTAAAGCAACAAACTTGACCAGGGGATAGCATTAGTTCAGTATTCTGTCAGTAAATGTTTCACATGATCTGTATACACAACCGTCTTGAATGCTGGCACCTGAGGAAAAAATATAAGGTTAAATTAGAGGACACTGTAAAAATAGGTAAAGATTGCTGTGAAAACAATGATGGTGATTTTGGGATATTTCAAAGAGAGTTTAAATTTGGTGGTATAGGCTGACTGTTAATCAGGTCTAATTTCATTTCCTTTTCCATCATATGAGTATATGTCTAGTTCACCGCTAAGTCCTGGTAGCTTCTCCTCTGTGATTTAGGTCCCTGATTTCTGCTGTTATTGTTTTCATTTGTGTTTTGTTTCTTTGCTTCATAAATGGAACAAAGAGAGAGGATACATTTTTCCTGAGCAATTCATAAAGAATTGTGAGTGAGAGGGGGAGGTGTTAAAGGGTGTGTGTGTGTGTGTGTGTGTGTGTATGTACACACCTGTGAGAATGGGATTGCCCACCTGCAGCAGATTTCACTGAGCTGTGATAGAAGATTCTTGGGCAGGTAGTTAGCTCTGGGTACCGCTCTCCAGAGTTCATGCTGGTCCAGAACAGCCCAGCTGCGATCAGAACAGATTCAGGGTAAGACAGAGAGAGCCCAGCCCAAGATGTTGTGTCTGTAGCAGGCCATGCATGTTTATGGAACATTTCTTAACTGAGTATTGCTATTAAAAAAAAAAAAAAAGCTGAATTGTTGAGTTTGGTTTATAAGTACTGTAGGACAGTGGTTTTTGAGAACTTTAACAGTTTTTTTTAAGTTAGCAAAAATACCCCCTTTTCCAACCCCAATATTTACAACTTAGAATCGGGACCCACCCTCATGGGATTGTGCTTACTCAGTCTTTCCGATGTCCAAAAAGGGCCCCTGAGGCACCGCCTTCTAGACAAATTCTTCTTTTATTGTACCTTTCCCACAATTTCGGTTTCCTTTTCTTTTTTTCTTGCATACCTGCTTGAGTGTCCACCCTCTTCTCCTATGCTTCAGACCTTTATGTAAGTTCCTTACATAAAGGAACTTATGTTCCTACTAACAATTTTCTCCTCTACCTGTTTAGATAGGATTCGACAAACCTACCAGGTGAGCAAGGGCTCTGGAGTTGACAAATGGGGCGATGGGGTAAGCAACCTCTAAGAGAGTGTCAGATGAACTGATTGATGATAGGTTTCACCCTCTTTCTTCTTTGATCCTTGCTCCCCTTTCTCCACCGGGAGGCGAGAAGCGCGGGCAGGTGCTTCTAGTCACAGCTCTGCCTCTACCGGCTCTGTGTTCTCAGGCAAGTCTTTTAACGTGTCTGAGCTTAGTTTCCTGAAAGGTACAGTGAGGCTAAATTAGGTCTGAGGGTCCCTCATAAGTTATTTGCAGTAATAAGTTTGGATATTCACGTCCCGCTGAGTTGGTCATAGTTGCTGTCACACCCCATTCCCACAGCTCAGAGATCCTTTCCTGGCTAAATGTGGGCCCCCGGGCTGTGTGTGTCCATAGCAGGAAGTCAACAGCTCTCTCTCCTGATTCTTCCTCAGAGTGGAGGTGGAGTTGGGGTGATGATTACTTTGTTTATCTCTGAGGCAGTGTTTTCTGTCATGGCTGCATTGGGTGGAGAAGATTCCGATTACCTATTCTCGATCTGTTAGGATTGGCATCCCACAAATTGGGGGTGGAGACTTGGCCAATAATAGAAACTTTGGACCTTAGCCTGATCTTCAGATTCCCTGTAGAAGGTGTGGCCTGGGGGAAAAGGGTCACCTTGATAAGGAACAGAAAACATTTTTTTAAGTTTCTAGACACTGACTTACAAGCATTGCCAACTGAGAGGAGGGAAGGCCTGCCAGGTTAGTAGAAGATGATGTATGTGCTGTAATCGTGTTGTAATTGTTGTCACATTACTCATTCATTCATTCAACATACATTCACTGAACAGCCATGTGTCAGATACTTGTCCAGCCGCTGAGGGTTCTTTATTCCTCAGGGCCAGTACTGAGGACTGTTTTTACTTAGACATTTGGCCTGCAGTTAGGGTTTCCTGCCATTAGGAGGTAGTGATTTTTTTGATCATGCTGCAAATCCAATCTTAGGGATTGAGATATAGGCATGGTTTACTTGAGATAGAGATTCTTGTATGATTTTCCTTTTTAGAAACAAAATTATTCCATAAAATAGGTAACCTTAAACTCTAAAGCTAGATGTCTGTAATTTAAAGTAATTGGTATAGAGAGAAAGCAGAAGTCTAGGTATAATTATGTACCTTGTTCACATACCTTTAACTGTCCTAATTGTTAACCCTGTGGTTCCATTTCCATAGTGTCTAAAAGAGGAACTTTCCATTCTTTTCTTATGCCTCCTTCCTTAAATGTAGAAATCCCTGGGCTCATTGGCTCCATGGCTTTGCATAATGTCGTTCCATCTCTTCAACACGTTAGCCTCTTGAAAGAGAAAAGCGTGCAGGGGGAGCAGGGGTAGGGGCCAGGCTTTCTTCTGTGGCTCTCCTCCCCTGCTTTCCTGCCTTGTATTAATTTGTAAGATAGCTGGTACCTCTCACGCGTCTGGGATGGAGCCAGGTCCTGTAGCTACAAAGATAAAGAAGAAAGATGTGTTTCCACTCTTGAGCTGCTCACAGTCTACGAGGAAGAACAACACAGGAAATAGTAAATTATGCTACAACATAGAAAGTACTGGGTTTTTAAAAAATTTTTTTAATTGTTTTTAAATTTAACATTTTAAAAATTTTGTATTGTTAAAATTGTTCTTTGTGTCATCTTTTTAAAATTTTTATTGAAATATAGCTGATTTACAATGTTGTATTGGTTTCAGGTGCACAGCAAAGTGATTCAGTTATATACATATATGTATATATCTATTCTTTTTTAGATTCTTTTCCATTATAGGTTATTGCAAGATACTGAGTATAGTTCCCTGTGCTATACAGTAGGTCCTTGTTGGTTATCTGTTTTATATATAGCGGTGTATATATTTTAATGCCAAACTCCTAATTTTAGAGCACTTTTAATGCATGTAAAGAATTACCGTAACACTTGGCACTATGGTGCTCTCCGAAATATTTAGCAATCAGTATAGCTCTGGCAATGATCAATCAGAATTTATGGAACTCCATCATCAGAATGGAGCCAGTTGGTGTTGTTGCTCTGGTGTGTACAGGCTGAATATCTGTGATGCCTGGCACACGCAAACTATGACTGTGGTGCACTGACTGATCAAATCCAGTCTTTATCCCCTTTCCCCAGTAGAAAGTGCTGTGTTTGCATTATGAATGACGTATACTAGAATAGGAGAGAGTGCTGGCAACTTCCTGAAAGACTAAGGAGTAAGCGTTTCACCAAGGTTTGAAAATGGTTAGGCTGGATATTAAAGAAGGCCTTGGAATGTGCCCAGTGGCAAAGGTGGTAGCAGGAGATAGTATTTCACCTTCATGTCTCAAGAAAAGAGAAAGACGTCAAAAGCATGTGCTCTAGTGACTTTTTTTCCCCAATGAAAAAGGAATTATTTTCTGTTTTTCCCCTTGAGAGAGAGTTATAAAATGCAAGAGAAAGGAAGATGAAGAGCAATCAAGCCTTCCTCCTCCTAACAGTGCCAGTAGAAACTCCTGGATTAGGTGCTCCTTGAAAGTGAAGCACAGTAGTCATTACAGCTTAGTCAGTAAATACTTTTGGCCAGTCGCTTAGAAATGAATCTCCAAAAAGGTAGAAAAAAAGTAGTTCCTTGGAGAAGATTCCTTGAAATGATTATATTTCTTTTAAACAAAACATTTAAGCAGAATACTTAACAGAGATTTTGGAACAGAGATATAAAGTGATTTCATATTAGGGTTAACTCAAATTCCTTATGCAAATGAAGACAGAGGTAAAGACAATTCAGATATTTTAAATCTGGTTTCAGAATGAGATCTATATATGATTTGGTCCTCCAGGTTTATCATGATACGTTTCTTGGCTCGACAATAAAGTGAATTTGCATTCCCTGAGCATATAGTAGCCAAAACCTTCGGAGGATGCCACAGAATTTCATCCTAACGTCTGAATTTCCTATTAGTCACCACAAAAGAGAATAGTCAGGTTGGTTTTGGAAACTGATTAACTGTTGTCTTTACGTTGAGTTAGGTTGGGACTTAAAAATATCTTTTTAAGAAAGTTTTCGAACATCCGCAAAACCAGAGAACGTAGTATAGTGCACTCCAGATAGTCATCCTCCATATTTAACATTTTGTCATACTTCATCTGTCCTCTCTTCATCACTTTTTAAACCTGCATTCATGTGTGTGTATGTATGCACATGTGTATGTAGCTCTGTGCAATTTTATCTGATGTATAGTTTCATGTAACCATCTCCACAGTCATGATCTAGAACTGTTACATCACCACAGAAGAACTCCTTTGTGCTATTTTACATTTGCGTTATACTTAGAGATTTATTTATCTATCTATCTATTTTTGAAGCACAATTATAAAAGGTACTATGCTTTTAATTTTGGTTTCCATATGTTCATTACTAGTATATATAGTAATATGATTACTTTTTATATGGTAATCTTATATTCTACAACCTTGCTGATTTTGTTTATTAGTTCTATGAGCTTTTAGTAGATTCCTTGGGATTTTCTACATAGGCAATCATGTCATCTGCAAATAAGGACAGTTTTATCTTTCCTTTCTGATCCGTATGCCTTTTCTTTTATTTTCTCACCTTATTGCACTGGCTAGGACCTCCAGTACTATTGAATCAGGGTGGTGAGAGCAGACATTCATGCCTTGTTCCTGATCCTAGGTAGGGAAGCTTTCAGTCTTTTACTATTAAGTATGATGTTTGCTGTAGGATTTTTATAGAGGTTCTTGATCAAAATGAGGACGCTCTCCTTTATTCCTAATTTGCTGAGAGTTTTTGTCATGAATGGCTGTTGGATTTTATCGTATGTTTTCTGCATCTATTGATATGCTTATATGATTTGGCGAATGCCATCTATCCTGTAACTGCTGCCTTCCCCAAGTGCTCATTGCAGGTCTCATATTGCCAGTGGTAAAATATGTTAATCTAAAGAAGAGGAAGATTCTAGAGAAAGCAGTTTGGTGTATGAATTCATGTTACTGTTAATTCTACATCTATGAATGTTAAGAAGAATTGGTCAAATACTTGTTGAAGGTCTGATTGTTGTAATATTGTTGTAATATTTACTGAGGCAGGTATAGAGCAGAGAAGTTAAGATAATGCACTTTGGAGTCAGATTTTGTTCTAATATGGCCTTCATCATTTACTAGCTTGTGTGACCTTAGGCAGACTACTTAACTGGTCTAAGCCTCAGTTTCCTCATCTGTAAATGGGGCTAATAACTATCTCATGTTGTTGTGAGGATTAAATGAGATTATATATATATATATATATATATATATATATAAAATGCTTAACAGGTAATAGACATTTAATAAGTGATTGCTGTTGTTATTTTGTTGTTACAACAAAACAATATATTTTTGTATACAAAAAATAATACAAGTGTTTGTATATTTAACAGTAATTTATTAAACTCTCTTTAATATGCAACAGAGTTATATTAAGTGCAAATTCAGTCTTAGAAGAATGTACCATTTAATTTTCAAATATCCCATATATTTGAATAAAAGAATGAAAACTGGGCTTCCCTGGTGGCGCAGTGGTTGAGAGTCCACCTGCCGTTGCAGGGGACACGGGTTCGTGCCCCAGTCCGGGAAGATCCCACATGCCGTGGAGCGGCCAGGCCCGTGAGCCATGGCCGCTGAGCCTGCGCGTCCGGAAAAAAAAAAAAAAAAAAAGAATGAAAACTTTCTTCTCTTCCATCCATCCAAGATCAGTCAGTGTTTGGTCCTTACCCTCCCACTCCTTCCCTTTGCACCTGTCCTCTTTTTCTTCCTTTCTCCTTCCTCTTCATTTCCCTGTTTTTTTGTTAACAATCAAGCTGTCCTAGGTGAGCCAATTTCTACCACTCCACTCTTGCCTACTCTCATGGGAATTTCCTCTTTCCCTTTTTCCTTCATTTTACTTTTTCAGTTTCTCATAGTTCCCATAATTGTATTTTAGGCTATCTTTCTCTTTAATCTCTTCCATTTCCTTGGAGAACCTCAAGACGGCCCAGCAACCTCAGGACAGCCACTCCTCATGGTTTGCTCTCTTCTATTTCTGAGCCAAAAACGACCATGATCATGACTAAGCTATCTGAGAGACACCTGAATCCAAAGTAATAATAATAAAAAATTAGTGACATTAATGTCTAAAAGCCTGATGGTGCCCAGAATTCCTTAATAGAATCTCTACTAAATTTTCTACTTCTCTCCTCATTTTCTTTTAATTAAAACTTCTTTTCCTCAAATGACAGTATGAAGAAAAATTAAAAGCTCCAACTTAATTTTTGGTTAATTGCTACATTTCAAAAGAATTCACTTCTATTATTTTCTCAATGCAAATTTACAGTATTTCTGCCACTTTTATGAATTTTAAAAAGCTTTAATGGATTGGCCTGAGTCTAACCTCCTTTATAACATTCTTTCTAAAGGAAAATGCATTCTCCAAACTCCTCACAAACAAGCCAACTTTAGGAACCCACTCTGTTGGTAAATTGGGCCCTCCCTGTACTAAATGTTCCAACTTGTAGAGCATTGCAATTCTTTCAGGTATTTTAGAGAGCCAAACCAGCCTGTAAGTGTAGTACTTGGTTCATCCTCCTTGGAAAGAAACCCATCTAATTAGAGTTGCCATGACAATTCTGTTTTCATGCCATGTAACAAACTTATTGACCTTAAGTCAAGGTTGATGGAGCACAGGTACAAGTTGGTGACAGAAACCATCATCCATGATCTTAGAGTATTGGCTCCATTTCTCTCCTAGATGCTTTTCTAATTTATGCCCCTAACAAGCATGTATTAAGCACCTATTGTGTGGAAAGCTTATATAAGCCCATGAAATATCTACCATAAGAAGAAAGAAACAATGTAAAACCCTCTCTTGGGCATAGAATAGAATCCAAATACCTTACCATCACCTTCACGATCCACCCCTTGCCAGCACATCTGACCTTCTCCCACCCTCCCCTGTGCCCTGCACTTTGGCCTCGTTCGTTGACCTCTTTCTGTGCCTCTAGCACTCCAGGTTCTTTACCTACCATTTGAGCATTTGCACTTGCTCTTCCCTCTGCCAGAAAGGCTCTTTCCCCCCAGATGTTCACTTGCTTGGCTCCACTTTACCATATGGGTGTCAGTTTAAATCTGTTTCCTCAGAAAGGCTTTCCTTGATTGCACTGAAGTTGCCTCCCACATAAACAGTCATGCTCTTTAACGTTATGACATTTTATTTCCTTCTTTGTGCTTTCTGTTCTCCTCAATTATTTTATTATCATTTATTATTATATTGCTTGTCCCTTAGTAGAATGTAAACTCTTTAAGAGAAAGAACAATTGTCCTGTTCCTTGCCATGTCTATAAATATTTGTTGAATGAATGCATTGAGTGAGTGAATGAAGAAGAATTTCATGATGGTCAAGAAAGGCTCCATGGATTGCTGCTTACTTCTTTTGGAAAAGGTGATGGATATGACTGGACAGACATAATGGCCAGAAGGCATTTTATGTGTGAGGAATGATCTATACTAATCAGTACTGTGTGGAGGTCAAAGATCATTTGTTCAGTAAGAGCATTTTTGAGCATCCAGATGAACTGCAGTGAAGGGACCACTTGGAAGGTGGACGTGAAGGAAGCTGGATCAATGGATTTCAGAATGTTAAGGAAGTAGTTCAGGTTTGACCTGAGAGATACAGGGACTCACTCCAGATTCAAGAAAATAAACAGTGGGCCTACAGTAGAAAAAGCAGGAAGCCTAACATGCTTAAGCATTTCTCTATTTGAAGAAACATGTCTAAAGTTGTGGAGTCTCAGGGAAGAGGAGAGAAAGAGGGGCCAGTGAGACTAGTGACCTAGAAAGTTTAAAAAGAACCTTTAACTACGCTTTCCTCCAGGATAAGTTGGTTTTTGAAGTTCATTGAAAGTGTGATTTTTTCAAACATTTGACAGTGGATACCCACTAAATGAATTTATTTTTTAGTTTGGTTTGAATGTTGATTCTCTTTCCCATGAAAGAAACAATCAAGTACAGAAGCATTAGAACTCATTAGATAATAATAATAAATAACATTTTAAACTATGTCTGAGGCACAGGATTCTTTAATGCACTTTTCACAGTAACCCTGTGAGCTTTATTATTATCTCCATTTTACAGATGAGCAAAACTGAGGCTTAGGGAAGTTTTAAACAACTTGCCCTAAGGTCAGTGTACTAAGTGGATATTGGATTTCAAATCCTTGAGCCCATCAATTCCAGAGCAAGAGTTCTTAACCTCCTCATTTTTCTGGCTCATTCACACTTTAAGCTAATTTTTAAAAAGTTTTTATTTCATACCATGTATGTATCTCCATGCTTTTATTTGGGATGCTGACTTTCCTACTAAAAATAAATTACTTCTTTTTAGCCCACAAGTACATATTGCTTGCCTACTGTATTCAAGGTATTAAATAGCATATTAACATTAATTGAAAAGTCGCCTAGCCACTTATATATTGTATTACACTACAGAAAATTAAGTTCATTGAACTCATATTTCCTTTCCCTAAAATCCTCCTTGTGTGTCATATAACAGTAGATCTAATATAAACATAAGAATTGAAAGCATAATTTATATGGTTTGGGAATAGGGTTTTTTATGTTGATATTTAAAAAGAGAAAAAAGTTACTAGAATGAGGAACTGCCTTATATCTTTTACCTGGTTTCACCAATCATTTATATTTTGCCCCATTTGCCTTAGTATTCTGTGTCTCTGTATTTATATATTATGATTATTTTTAACTCAGCCATTTGAGTGTAAGCTGGGGACATGGACGTTACCCTAAATGCTTCAAATTGTATTTCCTAAGAACATGGCCTTCTCTTACATAGCCGCAGGGCAGTTATCAGGTCAGGAAATGTATCACCGACACAGCGCTATTATCTAATCCACAGTCCATATTCTAATTTTGTCAATTGTTCCCATAATATCCCCGTTAGCTATTTTTTGCTCTGGTCCAGGATCCAGTCCAGGATCACATGTTGCCTTTAGTTGTCGTGTCTCTTTGTTTTTCTTTTGTCTGGAATGGTTTCTCAGTCTGTCTTTATCTCTCTTGACCTTGACAGTTCCGAAGAGTACAGGCCAGTTGTTTTGTTCCTCAGTCTGGGTTCATTTGGTGCTTCCTCATGATTAGATTCAGATTATGAAATTTGGTAGCAGTGCTGCAGACATGGTGTGTGTCCCGAGTGCATCATACCGAGATGCGTGTGAAGTCAGTTTGTCCCAGGATTGGTGATGTCAGCTTTGATCGCTCGGTTAAGGCAATGTCCACAAGGTTTCTTCACTGTAATGTTACTAATTTTCTCTCTGTGATTAATAAGAACTTCATGGAGACAAGTGTTGAGACTATGTTAAGTATCCTCATCAGACTTTAAACCACTAGTTTTAACATCCACTGATGATTTTCTAGCTTCATCTTTCCTTCTACATTTATTAGTTGGCTTTCTACTGTAAAAAAGAGCTTTCCTCATTTATTTATTTATCCATTCATCTGTCAATAAAGGACTTAATGGGGCTTCTCTGGTGGCGCAGTGGTTGGGAGTCCGCCTGCCGATGCAGGGGACACGGGTTCGTGCCCCGGTCCGGGAAGATCCCACATGCCGCAGAGCGGCTGGGCCCGTGAGCCATGGCCGCTGAGCCTGTGCGTCCGGAGCCTGAAAAAAAATAAAAAATAAAGGACTTAATGACTCTGTTTTATTCCATAGAATATACGGCACTACTATCATTATTTACCTTGTTGCATAAAGAAAGATAAATTCATCTCATTGTATTTGCTTTAAAAAACAGTCGTATTTTGAGTGCTGTGTGGATTTCTATGGCTGCTGTAACCAATTGCCACAACGTTAGCAGCTTAAAACAACATCAATTTATTATCTTACAGTTCTGTAGGTCACTAGTCCAGTGCAGTTCTCACTGGCCTAAAATCAAGGTGTTAGCAGGCTGTATTCCTTTTTGGAGGCTCTAGTGGAGAATCTGTTCCCTTGCTCCCTTGGGATGCTGGAAGAATCCAGTACCTTGCAGTCATAGAAGTGACATCCATGTCCTTGCTGGAGGTCGGCTGAGGGCCTTTCCTAGCTTTTAGGGGCTGCCTGCCTTCATTGGCTCATGGCCCTCTTCCTCCATCTTCAAAAACAGCAGATCCAGTCCCTCTCACACTTCAAATCTTTTCTGTCTCTTCTTCCATTGTCACATCTCTCTCACCTACTCTTCTGTTGCCTCTTCCACT
This sequence comes from Tursiops truncatus, assembly GCF_011762595.2. NCBI lineage: Eukaryota > Metazoa > Chordata > Mammalia > Artiodactyla > Delphinidae > Tursiops > Tursiops truncatus. The sequence continues at coordinate 66,969,658 of NC_047047.1, read as the reverse complement.
TTTAAGGACTCTATGAACAGATTGGGCCCACTCAGGTAATCCAGGATAGTTGTGTCAAGGTCCTTAAGCTTTATCGCATTGCAAGGTCTCTTTTGCCACGTAAGGTAACATGTCCACAGGTTCTGGCGATAGAGCGTGGGCATCTTTGGGGAGCCATTATCCTGCCTCCACAAATGCTTATCCTTGTTCAAGGCTTGTGCTAGGAGCTTACTTCTATTTAATCAGACAAAACGTCAGGCAGAGGATCACAAGCAAAGAAACTGTTCAGTGAGAGATTGTTTCATGTTTAGTTCAAAGGAATAGGCTTGTAGTCGCAAGTGGGAGCTGAGAAAAACATGTAGTAGTAACAGGGCCTCCACAACTGTGCTTGAAAGGTTGGACAGACCATTGAGGAGTCAAGCGAGCATGTAGGGCTTCATGTCCAAGTGTCCCTGTTGCAAAATAAAACTGTGGTGCTGCTCTCTGCAGGGGCTTCACTGGACCCAGGCTGGTGAGCGGAATCATGTTGGACGGTAATGGCTCAGTGTTCCTGTCTCCTGGATTTAGTACCTGCCCTCTTTACAGCATCTAGACCTGCTGCTTCTGAATAATGTGCTTGCGTCAGCTAGTCACTCTTTCTTAATTTTGTGCCAGAGAAGTTTGTACATCAAGATTGGATCTTTCCGGTGTTATAGGATTTCTCGTAAAGCTTCTTTAATAAGAGATACTCCCAGCTTTCTGAATCAAATAGCTACCTATCTGTATACACCACTGCATTAGACCAGAGTGGAATGATGGAACCGAAAGAGATCTGAGAGTTAGTTGGCCCCATCCTCATTGAGCATATAAGGAAACTGGACAACAGAAAAGCTAAGTGATTGCTAAGGCCCCACCGCCAGATGGTCTGTGGTGGGAGGCCAGGGGTTGGGTGGTGGTGAAATGTGTGGCTTTAGGAATTAAATGTCCTGGCTCAATCCAGTGTCCATGATTTACCAGATGAGTTAATTGAGTCAGTTACTTAACCTGCCAAGCCTTACTGTTTATCTGTGAAATATATCAACCTTACAGGGCTTTCGTAAGGATTAAATAAACAGAATAAATGAGAGTTCTCAGTACAATGCGTGGCTCCCAGAAAGTGTTCAGTATGTGTTAGCTGTTATGACTGTTCTTCCAAATAATGGTGGGAATCAGGTCAATAATATGGAGTCCCCACGTCCTCGGGAATTTTAGGTTCCCAACCCCAGAAGCAAACTGTACTACTCTGCTCACCACTCAGGTGCTCCCTTCATTGGGTCCTTGCCCTTCCCTTTCCACCCTCGCCTGCCAAGTTCAGGACCTTCTGTTCTTTACATTCACTTCTGTTTATACCCTGGTCCCCCTCATCCACACACAGGTAATAAATGGCAACTGTAACTTTCCAGTGGTACCGAAGAACGGAGTACACAGGGTAAAATGTCACAGTTGTGTCAGACCATAGCTTCCCCTTAGTCAAGGTTACTCTGCAGCATGATCTCCTCAGCCCCAAGTGGAAAGTGGAATAAAAACTCCTCTGCACTTGGATTTCCCTCAGGTGATCTAGACCTATTGTCCTCTCACCATCACTGCCCACCTCCCCATACCCACACCTACTTCCTCCACTTATTTCTTTTACCCTGTCAGTCTGTCTGTCTCTACACACACACACACACACACACACGCGCATGCACACGCACACGCACACGCACACACACACTGAGGCCCAAGGAAGGTCTCTAAGACACCCAGGCAGACCCTGTTTTCTCTGATTCTCTCCGTTTTCTGCCTCTGTTTCTTTCCATTCCCGTCTGGGGGCTGCGCTATAGCTATCTTCTTCCCTATGCTCGGGGCTTCTCTGGCCTGTGTGGTACCACCCTCTTCCTTAGGACAATCAATGAGCCTCAAGTCTTCACCTCAGTGAAAATAGGGGAAATACGATTTACTGGGAAATGCAAAGCAGGTAGACTCCGTGTTTTCACAATGTCGTTCCTGCTGGCTCTTTTTGGGTTTCTGTAGTTACTGTTGTTGCTTTAGTTTAGTCACAGAAATGGTATGATACATTGCATACCAGTCTGCAACTTGCTTTCTTCTCCTTTAACAATACATCACGGCCAGTTTTCTAACTCAGGACCTGTAAGTCACTGTCATTCTTTCTCGTGGCTGCATCAGAAGATTTTACTCTAATGGATTCAACGCTGCAACTGACAGATACTTCAGTTGTTTGAAATTTGTTGTTTACGTTTGTGATTTGGTCCTACCCATACGAACCTGTCATTTATTCTCTAGGAATTGGCTTTCAGTCCTCACCCTGCTGAGGAGGCTCCAGTCTCTCAGAATATGCCCGATAGCATATGTTGAGTCTGGAGGACAGTTGGTGTGTTTGCTGCTCAGGCAACGAGCATGGCTGCAGCTTTGTAGTTTGAGGATATAATGTGAGTGAGTGTGAGGGCTCCTCTGGCTCTGAAGGGACCCTGATCCCATGTTAGTGCCCAGTAAAATGAGAAAGTACTCAGAAGAGACAGTTGTCCTGAGTTTGCCGTCACCTGTATTGAGAAGCAGTCTCGGTCCGACTGGGAAGGAGAGGTGCTGATGTGAGCCCAGCCCGCTCCTGAGGGGCTGTAAGCTCTGAGTTGGACCACTGAGCCCTGCATACTTTGATGCTCAGAATTTGCCAGGTGGCCCCGAAATTGTGGATCCCTCCTCTGCCTTTCTCCTCGAAGATTATCCACATGGGCTTCTATGGGATTGTTATTTTTGGAGAGTACTCAGGACTCTTGAGAGCTATAGAGTGTCTTAAACTGAACCCTTACATCAAGGGGTCCATTCAGCGTGTTCTTTTGTGTGAATGGGTGAAATTGATGCCACTGATGCCATGTTGATACACTCACTACTGCAGGGTCAGGATTCAATAGCTATGGTTCAGTCATACTTTTTATTTATTTACTTTTAAAATATTTATTTATTTATTTATTTGGCTGTGTCTGGTCTTAGTTGCAGCATGCAGGATCTTCGTTGTGGCGTGCGGGATCTTTCACTGAGGCGCACAGGCTCTTCAATTGCAGCTCGTGGTCTTAGTTGCCCCGCGGCATGTGGGATCTTAGTTCCCCAACCAGGGATCGAACCTGTGTCCCTTACATTGGAAGGCGGATTCTTAACCACTGGACCACCAGGGAAGTCCCAGTCATACTTTTTAAATAAGTCATGTTGACAGCTCCCTCTGTGCTATTAGTATTGCTCTGTTAGTAAATTTTGAGTGTTTTGGTTTTAAAAGCTTAAGAAAATGATAGTAGTCAAAATTCTGAAGCAACCAAGAAAGTGAGTTGCAAAGAAATTATTAGGCCAATTTCATTTATATCTGACCAATTAAATTGGCATCATCCTTGTCTACATTTACCAGAACTCGTTTCCTTCCTGACTCAAACTTTCTCCTTCTGTTGCATCTTGTGTCACTGGGTTAAAGAAAGAAAACACACCTGCCTTCTGGGGTTGTCATGTTCCCCGCAAACCCAGATTTCCCTGAGCTGCCTGGACCAATGTGCTGTCCTGGGCCTCCTGCTGCGCCTCACCAGGCGTGCCCTGCAGTCTTTGTCTGGGAGTATGTAGACCTGTGTTTACTGTTGTGGCTGTTTTGAATCATCTATTTTAGAGAACTGGATAGAAATAGCATTTAGGGCTTCCCTGGTGGCGCAGTGGTTGAGAGTCCGCTTGCCGACGCAGGGGACATGGGTTCGTGCCCCGGTCCGGGAGGATCCCACGTGCCGCGGAGCGGCTGGGCCCGTGAGCCATGGCCGCTGAGCCTGCGCGTCTGGAGCCTGTGCTCCGCAACGGGAGAGGCCACAGCGGTGAGAGGCCCGCGTACCGCAAAAAAAAAAAAAAAAAAAAGAAATAGCATTTAAACTGATGGAGGTATTTTTTGAAATAAGAGATACAGGTAAATAAATTATGATATTCAGAAGCAGTCTGCGGTTTTGCACAGATGGGTGTTAACAGAACTGAACTCCTACTTCCTTCATTAGTAAGTAAACAATTTATTTAGTAAAATAAAATGTTTTTTAAATGACAGGAATCTACTCAATACATGTTGTTTTTGTTAAAATTCTGACTACGCCTCTTCAGTCCCTCACCTCTTCAGATTCCCAGATGTCCTTTTTCATCATCTTTTTCCTCAATTCCTTCTCCCCAGTGTCTCCAGAAAATGGGTCCTCCCACTTTCCGGGTGGGTTTTGGAGCATGCCTTGTGGAGGACTGGGGCTTCTGCAGACGGGAGCAGCGCCCCCATCCAGCAGACGTGTGGTGTTTTGGTAGAATGATAACTTCTGTATTCACATTTGTGGTCCTTTCCAGGGGCGGTAGCTGGGACAGGGACCAGGCGCCTCAGCTGCAACAGCAGAATGTGGAGCAGAGGCGGGGCTTCTGCGCAGGCGCTAGCCTGCGGTCCCCGCTTCCCTTCACTGCCTTGCCTTGGTCCTACTCTCTGTCCTGTTGGGCAGAATGGGGATGTGGTGGGGAGGAGGGGCAGGAAGACGGGCAGCTGGAATGACATGGATGACTTGGCTTTTAAAGGGGGAGCTGGAGGCTTCCCTGGTGGCACAGTAGTTGAGAGTCCGCCTGCCAATGCAGGGGACACGGGTTCGTGCCCCGGTCCAGGAAGATCCCCCATGCCGCGGAGCGGCTGGGCCCGTGAGCCATGGCCGCTGAGCCTGCGCGTTCGGAGCCTGAGCGTCCGGAGCCTGTGCTCCGCAACGGGAGAGGCCACAACAGTAAGAGCCCCGCGTACCGCAAAAAAAAAAAAAAAAAAAAAAAAAAAAAAATGCCTGTTAGCCGAGAAGGTCCTTAACTCGTAAGGATCAAAGACTCCTCCTTCTGTATGTTTGACATGGTAATTCTTCTGATGGTGCCGGGGCAGTTGAAAACCTGTCCTGTTAGTTCACATCAGGACCGGCTACAGGATTTTTTTTTTTCTTAAATCACACATTTTTCCATCGTAAGATTCTAATATGTTACCCTAGAAGAGGGACGGGAGGAGAGAGATTTCTTCTCCTCTCCCTTCTCCTCTCCCCAAGAGAATCTCTGGAGGATATCACATCACTTGGGTGTTCTGGGACAGCTGAAGGCGGCCGGTCACTGCCTAGTGGCTTGTCTGTGGTCCGCTCATGTCTGCTTGTATCTGCTAGAGATGATGTTCGAGAGCAGACTGACTTCCAACATTAACCAGCATCGCATGTGACTACGCCGTGTGAACCAAACCAAAACAACAAAAGTACTTCCCTTCATGCCCTGAACAGTTGGGTTTACCAAGTTAGTCACAAAAGATAAAATCACTACATCAAAAGTGCTCAACCCCTAACTGGTGTTTTCATTTACGATGACTATTGGCCAGCTGTTGTTAAACATTAACGATTAACACATATATCCTAAGGACAGGGAATAGTGACTTCCCAGCGTTTGGGGGTTGCGGCACCTTATCGTTGTCTCTGAATGGTTTGGATGTTGGGCACGTGTTTTTAATTTTTAAAAAAAAAAAAACACTTTAACTTTACACAAATCCTTTTGTGATAAGTACAGACATCATCAGAGCCAGACCCGAGAGTTGCTGTCGCCTATAAGCTGAATATGTCTTTTCAATGTCTGCACGCAAATTCAGTCTGAACTTTCTCTGGCTTGCTAAAATTTGGGGTGCTTCGTGCTCCAGTCAGTGGTACTTGGAGTGATGGCACCTCTCGACCGCAGAAGTACGCCTGAATAATGCTTTAGGCCTCTGCTGACAACCCCGAGCTCTCACAAAACTTTGAAGGTTTGGCCCGCATACCATCAAGAAGCCAACATCCCCATCCTAAGTACAGACCTAGCTTAAGGTTAACAGTAAGACCAACATTTTATTGCTTCATTTTCCTATTAAGCTCTGGGTCGCTGATTGAAGCAGAATTCCAGTGTATTGACACATCACCACATTGTTAACACGATAGGGAGGATTTGATTATGGGAGAACAAATCCAAAAACGGTAAATTGGCAAAAAAAAAAAAAAAAAAAAAAGAATCTGGGGCCTTGCTTCTCAAGGCAGCTTTTGTGGTTGCATTCCTTTATTTGATGTGGTTCTCTCCTTCTCCTGTGCCAAACGGTGCAATGTGGGGAAAATGATGAAGTTGCAGAAAAGGGCGGGCGGGGGGTAGGGGCACAGGAGGAAATAGGGAGTGAACTGTTTAGTGACAGGAGAAAGAAGACAGAGCTTAGGGATCAAAGACAAAAATACCTGTCTCTCCAAGCAGGAAGCAGAAAGAAACACAGGAGTCCTTTCCCCGTGCCCAGGTAAAGACTGAGCCACTATCAGCTGGCACCTTTCAGGCCAACCCGGCCGAGGGCAGTAGACAGAGCAGCTGAGAGCTGCCTACAGGCAAAAAGAACACAGCTTGAGGTCAAGGCTGAGCACTGTGCATTACCAAGAACAGCGGGGGTTAGCCTAGGAGGGCCAGGGGGAAGAGGGCTGGGGAACAAAGGCCACCTCCCATCAGCAGCTTATGGGAACCAACACGTTTAAACAGCAGCCAACCTTGGAGGCAAGTCCCAGGGCAGCATTGGAACCTAAATGAGGAAAAAGGTTTCCATGCAGGAACAGGATTTTATTTATTTACAATTTTCAGGCTGGGCAGCTTTTCTACTGTGTGGTTTGTGACTACCCAAAGTGACATTTTCTGAATTTTAAAATTATCTCTTTTTGCACTGTGAAAAGAGCATATATGATTCATCTTAATATTTCTGAGGATCAGTCGCCAGCGAACAGCTAGTATTTCGGGTGGGAGGAAGGCTTTTGTAGGCAGCGTTTTCACCTAGCATAGAAGTAAAAGCACCAGAACATGCCTCAAGCGTCATTTGAGATCATATAAATAGCTCCCTCTTGCACAGTTCTAATCCAGTATCATTATGAGAACTCCCACAGTCCACGAGTTGCCTAACGTTCACCTCACCCTTGCCTGGCAAAGGCTAATGCTTGTGGTTTACCTGCTGATCGAATACGGTTTCTAAGAGGTTTGACCCAAGGGCCCACTTTTCATTTTGGCTAATCTAATCTAGGTCTTTGGGCCTGTATTTCTTCCTGGATATTTTTCCTACCTTCAGCATCTGTAGAACTTTCAAGTGATCCTTTAGTCCTAGATCAAGAGTCAGAAAACTACAGCCCGCTGGTTGGATCTGTCTTGCAGCCTGTTTTGTATGGCCTGCGAGCTCAGAATGATTTTTACATTTTTTAAATGGTTAGAAAAACATTTAAAGAATAATATTTTGTGACTTGTAAAAATCGTGTGAAATTCACATTTCAGCTTTCATACATAGAATTTTATGGGAACACGGCCGTGCACACTCGTTTACATATTGTGTATGGATGCCTTCCTGTTACAGCATCAGAAGTTAGTAGTTCCGACAGAAACCTTAGGGCTGCAAAGCCAACAATACTTACTACCTGGCCCGTTACTGAAAAAGTTTGCCAACCCCTGTCCTAGACCCTTAAAACCTTCTTTTTCACAGTGACTGTTTCAGAAAAAATAATATACATTTACTGACTTCTAATGTCCATTTTGGAAATTTAACTCTCATATCTTTCCTTACTTATTCTTTCAACTTTAATACCACAGATATTTATTGAGTGCCTACAATGAACTTGGCCTTATTCTTATTTCTGGTGTTTTAGCAGTAAACAGAACAAAGATCCTCGTTCTGGAGGAGTTTACATTCTAGTGAAGGGTGATGGGAGGAGACAGTAAACAAATACAATATGTAGAATGTTTTACGGAGATAAACGCCATTTATACGCCGTTAAAAAAAAGTAAGACAAGGAAGAGAGGTTACTGGAAAAGGTGGGTTATTTTAAATAGGTTGTTGAGGAGGCCTTACTGAGAAGGTGGTTTGAGTAAGACCTGAAGCAGAGGAGGAAGCCCAGTAGATGGCTGGGAAGAGAGTTGCAGGCAGAGGAACAGCAGAAGAACTGAGCCAGTGCGCCGAGATGGAGCAGCCCCAGCTTATCCTTGGAGGCAAGAATCCAGAGGAGAAGTTACGTTAGATTGGACTGGGCCTAAGGAACCAATCGGTTGGAGCTGCCGTGGGCTGAAACGGGATGAGAGCAGGAGCACTAGGTTTTGCAGGCAGAGTGTGCTGGTGAGAAGGGTAAGTTTGATGTGCATTTTAGACATCCAAGTGGAGGCGTTCAGTAGGCAGTTGGCCATGTGAGTCCTGAGTTCAGGAAAGGTCTGAGCGAGAATATAAATTTAGAAGTTGTCAGTATAAAAGAGGTATGTTAAGCAAGGAAACTGGCTGAGATTCAGGCTCAAACCCCAGACCTTTCCTTCTCTCCAGGACATCTCTCACTCCATGACTAAACAGAACTTCTTTTTTAACCTTGAATTTTCTTTCCTGCCCACTTCGCCATTGGCGATGCATCAGGATGGACCATCATAGCTTCTTATTCCCTCTCCAGGCAGATGCCGTTTTACCAGCAGATATCCCAGGCAGCCCGAAGTATGAAATAGGCTTTTCTCATATCGGGGCAAAAAGCTGCTCTCTGTGGTCCACGGTCTGCCGTCTGTGGAGTTCCTAGCCTATGATTATGTGCCTTGCCGTGTTGAGTAGTCTCTGTGTCCTCCTCCCTTCCAGCCCCAGTCTTGTTTTACTGCTCTTTGCCTTGCCTTTTGGTTACCTGCATGTGACTAGACTTCATTTTGCCCATGTACACACTTAGCAGTTATCATCTTTTTTCTAGTTGTTTCCATGAATGTCGCATCTCCCGTACTAGGCCTGGAGCTCCTTAAGAGCATATCTCTGCTTTCTTCGTCTTCCTGCTTTTGTCCACAGTGCCTTTCAAATAGTCAGTGACCTAATGCCTCGGGGATGGGAGGCAAATTTGCTTTTACCACACACCTTCTGGTCCTCAGTCCCTGTTGTGCATCCTCAGGGTGAGGTACAGAGCAGGGTGTGAGGACCACCTGCACCTGCATCCTCTAGGGAAGCAGGTCCCACCTCAGACCCGCTGAACTTAATCAATCAACTTCTCTGGGGTGGGGCCTGGGTATCTGAGCTTTTAATAGGCTCCCTAGACCATTCTTACGCAATCATGAAAATAACGCAGAGGAAAGATTCCAATCTCACTTTGACTGTTGCCAGGCTTAAACCTTGGACAAGGCATCCATTTCAAGCCTCAGTCTTCTCATCTCTATAGTGAGTATATTAATACTTGTTACCTACTGTGTAAGGCTGTTGTAAAAATCCAAATGAGGAGCACTTTGGAAACAAATTGTAAAGCGCTGTGTACCAGTAGCCTGGCTAACCGCATCTGGTATCTTTTCATTTCTTTGTGTGTGCAAGCCAGGCTCCAGCTACCTATAGATTAGCTCTTTGAGCCCAGTGATGTGTGTGTGAAGTTGCCTCATGCTGTTCATAGGACTGAGCTTTTAGTAAATGCCAGCAAACAGGAATCAGGTGGGTACACTTCTCTACCTGGTCAGGCAGAGGGAATTTTTTCTCTGCCTCTTCTTTTGACCATCATTAAAACCTGTGTGCAGTGAGGAGGAGGGAGTTATAAAAATGCTTGTGGGTTTAGTCTAGGGTAACTATTGTATGCATTGATTTCCCCCCCCAGCTTTATTGAAGTATAATCGACAAATTAAAATGTAAGATATTTACAATGTACAACGTAATGATTTGATATATGCATGTATTGGGGTTTTTTTTCAGTAAGTATGTTTCAAAAGTAATTCATAGGAAAAATAACCTCTACCTGTGCAGTAGCAGAGCAGTAAAGCCATTCATTGGAGCCTCAAAGTTCTAACAAACGCAGAATAATTCACTCATTCCTAAAGACTAGTATTTGAAAATAGTTTCTCTTCTTAAAGAAATTTTGGTGGAATCGTACTGCAGGTAACAGGCCAGGGATCAAGATACAACAAGAGGAAACCAGCTTTTCTTTCCCTTTGCTTGTTCATGTCTTGCGTGGCCGGGCATCATTATAAGTAGTTCATACCATATCTTTTTTTCTTTTTTAACATCTTTATTGGAATATAATAGCGTTACAGTATTGTGTTAGTTTCTGCTGTATAACAAAGTGAATCAGCTATATGCATACGTATATCCCCATATCCCCTCCCTCTTGCGTCTCCCTCCCACCCTCCTTATCCCACCCCTCTAGGTGGTCACAAAGCACCAAGCTGATCTCCCTGTGCTATGCGCTGCTCCCCACTAGCTATCTATTTTACATTTGGTAGTGTATATGTGTCCACGCCACTCTCTCACTTCGTCCCAGTTCGTTACCCTTCCCCCTCGCGTCCTCAAGTACATTCTCTACATCTGTGTCTTTATCCCTGTCCTGCCCCTGGGTTCATCAGAACCATTTTTTTTTTTTTAGATTCCATATATATGTGTTAGTATATGGTATTTGTTTTTCTCTTTCTGACTTACTTCACTCTGTATGACAGCCTCTAGGTCCAACCACCTCACTACAAATAACTCGATTTCGTCTCTTTTTTGTGGCTGAGAAATATTCCAGTGTATATATGTGCCACATCTTCTTTATCCATTCATCTGTCGATGGACACTTAGGTTGCTTCCATGTCCTGCTATTGTAAATAGAGCTGCAATGAACATTGTGGTACGTGACTCATTTTGAATTTTGGTTTTCTCAGGGTATATGCCCAGTAGTGGGATTGCTGGGTTGTATGGTAGTTCTATTTTTAGTTTTTTAAGCGACCTCCGTACTGTTCTCCATAGCGGCTGTGTCAATTTACATTCCCACCACCAGTGCAAGAGGGTTCCCTCTTCTCCACACCCTCTCCAGCATTTATTGTTTGTAGATTTTGTGATGATGGCCCTTCTGACTAGTGTGAGGTGATACCTCATTGTAGTTTTGATTTACATTTCTCTAATGATTAGTGAAGTTGAGCATCTTTTCATGTGTTTGTTGGCAATCTGTATATCTTTTTTGGAGAAATGTCTGTTTAGGTCTTCTGCCCATTTTTGGATTGGGTTGTTTGTTTTTTTGATATTGAGCTGCATGAGCTGCTTGTATACCTTGGAGATTAATCCTTTGTCAGTTGCTTCATTTGCAAATATTTTCTCCCATTCTGAGGGGTGTCTTTTTGTCTTTTTTATGGTTTCCTTTGCTGTGCAAAAGCTTTGAAGTTTCATTAGGTCCCATTTGTTTATTTTTGTTTTTATTTCCATTTCTCTAGGAGGTGGGTCAAAAAGGATCTTACGGTGATTTATGTCATGGAGTGTCCTGCCTATGTTTTCCTCTAAGAGTTTGATAGTGTCTGGCCTTACATTTAGGTCTTCCATCCATTTTGAGTTTATTTTTGTGTATGGTGTTAGAAAATGTTCTAATTTCATTCTTTTACATGTAGCTGTCCAGTTTTCCCAGCACCTTATTGAAGAGGCTGTCTTTTCTCCACTGTGTACTCTTGCCTCCTTTATCAAAGATAAGGTGACCGTATGTACGTGGGTTTATCTCTGGGCTTTCTATCCTGTTCCATTGATCTATATTTCTGTTTTTGTGCCAGTACCATACTGTCTTGATTACTGTAGCTTTGTGGTATAGTCTGAAGTCCGGGAGCCTGATTCATACCAAATCCTAATAGAACATCTGCTAAGTTCATTTGTCATTTTTCAGGGATTTAAAAGCTTTTCCATATGCTAACAGAATCCTTATGGTAGACATCTGTTAAGATTGTCCCTCAAAGGCTTTTCTGAGATGTTAACAAACTTAAACACATTTCTGAACAAAAACTTGGTGAGTGTTCATGTCATTAGACAGACTCTGTAATTACAATATTCTCGTCTTTTGTATTTAAGTATAATGTTTCCTTGCTTGCATTTCACCTCCTCTCTCCTGGAAAGTGTCCATCAAGTTCTCTGGCCCTCAGAGTTTCCAGGGGTTCATTTGCCTAGAATGAAAACGTCCCTAACCACTTCAGTTCAGGTACCTAAATAAGTTTAATTAATATTCCTGGAAACAGCCTTACAGGCTCAGTCAGCCCAGGCATCTGCCTGAAACACCCAAACCAGGAGGAGCCTGATGGATCTGACACATGTGGAACCAGACGTCACAAAAGTGATCATTGAAGACCTAAGCGTGGGGTAGATTTAGGTCAGAGAGACCTGGATTTAGATGCCCTTCTGCCATTTTACCACCTACGTGATTTCAGAGATGGTTATGTAGCTTCTCTAAGCTCTAGCCTTCTCATCTGTATAATGGGGTAGCACCTCTCTCAGAGACTGATGTGAAGAGGAGAGGATATCATGTAGGAAAAGCACTTGGTATAGTGCCTAATACATAGTACTTCATAAATGGAGCTATTATTCACTACTCCATTCTGTGGAGAATTCATTTTACCAACTAAATCCCTCATATTGCCTTTGAAACTCTCTTTATTTATACTGTGACTAAGCAAAGAATACCTGATTCAAATTATCCATGTAGTATGCCTTCACATTTTTTTTTTTTTTTTTTTTTTTTTCCGGTACGCGGGCCTCTCACTGTTGTGGCCTCTCCCGTTGCGGAGCAACAGGCTCCAGACGCGCAGGCTCAGCGGCCATGGCTCATGGGCCCAGCCGCTCCGCGGCATGTGGGATCTTCCCGGACCGGGGCACGAACCCGTGTCCCCTGCATCAGCAGGCGGACTCCCAACCACCATGCCACCAGGGAAGCCCCACATTTTTAAATTACTCTATTTCATAATTCCATAACCTTCTAAGTAATTTAACTTAGCAATTTCAACTTCTTTAGACTTTGCTCCAAATAGGAACATTTTCTGAGTGTTTAATCATACTTATCATTGTCTCAGAACATTTCCATTTTTATATGTCCCTCTAAAAATGGGAAACAAGAAATGGAATACAGTGCTCTAAGAAGACCTGATTTTATGCTGTGAAGTATGTTTAGTGGAAATATTAGATCAGGTGCATAAATGTAATACAGCCAGGCCTACACTGATGCTTCAGTGAACCTCTCATCCAGTGCGACTCCCCAAATTTTCTCCTACTTATAAACTTAACTTGTCATTCTGATCTTTTATTTTCTTCTCCTGTTATATTCATTGAGTTTTTTTCCATTTTGAATTACAGCCTGATTTTGTTTAACTGAGCAGTGGAGAGACTCTTAAGATGGCTCCAAGTTGAATCTATAAAATGAGACAAGGGCTACAGCAGCTCTAGAAAATGCTTTACTAGGAAAAAGAAAATCCAGTTAGGAAAAAACAAAAACAAAAAGCAGACTGTTTCCATGGTGTAGTGTTTATGTACTTTTGGGTTTTCAGAACCTACATATGATTTTTTTTTTTTTAATCCTACCCAGTTAACTTCTTGTGACAGATGATATCTTAAGAAAAAGTGAGATGACAAGGTGATGAATTTCATGTATGAAGGCTTTTTGAGGATAATTTCAGCCGCTTATACTACTGTTTCAGTACGTAGGTAGGGATTAGTAGGGGTAAGAGTTTTAGAAATTCCATACCATCCTTCTTATGAAAGAATTTCTAAAGAAGAAGGACACAGGCTTTGGAACCAGAAAGACTGGGATTCAAGCCTATGTCTGCAACTTACTTGCTGGGTAATCTTGGACAAGATACTTAGACTCTTAGAACCTCAGTTTCCTCATCTGTAACTTGGGCTAATTAGGTCTATCTGGCAGAGTTCTTGGGAGGTTTAGAGAAAACGAAATGCCTATTAGAGTGCCTGGCAAAAGTAGATACTCAATAAATAACAGTGACTTTTGTTTTATTGTAATGGCTTTCCTGGCAAGCCACCAGGAAACATACTCTGTCATTATAGAGTGCCCTAGATTCTTGAGGTCCCTGGCATTTCTGTACCTTGAAAGGAATTAACAGTGGTGCCCTAGTCACATATTCAGAATGGAAAACTCAAGTCCTTAAACAGATTTAGGCATACAGTTCGTGTTTGTTGGATTGAATCGAAGGCTCACCTTTCTTTAGATTTCTCTTAGCTTGGGGCCTAGTGGCTGCTGGTGTCCATCTATCATCCTTGAAGTTCCCCATTTCCATGCTTCACCCTCCAACACTCCCCTGAATCATACTATGGAGGAGGCAACCAGGGCAACTTCAGAACCCAGTTCAAAGGCAGAAGGGGACACTAAGGCCGATTGAAGCATCTCTGACCTAACCCTGGACATAGAAAACTCACACAAGAGGCATTCTTGAATAACGTCTCTCTTGGGGTGCATGGTGCTATTTTAATATTAGTGTAACTCTAATTGTTACTTTAACCCTTGAGAGAGATGGGTCCTTTTGAGAGTAGTGTTATCCCCGCTGCACTCATGGAAAGTTGAGTAAGACCAAAGAGAGCAAACTTGGCAGCAGCAAGAACTACAGTTGAAAATCATTGGCCCTTCTTGTTTTCTCCAGTGCCAAATCATGTTTTCTTCATTTTATTTGGCCAGTAAGGTAAAGCCCAACATGGGGAGAAGGGAGTTATTATTCCATAATGAGTTAAAACCCTATTGTCCCAAGTCAAGCTTGCAGACAGGCTGACTGCCTGCATTTTTCCATGTCAAAATGCTCAAAGATATTTCCTTTATGCTGTTGACTGTAGCCAATCCAAGTCTTCAATATTAGAGGCGCTCTGAATATTTGCTGACAGAGCAAGGTCCACAAGGGCTCAATTAGCTGTATTTGCATGGAAACAATAGTATTAGTACATAGACAGTTCTTATATTTGACTTTTAGAGCCAAGGAGACAGACCTGGAAATGTTTTTCTGGCTAACTTTCGGTCTGTTCAACTCCACTGTTGGAAAGGTTTCTCGAGCTCTGGCCTTGTCCTTCTAATTTCTATCCACAGATTCAGTTTCAGTTCTAAGAATTATCAAGCAGTTTCATGTTTCATTACAGTCCATAAAGAGATAGACGGTGCTTTCTCATCAAAGCAGCCCTTTTCACCCGTTTCTTCTCCCAAGTTCAGCCTGAGACCCTGTCACACCAATTTTGGTTCCCCACCTTTTAGCCCTGCTTTCTCCCTGCACCGCTCCAGAGATCAGAAGAGTCTATAGCCAGTGGTCCCTTTCATCTCCCCCTCACCCCTTCCCCAGCCCCAACTCAGCCACTTAGTGAGTTAGTGAGGCCCTGCTTCTCACCAGCCAGCCCTGCATTCCTGGGAATGGCTGAGTGAGGCCGGGCATCCCTGCACAGGGTGAGTTTTCTGTTGTACATGCTCAGCCCAGTATTTCTTGATTCATGAATATTAAAGGATTCGAGATCACAAGGCCTTACCTCCTCCATCTTGCACACTTTGAAAACATAATAGCTCTTTTATTTCAAGGCACTTGACTTTGTTTATTCAGTGCGATCAGGGCAGCATTCAGGCTATAGCAAGCCTGTTAAATATTTACCAATGAGGCGGATATTTATACATGAATCAGTGGCACTTATCAGCGTGTGATGCTGGAAGTCAGGTTCAGAGCCCTCACAGGCAGAGAAACTGCTGAGTTAAATAAAGCGTGCAGTGAGTGTCCTTTAAAAACTCAACTCTCATTTAAAACTATCCTTGCTGGTATCTGAAGTGCTTCACACATTGAGGCTTCCCCTGCACAGCTAAGTCATTCACGATTGGACATGACAGAGTGGTCGGTCCCTCACATCCAAGAGGCAGTGAATCCGGTTGTTTGATGGTTGGGGTGGGAGAGTACTGAGGTGTGAACAAAATCGGGAGGAATACTTGTCCTGCTGCCTTGTGGAAAGTTGTAAGGGGAGATGGGCTGTACAGCACAGTGCCTGCTTCGGTGGTGGTCTGAGTGCTTCTAGAAGCCCTTTAGCCTCACTGGAATCCTGACCCTGCTCACTTACCAGCCATACCCACTGTGTCTTTCCATCCCTGTAGCCCTTTTTTTTTCCCCTAAGATTTAATTTTTTATTTATTTTTGGCTGCATTGGGTCTTCATTGCTGTGTGCAGGCTTTCTCTAGTTGCAGCGAGCTGGGGCTACTCTTCTTTGCGGTGCGCGGGCTTCTCATTGCGGTGGCTTCTCTTGTTGCGGAGCACCGGCTCTAGGTGCGCGGGCTTCAGTAGTTGTGGCGCATGGGCTTAGTTGCTCTCTTCGTTGCAGTGCGCAGGCTTCTCATTGTGGTGCCTTCTCTTGTTGCAGAGCATGGGCTCTAGGCGCACGAGCTTCAGTAGTTGTGGCACGCAGGCTCAGTAGTTGTGGCTTGTGGGCTCTAGAGCGCAGGCTCAGTAGTTGTGGCGCACGGGCTTAGTTGCTCTGTGGCATGTGGGATCTTCCCAGACCAGGGATCAAACCCATGTCCCCTGCATTGGCAGGTGGATTCTTATCCACTGCGCCACCAGGAAGTCCCCTTGTAGTAGCCCTTTCAAGATTAAAATCCCCCCTGCTCTCAGGGAGGCACATAATTCAGCAGTAACAGCAGCCTGGACTCTGGCAACAGGCTTCCCTGAGTTCAGATCCTGGCTTTACCATTTCCTAGTTGTGTGGACCCAGGGAAATTTCTTCTGCTCTCTGAGCCTCAATTCCTTCACTTGTAAAATCACAGTGATAATTCCCACCTTGTTGAATTGTGGAGAGGATTAAATTAGATAATGAGAAGCCACCTAGCAACAAGGGTTAGTTCTTGATAATCACAGAAGCAGAGTGCAGAGAGATGGGCCTGGCAGCAGAGCAGCTGGTCATTGGATTTCTCCATACCTCTGCTTCTTTCTATTATTATAGGTAATTTTTGTTTAATGGCTGTATTTCAGAGGCAGAGAGAGAGTTTCAGGTTGAGAGGATTACTCGCATGCTGTTTTCACTCCTTGTATTCAATTTAGTGAATGATTAAGAACTTATCCTGTAATGCTATTTACAGGTCAAAGGCCATTACTATCAATTCTAGAGAACTGTCCGAATTTTTTTTTTTTTAATTTTATTATGTTAAGGATTGTTCCTCTAAGCAACCTATGAGAAGCCTGGATCTTGTTCTTCTCTGTTGTGCAGATATTCCAAGAACCACAGGCTGTAAATACTGGATTTATTTTTCTTGTACTATAGAATTTTCTTCTTAATCCGTTTTCCATCCTAATGGAACCATTAGACACTTCCAGTGAGACGTGTGCCCTCTGTGTACTTTTGCATGAAAAGAGGGGACAGAAAGCCTTCCTCTCGTTCACAGAAAGTCATAGGAATTTTCCTAGCCTTCTTCAGAGTTGAGGCTAAGTCTCATCCAATGTCTACTCTGAGAGTAGCGAATGGAAATGATGTCCTTGCTGATTCTGTGCAGTTGCAGGGTGTACATGACACATTCATGTCATACTTAGTCAAACGCTATCTCAGAATTTTCTCAGTTGTCAGTTATTGTGCTTTTTAATTACCATCTGAGTATGATAAGTCAACAGCGAATACTTCCACTCCATATTGAGTTGCTCACACCACCTGGAATTTTATTTGTTTCTTGGGATTTCTCATTCCTGTAAATAAGTAAACATAGTATTCATTTTTACCGGAAAAATTAATTTCAGAAATCTGTAGTCAATAGGGAGACAGGCTGGATCTGGAGTCCTTTGAGTAGTTACATATATTGTTCCTTGTACCACAAACTCTAGGCTGAGTCAATCTGCTCTACACTATTTGAGAAGGATTTTCTAGACTGTTACTGTTGTGAAATGTTTTGCTTCCATTTACAACCTCGTTACTATGGGGACTTGGATAATGAATAATCACAACATTAAGAGATTTTAGGGGTCTTTTTATATTCCGTTGTCTTACAGAGAGGCTTTAAGAGGCTTACAGAAATATATATGTTAAAATAAAATTCAAATAAGAAAAACAAATTAGGACCGAAGGAAAGTGAGAGTAGGAAAGAAGATGAAATCAAGATTAAGGATGATATACAAAATGCATGCTATAAGGTTCTGAACAATTTTTTAAAATAATCTTAACGCTGGTTAATTAAACTGAAAAGAGAATATCCAGGAAAGTTCTGGAAAATGTTTCTGAATCAACAGCGTCTTAGTGTTTGGATTGATGATTTTTGACTGTACCTTCTTGTTTAGATGAATTGAATATCAGTGTTTACTGGGATTAGTTGCACACTTCCTACCCATATTGACCCACAGACACGGGACCCCGGTGTTTCAGAAAATGTTTATTTAATTGCCACCATTTAAAAACCGAGAGATTAAATCATCTGGATTTCTGGCTTCACTTGAAAAATGAGGATCTGGTAAGACCAGGCTTGTATTCCTACATGTCAGAGATCGCTGGGGCTGATCAGTGAGAGCCCTTCCCACTGTGCACAAAATCCCCAGTTCCTTCAAGAGTCCCCACCTGGTTCTCTCCACTCATTTACAAAACCTGCCTGGGCTGAGTAGACCCCAGGCTTTTGCATCCCCTGCCCTAGACCACTTGCCTCACACTAAGAATGAGGAAACTAAAGCCCAAGGAGGCTGCCCAGGGCAACAAAGCCGGTGAGCTGCAGAACTGGTCCCTTTGGTACACTGTTACACCGTTGTGTCAGTTCAGTTTTGTTCAGTTTAATGAATGACTTACCTTTGCTCAGCCCAATTATGAACTGGGCGTAATCAAGAGTATAAAAGCCTGTGTTTCAGTAACAGGTACAATCCATTAATGTTGGTAAGACATTTACCCATGCCAATCAAAATTTGCTAATTTGTACTGTTGTGTGATAGGATCAGGAGTTGTCATTAATCGTTAGCTGTTAGTCATGTGTAACATGAACACGTTGTTTTAACAAAATGGATAGAATATATGTGGAAATGTAGTCGTAAAGTGAAGCCCCTGTAACCGTCGTCATTACTTCAGGCAGTTGGTGGGCAGAGTTGGACACGAGAAGCCAAGTCTGTTTGGGGTGTCACTTAAACTGCCTGAGCCCTGAGAGAAGTGTCCATTGTTCTCTTGTCCTTTCAGTGCACTTGGCGGCTCCTCAGCTCTTCATATCCCAGCTTTTCCAGGAGGAGGATGTCTCATTGATTATGTTCCTCAAGTGTGCCACCTGCTCACCAACAAGGTAAAAGCAAGTCCTCTGCCTCCCCCACCTTGTGAGGCTCCTTCCTCCAGTGTCATCTACCCAGCATCATGGTGCACACACCATCCTCTGCACCCCATCCTCTTAGTTTCAGCCTCCGTCTGACATCAACCTTTCCTACTTTGAATTACATCTCATCAGTTTCTCTCCTGATTTCTTTGCCCTCATTCCTTTTCTGAGGATTCTGACCTCCTGCTCCAGTCTTATCTTCATCTTTTAAATGTATATCTCCTGTTTCTTGAATTTCCTTTATGCCCTAAGTTTTTGCTGGATCTTACACCTCCTTACAGTTTAAAAATTTTGAACTTTCATTTCCCAATTATCTGTTGCATGCGTGTGTGTGTGTGTGTGTGTGTGTGTGTGTGTGTGTGTGTTTGCCACTAGTTAATATCACAGTAATTCTGTAGAGCTGCTTTTATCTCTTCCTGCTTTTCTGTACTGCACTTCTTAATAGTTGGCTCTTGATTCTCCCTGTCATGTCTAGGAGCAGTTTGCCAGAGTCCTGCTTCTAGGGGCAGGATTTCCAGGTCAGCTTGTCTTATAGTCAGGCACATCAGATTATCTAAAGCCGTCTCTTAGCTGTGTTAATGAGCCCTTACACTGGCAAGTAGCTGAGCTTCCACTAATGGTTGTTGTCAGCTATTTCTACAAAGTATACAATATGCTTGTTAATGTCCAGCCAGTGTATGTAGCTAAAAACCGGAGATATTAATCCGCAAGCAATACTGACTTTGTTTCTTCTGCCACATGGACCCAGTTTGCTTAATTCCCCAAATCCTATTTTCTTTGCTCCTGTTGACTTGTTCACAATGGCTTGGAAAATAAATCTTTTGTTTGTCTCTTTCATTCAAAAGATAGCTCATCTCTATATAGAAAATATTTTAGAAATATAATAATATTTCAAAGGCTTCCGTATTATTTTTAAATGTCAGAGAAACTAAAATCGGGCAACTCCACAGTCTGTGGGCTCGGCCCAGATTCCAGGGTCTTTAACTCTCACAGACTGGTTGCTGCTCATTGGACCAAATTCCCCCAGCCACTGCCCTCCTACAAAACTGATCAGAGCACAGATTTCTTATTTACACTGGGGGACTTTGCACTGCCTTCAAATCTAGATATCCCAGTATTATAGAGAAAAATGCAAATTTGGTCTTCCAGAACCAAGAAGAAAAGCCTTTTTAAAGCTCTCCAATTGAGATTAATTTCTAGTCATACATTTTCCTCAGAAAAATTGTAATACCATTTTCCCAGAAATACAAGAATCAGTCAGTTTTTCTTATCTGGTTCCCTTTCATTAATTTTGCTTGTCTTTTAAAATTGATGTTCTTCTCCTTGCCACAAACGAGGACAGTATGGGCTGCTTTTAGAAACAATCTCTTCAAATGAATTTCCATAATTACATTGGAATCTATCTTTATAGCCAGTTTTGTTGTGGGTTTCTGTTAGAATGGTTTTCTGTTTTTAAAATCAAGTATACAGAACTGTTTTCATCCCCTTTTTAAACAAAGCCACTTAAGCAAACTTATCATCTGTTTTTCTTTTCCCAAAATAACATTTCTGATCCTGCATTAAGCCTGCAAAGCAAGAACTGTTTTTATAAATTGACATAAAACCCCTGTTATATAAATAGAATTGTTTTACTTTTAAAGGGTACAAATGGCTATCAGTACCAATTGTGTCAAGGTTATTTCAAGCACTTTATCTCGGGCTTTTGTTATCCATGGAAACTCAGTGTGACTACAGCCAACATAAACAATTTGGGGGGTCTTTTTCTCCCACTGTTTCTTTCAGCCATTATGAAGACATTTCATAAGGAATGTATTTTTGTGTTAGACGCTGATGGGTAAATGACTAACTTTCAGATGCCTAGCTTAATGAGTTCACAAATTTTTTTTATAGAAACTGTCATTTGGTGATAACAAGGAAATATAAAAAGGCAAAATAAAATCTCCTGTTGTAACACTCCTTATTCTGAACGTTATGAGCTTAAAAAGAAAGAATTGAGCATTACTGTGACGTTTCAATAGGCGTTGTAGTTCGAGATAACCAAATAGACCCACTGGATGAGAGGAAGCTCTTCTTTATAGAGAATTCCAGCTGATAAATGCAGATGGAATGAGAGAATACAAAAATCACCATTTTTTCAGGCCCTAGTGAAGTAATCGATTCAGACAAGGATCTCCCAACAGATACTAAAACCATTAAGTAAAAGGTTCATGGGAACTAGATCTTCCCATGCTTTGAGGGGTGTACCCCTGGATTACTCACTATGGCAGAGGGGAAACATCCCCTTACAGTAGAGTGGTCTGGCTGGCATCACCTTAACCAATGATCAAACTCAGTATTACCTAGGAAGTTTTCTTGCCCCAAATATTTAACCTGAATCTAGTCACACCTTTAGCTCTAACTTCCAATTTTAGGAAATACAGAAGGTAGAGAAAAAAGGAAGGAAACAATCAGAGAATCGAGAATACAGAATAAGACAACTAGCCCAGTCTCTTTGGAAAGTCAATATTATATACACACATCCACACCCCAGGAGGTACTATTATTCTGTAGTAAAAGACTTTCTGAATTAAATGCCTGATCCCTGTTTACACCCTGCTTTTTTCAAAAATGTTTTGGGGACAATTGGGAAGTTTTGAAAATGGACAGCGTACTAAATGAATTCAGAGAATGATTACTAAATTTGGTATGATAACAGTATTGTGGTTATGCAGGAAAATGTCTTGTTTTTCGGAGATGCATGCCTAAGTGTTTAGGGGCAAACTGTCATGATGTCTCTAATTTCCTTTGAAACACTTCAGCAAGATTGATTGACAGGTTGATAGGTAGGTAGATGGCTGGATAAAGCAACTAGACAAAATATTCACAGTTGTTGAATATAGGTGTGGGAATATGGGTGTTCAATTTGCTATTCTTTCTACTTCTCTGAATCTTTGAAATTTTACATAATAAAATGTTTAATGATTTCCTACTCCACTTCTCAGCTTTGGGTTCCTATTCCAGGTGCAGTATGTGATTCAAGGATATCACAAAAGAAGAGAGTATATCGCTGCTTTTCTCAGTCACTTTGGCACGTAAGTTCTTTGTTTAAACCACAAATCAATGACGCACTCACGTCCTGATGACCCTAATATAAGGGCTTGATTAAGAAAATAGCAGTTCTTCCGTGTGATACCTCCGAATGCCATTTTGATTCTTCTTGGTGTGTTGCTTACACTGAAGCTCCCAGGAAGACTTTTTTCTTGAGCATTCTTTAGCAAATAGTAGAATCAAATATCTTCCCTGGAGCAGCGCATGACTAGCCCCAAACACTGCAGTAACAGTGGGCATAAGGCCTGCTTCTTCTCAGGCTCTTTATAGTCTGCACAACACTTTCACCTCCGTCATCACAGAGCAGTCATGAGGTGAAGCAGGCAGGCATGACTGGCACATTCTACTGAAGAAAGCCCCGAAACCTTGGCCAGTTCAGGCACCCGGCGGAAGTCACACATCTCGGGGAGAGAAAGCCAGGCTGGGATCCTGTTCCCAGGACTCAGGTCTCCTGATAGGACCACCGCTCCCCACAGGGCCACAGAGATTCGGGAAGGAAGTCTGGCATTAGACACCATCACGATGACTCACACTTGGGATTAGGAGTTGGAAGAAGGCCCCGCAAGGGAGGAGGGAAGTGTATAGCTGCAGTTCCAGGGTAGACATCTCCTCCCACCCTCCCTGTGCTCTGGCCCTTTCCTTTGCCGGAGGTGGGCTGCTCTGCAGCTGTTTCCTTAATGATGGTAGAGCCCTTATCAACTTTCCCCTCAGGGCTTAGTTGGGGAATGGACTTTCCTCACAGTCTTCTTTAAAAGGTGAATCCCTCTACCTACCTGGGGGGACTAAGCCCTAAGGGTTTTAGTGGTCTAGTTATCTCCCACCTTATTCCAGAGAAGTGGTGTGTGTGTGTGTGTGTGTGTGTGTGTGTGTGTATTAAAATTTTAAATAAGTAAATGAAGAAATTAGGGCAAAAGGAATAAGAAAGAGAAGATGAGGTCAAGAATAAGGTTGGGGGGACTTCCCTGGCGGCCCAGTGGTTAGGACTTCGCTTTCCAGGGCAGGGAGTGTGGGTTCGATCCCTGGTCGGGGAGCTATGATCCCACATGCCCCGAGGCCAAAAAAACCAAAACATAAAACAGAAACAATTTTAAGAAAGACTTTAAAAATGGTCCACGTCAAAAAAAATCTTAAGAAAAAATAAGGTTGGGGTATAATTTTACAAATGTGGCATAATTATAAGCAAAATTTCTGACTCCTCAAAACAATTTCAAGAAATTTTCTCATTATCCACAGTGAAATTTGTCATATCCCCAAAATAGAAGTATCAATATCTAAACAGTATGACTGTCTCTTACGTGAGTCTCTAATACTTAAGATTTTTTTCAGCTTTATTTATGAGCATTTTGAGAAAGTGCTTATGATACAAACAGTGGTTAATAAATGACACCGTTAGTCTCCTCATTTTTGAGTAAGATTATCTTTCTTATATATAATCGAAAATGCAGACGTTAACACAATAACCTCCAAAGCAGGGTACACATACCTCAGGGGTGTGTTCCCCACCTCACTCCATTCACGAAAAGGGTGACAATCGAATTTACACTTGTTTTTAAATCTCATTCGGTTTATGTACATTTTTGTGTTTTTTTATACATATAATATAGTAGTACTTGTATACAATTACGAAATCATATACAAGTACTACCATATACTGTACTATATGCATAATGAAAAGGATTCTGTGCTCGTTTTTGCTTACGGGATGCAGGATCTAAAAAGTTTAGATATCAGTGTTATAACGTTGAGTAAATTACATATCCTTAAAAGAAATACAAACTGGTGAACAGAGTTGTTGACTTAAGTCAGCAGATCTTAGTGATGTATCAACAGTCTTTGAGCAAATCACTAAGCCTTCAGTGCCTTAGTTCCCTTACCTTCCCAATGAGTTCAACTGTTCCTTCCTACTTAAACCTGGAGGCCATCAGTATTAATGGTCTGACTGGCCTGACTCAGCCAGGATGAAGGCATCTCTAAGGACAACAAAGGCCTCCTTGTATGGACAAGAGAGAACATTATCCTTGTCCTCGCTGTGTGGTTAGTATTGGCACATTATGGTAACACCCCCTAAGCACTTAGCTCTTGAGGGAAATGGGGGAGGTGAGCCTATCAGAATTCTCTCCAGGCCCTTCCGTGCTCAGAGGCTGTTCTCCATGGACGCTTGAAGCGTGCATCTCCCATCTGAACCCAGTGTCCACCCAGCTAACGTTGCTACTTTGTCTTGAGCCTGGTGGGGAGGATAGGGGGACACAAGAGAAAGGATTCCAAATCCTTTGGAAGAAAGTAGTATATAATCCTGTAGTTAGTAATATTGTCACTGCTTGTTACTGTTCAGTGCCTAAGTGAGTGAGATTTCACTATCACTGTACAGACATAGGGTCATTGTTGCCCTGATTTCTTCATTTGTCCTTTTGCTCATCACTAATAACTAACATTTGCATAACATTTTATGGTTTACTTTACCTGTTTTTCACAACTCCATGATGAAGTTTACAAATATGATTATATTTGTTTTACGGATGAGGAAACTGAGGCTCCAAAGGTTAAGTGATTTGCCCGAGGTTGTAACAGATAGTAAAATGGCAAAGCTGTAACTTAAACCTAGCTGCTTTCATTCCAAATCCCACATCCTTCCTGTGGTAACACTCACTTGTCTTAAATGCATCTCGGATTCAATAACCCTGACTTTATGAATATATTCTTTACTTGTTTCCATCTCCTTTATACCTTGTTTTTATGAGGGTTTTTTGTTTGTGTGTATGTTTTTATTACTTAGGGGTGTCGTGGAATATGATGCAGAAGGCTTTACAAAACTCACTCTGTTGCTGATGTGGAAAGATTTTTGTTTTCTTGTACACAGTGAGTATACTTTTGCTATTAGCATGTCAGCCTGCATTTAAAAATGTACTAAACCACATGTAATAATGAATATGACAAACTTTAGTGTCCTGACTTGGTTCCTTTTACTTTAGCATAAGTCTATTTACTGCGTGGTCTTCAAGAGAAAATATCTCTAGATCAGTGGTTCTCAACAAGGTATCATTTGCTGCTCAGGGGACATTTGGTAATGTCTGGAAACATTTTTGTTTGTCACGACGGGTAGGGGACCAGGGCTGGCGGTTGTTGTTACTGGCATTAGTGGGTAGAGGTCAGAGATGCAGCTAAACATCCTACAGTGCATAGGACAGGTCCCTAAAACAAAAAGGTATTGAGTCCACAATGTCAGTAGTGCTGAATTTAAGAAACCCTACCCTAGAGAGATTTCTGTTTTCAAAGTATCTTTCCAGATTCAGGCCTCAAAACTTTCAAGATTACTCAAAACATATTGCTTTGATCATTTGGTTATCATTCTTATTAAGTGAAAAAAGTCTGTAACTTTGGTAATACATAATATATATCTTAAAGGTGGGACTATGTTTTAATGAATTCCTGACATGACTTCTCAGTGTTTTCTGCACAGTAGGCTATTTAAATTCCTGTTGTATGATATTAATCAGTCAGTAAACATTGCTCCAGCTTTCGCTTAATGGATCATTTAGAGTCTCTTTTGTATATTTCTTTGTTATATAAGAACCAGTGACCCATGGTGCCAGGTTTGAGTTGCAAGTCAGCTACGAGCTTTATTCTTTAGTCATTTGATATGCAACATGCCCAGACTTCAAGCCAAAGGCGCAGAAGTTTCAGCTCTCCCGAGTCCAGTTACACAAAAGCAGTGGGTTTGGGTTGACTTCACTCAGTATGTGGAACTACCCTAGACTTAAATAAACTATTTCAGGATGCACAGCTTTGGCCCCGTTTAGCCAAGCTGTCAGTGTAAAGATAACGACTTGGGGGGATTTTTCTTCCCCAGCAGTTTTACTTTCTTGGTTATGATTTGCTTAGGCTAAAATAGTTCTTAATTTGTCTTACCTGACGTCACATCAACAGATAGTAGGGGAAGAAACCCCAAAATGTCCATAGTGGTAGAGGGAAGAAAACTCTAATGAAAACCTTACCACGGTATAATCTGCATAGAGATAATTGAGAGTTGGCCATACGTACTTCTAAGAAGTTGGTTATCCCTGTCGTTTAAGGCATTTCCCAGTGATAACCACCTTGTCATGCAGTGCTTCATGTGGAGCTCCTACTCAATAACTAGTCTTACATGGGGACCATCTTTTCAAATGCATCTGAAAAATGCAAGCATGTTGCTCTATATTAGTTATGCGTACAGATAAGCAGAGAGTCGGAGAGGTGAAGATTTTCATCTTGGGTGTGCCTCCAGCTAATTATATGACCTGTTCAAATCACCAGGACAAGCCTCCCTCTGTTTAGTTCCCTCTCGTGTCACTGGGGATTTGGTTGGTAAGTCCTGTGGAGACATCAGCAGATGGAGCTTAACCTACAATACAGGGCCAGGTGGAAGAGGAAGTCCCACAGTCAAGGCCTCCTGGCACTCTCCTCTTTGCTCACCATCTTCTGTGGCTCTACTGAGCGGAACTTCGTACTGCTGCTTCCAGCTCTCACTTTTAATTCTGACCTTATCACGGCTTTGGTTTTCTGTTCTGAGTGTTAATTGCTTTCTGAGATCTCACTTCCTATTTGCTCTGTCCACTTTGCCCCACCATCTTTATCCCAGTGATTCTGTTTCTAGCCTGGTAACCTGACCCCAGATCCTGACTGTAAGCTTGGTTTGTGTCTCATGACCCTGGACAGCTGCCTGGGGGATTAGTCTGGTGTGTTTCCTCTAGCCCAGCTCAGCAATAGGGACCTGTACCCTGCCATGAATGGTGGTGGCTATGGTCTGAGGCCTCCGGGAGTAGCTGTGAGAGAAGGACGCAGAAGGAAGGACACACAGGAGGACAGTTACAAACAGTAAATTAGATGACTGCTTCAACCAATTTCTTCATCCCAAAGTGGCATGAAATCTCAACAGTTTGTCCCGAAACTTACTTTGGTCTCCTAGCCATGATTCCATTTTCAAAAAAGATGAGGTCAGTGCTTCCCTGGTGGCGCAATTGTTGAGGGTCCGCCTGCCGATGCAGGGGACATGGGTTCGTGCCCCGGTCCGGGAAGATCCCACATGCCGCAGAGCGGCTGGGCCCGTGAGCCATGGCCGCTGAGCCTGCGTGTCCGGAGCCTGTGCTCCGCAACGGGAGAGGCCGCAGCAGTGAGAGGCCCGCGTACCACAAAAAATAATAATAATAAAATAAAAGATGATATCAGATCATATCAGATATAAGGGAAAAAAGATATCCTCGGTACTGATCTTTCTCACCTGTGTTTTCCACATGCAACTCAAGGCTGCCTGTTCTGGTGGGGCCTGGCAGGAGAGCTGTTCCGGGATAAAAGAGCGTCCACCTCTCAGCTCCTGCCGGCTCTCCTCTCAGTGCGTTCAGTGTCACAGCAGTTCTTGTTCCTTTGGAAGGTCTATTCCCCAAAGAATGTTTTCCCCACAGTACTGTGTATCCACTATTTCTTACAGCCCCTTCTCTGCCTTCCTCTGTCACATGCAAAATTAAGTCCTAAAGTCATATTTTCACTTGGTTTTGATTACCTTCTTCAGAAACATAGAACCCCCAGACACTCATTAGAACAGGTACAGGGACCTTGAGATTTGTTTAATTTACTTTTCCCGAAGTGTTTCCTTAGGCTCTTACTCCTTTCCTCCCCGGGCCGTTTGCTCTCCGCTCTTAGCGTCACGGCCCACGTTCTCGGCTCTTTGGCAGATAAGACCTTGTCTGTGAATCAGGGGATTTTGATGCTGTTTCCTGCTCCATCATTAACTCACAGCCTGTCTTTAAATAAATTATTTCCACCCTTTTGCTACTTTCTTATATCTAAAATGTAGGACTTGTAACATCATAGTGAAGCTTGTTTAGGTAATGCGTTTTATTCAGTCATACCGTTAAGCATCTGAAACTTACCTTCTTTCGGAAGCATCTGCTTGCTTGGTTACAACCCCCATGGGACCACTTATTCCCTTTTTTCTCGTCATGAAGATGGGAGTTGAATATGGGGTGGCATTATGGGGTGGGGAGACTTAATGATAGAACATTGCCTTGAATTATTCTGAGATCTCAAGAACAAGAAAAAGGAAGAAGGAAGCGCCTAGAGATGGAGCCAGTCTTCTGTGACTGGTTCACTGCTCCATGCAGCTTGAAGACCTGGCAGGACACAGATAACGTCTCTGGTCTCCCCCACCCTCTGTTCTGCCCAGGCCCAGGAAGAGGTTTGTCCAGAGGGCAAGTGCTGGCAATAATTCCGAGCATTCTGGATGCTAGAGGAAAGAGGCAGTCCTCTCTTGAGGCAGATGGCTGTGACCTCAGACCTTGCCAGAGTGTTCGGAAGTAAGAATGCCGTAGGGGAGAAAGAACATTGTACGGATTCTGGGATCTCTCAGGAGACACTGCAACTTCCTGGCATTCTGGCAGTTCCAGGAGGGGAGCTCTGACCATGGAGAATTTTCATCCATTTATTCCTTCTTTCTTTCCTTCATCCATATCAACATATCGCAAGAGTTGGAACCACAGCAGGATCAGGGACTTGCTTTCATTCAGAAACTGTTTTCGGAAAGGTTTCCTGGCCATCATCTAAGAATTATCTGTAGTGGTTATGTAGGTAATTCTGTATTTGCCAAGCTGTATTTTACCTCTGGAGGTAGATGCTATCTTTAAGGCAGCAGCTTTTCAGAATACTGGATGACAAGAGAACCAGATAGCAAGGCACAGTGACACAGAACAAAAGCAACCACTGGGGAAAATGGCCTGTTTTTCATGGGCCCCTGTCAGCTGCACTATAAGGAATGCAGCTGCCTAAGGTCGCAGGGTTGCTGCTTGGAAGGAGAGGGTATTGAGATCTTTTGCAGTTACCTGTAACTCCTTGGTAAATGACCCTTTGAGTCATCCAGCCTGGACCATAGGCCTTATCTCCCTGGCAAAATACATATTGGACCAAATCTGACCATTTTAGGTATTCCATTTCATTTCTTCTCTTCTCGACCCCTAACCCAATCAATTTAATCCAATTCACCTGAGTTCTGAGTTGATGGCGAACCTGCTGTGTGCTCAGGCTTGTGCTAGGTCCCAGGGGATATCAGTAAATAATTCAGGCTTGACCTTAAGACACACAGAGTCTCGAGCAAGGGTTGGTTGGCCACAGCCTATGGGCCAAACTCCACCCTGAGTCTATTCTTGTATGGCCCTTGAGCTAAGAATGGTTTTTATGTTTTTAAAGAGTTGTCAGGGGAAAGAAAAGAAGAATATGCAACAAAACTGGTGAAGCCTAAAATATTTCCTCTTTGACTCTTTACAAAAGAAGTTTGCCAACCCCTGATCTAGTTAATGAGAAAAGAGATCAGATAAAGGTGTGGCACACTGATACGCATTTTTGAAAACAAATGTTCTCTAAGCTCGCTTACTGTATGCAAGGAACAAAGTGATGATGAGTGACACAGGGAAAACTTCATATGTTATATATATGAGAGAGAATTAGAAAGAGAGACACTGTCCCTAATGGAGTCTAATGAGAGAGACAGACAATAAAGAAGTAAACTAACAAATATGTGCTACAGATGGCGACAAGTACCGTAATGGAACAAAACAGAGGGCTTTGAAAGAGGCTAAGAGGGGAGCTGTTGCTAGGATGGTCAGGGACGCCTTCTCATAGGAGCTGACATTTCAGCTGAGACCTTAATGAGCAGCCATTCAGGTTCAGTGAAGAGATTTCAGGAGAAAGAAAGTCCTCTTGTGCAAAGAGCTACAAAAGGTAGCAAAGGGCTTTGCATGAGCCAGTGTGACTGGAGCACAGTGAGCAAAGAGAGTCACATGAGAGAGTTTAGAAAGAGAGTCAGGGCCAGATAGGATAGTGCCTCACAGGCCATGTGTATCGGGATGGGGTGGTAATAAACGCTTGAAAAACAATGGTTTAAGCAAGGTAGAAGTGTATTTCTTTCTTGTGTATAAGGAAGCAGTCCAGGGCTGGAATGACATATCCAGAGGTCACATGGGACCCAGATTCCTTCAAGCTTTATACTCCATCATCCCTTGGGTGTGACTTTCTTGCGTATAGGCCAAAAAAAGCTGTTGGAGCTCCAGCTGTCACAATCCAAGTAAGAGAATAGAGAAAAGATGGAAGGAGGGGACACACCTTCTCATGTAATGAGACTTTGAAGAAGTCTCACGCACCACTTCCAATTACATGTCATCGTTCTAGAACTTAGTGCATAAGGCCTCAGCATGTGTGCTAGGGCAGACTGGGAAATGTAGTTCTTTTTCTGGGACAGCAAACGCCCAACTAAAAATCAGAGTTCTTTTAACTTGAGTGAGAAAGAGAGAATGCCGATTTAGTAAGAAACTACTAGTCTCTTTCAAATCAAGGAGAGGAGTTTAGATATAGGTCAAGTTTCCATCAGAAAACAGATGGCGCATCATACAGGTAACTAGGGAGAATTCAATGGAAGGACTGTGTTCAAAGGTGTGGACAGAGTTAAAGAAAACCAAAAGGGATGGTTAGCAGCAGCGAGTCTTTACCTTCCCTAGGACTGCATGGGCAAGAGGAGAGTGTGGTTACCAGAAGCTGGAAGGAGCTATAGCTGTAGCTGTAGGAAAGGGTTTCCTGGCAGGAACTGGGGAAAGCCTTTGGTTGAGGAAGGTAGCTACTACTAACAAATGCAGGAAGGATTATTTCTCCTTTCAGTTCTATTGGTTTTGTTCTTAGGTACACGTACGTTTATAATTGTTATATCTTCCGGCTATTGACCCTTTTATTGTTATGGAATGTTCCTTTTTGTCTCTAGATATTTCTTGTCTTAAAGTCTATTTCATCTGATATTAATAACCCATCCCAGCTCTATTTTGTTTTTTGTTTGCTTGGTATACCTTTTCCAGCCCACTGCTTTCAACCTTTTTTTTTAATGCCTTTAAATCTAAAGTGTGTCTCTTGTAGACAGCATATGGTTGGGTTTTGCTTTTGTGTACATTTAAACAAACTGCTGTTTTATTAGAGAGTTTAATCCATTGACATTTAATGTAATTATTGGTATAGTTGGATTGGGGCCTGCCATTTTGATATTGTTTGCTGTTTGTCTTATTCCTTTTTTGTTTCTCTTTTACTGCCTCATTTTGTGTCAAACAAATGTTTTTAGTGTACCATCTTAATTTCTTTGTTGATATTTTAGGAATCTTGTTTTTTCCTTTTAATTTTCTTAGTAGCTTGTTCTAGAGATTGCAGTATCCATCTTTAACTTAACACAGTCTACTTCAGTTTAATAGTGACTTAATTCTGGTAAAATATAACAGCTTTGCTCCTCCTTCTCCCCCTTGTTTGTGCTATTATTGTCATATATGTTATATGTCATCATGTAAATACAATACAGCTTTTTCTGTTAGTTATAGACAATCTTATATTTTCAAAAGAAATTAAAAGAAGAAAATAATTTTCATTGTATTTTGCTCTGTCCATTATTTCAGGTAGGTCTTAGTAGGACTTTGAATGCTCTGTTACTCCATTTCACAGTTGTTATAGTAGAGGCAGAAGGAGGTGGCAGGGTTTATTTGTTCTAGCAGATGATGAGTTTCTTACTCTGATTTTTTTTTTCTTTATTTTCAATAATTAAAGTTCACGCAGATTCCCTAATATACTTCTTTTGGTATTTGTCCTTATCTGTCTCTCTTTCCACGCATTTGGACATTCATTAGTTTTAAGCTTACATTAGTCCAGAAAACAGTAATTTTGCTTTACAGAGAGCTCAGCTTCTGGTAAGTCTTTTTTTTTTTTCTTTTTTTTTTTTTGAAAGCTAGAGGAAATTGACAACTGCAGACTAATTCTGCTAGTCATTTAAATAATTCTTTCCTCATAGGCCTGTAATCAAGGCCAATAAGCTAGAAATCAGGACAGCTTTTGAAATTTTAAGTAAAAATCAGAGCCTTCTGTTTATTGTTGCAAATGCCCCTTCCAAGCTCTGATTGTGTCAGGCTGTGTGATTGCTACTATAACCAAGGAAATTATTTGCATTGATGTGTCACTGTCGTTTCACCACTCAAAGCAAAGCTGTGAAATTGACAGCCACTCAGCTCCTGAGCAAAGTGGTGTGAACTCATCTCTTTGCCACAGAAACAATGTCTAGTAGAATATTTAGCAGCAACAAACAAGATGGCTACTAGATAATTCAGTAAAACCAAAACTGTGTGGTTTCCCAAACCTGCTTGCTTTTTGGATACAGATCTCATTTTTATGTAAATAAATAGATTTGAAGAGTAAATCAGAATCAACAAAGTGATTAAAATTAGGAACCACAATGATATGCATTAGAATTCATTTCAAGCCAGATTTATAAAAAGTGTGATATTATTTTAGAATTAATATATTTACCTCAGATCAGGAATATGTAAAGCTTTGTGATTTAATTTTATCATTTTAGTAGTAATAATAACTATCAAAAGCAACAGGAACTAAAATTGATTATGAACAAAAAGTGAAACCAATCAGTTCTCTGTACTGTTCAAAATGATTTAAAAATATAGAAAAAGATAAAAGAAAATCTACTTTCTAATGCAAAATGCCTTTTTGCTTTGATTAAGAGAACTATGGGTATTTTAGATACTTTAAACATTTGGGTTAATTTTTATCCTGGACTTCCTTGAAAGTGGTTAGCTCTGCTGGGCAAAGTGGTTTTCGTCTTTTGATTACACACACAAACACACCCTCTTCAAGGTTTACAGCTCAAATAGCTCCAGTCCTTTAGCAACCACTGTCACTATTTTGATTCAAATTGAGATTTCTGTTTCATGTTTAGAGTCTACTTCCAGAAAGTCTTTTTTTTGTAATTTCTGACCCTGGTTTGAGAATTCATTTCATTAATTTTCATTGGGAATATTCTCTTCATTCTAATACCTTGTGAGACCTCTTCAGTGACCTTAAAGGACTTCTTGTAAGGAAATAGGTTGTAAATCAGATACACAATACCAAATACCCTCTTATATATGTTATATTATTCTTTTCAACTGTAATCGTTGGAGTAATTGCTAAAGTGAGTTTATCTGATTAAAGAAAGGTCATGAATACTCAGTGATTTTGACTTAAAAACATATGCAGCGGCTTTGAAATTAACAAATTGTAACCCAAGAAGGCGCCTCACTCAATGAAAGAAAGGAAGCTGTTTACAAAGAGTAACTTTTATAATATCAATCTCATGCAGTATAACCTTTTCTTAGAATCAATTTTAAAGTATTATTGAAACATGGGCATTATTTTGGTTGTAAAACTTTTGCTGTTGTTGAAGATAATAGTTACAGTAACAATAGTTAACAGCTATTAAGTGTATACCATGCTCTAGAAGTTGTTCTCAGTACCTTGCGTATATATATTGTTATTCTTCCTCACAACGTCCTTCTGAGGATAATTACTAGTAGTGTCCCATTTTACAAATGACAAAACTGTGGCACAGAAAGAGTAAATGTATTCACTGTGACAGAGTTAGGATTTAAATCCAGGAACTGATTCCAGAGCCTATGTGCTAATAAACGATACTACTATAATGCTTCAGGTCATTGGTTGGCAGTATCCCCACGTATATGATGAATGTCGAAAGCCTTTGGAGTTTCACAGAGAACTGTAAGTCCCAGGAACAAACGTAGAGGGTCAGTGACCATCCACGTACTGGGAGATATGCATATACTGTCTCATCTCCCAGGAATGTAAGTGGACATCTCACCAAAGACATTACTGATCTGAAGGCAGTGAGGCATGAAGCTAGTGTCACTCCTCAGTGATGGTGACAGTTGGTCTAGCTGTGATCCCCTGTCCAGTGGCACAAATATATTGGCTCAAGTAGGGTTTCACTCTGTGGCCATAGAAAGAGAAAAGTAAGTGGCTTAATTAAGGAATTATCAGCTCCTGCAGCCACTATAGAAAACAGCATGGAGGTTCCTTAAAAAACTAAAAATAGAGTTACCATATGATCCAGCAATCCCATTCCTGGGCATATATCCAGAAAAGACGAAAACTCTTATTTCCAAAAGATACATGCACCCCAATGTTCATAACAGTGCTGTTTACAATAGCCAAGACAGGGAAGCAACCTAGGTGGCCATCAGCAGATTCATGGATAAAGAAGATATGGTATACATATACAATGGAATATTACTCAGCCATAAAAAAGAATGAAATATTGCCATTTGCAGCAACATGGATGGACCTAGAGATTATCATACTAAGTGAAGTAAGTCAGACAGAGAAAGACAAATATTATATGATATCACTTATATGTGGAATCTAAAAAATAATATAAATGAACTTATTTACAGACAGAAACTGACTCACAGACATAGAATACAAACTTATGGTTACCAAAGGGGAAAGGGGGGGAGGGAGAAATTAGGAGTATGGGATTAACAGATACACACCATTATATATAAAATAGATGAACAAGGATTTACTGTATAGCACAGGGAACTATATTCAATATCTTGTAATAACCTATAATGGAAAAGAATGTAAAAAAGAATATATATATATATATATATATCTGAATCACTTTGCTATAAACCTGAAACTAACACAATATTGTAA
This sequence comes from Tursiops truncatus, assembly GCF_011762595.2. Taxonomy (NCBI): domain Eukaryota; kingdom Metazoa; phylum Chordata; class Mammalia; order Artiodactyla; family Delphinidae; genus Tursiops; species Tursiops truncatus. Next base: position 66,935,006 of record NC_047047.1, on the reverse strand, counting down.
ATCAACTATAGTTCAATTTTTTTTTAATGAAGATTGGGGTTAAAAACAAAAAACAATAACGAAACAAACAGAAAAGAATTACCAGTTCCTGATTATCAAAAACTAGATTTAACCTGTTTAGACATAGTAATGTGGTCAGTTATAATGGTTCATTATACAAAGTCCATGCAAACCTACAGCCAAAGAGGCAACATAGATGTGAGGTAGCCCAGGTTCTAAGACAAGTGGGAGTGGTAGGAACTGTGGCAAGCTGCATGCTCCTTTACATGATTTTGATTTTTTTTTTTATACAGAGTACAGTCCAAGCATTTCTGTGGGCTGGATCTATCCTCATAGCCTATGAATCTTTTTTTAAAAATACTTTTTATTATAAAAATTTCAAAACACAAAAGTAGGGAGAAAAATATAATGAACCCCCATGTACCCATCACCCATATTGTAGTTTTGTCTACCTTCTTTCTTTCTTTTTTTTAATTTTCTGGAATATTTTGAAGCAGATGTGAAATATTATTTCACTTGTAAGTAATTCAACGTGCATCTCTAACAGATAAGAATTTTTTAAAAGAGCTGTGTCCAAAATAACATTATTACATCTAATTCTTTAATATTATCTAATACCCAGTCTATGTTCAAATTTCCCTGTTTGTCTCAAACATGTTTTTTTACAGTTGGTTTGTTCAAAGCAGGATCCAAATAAGTCAAGACCCATAAATCTTGAAAATCTTTCTTTAGAAAAGAAATGTGGATGCAAATAATGGATATCACCACCCGTTTTCCTTCCCCATAATTTAGTTAAGAAAGTAAGGGGTGGGGCTTCCCTGGTGGCGCAGTGGTTGAGAGTCCGCCTGCCGATGCTGGCGACACGGGTTCGTGCCCCGGTCCGGGAGTATCCCACATGCCGCGGAGCGGCTGGGCCCGTGAGCCATGGCCGCTGAGCCTGCGCGTCCGGAGCCTGTGCTCCGCAATGGGAGAGGCCACAACGGTGAGAGGCCCGCGTACCGCAAAAAAAAAAAAAAAAAACAACTAAGGGCTGAAATCATTGAAAACATCGCTTCACCCATGGGCCTATATAAGACAACCTCTTAAGTTAGTGTACCACCTTACAGTTTTAAAGTGCTTTTAATTATCTTATTTACAATATGAGCTATCTATCTCTATGCCAGTTTTGAATAGAATTCTTAGCAGTTAATTGAATGGTTAGAGGTCATCTTGCCCAGGGGTTTTTAACACTTTTTTGTGCCAAAAACCCCTTTGGTGAACCCTATGGATCCTTTCTTCAGTGTTTTAAAATGCATAAAATAAATTATATAGTACTACAAGGAAGCCAATTATATTAAAATACTATTATCAAATCTTTAAAAAGTAATAACAGAGATATAAGAGCTTCTTTGTTAATACCTTAAATAACAATATGCATGGCAAATCTAATAACCACTGCAATTTAGAAATAGTGATGAGCGTAAAGAATATTTGAAGATATGAACAACAACCACAATGTGATATGAAAATATCTGTGATTTCTCTTGATAATGATGTCAAGGTACTGCTAACACTGCTACAGTTGGTTGCCTGCATTCATAATCAGAGGAAATGCTAAATTTCAGTTAAAAGTAGTGAATATAAAGACATACATTTTTCCCATGCAAGTTCCCAGATGCCCTGAATTTTATCCAAGGACCCTTGTGGAGGGGAAGGAGGTGAAGGTGCATGGACCTCAGGTTAAGAATCTCTGAAAACTCTCTGTATTACAGGGTTAGGATGTGGCTGAATGCCTGGACCAAGGCCATGTATGATGTTAGGGGAAGAATAGGACTAGAAACCAGGTTTCTTAAATCCAATTATTTTTCCTATGTTTGAATGGCTCAGTTCTAAGATACTAAGACAGGTTGAGTACTTTTACAACAGTATGTGTTCAGTATTGTACTGCTGACATCTTAACGCTAGCTTGAAGAACTGAGTAATGTTCAGCATAAGGAAAAAGCCAGAAAATAATGCTCAGATTTAAGGTTTAATGACTTTTCCTTTTGCATACTGTATGCTTCCTAATTGTACAAATCCAACTTTCGTAAGTCCACGAAGCATATTTTTTCCATCTTTTTTGAGGTGTAATTTCCACATAGTAAAGTTCACCCATTTTAAGTGAACACTTAAATGAATGTTGGCAACCACGTACAGTCAAAGAACTAGCACCGCAATCAAGACATGGAACATTTTCATCACCCTAAAAAGTTTCTCTCGTGGCTTTGCAGTGAATCCCCTCCGTTGACCTCCAGCCCCAGGGAGCCACTGACCATATTTTCCATTACTATAGTTTATTCTGTTATAGAATTTCACAAAAATGGAATCATAAAGAGTATAGTCTTTTATATTTTCTTTCTTTCACAAGTCTTTGTGTGGACATATGTTTTTATTTCTCTTCGGTAAAAACCTAGGAGTGGGGATGCTGGATCATATATAGTAAATATATGTTTAACTCAGTAGCATACTGCCATACTGTTTTCCAGAAGGCTGTAAGTTGTTACATTCTCACTAACAGTGTATGGGACTTCAGTTCTTTCACATCCTCTCCAACACTTACTATTATCAGTCCTTTTAATTTCAGTTGTTATAGGGTGTGTAGTAGTGTCTCATTGTGGTTTTAATTTACAATTCCCTAATGGCTAGTTGAGCATCTTTTCATGTGCTTATTTGCCAAGTAAGTTATTTTGTGAAGTGTCTGTTCAAATCTTTTTTCTGTTTTTAATTGGATTGTTGTCTTATTTTTGAGTTATGAATTCTTTATATATTTTGGATACAAGCCCCTTTTCAGTTATATCTTCTGAAGATCTTTTTTCCCAATCTGTGGCTTGCCTTTTCATTTTCTTAACTATGTCTTTCAAAGAGCAAAAAAAATAAATTTTGATTAAGTCCATTTTATTACTTTTTGATTTTAAGGGCCATGCTTTTTGTGTCCTGCTTAAGAAATTCTTGCCTAATCTAGTTCAGCAAGAATTTCTGCCTTGTCTGTTCTAAAAAGAGTATAGTTTTAGCTCTTAAATGTAAGTCTGTGATCCATTTCAAGTTAATTTTTGTGTATAGTGTGAGGTAAGGGGCATGGTTCTTTTTTTTTTTTTTTTGTAAACTAATAACCATTTGTTCCAGCACCATTTGTTGAAAAGACTGTCCATTCCTCATTGAATTACCTTGGCACTTTTGCCAAAAATCAATTGACCAAATAAGTGTATATCTATTTCTGTAATCTCTAGTCTGTTCCATTGATCTATGTATCTATACTTTCATTTTATAGTAAGCCTTGAAATCAGGTAGGATAAGTCTTTAACCTTGTGTTTCTTTTTTCAAATTGTTTAGGCTGTTTAGATCTTCTACCTTTTCCTATACATTTTAGAATTAGCTTGTCAGTTTCTTCACAAAAAGAATGATTGGGATTGCATTGAGTATATAGCTCAATTTGGGGAGAATTGCCGTCTTAGAAACACTGAGTCTTTCGATTCATGAGCATGGTGTATGTTTTCATTTATTTACATCTTCTTTAGTTTCCATTAGCAGTGTTTTATAGTTTTCAGTATACAGGTCTTGTACATCTTCTGTTAAATTAATTCCTAAGTCTTTTAAGCTAATGTGAATGGAGTATTTTTTAATTTTCATAGTCTAATTGTTCATTGTTAATATATAGGGGTACAATTGACTTCTGTATGTTGACCTTTAGTAGATTTCTTAGAATATTATGTACACTCTATATGTCATCTTCAAATAAAGACAGTTTTACTTCTTCTTTTCCAATGTGTTTTCCTTCCTTCCTTCCTTCCTTCCTTCCAGTGGCATCCAGACCTCACCTATGCCATAGTTATTCTCATTTGTTTGTTGATTTAGTCCTTTATTCACCATGTATTGAACATCTGCTTTGGTTCAGGCACTTTCAAGACTCTAGGGATACCGGATGAATGCTGCCTGTTCTGGAATGGCTCAGTCTAGTGAGGATAAACATATAAAAACAACAGTGAAACATTTAAAGTGCAGTGCTAGGCGTACACCAGATGTTTGGGGGATGCAGAGAAGGGACACCCAACCCGGTAGGACAGGAGGGCAGTAAGAACATTTCAGACAGAGAGGCTAGCATAAACAAAAGCACTGTGGGAAGACACAGAGTATATGTGAGGAACTGTAAGTGGCTTAGAATTCTTCTAATGTATCAATATAATAGAGCCTGAAGAGTGTCAGATTGACCTAGCGAGTCTGTAAGAGCCCAGAACTCAGAGAGCGTCGTATACCAGTCTGACGGATATGGACTTTATCCTGAGGATAGCAAGAAGTTACTGAAGAATGCTCAGTAGAGAAGGGGCATATATTTGCTTTTTATAAAAAGAGATTATTCTGATATTATGTAGAAGGTGATTTGAAATGTGAACCTAGAAACCTAAAAAGATAGTTTAGGGAAAAGATAATTAGACCTGAACTAGAGCAGTCATGATAGAGATGAAGGGAAAGAAAATATTTCAAGAATGGAAGTAAAACTGGCAAAACTTAGTAGTTGATCCCTGTCAAGGACTAGGAAGAAGTAGGATGATTCCCAGATTTCCTCCATAGGCATCTAGACAGCCGATGATGCCATCATTTGAGGCAAGGATTATATTAGGAGGAGCAGATTTGGAAATGTTGAGCCCAGTTTGGGATATGTTGAATTTTATGAGCCACTGGATATCCAGGTGAAGAGTCAACGAGTGAACATTTACATGAAACAAATGCATGGTGGAGGCTCTCACCAGCTTCACCTGGAATCTATCCCAAGCTAGAAACCCCTGGTCATCCCCAGTTTGGATGATTCAGAACTATTTGGCCTGACTGAACCCTTAACAAAAGGATTCAGTCATACTTCACACTGAATGGGGTTCTGGTTTGGAACTTGAAACCTTGTTGGTAACTTTTCCTCCCATAGAGGTGGTCCAAATTCTTGACATGGCCTGGCCTGGCATGTACTGAAAGAGGCTTTGAGGAGTGACTTCTAGACTGAGAATGACCCTTGGCTAGATTTAAACCCTTGTATTCAGATAGGTGAGGGTGAAGGGAATGTCAAAACACAATTAAAAGGACAAATACTGTGTGATTGCACTTATATGAGGTACCTAGAGTAGTCAATTTCACAGGGACGGAAAGCAGAATAGAGGTTACAAGGGAATGGGAAGACAGGGAGTGGGGAGTTGTTGTTTCATAGGTAGAGTTTCAGTTTGGGAAGATGAGAAAAGTCCTGGAGATAGATGGTGGTGATGTTTACCCAACAGTGGAGTATACTTAATGCTACTGAACTGTACACTTAGAAATGGCTAAGGTGGTAAGTTTATGTTCTGTATGTTTTACCACAATTTTAAAAATGAACAAATAAAAAGTTCATTAGTAGGCAGGCATCTTATTCACATTTCATCAGTCTCAGTCAACCTGGTATTTTTTCTTTATCTAATTCATTCTGAATCAGAGGTTACCAAGATGATAAGAAGTGACCTCTAATGATAGGTGGTGATGATGAAGATGATAATGCCATTGTTTTGTATAAATAGGGTCACTTATTACTGAATGCTTATTATGTGCAAAGTGCTGTACTAAGTACTTTACATTCCTAATTCCATGTAATTCTCTCAACAGCCCTGTAAGATGGCTACTTATCCCCATTCTACAGTAGAGGAAACTAAAGCACCTAGAAATGAAGTAACTTCCCAGAAGTTGCACAGCTAGTAGTACAAGGGAACAGCATTTGAACTAAGACCTTTCCAGAACTCTTGTTCTCAACAGTTCACTAAAGCTTCCCAGCCCACGCACTAGGACATACTGCTGGGTTGCGGACAGGCTACAGACAGGCTACTGATCGTTTCAGTCCTTGGAGAAGCTGGACCCTATGGTCAGTGACCTCTGCCAGCCTCATAAATTTTTCCCATAGTGCCATAAAATCACAGCACTTTCTGAGTACATGTTATGATTTGAGAGAGGCTGGGGAGCACAGTACATATACTGTATAACACTATATATGTAATATAGTATATATGTATTGCCACTTCTATAACACTTAAAAGACTCTAGGTGTGTATATCATCAGGACAGTCCCTACCCCAGTGTACATGGTGGGTACAAATCCTAAGCCTTAGTTCTTTTCTGTAAATGAGTTACTTCTCCCAGTGCTACTTCTGATGCTCCCAACTATGAATCTGTCTCTTTGTACTGTGAGTCTTTTGAACTCTCCCAAGTGTTGAAAAGGTGGATTAAGGATTCCCTGTCTCCAGGGAAACCATAGTACCTGCCAGTGATCAGCAAACTTTGCATACAGGTGAGTCTAGTGAAGATAATTACAAAACGAATCTATCCATGAGGCCAGGGAATTAGCAAACTACATTCACATTTTAAATGCCAGGCACCCAGCAATCTCTGACCTAAACCACTGTCACCCCTCAGTTTGTTTCCCAATAAAGATACAAATTTAGCTCTGTGCATTTTTCCAGTTAGTCTGTCAGGTTAGACATAGGGTCTCATTTAGCTTTATAGGCTCTAACATTTGTAGAAATGGGGTTTGTCTTTTTATGTCCTCCCAGGTGGCAGCTGCATTTAACTAACTCCATGAATGTTTAAGCATATTCTTTGTGACAGGCACCATACTGAATACTAAAGATATAGGGCTGAATGGGACATGTTCATTTTCTAAAGGAACTCATAGTCTGCTGTACTCAGATTCCCTGAGGCTTCTCCCAATGAACAGTCTTCTTTTAAAACCTCTTTGGCTATGCTAATATTTCTTATTTTTTCATTTGGCTGTAGCCTGGAAACCTCATATGTTTTGTAAACTGTCTCCTGTGTCGGACAAATTAAAAGAATTTGCAAAGTTAATCCTTCAGCTCGTGTTTGGTTGAGACTTCAGAAATGAATTGTGGTCTCAGCAAAGCATCTCCCAGTGGCATAACCTTTGTTTTATGTTGGAAGAATGGCGTGGGCCAAACCTTCAGTTCAAATCATTCCACCACAGTCAGTCAATGAGAAGGTAGAACCCATTTCGATGGGACAGTGCTTGAACATTGTGTTTACAAGAAGATGAAAGCATGTGCAGTTGGCCTCCAACCAAGACGACAGCATACTTCAAAAGACCCATTCTAGGGCTTCCCTGGTGGCGCAGTGGTTGAGAGTCCGGCTGCCGATGCAGGGGACACAGGTTCGTGCCCTGGTCCAGGAAGATCCCACATGCCGCAGAGCAGTTAGGCCTGTGAGCCATGGCCACTGAGCCTGCACGTCCAGAGCCTGTGCTCTGCAATGGGAGAGGCCACAACAGTGAGAGGCCCGCATACAGCAAGAAAAACACAAAAAAACAAAAACCAACAAAATACAATTATTTCTTAAATATTAAACCTGGTAATATAAAAATACACAAAATTTAAAACCATGCTAGATTACTGTAACCTTGCTTTGGGCTTCCCTGGTGGCGCAGCGGTTGAGAGTCCGCCTGCCGATGCAGGGGATACGGGTTCGTGCCCCGGTCCGGGAGGATCCCACATGCCGCGGAGCGGCTGGGCCCGTGAGCCATGGCCGCTGAGCCTGCGCGTCCGGAGCCTGTGCCCCGCAATGGGAGAGGCCACAACAGTGAGAGGCCCGTGTACCGCAAAAAAAAAAAAAAAAAAAAAAAAAAAAAAGACCCATTCTTCTGGGAGGTGAACAGCCCAAGATTGTAGGCTTAGTGGACTCTGCAGAGAGTAGACAAAAAGAGACTCTACACTCAAAGGTTCAAAGACGGTTTACTCCAACATGGTTCATTGTTTCCATTATGGCCGAGATCGTGGAGGCTGCAGAAAACCAACACAGTCAGAAAGAATTGCTTCTTGATTTCAGCTTTTCAAATTTAATTCTTGTAACAACTAGAAAGTCCTTTGAAACAACCTGGGTTTAACTTCGGTACCCTGAGAGCATTTGTGTTTTAAGCCACGTAAGACCCAAGGAGTTACTGACTAGTGGTTGTAGTGCAGAAGAGGGAGGAAGGACCTCAGCTGCTATTTCTAATCTCATTTTGTCTGGTAAAGTGAGTTAGGTCAGCCTCAGTTTCCCCATGTAAAGTGATAATATAATTAAATCAGTTGGTGTTCTTAAACATAGTAATAAGGTAAGGGGCAGAAAATTGAAAAGCAGGGGTTGCTGCACCAGTGGTCCCCGCTCCATGACTCCTGAGCATTTCCAGTGTGGGGAGACATGCAGGAGGTAAGACCTTGTCCAAAATTCTCTGGCATATGCAGACTTGTACTAACACACACACACATGGGAACACACAAATACACACCCCAGTGATAACACTCAGCAAACTTCATCCTCCTGGAACTAAGTAAGGCCGTGGGAAAAACAAAAGTAACTCTCCCTCTCTCTCTCTCTCTCTCTCTCTCTCTCTCACACACACACACACCCACACACACACACACACACACAATATAGGAACCGTCCCTAAGAATGTCCCTTAAATTTTGCATTTTATTGTTTGAATAGGCAATATATTCACCTAGTTAAAAAAAATGCACACTATGGAAAGTCTCACCCTCACCCCTGCTCGATCCACCCTGGTCCTCTTCTTGTCACTTTTATTAGTTTTTCAATTCCAGCTTGCAGAGTTTCTTTATGTGAATAAAATAAATATAAATATATATTCTTGATTCTTTCTTACATTAGAAGTAGCATATTTCACACTCTGTCTGCACCTGGAACAAGTACTTTTATCTTGTTACCACGGACGTGCAATCCCTAACATCCCCTCGATCTTGGTTGCTGAGTTAACACAAAGACTCAGAGCCCGCAGCTTTCCAGCTCTTAAAAATTTAGGTGGGATTTGTATTATGCTTTGTCATTCCCAAGTTGTTACTAGAAATGTGTCTTCAACATCCTGTATAAAACTTTTCAGTATTTCAAAGTACTTTCCTATTTATCACCTCATGTAATTTGTACCTCCCCAAGCCCCGTGAAGTTTTAGGGCAGGTATTGTCCTTGTTTTAAGGTGAAGAAACCAAGGGCAAAGTCATGTGCATTGGGGCACACGCCTGGGTCTCAGGGCCGTCCTCTGTACCTAATGCCACTTTACATTCCTGTTTTCCAAAAACAAGGGAGAAATTGCCTTCCTCCTTTTGTCAATACTTCTCCATATTTACCATACCGTCTTTCGTAGTTTTTTAAAAACTTTTTTCTTCTGAGATAATTGTACATTTACATGTGAGTGTAACAGATAACACAGAGGAATCCTGTGTGCCCTTTACCCAGTTTCCTCCAGCGGCAGTAACATCTTGAACAACCGTGGTACATTATCAACAACCAAGATATTGACAGTGACACAACTGAGACGCACAACGTCTCCATCACCCCAAGGACCCCTGGTGCCATTTTATAGGCACACCTCCCTCCTTCTCTCCTCAGCCCCAGCCCTGACCTGACCCCTTCTTACACACATACCCACTCTCTAATCTATTTTAATGGAGGTTGTAGTAGTCAGGAAAGCCTAACGTACAGCAAGCAACCCCCACCTCTGTGGCTAACAGTAAAGGTTTATTTTGTTGTGCTATCACTTCACCAACCGTCATTAGGGAGTGGGGGAGGGCTCGGCCTCATGCAGGCGTCCTGGCACCTGGCTGCTTCTATTCAGTGGCTGCACCATTCCTGGGGCCTCAGCATCGTCCACTGCATCTTCTGCCTCAGACCAGCTCGTCCAGGGTGGTAGGGGCCAGGTCTAGAAGTGGCATTTATCCCTCCCGTACACAGTCCATGGGTCAGAATTCAGTCCTGGGACTCTACCTCACCGCAGGAAGGCTGAGAAATCTGTTTGACTTTGCCCAGGAGGAAAAGTGTTTGAGGAGCACATGTACGAGAACAGTCATGGTGGCATTGTTAGTCGTGGTACAAACTAATGGGGGAGTAGATAAATAACTAGTGTTAAACTCACCCCATGGAACATCACACCATTGTGGAAATGACAAAACCATATCTGCACACAGTAATGATGAAATGTTAGAAACCCAATGTTGACTGAAAGAAGCAAGTCACAGGAGACATACTGTGTGATAGAATTTGTATATAAAAAGCTCAAAAACAAGCAGAACCAGATAAAATATTATTTAGGGATACAGAAATAGGCATCAAAACCATGTTTTTAAAAAACAAAAGAATGGCAAACAGATATTTGAGGATAGTAGTTATCTCCGGGGAGAGAGGCAGGGGGATCGAGTGGAAGAGGGAGCACACAAGGGGCTTCAACCTGTGGGTAGTGTCTTTGTTCAGAGAGGGAGTGTGGATTCATTCACGTTCTGTCTTTTCACTATGTTAAACGTGCATTACAAGTATTTTTTGACATGTATCAAACATTGCATAGTAATTTTTTAAAAGAACTGGAACGCTGTCATTAGTAGTAACACAAATAAATCTTTATTAATTCTAAGAATGTGACAAGGAGCAGACCCATCCCTTGAAAAGGTGACTATCAGTTGGTGTTCCTCATGCTGTGCGCGTAACTCACTTCGGGGCTGAGTCCCCCTGAGATCACAAACGTTGTTGGCCGCCATGCTTTCGATCAGCCCCAGTGCCCTGGTCAGAATCCTGTCTGGTTCTCCTGTGTGGATCAGTGGTCTTCACACTCGCAGTGTGTAGTGCGACTTGATGTGTGCCGAGGGATTATTCCTCGCAGAGAGATCCCGCAAAGCTATATCGTGATCCTTCCCAGTGAAAGGCAAGCTCTGTGTATCTAAATTTCCTCAAAACCATCCCTTTAAAAGTATCTCCTACCTACAAAGATGCAACTAAATCCCACATTTCAGCAAACAAAAGCTGAGGCTCGTAACAAACAGGAGTCATTGCTAGACAGTTATCATCACAGGCACAGGTCCAACTTCCAGGGCAACCAAATGACTTAATAAACACATCAAATCTTCTTTATCATTAAGTGAAAGACCTGAAAGAAGCAGCACAGTAACAGTCACCAGCCAGGATCCATCCCTTATCTGGCTGCTGGCAAACTAGTTTGTAAATAATCAATCCAGCCCTCTGGGTTGCTGTTCTCTCCATCCCACCCCCTTCCCCCTTCTCCTCCTCCTCCGAAGTTTCAGCCTCTGCAGGCTCCACCCTCTGTAGGGGATTCTGTGCTCTCTGCACCCAGAATGAGTCAGCAGATGGATACGTACCCACGTTTTCAGGGGAGTGGACTGAGGTTATCAGAAAACGCAATCCCTCCAACCATAGATAAAAATCAAGGCATTCACGGCAGCCTGGAGAGTTAGTTCAGCAGCCGCAGCACACACTCTGGAACAGACAGTACAGCTCCTTCGGGAAATACCTTGCTGGGGAGTGACTTTTGGCCTCCTGGGTAAAATGTTCACTTCTCAGACAGCAAACCCTTTGTAAAAGGGAAACAGACTCCGTCAAAACTGGGTGGCGACGAGATAAAGGCAGGCCAGTCCTGTTTGAATGTTTGTCATATTGGTGGGGATTTTGTTTAACAAGGTGCCTACCTTATCTGTCTTCTTTAAGATTTATAGCTTCAGAGCCCATAAAAGGGAGGCTACAGATATGAACATGGGCTGTAGAAAGAGTAAAAACAAACCCACACTGTTCAATAAAAATAATCTGAAGATATTTTGGATTTTGTTCTTGTCGGGTTTTTTTTTACGCTGAAGATCACATCAGAGGCTCTAACAGTACTTGACTAATAGTACTTAGCAGTACTTGGCTAACATACATATTATGAAAATGCTGGAAGGAATAGTGCCTTGGCATTGTTTATAGTACATGTGCTATTTTTCTCTACTCTGGCCTGGAAAACAGGGTTAAGGCCACTACTTTAATTCAATTAAAAATTATGTTTTGAAGCCCCATCTTGAGCCAGGCAGTATATCAGGTACACAGATAAGATACGGTCCTTCCCTCAAGGAACTTAAAATTAGAAAATCATCAGTATAGCCCACTACTCCAGAAAATTATATTAAAACTGTCTCTTAAGAAAGGACCAGATCTAAGAACAAGCCCGTTTAGTGCTGATGGCTGGTACCTCTGTTTCCACTTTGTGGGCTTTGTGCTTTGGAGGGGGTTTTGGCCACTGCTGCTGTTGGTCATGGATGTGATTGAACCTAAACTGGAAACCACCTTCATCTTCTCACTCCTGAACCACGAGTCCTGTTCACCCCGATGGCAAGATTCTTCCTTCAGTCTGTTGATATCTTCTGCTGTTTCTATGGAAGAGAAAGTATCTGGGCCCTCAATCCACATCCCACTAATAGTTGTCGTTTAAAGACCACTCACTGTGAGGCAATCACTGCGTTAGATACTTTATGTGCATTGTCTCATAATCCTTACAACAATCCTGCCAGATAAAAATCACGATTGCCATTCTCCAGATGGAAAGGTAGAAAGCAGAGAGGTTTAGTAACGTGCCTAAGATCCCACAGGTGGTAAATGCAGAATGATTAAATCAGGTCCCAAACGTTTAAATTCAAACGCTGAGCCCTTTCAGCTCTGCCTTGCCTCATCTTACTCACACAATGTTGTAATGCTATTAGTTCTTGACTCTTATAATGATATGATCTTGCCCTGCTTGCCTGGGATGCGGGCGTCAGTTATGCAGGGGGTACGTGAACACCAAGTTGACATATACAGATTATGTGCCAGAGCCTTGGAGACAAAGAGGATGTAGAGCATCTTATTTGGTTTTCCCGATTTAGAAGATGATAGCCGTCCGAGAACACAGCTAAAGCTCTGTGGAATGCTTTACTTGTCTGACAGTGTCGGAGATAAAGGGAGGCAGCTGCTTCACATGTATGGAATTCCTCAGAAGAACGCAGACCCAGAGTCTTAGAGTTTTCACCTCTCATTCAAATAGAAGAGGTTTTAGTAAATGCAAGGTGGTTCGGTGTGTTTGATTTGGTTGGGCCTCAAGCTGGACCAGAGCCACCACCTGCCACTAGGGCTACTTCCTGCTGCATCAGGGACATTGTTCCTTCAAGGTCTCGCCCGCCCAGGGAGTGAACCAACATAACCTCCTCTCCTCACAACACGGGCCCTCACGGGCACCACTGTGCCTCGAGCTGCAGGGACGTGACTCAGCCAGTCTTCAAATAGTTCCTGGTGTTCTTGTTCAAAGAAGGAAATTCTGAGAGATCAACCTGTCAACGTATTGTGAAGGAAAGAAGGCTCTTAAATATCCATGCCACTCTTTTTTTCAGCTTTTTTGAGATATAGTTGAAAAATAAAAATGGTATATATTTAAGGTGTACAGCTAGATGTTATGATACACACTGTGAAATGGTCAACACCATCAAGCAAATTCACATATGTATCACCTCATAAAGTCACCTGTTTTTTTTTCCTTTTCTTATTTTTGTACGTGGTGACAACATTTACGATCTCCTCTCTTAGCAGATTTCAAGTGTACGATGCAGTGTTGTTAACTGCAGTCACCATGCTGTACATTAGATTTCCGGAACTTATCCATCTGGCATAATTGAAACTTGGTACCCTTGGACCAACATCTCCCCATTTCTTCCTCCCCCACAACTCTGGCAGCCACCGTCCTACTCTCTGTTTCCAAGAGTTTGACTATAAGATTCCACATAGAAGTGAGATCATGCAATATTTGTCTTTCTGTGTCTGACTTATTTCACACAGCACAGTGCCCTCCAGGTTTATCCATTTTGTCACAAATGGTAAGATTTCCTTCTTTTTTAAGGCTGATTAATACTGCATTGTCTATGTAAACCACATTACCTTGATCCATTCATCCCTCGATGGACATGTAGGTTGTTTTCGTATCTTGGCTCTTGTGAATAATGCTACAGTGAATATGGGAATGCAGATATCTCTTCAAGATACCGATTTCATTTCCTTGGATGTATACCCGGAAGTGAGATTGCTGGATTATATGGTAGTTCTATTTTTAATTTATTGAGGAATCTCTATACTATTTTTCATAATTAGTGAACCAAGTTACATTCCCATCAGTAGTTCCCTTTTCTCCATATCCTTGGTAACATTTGTTATCTTTTGTCTTTCTGCTAAGAGCCATTCTAACAGTGTGAGGTGATATCTCATTGTGGTTCTGATGATCAGTGATGTTGAGCACCTGTTGGCCCTTTGTGTGTCTACTTTTGAGAAATATCTATTCAGGTCCTTTGCCTGATTTTTAATTGGGTTACTTGGTTGTTTGCTATTGAGTATGAGTTTCGTAAATATTTTGGATATTAACCCCTTATCGGATATATGGTTTGCAAATATTTTCTTCCATCACATAGGTTGTCTTTTCACTCTGTTGATTGTTTCCTTTGCTGTGCAGTAACTTTTTAGTTTGATACAATCCCATTTGTCAATTTTTGCTTTTGTTACCTGTGCTTTCGGTATTATATCCAAGAAATCTTTACCCAGACCAATGTCAAGAAGCTTTTTCTCTATGTTTTCCTCTAGTAGTTTTTTAGTTTGGGGTCTTATGTTCAAGTCTTCAATCCGTTTTGAGTTGATTTTTTGTATGGTGTGCGATAAGTGTCCAGTTTCATTCCTCTGCAAGTGGATATCCAGTTTTCTGAACACCATTTATTGCCGAAACTATCCTTTCTCCGTTGCGTGTTCTTGGTAATCTTGTCAAAGATCAGTTGACTGTAAATGTGTAGATTTATTTTGGGGCTCTCTATTCTGCTCCATTGGTCTATGTGTCTGTTTTTATGCCAGTACCATACTGTTTTGATTACTGTAGCTGTGTGATATATTTTGTAATCAAGAAGTATGATGCCTCTAGGTCTGTTCTTCTGGCT